>NW_025106642.1:4975384-5597307 GCF_013123115.1 Colletes gigas | reverse complement strand
AATTCGAACAATAATTAAAAATAATCCTATTCGACAGTGCTTATTGCAATGGAATTCTAGTAATGATTCTTAAAATGAACGAGTGATTCGTAAGTTGATTTTCTAGTAGGGGGGATCCCCCTTGAGGCCAATTTCGTCTACGCTGTACGAAAGATGAATGCGATAATCTAGGAGCCACGTTCATTTTAAGAATCATTACTGTGCAAACGATTGCACAAGAACACTATGCACCTTGCACCGATCGTATCGATTACATCTGTACTTATCGCACGAGAAGTCATTACGTGAACTCAATTAGGCTCGATGTAAACACTTGGACGTATCGTACGCGTAACGCAATCTCTTGTGCGTGGGATTGTTCCTTGCAGGGCACGAAGGAACGCGTCTGCAGGAAATATGAACACCCCGATGACATTTAATTTTGGAGACCAAGAGTAAGTCGGACGAAACCCGACATTCTTTCGTCCTGGAACTTTTTCCCCGTACTTTCGAGGACGAAATACGCGAAACGGGCGACAAATCCCCATACACGCGCGTTACACGATACGGTGGCAGCGTTTTCTTTGGCCCACGGGTAAAATATCGCGAAGGTTCGGTCGGCTCTTTTTCCCAAGAGTTTCGTCCCCGGGACACGAACGTTGTGGCCGGGTCTTCCAAGGCATTTGCCGCGATCCGTCGAAATATCGGGGTGTCCGGCGTATAATAAGACACGGCAGAGAACGCTGCTTCGGACACCTCGGACACATGTCACCGGTGCACGGACGAATCCCTGTTGTTCGCCGGGGCCGCGTCTACGTCCGCCACTCGTCAATTAGAAGCGACATGGTTCCCGACACGAAAAACTTGGCCGGGCTAGTACCTCGAATCGGGGCCGAGGAGATTCGGGAGAATGACATTAACATACCGACTGCGAGCGAAACGGAGAGAAGAAAAAGGGCTCGGAGGGAGAAAGAGGGCGCTCGCGGATAGCTCGAGGTGGACGCGAGTCGAGGGAAGCCGATCGGCAAGAAACCGGGGCCGACTCTCGGGACCGGGCCCCCGTTCACGTGGCGGTCAGCTTTCGAGAAACCGGTGAATTCCGCGCGGTTCCCCGGAATCGATCGAACTTCGCGCCTGCCGGAACGATGGGGCCCACAGTAATCAAGGAAGACGACTTGATCCTCCGTTGTCTGTCGTCTTCATCCGATTCTTGATTACCCGTGGCTGAGATTGGTCGTCCAAGCTAGTTTTCGAATTTCGATTCGATCGTTATATGGACCAGACATGTGGTGTTGGAGTGGACCTGATTTTTTGATCGTAGAATCATTTTTGGGGAAGCAAAAACACGTGTTGCAAGCGATTTGGAGTTTTGAAGTTGCTCCAGATGTAATAATATTATTCGAAACCTTTTTATTTTATATAAATAAGGGCCTGAGCCTGAAAGTAGTACTAGGATAAAACAGAGGAGAAAGTAAAAGAAAGTAGTCACGAATAAATTTCACGTGGCAGTCGTTCCGTTAAAATAACACGAAGAATTACAAGAAAAATTGTCATTAAAATTTCACGTTGTTCTACGTTCGCTGGCGCTGTGTATTTAGACAGATGCGTGTACGATAAAGTCGTCAAATAGAGCTACGTCGAATAATAAAATCTCACGATATTCCAGCGTTCCAGAAACGTTGTTAGAAGCAGTAAACAAATTCTTCTCGCTTTTATCACACCTCGAAACGTGAAAAGCAAACAGAGACCCGGTGGAACGAGCCGAAGACAGCGAAACACAAGGTACACAACGACAATGATAAACACCCTGATAAGCCGAGCAGTGCCCACGGAGGTAAAGAACGACCGTACAAGTAACACGCAACACGGGAACCCATTACAAATCGTAGACTGGAAGCAAATCGTCCGCGACTCGTGACATTCTTCGGAGTCTCGTACCTGAGTGGCACCGTAACTACCTGAGTCATAAACCCCGTGGCCTTGCAAGGTTTTTATCTGCTTCGCGGTGTTACGGACCATTTTAACGTGTAACCGTTATTTTCTACCAAAATATGGAAAAGAAACTACGTTCCAATTGTTTTTTACCTTCCAACGGGACGCTGGTACACTTTAAAGTCGTTTCGCGGTGCAAAACCGAAAGAAAATTGAAATTTTTATACTTTACGAATCTCTTTTTCTATGATTTCTATGAAAATATGTCCAACATAATATACAGGATGACTTTTCTGATATTAAGATATTACTAAAACTCTCAAATTGAACTCGAATCGCGTAAGGTAGACACTAGTCGCGACAGGCACACAATTATTAAGTGTGTTCACCAACGCAAATAGCCATGTTTTATAGTATCACATCGAAATGTCTTGCTATTTAAAAATAATAGAATATGCATTTTACATATTCTAAAGTTTTTGACCCTGAAAAGTCTCGATGCAACCCCTTGGGAGCCCTCTGTGATAATTTTCAACGCCCCAAATGGGTCGATGTCTATGAAAAAATTAATACAGCGAACGCGTTAAGGCATCTGCGGTGCAGCAGTACTTGCAGCAGTTGGTTCAAAGGCGTGCAAACGACCCGACGACCTTCGAATTTGCCGATGACCGCCGCCGCGTCGGAAATAGTCCCGAACAATGGTCCAGTGACAGTCTGGGCAGAAGGGTGAAAAGCGTCGGTCAATTATGCAAGGCGCCGCGAGTGTTTCCCTGTACAATGGACGCGGGCACTGTTTGCCAGCATTGGGGAAGCGGCGAGGGGATCGTCTCGTTGGCGTCGCTCGTCTCCGCTCGGACACGTCGTGGGATACACGCGGCGAGGAACTGTACACACAGGGTGGGCGTCAAGGACTCTCCAGGCGAACCTCGAGAGACCACGGGACCGATACGGCGGCCATATGTGGACACCGTGTAGACGAACGCGAATTTCGCGCTCAAAAAAACGCGACCTCATTTTTCTATTGGTCATACTTCTACTCGTACTACTGGTAAATTACAAACATTGAAATTTTTAATATTTTTAATATTTGTTTCCCTCGGTGATATCGAGGGGGACTTTTTTCACGTTTTCTGGAAGATTCAAATTGTTGGAATACTCGTCATTTTTGTATCTCTCAGACGCTACATTCATGTATATTCAGGTCTATTCTTCCTCGTATTTAGGACAAGGGATCAATACATAACCTCCATTTTTTATAATAAGAAATTGGCAACATTGAATATTTTTCTAATCATTGAAATTTATAATATACAGTTGCAATGAAATAATCATAAAAGTAAACACTTCTTTCCTTTTACATTTGCATCGTACTACACAATGCATTAGTAATAAAAATGGTCGACATCCTTCTACGAAAACGAGCAGAAAAATAATTCTCGACGAGTTGAGTACAGCTAGCAAACGACGAAGATTTTCAGACCCACGAAAGGGGCGTCGGATGATCCACAATATCCCGAAGTATATTCTCTATAAATATATTGCTGTTTGCTATTCGACGCCACGTCTTTACACCTGATTAATGCACGGAACGTATGAGTGGCTTCTCGAAACCGTGGTCGTAAAATCTTGGATTTTCCGTCATATGTTCGAACGAGCGGTATTCGTGGAAAGGCGATCGCGTTAGCAGCGAAATTCTTCGTACGGCCGTTTCGTTCTCCGATGTGGCTAATTGATTGGAAGTGGAACGGCGAGCTGGTGACGTTACGTGCGTCGCGCGACGCCGCGGCGAGCCGAAAGACGAAAAAACCGCGATCGTGTAGGAAAATAAAGGAGACGGAAATTAAAAACTGCCGCGCGTACGCGACCGCGTGTATGCGTGTGTACGTTCGAATACTCGTTTGTCGAGTTGTGTTCCGGCTGTAAGACGGATACCGTGTTCCTAGGGAGCCCGACTCCGGTTCTCGGCGGAGCGCGCGTGCCAATGTAAGCGACTGTTTCGCGGCCCTGCACCGATCAATCGTCTGGTTTTACACCGTTCGGACGCAAACTGGTTTCCCAGGGACGTATTTGCGTTAATGGGGCGCCCGGACGCCGAATACCTACCACGGAATCCGGCACACGACGGGACGACGCTCTCGACGCGATTAGAAACCAAAAAATCACGAAACTGTCATCCTTCTCGCGATCGAAATACGAGTTACTCCTGTTCTCGTCCAAAAGTTGTACACGTTAGAAATTTACATTCGATATTCGAGATTACACCGAGTACAAGCGAGTACATTGCAATTGGTATCGTCTGACGTGAATTAAGTATATTACATGTACTGGACATGATAAATATACATTGAACGTACCAAGCTGATTTGTTTTCTATCGGTTATCCCGATTCAACTGGACGTTTAAAGTTCATTTGGAGTAATGAATGTTTCAGATGATAGAGTCGATGCTGTTTGAGGCTGGATCGATCAGCTGTCCAATTAGAAATCTGTGGTTGGCAATTAATGATCCGTGACACGAGCACGGGTATCTCAAAGAGATGATAACCGCAACGCGCTCATCAATTTCAGCGACATCTTCGAATTCCTCGCGAAGTAATGCAGTTGTAATGTCGATAGCGTTCAAACATATAAGAAGAAAATATTTTTATTTTACGACTGGTGCATGTTGCACTGTTATATTCGATCTTCCAGTTGTTGTTGGTTATCAAATGTGGACAGTTTTTATTTAAACTATTTTTACTTGAAATAGATATAAGATGTTCGTGATGCTGTAATGTTGCTAGTAAAGGACAATATTTTCAATTTATGTCAGGTGTATATTGCACAGTCTTGATGTGTTCTTTCGTGAATGTCCAATAATTATACTCGATCTTCCAGAGAGTCATTTACAAGTCAAATTACAATATGAAGTGAAGCTAGCTTTTTGCAGTAGTAAAAAATTCGATGTCCCAGTGGAATAAAATACGATATAGGACCATGAAAAGTACGATGGAGTCGATAATCGAGACGCTTAGGACAACTTGCACGGTCGAAGAACAGGATCGGTACCGTCGATCGCGCGCGATTCGAGATCCAACGATCCTGTGTCGCGCAAGTAACGTAACGTCTAATAAAAGCTCCGTGGATGACTGTTACGTGCGTGTACCTTGGATAGCCGCGACACGCAGGATCAATTATCGGATGGTCGAACACCGCCTCGTATCGCTTTCCTTTCGTGCGCGGCCGCTTATTTGCGTAAGCGAGCCAGAACCGTGCGTAGGCCCCGTGGGCTCGCGTTGCAATCAGAAAAACTCGGTGTAATCGGCGTAATTACGGAGCCAATGAGCGGTTCGTGCTCTTAGGTGGATACAGTAGGTATCTCAACCTACCCATCGGTCGTCGGTGCGCCTTTCATTCCGACCGACCCACGTTAAAACGCAACACGCTGCGTACGCAACCGCGTGCCCCGCGCACGAACCGACGAAAACAAAACCAGGAAAGGTTCCGTACGCGGAGGGTGGCCGGAGGTACCACGATCGATTCCGCCGGGCACGAAGGGTATTGCGATACGTGCAATTGTACGCGAAATTGCGTGTCGAGGTGAGCTCCGACCGCGGCCAGAAAAAGAGATAAACGGGCGAGGTTTGGCAAGGTCGACGATATTCCGCGAACCGAACGATCCGTTTCTGGAACGGGGGGCCTACGGAGCTCGCGTGAACGCAGCAGTTCGTGCGAATTCCAGCCTGGTCTGCCTCCTTTTCCACTCGGTTCGAATTTGCTCCGTGCGTGATCCAAAAAGGCTCTGGCATTATCGGAGTTATTTGCAATCGAGGTTTAAAGTTAGAAAACTGTATTGGCTGATCGGTAGTTGGTCTAAACTAAAGGTGGGAAACAAGTTATTATTGTACAAGATCATCCTCGAGCCTATCTGGACTTATAAAACGCTACGTTACAAACGACGTAATACATCGTGACTTGGGCATACCTTCAGAACAATGTGAAATCACAAAAATCAATTACCTAGTAAGTTGTCAAAATCGAAAATGATTCACTTCCCTAAGCTTGATACGTTTTTTGAAAAAAACAAAATATGCAATCCGATATTATTAATTTCGAATGCAAACGCCTTCCCAAGGAATTGTTTTCGCCGTAAGTAGCGCCGAAAAACTCTAGAGATTCTGCATAAGTTCCTCGTTACCATGTGGGGGAACGGAATAACGAGGGAAAATAAAAAAAAAAATGGCAGCCATCAGACCGACAGGTAATAACTCCTTTCCCTCGGTTCCCGCTCTACTGGAGCCGCATCAGCGGAAAAATACGCGGTCATAAGATTCTTCTGCAACCGGACCTGGGTGCTTAACTACGTACTCGAAGGCTGGATATACTGCTGCGGTTGGATACGTTGCATGCGTCTATACATCTCGTCGGAGGTTGAATTCTAGTCGTGGCGAGCCCTCGTAATCTTTAGCCCCCGAGGTCAGCACGAGCTCGTCCGTACGACTGGAGATCCTCCGTAGATAGAGAGAAGCCCGCCTGAGAAACTCGTGTTGGTATGTACTTGGTACACGATGGTAACCCTCTGTATTGGTAGATAGATACCCGACAGACCCGGGCCCTCTCCGGAGGCTGGCCGCATATTATGCGCTCCGAGTCGTGCTCTGGCTAAGACAAAGGGTTCCACGGATGCTGCACCGAGATAGCGCTAGTGAGAGCACCCGGGTTCAAAAGTTCCAGCTTTTGGACGCCCGGCGTTCTGAAATTACGGAATTTTACTTCGCGCTAGAATATCCGGCGATCGGAGGATAGGCACGCCTCCGAGCGTGGCGAAATATCACCCTGACGGTCCATAAACCGAAACGCGTCCTTATTGATTGGAAACCATCAAAAATGGTAAAAGCAGAGGCTTCGAAATCGTTGCATGGAATCCCAGAAACTTCGCAAGATTCTCTAAATAAAACTGTTTCACTTGCAAATGTAAAATATAATAACGGTGTAGGAAATGTTTACTTTCTTTAACGAGGTCCTCATTTTTCATGTTAGGCTCATAGTGCTCGTGCGTGCAATGAATACACAAATAAAATGATACGTAATGGAGCATGTACCGTACAAATTAACTACAGTCAGCGTGTCAATTGCATCAAATTCACCGTATAATCGACGCATTCCAATTTAAACGATTCCATTTTTTACGGCTCAAACGCTTTACGTCACGTTCGTTCCGTTGCCAGTTGCATGTTTGTACTAAGCATACGCTGAAGATTAACATTTAGATGCTGACAGTAGGAATACTGCTTCGTGTACGTAGGAACGTTATGAGCAACGTTCATGATAAGAGATAAGAACGTTGTCCAACAGTGGTTCGTGAGTTCTGCCAGGTGTAAGTAGCAACTAATAAAGTTGCGCTTATCTCGCCTCGATGTTCAAACGTTCGTCTCGAACGCTATCCAAGACGTCTTTCTTGGCACAGTTCTCGGAATTTTATAACTGAAATCTCGCTCTCGGATCCAACGATCCACGCGTAGCGATTTTATTTGTACTGCATTGTATTCTTTGAACTCTAATTTTTCTATGAGCGATCACCTATGGGTGTCAGGGATTTTTCATTGTGGAAATTTTCAAGAAATTTGCATAACCAGGACAAATTTTAAGTTATAGAATTGACAAATGTCAAAGTTTTGGACCATCTGGCGGTCAACAATAATTTTTCTCGATGACGTAGCAATAGTCTTTTCGCGCGAAAGGTCGCCGACCCCCGAGTGCCAGAGTTAAAAACGGTATTGCCAATCGTTGAACTCTCCGCTTATAAAACGATTTTCTCTTGCACGTTCTGAGGCCGTGCAAGCGTTCACGATCCGCGGGGAAAAGGCCCAGACTCGGGTCCCGAGGATCGTAATCGCATTCCGCGAGCATCCACGTCGAAATCGAGGAAGAAGCGCCGAGAAATCGACTCGATTACAGCGGTGCCGCGGCATCGAAGATATTCGTGATGCAATCGCGAATCTATGATCCTCGAGCCGGCTCGACTCGCGGGAAATCTCAAGCACGGTGTCCCGGGACACCGTGTAGAGTACCCGCAGGACCATGCCCCTCTCTCTCGTCCTGCACCACGTTCGACGTTATAGCAACCGTTCGAGCGCGACTTTAGCGTCGGTTTAACCTCATTCCTGCCGGTGACGTCACTCTCGCCTTTCCCTCGACTCTGGACCTTCCAGCATCTCCCGAGATGTGCAACCAGCCATCTATCGACTATTATAGGCAGACGATTATTCGTACCGGTTAACGAATCGCTAACGTCTCGGGGCTTTCTTTTCTTGCCCGAACGCAAACGAGAAACGCGAGAAAAACGGATCGACGTACGCGACTATGGCGCGGCACGCGAGTCCGGGGGTCGTGAAAGTGAGTCGATTGCGAAATTTAACGGGGCTACGATTCGATACGATTTTTAGACGGTACGGCGTATTATTAAACTCGCTCTTACGCACGAGATATTCACCGATTTTCACCATTTTAAACTTTATTTGGACCCAAACTGGACGAGTACAATGATCGAAACGATACGTTACGTTCCTCGAGTTTGCTAATTTGGACGCCAGAAACGTTTCACGCCCACGATACAAGCCACCAATTTCTTTTCTTTCGCCTTTAATAATCCCTCGGCGCCGTATTACCAACGATCGCGCTATCAAACAGTCGTTCGGATGAATTATGGCGGTCATTAGCGCTAGAATTTCGCAATCACGGCGAACAATACCAAAGCGCGGTAAAAAGTTCCGCGACGCCTTGGAAATGCCTGAAATTACACGTATTTCTCGCGACTTTTAAAAGAAACCGTCGATAATTTCACAAATTCATGCTCGTTGGAAGTTTCTAATGACAATGGTTATTGGCGGACAGCGAATCATAATTATATAAAATGTTACGCGTCACCTCTGGTATTTATCGAGTGATTCAAACCTGCAAATACCGTTGCTTGAAATTATTTTCTTGCATTACTGGTTATTGCGATTGGCAAACCTACAGTGACGTAACAGTTTTTTAATTCTTCCTTGCAAATAATCGAGACGTTGTCGACTCTATTTCGGAGTTTTCAAACGATATTCAAATTTATAAATTATATAAATTTAGACAAGATTCAAAGAAATCTTTTCTTGGATCGTCTTATAGAAAGCCTTTCGTGGAGCTTCATTACGATGTCATAGATTCGTTAAAGAAGTTAGCAGGTACCAATTACAGCAAGATGATTATCAGCAACGACTAATGGCGCCTGAAAGTCGATGGCTCGTGTACAGAATTACGCAACATTTTTTCTAACAGCAGGCACTGTATCTTTCGAGATCCGTCTATAAAAATGGAGACGATGCGCGCAAACCTGCGCCTCTGTCCACGTATTCTTCTCGTTCAGACCGCGCCAAAGCAGGTGGGGTATCCCATAGAAAGCCATCCCATAGAGATCCAACGTCAATACCCTCTAACTAAGATGGGCCTTAAGGGCCTGCGCACGGGTTTTAAGTGTCCCATCGATGGTCGAAAAGCTACGGTGCCCGTCGACTCTCCGATGCATTGTACCTGAAAACCCCGTGAAGACCGCCAGCTCCCGTGAAAAAGTATATTTTCGAGAATAAAAGGCGACGCGTCGGAAACCACTTTCCAGTTTTCACAATTAATGTTCGCTAAATTTTTACTCGATATAATTACGTATTTTCGTAAAGTTTTCTTTTCAACAGGGTTGGTATTCGAGCAACGTCGATATCTGTAAAATTGTTGTTCCGTTCGAGCGGAGGATAACGTAAATATTTGAACCAGATTTTGCGCGAAAGTATCAAACGTTACCACACCTACGAGGCAGGATATTATGCGGCGGCTAGGCACAACGTTCGCCAGAAACTGGTCGATGTGACAAATTGCGCGATATCAAAGGATCGAAGTCAACGTTAAGGGGCATGGGCATTGCGCAATTGATTTATCAACGACGCCGATCCCTGCCTTTCCAGCGAAAATAATGGCCCGTCGCGCGTCGAAACTGTCGCTAACAATGCACGGTTACATCGATTACATTAAGAGTCAATTTCCTTCGTCGATTGCAGCGACGGAAACGCTCGGCGACGAAGAAAAAGCGGAAGAATTTCGTGTAGGCTGCGCGCGCGTCACGCGCGTCATCGGTATTCCGAGGTTCCACCGGCACCCATGGCTATATACCCCGATATTATGGGCATTAATAAGAATTTTTCCATAAATTACGTGAAAGCATCGGGGTCTCCTGCATTTTCAGCGATGCGTTGAATCTTATTCTAATCGTATGGATGACATTCTAATGTCATTCCTCGTGATCTTTTCCTCCTTTTTCCCCCCCTCCCAGACCGGGAGACCCGCAACACGAGCCCGATTAATGTACCTCTGTTTCAAAGTAGGCGCGTCCTTAGACGAAGCAGAATACATTTTTTTCTTTCATAGTGGTTCGCGGGCACACCGAACGCATCCTACATCATACTCGAACGAGTGGACGCATCCATATGTACGCATAACCATAAGACGACATCCCAAACGTGGTATTTCAACGTCGAACGATCACCGGGAACTCGAAACGCATCGTTATCGTGACGAACGTTCGCACACTGGCGACCTAATCGGCCTCGTTTGGACCATTTTAATAAATCATGCACCGACGGATCCGACTTTGTCCACGATGGAATAAATTTGTAACGACTTCGGGACGCGAACTCTGGGCTATGTAGTACGGATCGCGTTCAGGTTCGGAGAAACGCGACGACTATAAATTATGCAACCCATTGTGCCCGGGAAAACTGCAGCTTTTAAGTATTAATAGAAACAGATGCTACTTTAAACGCTCGATTGGCCCACTGACGCGTTTGCTGGTATTATTTGGAAAATAACTTGCAAATGAAATAGGTCTCTCGCCGAGAATCGACAGGCTGTAACGCGTGGTAAATAACCTTTTAATCGCTAAAGATTATTGCGTGATTATAGTACTACCTATGTAATGACTTCTATTCGAGCTAATAGAGAGACTTCCCGTCATTAATCATTCTATATTTCTAGTAAATCTTAAACGAGCCGGATAATTCTTGTAGATCAATAATAACGAACCCATTTTCTTTGCATCTATTAACCCCTAAAAGGATTATTGTTTAATATCCATTAGTTCATTATTTTTTAAAGGCTTTAAAGGAAAGTTGATTTCCATTCATCAATTTGGTAAAAATCGGTATTAAGTATAATAATTCAGTTGAGATTGAGAGCCCACTTAAGGGTTAACTAGATTAGTAATAAAGATAAAAGATTTTTCCTCTTCTGTCCTGGCTAATTGGTTTTGTTCCCAAGATCACCGTTCAAGAGATGAGATGCAGATTTAATTTTTCCTACTAAACCGACAAGTTAAATTGTAACATGTTCCCATAAAAATCCTTTCATCTTGATCGAATATGAAATTGACTAGTGGCCTTCTCAAATATAAATACGAGTGTAAAGGGTTAAATATCTGGTACTTAAATCTACTAAAAACAATTTTGACGATAAACTGGTCACGTTAACAACGTCGACGAAGCAACGAACAGTCCGAAACGTAAGTGTCCCCCGTGTATGCAGGCGTTCGCAGCGACCAAAGGGTAAGTCTCGCGCGGGGACGAGCAGGGAGGAGAGGAGGAAAGGTGGACAGCTCTACGTTTTCCCCGTGGGTCCCGAAGTTTGAAAAGGTAAGCCACCTAATGGTCCGGTGCAGTGGCAGATGTCACATGCTCGCCGGGCCGGATGTTTTTCAAACGGTTGTTTTGCCACCAACGCAAGCCGACGGGCTTCTTACCCCGGCGTTCAAGTCTCCAGCGGTTACTGACGTTCCCGCAAACATTAGGCGGCCGAGGTCCCGGGGAGACCGCGAAGAAGAAATTCCAGTCTTGTGCAATTCGCGGTGCTCGAAGACCCTGGGCACCGACGCGGAGTTTCTTTTATCGAACGAGGAAGGAAATCTCGGTGCAAAGAGGCGAAAAATTAATACGACGGTCGGACGCGCCGAGGTCGAGCGGTGTTTATGATATCGAGTGCACCGTTAGCACCTAGGCGCGATACGCCTCTGACAAGGCGATCGGATTGCGGCTCGACCGCGACGCGAAATCGGAGTAAGGTCGGTCGAGTGCTAATTCGGATCGCGGGGAGGCCGGTTTTTCCCCGACGCGGTGTCAAAATGATCAAGAGCGCTCGAACACACGGGGTACGCGGTAAAAACCGATATATCTGGCCGCGCAGTATCCGCGACAGGCTACAAATGGTTCCGCGGATCTGTTTACGTTCTTGGGGCCAGAATTTATGGGACGAACGTGCGTCCGCGGCCCCCGGTACGTGAAAGTCTAGCTCGCGCGATCTCGCGAAAGAAACACGGCGCGCACCGAGCGCCGTCGCTCGGCCCCCCTTTATAAATCTTTTCACTGAAAAGCAACGCCGGTATGTCGAGAACTTTTTTACCGAAAACGCGCGCGACCGTTCGCGTTTCGGCGATGCCGCGCAAAAGCGTTGGACGCGGATACTCCCGGGGACCGTGTGTTGCACGGAGGAAGAATGTACGCAAGAAAAGTTAAGGCGTGTCGATCTACCGGGCCGGGGGGAGACCGTGTCTCGACGGTCGTTTCTCCGGAAACTTTCGCCGCGCGAACGCTGATAACTCTCCTAGTCGACGATAGCCGACGCTCTCGGAATCCAAAATCGACGTCACTCACCGATTCGGAGGCGATCATTCGGTCGACGAAATATCCAAGGCGAGGCATTCGGCACGCTGCACGTACGAAACTTCAAGGAAACGAACGTTCACTTTTTCAAAACAATCGTGTCCCCGGCGTTTTTCGTCGACGCGTGTGTACCGCACTCGGAACTGAGCAATTCGCACGAGCAACGCGGTGCACGTGGAATCGAGTCGCGTCGCGCGCGAAAGAAAGCGGACAGACGTCTCCGGGCAGGCGCGTCCGCGAGATCAACTGATCGCGGTGCCACGCGAGATCGAGTTTACGCGGCCGATAAGAGGTGCACGCGCGCACGCGTTATCACTGTCAAACACGTTGACGCCGCACTCTGGCGTCCGCCTGGCATCGCTTCGACGAACCCCCGTTCTCGGTCGTCTCGAGTTCCCGGAGCACACGGCCGAGCAACGAATTCCTCGCTCGTTCCTACGAACGCGTTAAATCCGAATGTTTATCGCGGTCGTTCCGGACCAACCACCCGGTGGCCCTGGTCTAGCCTCCCTCTGTCAACGCGTAAGGATGCTCCCTTCGCCGGAGACTGTTGCAAAGTCGTCGGTGTCGTCTCCACCCACGATCGAAGCGTCTCTCCCGTGCGAGGAACGTCGACGAGACGTTAAACGACCGGACGACGATTTCACGATACGGTACACCGTTCGTTTCACGGTTCACTCGCGATTCCACGGTGTACGACGAGAGAAAGAGCGCGAGCGCTGAACAACGCGCGTGAAAGGAAGAGGCGGCTTTCACGAGAATTCCTGCCGATCTTTCGAGGCCTCCTCTTCGGTCCGCGCGTCTCACCTTGCGGAGAGCGAGTCTCCAGGTCGGCCATGCAACGACGTACAGGTCCACGCTGGGCAGGAGTCTCTCCTCGCCTCTCTCTGCACCTTCGGGCCTCTCCCTTTCCACCTTCTACCACCACCACCGGCGCACGGTACCGCCACCACCACCGTCGGCATCGGAGTCGCCACCACCGGAGTGCCTCTCCACCTTCTTCTTCTTCTCCGCTGCCGTCAGACTTCCTCGCCTCTCTCGCGACCCCTCTTCGACCGGCCAGAAGACAACTCCTAGCCCCCCGCCTCGTCCCCGTGCGCCTCCGTCGACTCTCACCCTCCTTCCACCTTCGCCCCCTCTCGTCCTTCTACCGTGGATCGCCTCGGTTTCTCTACTTTGCTCCTCTCTAGCCAGGTAGAGAGCGGCTAGGTATCTCTCTACGCGCGCACCGAGCCACGGACGAGAGGGGGCCCCACGACTCGGGGCCTTTGTCGCTACGCGGAACGCTACGGAGTGTGGATGCACGGCCACGTATGATCCCCCTCGGTTCCTCTACACCTGAGGGTTGCGCACGGTGCATCTGGACTCGGAAAAAACATGTGTTCCGCCGAGTGTTCGCCGCCACGGAGAACGGGACCGAACCTCGCGGTCCCCGATTTCACGAAATGCTCCAATTTCGTGGACCGGGTGGGCGTCGGACCACGCTTCGCGATCAACGTAGATGCCCGATAAACGTTTCCAGAGAACCTTTTTGTTCGAGGTCGACGCTACGACCTTTTCAAAGGCTTCCTTATTCAGCTGCAGCTTAAGGGGACCAGGCAGTCAGAAAATCAATTCTTTTTTCTTCGAAAGTAATACTATTCAGAAATTAAATGCGGGACAGAAATTCTTGAAATTGCAGCCTATTTATCGATATGTATCTTTAATAATGTGACACAGAGAGGTTTGATATCCTTTGATAGGTATTAAAAATATTCATTTAATATACAACCTTCTTTATGTTTGAAAGGTAACAGTTATATGCAGGTTATGTTTGTCAATTACTGATTTCGTTTTGTAAAAATAAATGGACCTATAGAAAGTTTTTCTTCAAATTAGTAATACATTTTTAAACATGAAACTCATTAGTTTCTCGTACATAAGAACGTCTTTTCGAGCACCTTGTATTTAAGTTGGAAATTTAGAATTAAGTTCGTTTGATATGCAAAGCAACCTTATGCACAAACCTTGTCCTTCGATCCCGTATTTGTCTTGGATTTACATTTTCTTTTTCTCCGTAATACGACGAATACGGTCGTTTGAATAAACAAAATTATCATTTTTTGAACTTTTCAAAAGCATTTAGGTAAATCAAAGTCCACCGTTCGCCGGAGTAAGCAGCGCGAAAACGTTTACTGTTATTGTACTCGATCCCAGCGTGGTGTGCAACGTTCGCGAGAGTGTGGAATCGCGTTACGTAAAAGCCACCTTAGGCAGGCGTGAAAATACATCGTGTGTACTCGGTTTCCAGGAAGAATCTACGGATCGCGAGGGTTTCGTGGAAGTTGGTTTTTCGAGAGATTCCACCTATCGTTCGCTTTTTCCGCGAATCTCGCGATAATCGTTTACCATAAATCTGTAATAACATGGTCGCTTCGACAAAGAATCGACGACCGAGAGATCCTTCGGCCGAGGTTATGCCTCAAAGCAAGAAAGCCGAGTACCATTACCCAAGAAAGAGGCGGACGTTCTATGTAACTAAAGGTCGAAGTGAAATACCAGGCCAACGTGAAAATAACGGGGAATCCTTTAAAAATGTGAATGCTAAACGTAAACTCCGTAGTTCCGGGATGAAGAAAGCACAAGACGCTCTTTAAACATTCGTTTCCCTTCCGACGACGTTCCTAGCCGACCCAGTTGAGATTTTTACTACGTTTTAGAATATGAAACAAATTAGCTTCTACGTATCGATGAATAAATAGGGCATATAAAAATTATAGAACCATTTTAAATAGCCTTATCCGTATCTGTAGCTGTTAATAATCTTTCTGTCTGCGAAATTTCTCTGAAACATTGAATCTGTCGTTTACCAATAAAGAATTAAGATATTAATCGTTGTATTCTTTCAACTGTTATTACGAAAAATCGATCCACGATGATTGGCTTTCTCGATTCTGGAGATTATTCGGAAACTGTGTGAAACCTTTTGGACCGCGTTGGGAAAGTATCAGCGATCTGCACTTCCCGCAGACTTTTCGTGAAAGCCGCGGTTAAAGGTGGCTTTTCAGTTTTTAGCAGGTGCCCATCGATGCTCCGTTTCGATCGTTTAACGCAGCCCGAACCCTGAGAAATCACCCTCGAGCCACCCTTGACATTTTTCACTCGAACACTGACGCAGCATTGTTCGCTTCGAGTGGTTTGACTATTCCTCGGGCATTGTTTGGCGTAGGTCAAACCCTCGCCCCCACAAAAAGGGTCCCCGTAGAGAGATACAGCCACGGTAACAGGCGTAACAACGCCGGAACAATGCTGCGAAATTTAGGACCGAGAACACCCTATTCCGATTCCCTTTGTCATTGTTCGAAAGTTGGCTCATCGTTGGGATTGTTCTTTCCACCGCGAGACTCTCGACTTCCTCGAAGGACGACTTTCAGTCGCTTAGATAGCCATTGCGAATCTTTAATGAACGTTCGACAAATCGGTCGGAAAACCGTAGGTTTCGAAAACAATAGTAATTTTCAATGGAACGAGAAAACAAAGGGATATGGATATATTTCATTTTACTTTCGTCACGATCTGACTAATCTGAAATTTTTTTATTTATTTATTCACGAGATTAAATACCCATTGGGTAAAAAGATAGAAGCGAAGAAGATAAACAGAAAAACAAAATTGAATGTTATGAAGTACGAGACTGTGAATAATTACAAGGAGATGCCAAGTGGAGAACATTTAAATGATAGAATTGAATGGTTAAAAACATCGATCAAACCATGTGCAGTATTCGCGTAAATGAACAAAGGATTGTAAGGGTTATAGAAGCCATAAAGTTTTTCTGTGGTGTTCAAGTGTGGTCTTTAATTTGGTTAGAACGTAATCGTAATTATGAGGATATCCAGGCACTATGACAAGCAGCCAAGCGTAAGAATTCATGTTGCGATCCTTCAAGAGCGTGAATGTAGGTATTGTAGTAATTCCGTATTTATTTAACGTACAAAGTCGTTAAACTTTTGTTCTAAAACATCAGATTGCCGTGTTAACGATCGATAGAAAACATCGGGGACGCGTCGAAGCCCAAAACGATTTGTCGAACGTCGCCGAGTTTACCGGTATCAGAAAATGGCGAGTCCACTTTTCACGTTGACGCTAATTATCGGACGCACAGGTTGCCTCGCGACGATAATGGCGATCGCACGAGTTCGCCAGGAATCAACAGGTGGTTTTATGCGCGCGTGGGCCTAAATTTAGCCGCAACATAACCACTCCTACTCCCTTTCTTCGATTCCACCGTCCCCCTCCTCTGTCGTCGAATTTGTCTCTTTCCGTTGCCCTCTCCTCGGCCGCTGGGACCTTCTCTCGTCGTCGATTTCTCGTTTCCGCGCGCAAAGCGGTCCGCTCGATCTAACGCGCGGTGACGAAATCACGCGTCTCTTGAAAAATTCACGTACAGCGTGCAATTAAATGGAAAGTCTCGCTCGAACGAAGCTGGACACGCCGACGACAATAATCGTGAACTAATTATGTAGGAATTTCATTCAGTTGGCGTCGATGTAATAAATACGAAGCCGGTGCTGAATTAAATGGATACCGCTTATGACGAATGCAAAATTAACCGTACTATGTCGGGACATGTCCGAGCGTGCCAGGCAAAAAGAAATCCTGTCTGTTTTTAGCGTATTAATTAATCTACTTCGATTAATACCTTTCTGTGATGCAATCAAGAGCACACAAGGTATGACTTTTAATTGCGCCAATTCTTTGGACGAAAGAAAGAATAATTGTTATCGTTCGGTTCTTCGAAGAAAAAATTGACCAACTCTGGACCCGTATGTAATTGTGTGACGTCTTGGAGGCAGTTTTTCGGGCGGGATAGATCTAACTTGCGTTTGTCGCGGATCCTAATCTCTCGATCTGCTTTTCGGGCGCGTTCGAGGGACGGGCACAGCGTGAACCCTGAAATCGTATCGCGCGCGAGTAAACGAGGCCTGGCCCTCGGGGCAGATCGTTTCAAGGAATTCCAGGCGTATCCGCGACGCGGATCAAGACAATAATTCCGATCGTAAGGACGACGATGACGGCCATAAGGAAGCGCGAGATCAATCTCTATGGCGGCTGGTCGGACGTCAAGCGGGACAGGGCCAAGCTCGTATCTCGCGCTTCGACGCGCGATTTACAGCTGGCGCGTTGCTTTATTCGCCAACCTGTTCTCCGCTCTGATGTTCGCCGGAGGAACGCTCGACTCGCATTCCTCTTGCAGCGTCGTGCGTTCGCCGTACGCGGATCAGATAAAACTTGGCACTGGAAAGTATACACCGCGGCCTCCGCGGAGACTTTGAAGAATCGACGCGGATTCAGGGGATACGCGGGCCCAGCAGCGCGGGTGCGTTATGGCCGGACGAGATTTTCGATACGATAGACGTGCATTAAATTTTCTTCGAATCGTCGATCCTCGATTGCTGCTTTCGATCCGTTCGATGATACGATACGATCGAAAAATAAATACGTCACCAACAGATATTTATAGCAAGAAAAAAAAGCATTAGAAGCTTGTACCGTTTTTTAAACGTCTTTCACTCTTTGTCGGTTTCAAGAAGGATCCCTCAAGTTGGTGAAATTCATTTTAAGAATCATTTACCGTTTCGTCGAGCAACGATCCTCGATCTTCGTCTGGCTCAAACATAACAATATGCAGCACTGGTTTTTAATTTTTCTAAATTTTTTACGCTGAAGATTCTTAATCCTTTGACTAGAGTCAGTTGTACTAATATGGAATACATCCCTAATTTCGTTAATTTAACATTCTTTAGAAGACTCTTAATTTGTTTAGGTTCGTGTTACAGTTCTTTAACCTCTCGAACCACTGAGACATATATTTCATCTTCATCTTACAGCCAAGAAAATAATACCAGATGCTTATTAACGTCTGTTAACGTAGTTTAACAAATTTGAATTGCATTTGAATAATCATAGCAAGAATTTCAAAGCTTGTAAGAAACAAAAATATGAGATATTGAAACCTTTTCGACGTAATTTTTCTAACGAGACATCGGTATTCCCTCGTTACGCGACCACAGGGTGACACGGGAGAACGAAAAGTGGCGAAGCACCCTCGAGCCATCTCGCACCGTGACTCTCTCATCTGTGCAGCCAATTCTCCCCGTGAGTCTCTGGTTCCGAGTATACCACAGGCATAGAACGTCGACTATAACGCTGGACCGAAGAGAATACCGGTTCGGAAAGCGCAGTGGCGCCGCTACACCAGGAATTCGCGTTTGGAAAAAATCGTGCGGGTCGACGAGATTTGAATAAAGCTCGCGTTTCGTGTCACGGAGCTTACTCGACGACGCGTTCCTCGGATTCCAGACATCCAACAGGCACGCGGATTTTTACTCGGACTCGTGTTCGCTTCCCTGTTCGATCTCTTCCGGAATCGTCTCCATCGATCCCCGTCGCCCACAGGCAAATTTCTACACAACTTTTGGTCCATAAGCGTTCCAACAAATACAAATCTCCACTTGTTTTCGTAATTCAATATTATAATTCTAAAATATTCATTTTTCACGTATCATTCGATATCAGAAATTTGAAACTACTTAAGTAAACGAAAAGCAATGCGTCTCGATACGTAAAATCGTATAATATCCCGCAAGATTAAAATTTTTATTTCGGACTAAAATTTCTTTCGATACTTCCTAAACTCCACAAATCCAGCCCAAATTTGTATCCATCTCTCAACTCGAGAACGAATTTTTCAGTGAAAGTCCCGAGAAATTTTCAAGGAGAAACGCTACGGCCTCCGCGGCAATTTTCACGATGGTCGCCGGGAAGGGCGCGCGGTTTAATGGCAAGTATCGAGCATGGATTCCAAGAACTCGTTAATAATAATTCGCGGGTAAATTATTTATTTAGTCCATTTGCACGGTTCGGAGTCGGTCTCGGTACGTGACTTCGACGGTAATGAATCCCCTCGTACGGTGAGTTACAACGGCTCGCGGGGCCCCGAATCGAATATACCTACCTGGGCTACAGGGCCGTGCAAAAGATGCGCAGCGAGGATAACACACCGTCCCGGTGCCTATCGTATTTTTATTTTCTCCCGTTCGTCGGTTCCACCCTACGCGCTCGCGCGTCTTCTTGTTCTTCCTCTCCCGTCTATACACCCTTTGTCCCGTGGCTTCGTATTTTGCTTTCGTGCTAGCCAGCCAGGAGCCATTGTTCGCCGCGTAGAAAATTGTACGAGCGTGTCCGCAGTGCAAACATCGTTCGCAAAAATCTACGTTACCTCGCGCGAGAATCTTCATTTGCTGGAAGAACATTGGCAACGCGACCCCCTCGGGGTACGAAACGTTAAGATCCACGATCACGCGATTCTCGCTTTTATTGTTGTCAGCACGTCGGTTGGATTCTGTAATTGGTTCCTTGATACTTCGTATGTACAAAATGAACCCGACGAGCGCGTCTTTTACTTTGTTGGTAAGTAAATTATACTTGATGTCGCTGTTTGAGGATCGTAAATTGCTTCGATGCACGCGACGTAATAGAATCGGGGCCAAAGACGCACGATAGGCGTGCTACGAATAGAATGCCCACCCACCGCTGGACGATAGGAATTCGTTCTTCGATCAAAATAAAGGAAAAGAGGTGCAACATCCTCGATCTCGATCAAAAATTTTTTGATACGATATAAATACTTGATTCTATACTTTCGAGACTCTTTATCGTCTGATGTTGGAAGCAACGTGGCTTTTTGTTTTATTTTTATTTTTTTGTATCGTGTAAATTAACAGGGACGCTCTTTATTAATCTTATTAATATAGTCGGGAACTTTCACAAAGGATCGTTGATACTAGAAATTAAACTTAGCAGCGACCGTCCTCGTGATCCGACAAATCGTTTGCTTGTCCACGGCGGTGCCTCCTACGAATCGTCCCACGGTCGTCAATATTTGCGGAAACGCTAAGGAACGGTAAACACGAGGTCCTGGCTATTCTCGAAACGAGCAGGAACAACGGCCGAACGAAACCGCGTCAACTTGGACACGATCGACGCGAAACGAGAGACGTTTCGTTAACTCGAAGTGGCTGTAATTGCGAGGCCACGCTTTCCACTCCTGCCCACGATGTTTGCTCGAGGATACCGTCGCGTTTCTTTTCGAGTTTTTAAAGAGCCACAGTTATCCGTTGTTTGCGCCAAACGGTCATGTTTGATTCTTCGGATAAGCTGAGGAATCGTACGCGACAGAAGCTCCCGTGACTAATCGACGCGCGAACGTTCGAGAAACATTAGGTACGTGGATTAGTCGCGCGTTTAAGAATGTGGACGCGGTCCGCGGGATCGGTAAGAAGCTCGACTCCTTTCAATTACGCCGACGGAATCGACATTCCGCGGACGGGGGCTTCGGTAGGTAATATCGCCGCACGAGGATTAAAAATTACTTGGAACTTGAGTAAGTCCACCGATAATGGCTGGCATTCCTCTTAAAATCCCGCGGCTCTTTCAGCGGCCGTAAACGCGGCAAAAACCTCGGTGACGGCGCGCCAGGTAACGTAACTCTGAAATTTTAACTATATAACTTCGCGCGACGATAAACAGCCTGCGTTATTGCACCTCGATAAAGCGATCTTTTCGAGGAAACGGTGGAAATCCTCTACCAAAAACAGTTTTTACAAAATAAATAATATCAATGTCACAGTTTATAATATCAGTAAAAAGTTTGATTTTAATATTGGTCTGCGAGAGGGTCGTTTAAACAAAACAGAATTCGGTCGGATGTATGACTCTTTGTATTTGTATATTTAAATCTATTGCAAAATGCAAGTCAAACGATGGGATAAATATCGTCCAAGGATTAAAATTACCAGAAAAAAAAAGAGTTTCACGATCCGCGAGTCAAATTAGCACGATTAATCGTCTATTTATAATGCTAATAGTAAGTAAAATTTATCGACGACGCGAAGCCACGAGTTAATTGGAGAACGCAAATTTTAATAGGGTATCCGGAGTTATGGAGGCATTAACAATCAACGAGGAGCGGACAGGGTAATTTAACGGAACGGATCGAGTAACGAAACGCATAGGAATATTATCGATTCGAACTTTTTACCCGGGTCCCCTTCGCGGTTGGTACGTTCCGCCGCGGCCGGTCCCTCGATCTCAATCGTTTTTTCATCGATCCGGCCAATTTCTTGACACATGTTCGGCCGTGCAACGTTGAATCACAGGGACCAGCTTTTTATGGGAAAGCCAGCGAGCTCAGTTTAAAAGTCAACGAGCTAGCTACTTTCACCCGACACGCGTTGAAAAACAGCCGGTCCCGGTGGATTTTTTTGGGAATTAACCGTAGCAAAAGTCAGCATACGTCTCGAGATTACGACGTGCGGTGAGTAAAATCCACAGCCGGATCAAAACATTAGCCTTTCTTCTGGCCGTTCGAGCAGCGCAAGAACCGAGTCGCGGAATAACAAGTTGGTACACCTGCCATCCGAACCAGGAATTCGTGTAATTTTTTACCCGTCCGGCTCGTCGTCGACCGCCGGTACCCCTTTTCTCGTCTATTAAATCCATCGCGCGCGACGATTCCCTTTCCCGACCCGACGCGTACGCTGTCCTATACAGTTCTATTTACTTCCTCTAGGAACCGTTTTCGTTTCCAGTTTCCGCCTCGACGACTCACGTCGAACTCGCTGACTTTTCGGGAACGTCGCTCCAAATCCCCTACGGAGTCTGGGCACTTTGTAGTGACGAAGAGAGGCACGGAGGGGTACATCACCTTCGCGTGTTTACCTCTTCGGCAACCGGTTCTCTATCCACCCTGCTCGCTCCTACTGGTCTCGACCATCCTCGTTCTCCCTCCCATCGACCACTTACCTGTGTTCAATCTCACGTAGAACGAACCTCTCGCGTCTTCGTTCGTCCACCGTCTCTTCCACGTGTCCTCTCCTCGTCGTTCTGTTTCCTCGTCCTCGTCTTCGCTCCGCGGAGAATCCACGGTTCTCCGTCGATCCGCCTGTCTCGTTCTCCTCTCGGCACCGCGGTATTCAAATGACCTCGGATGATGAATATCCCCGTCTCTCTCGTTCACCGGGTAATTGCTGCTATCTCCGTCCTCGTTTTCGCCCGCGGTGCGTACCGCCACGACCGTGTACGAAACGCACGCACTCACGGGGTCGGCTCCTTTCTTCCCTCCGTGCCCCCTATGCCATTTTCTCTTTACTCTCTTCCGTACGGCGCGATACGTGCCTCGGTACCCTCTGGCTCTTATCCCCGGGAATTTCGTAAGGAGGTTCGCGGATAAATTGCGCGGGAACCGAGCCGGAGCCTGGACACGGACCCTCTGGGCGCTCGTTCCGAGCACCAAAGGTGCGAAGGCGACCAGGGAACTCCAACCTGCCGATTATCTCGCCGCTCTTGGGAGGGTACGACTCCCTCGATCCTCGCGAAATGCAAACCAGACGCTGTTAAACATTTTATGGGCCTGTACGCTTTCGGGTCACATGCTAATGTATCGATATTTTAAGAAATAATTTTAGTTTCTTCGCGAGATACGTCTTAATTGTGCAGGGGGAGTCATTTAACTGTTCCATCGTAAGTTTTCTTGTAAACTTCATGTTGTATACAACAATTTATTGAGCGACAGTTGCTAGGTATAAAGATGACAATTAATTTGCTATTTTCCTTGGTCATCAAAATATGAAAATCTATCAAATACAGAATAAAAAATATTTATACTTTCGTTCGAAACATTTTTTTATACATGTAGTTTACAAGAAAAATTAAGATGAAAGAGTTAGATGACTCATCCTGTATAATATCTCTGACAGCACCATTAACTTGAAATATCAAAGTAAATGCCTCACAAATTTCATATTTAAGAATAAAATTCGGCCTACAATCAAGTTTTCTATATATCGGTGGGTAAAAAAGTAATTTCTTCGACTTTCAAACAGTAATTTCTAAGAAATCGTCGTCTTCTCAGGATCAAGAAGGTACAATCACGCTAATTAGATTCTCCTGCACGCGGAAGATCCTTGACGAAGTAATCGACGACCTCGAACAAAATGTATCCTTTCTCTCGAACGATCATTGGATTATTAAATCTGTTTTATGAATTCATGAAACTGTGAAACGCATTATCGTTTATAGAATGGTCGCTGAACAAAAAGCAACGTTGTCCTCCGTTTCCATTATTAATCATCGTCGTGACTCTGATCGGCCATGCTTCTTACTTACCGTGATAATTAATGTTTTCGCGCGCGGTTGTTGCGCAACCGCTGCGTTTCCAACGATTCGGGGGAGCGCGAGAAATCGCGGCAAGAAGCACCATAAATTTCGATGCACGAGCCACGTTGTATCTCGTTACATAAATAATCAATTAGGCGCGCGAGCGTCGCTGAAACGATATCGCGCGCGTTGATCGATCTCCGCCTCGTCGCTCGAACGTTTACGAACGACATAAAATCCTACGACGAGAAACCGATCGCGGTTCTTTTCTGTGAACCGTTGTCGTCGCCGGGGGAAACAGAAGCCGCGTCGAAGACGAAAGTTCAATTATCCGTCCGATCTGAAATGCAAATGCCGCGACGTTGTGTCCGTTTAACCTTTCCACCGCCGCGGGATCGAGAGAATATTATCGAGTTCCACGGGACCCCGATGGTGTATCGTCGCGCGCTAACGGCGTCTCCGCTTCCCGATTGCATTCTCACGCCGTGAATATTGGAGAACTCCACGCTCGAACCCCTCCACTCCGCGCGGTTTCACCAGCTATCTCGCGGATAGATTTTTCATCTGCTATTCGCGAAATATGTGCGCGAAAGCGTCTGAGAACCTTCGATTCGTAAGAAATAAGACGAATGTACCAATAACTGGCCGGTCGAAGCCATCGGGATATTATTTATTATACGGGTAAAAGGCCGTTAGCGTACGAGAGAAAATATAATATTTTTACGGTTAAAGTTGGGAACAAAATAGAATTGACATTGAGAGTTGTAATTTAATTCTAAATGGTAAACGAGGATTGTAATATATTATAGATATTAAATCTTTCGCATGTAACTAGTGGATTGTATTATTTTTGCATTTCTTACACGAACAGTGAAACTTCTTTGGGTATGTAGCGTCAAAGTAAACTTCAAAATAAACATGGAAGACTACATAAATTATAGTAGGTTGTATGATCATTAGATAGGGGATGAAATGCCCTTTAAAATGAGCGTTTGTACGAGTCGATAGCTTTATTAGTTCCGGAGATATGGCGATTTTAGTTTCAAGTCGATGCGGTGGCTAGTTACGGAGATAGAAGGGTTCGAAGCGTATGTTTACATCGAGAGGTCAATGAACTTACGTCACTCACGTGTGAGAGAAAGAGGTCCGACGCGTCAGACGGAGACAGAGACAGTCAAATTAAGAAAAATACCCTTTTATATAAATTACGATATCTCGAAAACGAAAAGTCGGATCGACAAAAACCAAAAGCCATTTTAAAGGGGAGGTCCTACCACTTCTAACAATGGCTTAATAATTAATAAAACACTAGTGGGCTCCGAATTGCAAATGTCTAAAGTTTTAGCCTTTTCTAAGGCGGAGAGCGAAATTTTAAAAATTACCCTTCATTTAAATTACGATATCTCGGAAACGAAAAGTCGGATCGACAAAAACCAAAAGCCATTTTAAAGGGGAGGATTTGGCGCTTCCAATAGCAGCTCAGTTATGGATAAAACACTAGTAGCTTCGGAACTGTACGCTTCTAAAGTTTAACTATGTTTAATACGCGTTGTTAGACTGTTCTAAGACAGTGGAAACTGAAGATTCTCGATCGAGAAGGTTTGGTCACGAATTCTTTCATTCCTACACGCACTTCGTGTTTTTTTGTACCGAAAAAGTGCAGCGTCGCTTTTGGCTCGAGCTGTATGCACGAATCGACGTGCACGGGTAGCTACGGGGCAAACAGCAATCATATCCATAAAGTTCCCGTGATCCCTTCGTGCCAGAGCCTCGCATGCTGCATAACAGCAACTATTAATGGCCCGTCGGTCATTGCAATCTGTCAGTCGAACGTACAGTCGTATAAGTGCATGCAGGTAACCTTGGCGGATGAAACTATCGGCTGGCACGTGTACCTTCGTTTCTGTTGGATGCTGTAATAAATATCTCTCGCCGGCGAACTTGAAATTAAAGGGAAAAATATTATTCGTCATTTTTTAAACGCGTAACTGACGTTTTAATAATTTGGGGCTCGAACGATGAACCTGCATTTTGCTCAGAAAATGATCCGGATACAGTTCTCGACTCATCGTTCCGAGGATAATTCTGAATATAAACTTACGAGATTCCACTTTCAGAAAGTTATTACGCCTACATTAGAACCTTGATAGTCAAGGAAAATTTCAAGTATCGAGATTCACCCAGTGAAAAAGACAATGTACCTCCATTATTTATGGTTCATGCAGATAATTCCTGGTCCCTTATCGAGGATCTGCTTTTATCGTGAATGGAAATCTTCGCTCGTTCGCGTGCACAAGAACTATTATATCATTCCATATGTTCGTGCCATCATAACATTAGTAATTAAATAGCAGAAAAATAAAATTTATCGGGTCAGTTCGAAATGTTGAAAATTGGAGTTGTCAAACAAGAAGAGAACAACTTCTCATGAAATTCAATTTAAGTTCTAGCAAAGAATTAATTGAATTAACTAACCTCATGAAACGACCCGATGAATTACAATTTAAAAATGCTGGATTATTCATTTTTCAACGAAACATCGATGTAACAATTTACGAACGACAATCTGTGCCTGTCTTTCCACGAAAAATTGCATCAGAGGCAGAGAACTCGGTTGTTTTCGTTCCACGGAGTAACGGTGCCATCGAGATGGACTCGCAGGATAGAAGCTGCAGCGTAGCTTCAGCGGATCAGTTTTATGTCAGGAACCGCTGACTCAACTCTCTCGGGAGAGGTGTCTCCAAGTGTCTAGCCGAGTTCGCCCACATAAGACCAGGTTCCGTGGTCGCTGCTTAGGCGTACAATTGCTCGGGAACGCGCCAGAACGATCGACGATTAGGCAATACTCGCCATTTTATAATTGTTCCCTCGGCATGTGCTAGCTGTTTCTACCAACGTGGCTTGCAGTTTCAAAGCAAGCAAACTCGTACGATAATCCTGCTTTTCGTAAGCCACGGACACGTTCGTGCTCGATTTTTCACCAAGAACGACCCACGAATAGAGTTCCTAAAAAATCGATCGTTTTCACGAGATTTTCGATTTCTTAAATTGACTAAATTTAAATTAAATTACATCGTTTAGTCTTCTATGAAACGTGGATACCAATTTTTATTTTGGGAACAACGACTTTTATTAATTTTAATTCTGAAAATCGAACGTTTTTATTTTCTTTTTCGAAGAGTATTGGCGTCGAGCGATCGCAGTCGAAGCTTTAATCGTGTCAAAAGACAAACGTCCGCTATGCTACAGAGTTTATGGCGGCATAAGTTGCAGCATGACGGCAAACGGCTCGCCTGTCATTATGCTCGCGATTAATTTTAATCACGCGCGTGCGTGGTTTCGTGACGAGTGTGCAGATCGCCGAATGCTGATCGAATTTTGCGTACGCGAGTATCTCGACGTTTCTCGACGCGTAAATGGTCCTGCGTATACATCGTCAGTGTTGTTGCAACACTCTGCAACGATTAAAATTAATAATTTGTTTGGTTACAATCAGGTCACGTTAACTGTGTCAAATTTATATAAATCTACTTTTACTGCTCGAAAGATATTTCCAACACGACTTTAATTTGTTTCTGTTTCTTTTCTTCCGTCTACATTTTATTTTAATACTTTGCTTTCGTAACTATTAGTAATACTTAATTTACAACTATATTCAATTCTCTTTAGGTAGTTGACAGTTGGTATCCAGAAAAAGTTATTAACTCTTTTTATTTTTAATCGTACTAAATAACGAACAAAATATGTACATTGATATAAAGTAGCTACTTTAATTGTATTTTCGAAGTATATCATTTTATGCTAATGGTCGACAGAAGCACAATTAGCGCGTGAAGTAATGCTTCCTGAAACTTTGGCCCGCCAAAATTCGTACAGAAGTGGCCAACATATACTCGGTAAATCATAGTTTCCACGCCATTTACGTAACCACGACACGGCAATATATCTGTTCGCGCGTACGCCACATCGCCATATTTCATCGTTCCTTCGACGTTCAGCGTCTTGGCGAACGGGCGAAATCTCCGCGGAGATTTGTCATAAACTGTCTGTTCGAGCGTATCAACCTCCCCTATCATTCTTCTCGTAAAAATCATTGCCGCGGCTCGAAAAAAGAAAACGATTCCAGACAACCTCGGTCGATCGAAATCGACGACAAATCGAGAACAACAATGGTAACGATAAAATAACAGGCTACTTCGAGACGTTACTCTCACAAGGATTACACGTTCTTTCAACAATACACCTGTAAGGTGTTGATCGATATAAAGTCCACTATGCGCTCGTTAAATATTGGATTTTTTATCTTTTTATGAATATGGTCGTTTTATTATCTGCCACGTTATCGTTGAAAGTTCTTCGGTTATCTTTAGCGTGGTAACGTAAGTCTGTCGAGTTTCGTAACTGTGTCTTTTCACACTTCTGAAAGGTATCCAAAACACGGGCTGAAACGACGTTACAAAAGTCGTTTCAAATTTACCCAGAGTCCGATGATTGAATCCATTTTAACGAAAAATGCTCCTATTGTTCCTGTCGGTCTCAAATACAGAGTTCTACTTGAATTAAAAGTCTAACTATTCTTGTCCCAATTTGATCGCGAGAACAGATGAAGTAACGATTGTAATAACGGCAACGATTCGTAGGAATGGCGGTGTGGAACGAAGAAAAGTCTGAGTGGGGACGAGCAGTCGTAAAGATCGAACCTCTCGGAACAAAACCGAGGACACCATAAAGCAGAGGGGTCCGCCGTGCCGATATCGTTCCGTTCAAGTTTACGTTTTCTACATTCCTGTACGTAGCGATGGCTGAGGTACGCGTGTACACACGCTCGGCTAAATATATATGGGGAACGATAGGTGATATAAAGTGGTAATGTCGCGGGGCACCGTGAAACATAGCTGATTGGGCCGGTTTCAGCCGCACCTTATCGCTCCCCGTGCCCGACATACATTCAAACCGTCCAACGTCCAACACGGCGTCGCGTGTGCGTGTGCACGACCGTTTCACGAGCTTCTCCGCGTTCCTACCAACCGTACGGAGAGAATTAAGTTCACGTCCCCTTCGGTCTTGTCGTTCTATCCGTCCTGTTCCCCTCGCCGAGTGTCTAGGAGTCGCGGCTGCACCGATATCATCGCTTGGCCGCGTTATCGGGTGCACGGCGAATCGTGGACTTACATAAAAGAGATCGCTGACGGTATTACGTACGACAACCGCCATGGAATTTCTCTGGTTGTTGTTGTTGTTGTGAAAGGATCGTATACCTCGGGAGTTCATATCAAACTCTGATGGTAAAAGGGGTCTAACGAGGGCGATCTCCATACTGGTCACTGGAGTACTTTGGAATACTCGTCAGGCGATCTCTAACCTCTTCATGTACGCACGTTTTAATAACGAGTCACGTGACTTTTCGTTTATTTGGTTGGGCACTTAACTTACATATTAACTGATCTATGGTCTTTTCGGTTAGCAATCCGTTGCAATAAATACAGTAATGATTCTTAAAGTGAATAAGTGTTCATATTTCGTACAACGAAAATGAAATTCGATATCAACAGCCTTTTTAAGTATCATGTTTCAGGCTGCAAAGGGGATGTTCAACTTACGAATCACTACTGTATAATAACACGAAACATAACAAAATTCTCAAATTTATTTTACTTAATTCATTATTACTTTGTAATATATCCACCCCTATTTATAACTGTCGATTGCAACTCGCCATGTATATCGTTATTGCTACTAAAACGTCTTTGTTACACACATTGGAAGAACTTGCATTTATCGTAGCATAGAATAATTGCATAATTTCGTAAAGGCGAGGCATAGCCAATGGCTGCTTTTAAACTTAACCTTAAAGTTATTGATCGAAAGGAGGGCCGTTACACGGCATCATTCTTCTTACAACAATGCTACAACTTCTACTTAATTCGAATCCGATGAAATGCCAGTTTGAGAGAGAAACTCGGTGAACTCGAGTAAACTCAGAAGTTAAACGCACGGGGTCATCACGGGGTTAACGAGGATACTTTAAAAGCAAGACCCTAAGGCTATGGAAGCGGTCGAGGTATCATAATTCACAACAAGTTTTGCATCGCTCTTTTGTTCTTTATTGCGTGTTTACGTTGGTTCTAATACCTCGAGACATTAATTAAATTCGGAAGATTAATTTAGACGTCGAAGGGTGATCGTTACGGGAAACTTTGAGCAATTCTTCGCGGGAACACTGGTGAACCGATTTAACCCTAATCCGGTATACGACTTCGACTCGTGTGTCGCGTTCGAGTCTGTAAGTAAATTTATATAGTAATGACGGTTTCTCTACTTATAATTCTTCGTGGTACGTGAAACTTTCTCCAGAGAAAAATTTCAATATTCTCGAGACCTCGCACACCTCTAGTAATTAGTAATACAAACTTGGTACGAAGCAAAAATTGTATATTTTAAAAAATTTGAAGAAGTTTCAAGACAAGAATGCATTAAGAAATATTCTCCTAAATCGAATCGAAACTAACAATTGCACCACATCGATACGAATCTACGTTTGCCCGAGAGAATTGTTCTTCGAGTTCACTTTCACGCAAAACATTCTCATCCGTGTTATACAGCCGCACTCGTGAACCCAACTATATTCGTACAACAATTTAGTACTTTATTGTCGGCTTCCAGCAAGAATCGGAAAATAACAGTACGAAGGTAACGAAGCTGTCTGTCTTGTGATAGGTACGTAGGCGTCCTTCCTTTCCAATAATGTTTTACGCCCGTGCCACTAACTTTTAGCAAACCTGGCTTTCTAAATTTTTTGTTTAGCTACCATTTCTTGCGCCCTGCTCCTTCCGTGCCCGCCATTCTCTTTCTCGTCAGATTTCCAACGATCACAATGCGCGTGTACGTCCAACAAAATTGACGAAAATCGACCGTAATAAGATACGAGTGTAGCGTCTTTTTCTTGCCACGACGAACGGTGTGGATCAATATTTGGTCACGATAAAATACTTTGCTAAGATAATGCGTTACCTGCGGTACCTTCGTTTCACTCCGGAAAGATTACGATCCTGCTGAAACGCGAAGTGCGTTTCTAAGGCGACATTATCCTGCCCTCGAAATGTCAAGGTGACGGAATCGCGGGAAGACGAGCCCTATCGGTCGCGTCACCCACGCGATTTCTCAAACGCGACAAATATTGGTCAGCGCAGCGATTTACGCCGCAGTTCGCGAGAATAATGCGTCGTAGTACACCTGGCGATAAAGCATCTGTGTGTAATTCGATTATCCGCAAAGGTTAGTGCACTCGTATCGAACGGCCGGCCAATCGACGCAGCGGACGCCAGTGGTCCTTATCGCGTCCGCTATCGATGTTTCCAACCATATATTCAACTCAAATATTGCGAATCGCTCGTTGACTGCCGATAGCGTTACGTTTACTCACGTACGCGGCAGAAATCGTTCCAACGGGTTTCCCCGCGCCGGTAAACAAGATCTAACGGCGATACGAACGACGATTATGCGATCATTCGCGTAACGCACCCCTCGGATCACGGTTATCGATTCCCGTGGATCCTTGAGAACCAAAATGACCTCGAACTTTAAAAAAAAAAAAAAAAACAAATTGAACAACCTTTTTATTTGCAAATTGTCGTTGCTTTTCGTTTCTGTGTAGCCTTTGAGAAATTCCTACTTTGTTACACTTGCAACAACAACGCGAAGCCATCAAATTCTCCGTTTACTTCCAAGAATCGACGCCACTCGATAATCAGTGTCTCCGTGTGGGGCAAACTTGTGAGAAAATATTTTGTACGCGATAGGTCTACGATCGATACGAGTTGCACTCTTATCTGTGACCGTAAACGAGGTAATAAGTTGAATCATTCGGTCGAGATCGTCGTTTTCCTAGAACAAGGTATTTTACACGGTTGGTTTGCCCACCTTCGAATTCGAGAAATAAGTCATCGAGACACGGTTTGTTTTATTTGAACACCCCCGATCATCGAAGCTGATGAAGCGGTTCTAGCTGACTTTAGACGTTTGGTACGCAACAGCTGTTTGCCTCCGACGCTAATTCGTAGCCCACACTCTTCAATATACACATATTAGAAACACAAGGTAAACAGAACCCGTTCCTCCAACGTACAGCTGTAAGTGTGACGTCTCAGATTATCAAGTTCACCTAAATGAATCAGTAAGCCGCAGCAGACCAGGCTCTTCTTATTGTACGCTATGTTGCAATATAAACAATTCTCATCTGCAAGTTTTACGGTTTTCTAATTGTAATATATTCCCTTTAAAAATGTGAAATTTTTAAATTGCTAAGTACATTTCTAAGAATAAAAATTTGATAATTGACGCAAAAGGAGCAGTTATCGTAAGACGAATAATTCCACGAAAACATTCGCGATCGCTTTCGATCAATCTAAACATTTTGATCGTCGTAATAGTAAAAGTAAAACTTTCAATGCAACGCTGCAAACGAATTTCTTACTACGCTGCAGATAAGAGTATTTTTTCTCGTATCATATCTATGAAGAACACGTGTATGGAAAGGAAACTTTTCACATTATCGCTCGAGATATCTCCATTCTACAACGTGATTCGATATGGGTTTCATGGAATTATTCGTTTCAAAATACTCGATTTAATCTTGGTTTAACACGCAGAATGTACGCAATTTTTGTATTAAAATATGTAATATGTGCATTGTTGTACTTTTACTCAAAAGCAATTTTAAATACAAAAAAACCATACTATTTGTTTTGAGTAAACTACTTTCAAATTGTAATAGATTATTATGCTTTTCTTTTAAATATTTTAAACAGTATAAGAAATTAATGTTTCCAATTGGCTAGAGCTCCTGATGTGAGTCTCAAACAGCATTTATGGGATTACATAAACCGACGGCTGAGTTCACAATCGTTCGCTAATAGAAATTAATTACTTGGACAAATCACGAGACTGTGGTCTCAAGTGCCAATAGATTACCGCACGAAGTTACTTAATCGATTCAATGTCAAATTACTAACATTCTAACTAACATTATCAGTGGTATTTTCTATATATTGCAGTCGCTGTACACATATTACTAGACTGTAGATATTTTATAAAAAAGTCTTCATATTCGAAAATGCAATAAATGTATAAATTTTGTGTTCTACGTATTAAAGTATTTCTTAATTTTTGGTCGTCTAAAGTTATTTATGTTTACGAACTTCTGTATGTATCAATTATGTTCACAACCATTTTTGTATGCAATAAAGTGTGTTAAACAATCACGCCATAACTATGAATATGCACCTGTATCCTGTTTCTTTGCTTTTGCAAGTATGTTTCTAAGATCTCTAGCGCAAAGAGGATGACCCTGTCCATAGTCACTGAGATGAAAGTTGAACTTTCACGAAATCGACCTTTGAACTGGAAAGCGTGTCTCGTTGAATAACGCGGTTTAAAAATATTGCATGCATTCCTATTGTATGCAACTCTAACTCAGGAATGAGTACCAGTAAACTAATCGTCCGATTCCTTTTAGACGAATTAATAAAAATAATCTCGTAAGCTTAATTTTATAGTTTAATTTTTTCCATGGTAATGTTTAACTCTAAGTTACCGATTAGTCAGTTTAAAAGAGTTCGATAAACAATACCCTAAAAGTTGAGGAAAACGTGTTTGATTGATAACGTTTCAACGAGGATTCTCGGGATGTGCAACGCGATCCAATTCACCCTATTAATTTTAATATCGTCGTGCAGTTGTTTCGTGGCGAATGAAGGGCAGCGTAGGTAAACTGGACGCGTTTTAAAAATGAAAATCAGAATCGTAGCGCCGCTCGTAACCCTCGGGGGCATGGAATGTCAACGGTAACTACCGTCGTACTTAGGAATAATATCGACTTCTTTACTGGTCGTTGTAACAGTACAAGGGCCCCGTGGTCTGTTCCCCCGCCGTGAATCGCCGGGAGAATGTCGGGGCCCGACCCGTCGTGCATATACCTACGCACCATACCAGATGGAGAAAACAAATAGTGTGATCGCTTAACTGTTGCTGTCTAAAGTGACTTTCGTTAGGGCACGGCCGAGTCACGTGTTCAAATATTGTGTAAGGGGATTGTTCGGTAAACGGGGCCACGGACGAGTTACGAGGGTGTCGGGGGGCCTACAGTAATTTGAAAACGTCGAACTGGCCTATTCAAACCCCTTTATCAGCTACGTCGTTAACACCGATTCTCTCCAAATATCAAAGGAGTATTTTATCGGCTCGAGTATCGTAACTTTCCTTCGATAGAATATTATTCAAGGAACAAGCATGCAACGCGATGTTTACGTTCGCGTTGCACGCTGACCATTCATCGAAATATTTCGTGGTTCGGATTTGTTTTCACGCGGCGAGCTCCACGTTTTGTTTACCGCCTGTTAAGCACTGTAATGGCGATTACGATCCGCGTGGTGGTGAAAAAACGCGTACGAGGTAGGGGTACACACTGCAGCGGTTACTTCACCGTGAACGATACGTGAGACTCATGAAAACACAACGTTAGCTCATTCATGGCTTTCGTTGAATTCGAGGCCCAAACAGTCGAATATATGCATGCCATTCATCGCTCGGCCGTTCGATTCGTCTTCCGATTTCTTTTCGTTCGTAAACAATACGTATCGATCTCAGATATCTCGCTATATATGCGCGGCTGGGTTTATATTTACGAATACCTTCGTTCGAACAGGCGATTAGGGGAGTTCCACGGCGGCGATCAGTCTCCCCATAAGTTCCTTTCATATATTCAAATTTTATTGGATTTTATTTCTATCTCAGTTTTAATCACACCTTTTTAATTTAATTTCAACGTGTTTAGAAACAATTCTTATTCCAACAACCATCTACAACGTCTGTGATAAATATATAAAATACACAAATTCCTAACTTGGAAACAAGAATGTCGCATTGTCACTTGCTCTAAGAACTTAATACAGTTACAAAATTATCTCTGCTCAGAAATCAATGAATTCGTACCTTTTTTAACACGTTGACTGTCAGATCAAGTTCCTCGAATTGTCCACGAAAAAGAAATTTTGTTTTTTAGACAATTGGGAACTGGCAGACCCATTGTCATACAAATTATTTTTACATCCTCGTTAAAATTCAAGAGTCTTGCTTTTTTTGAGAATTAATTATTATTAATTGAATGAACCTGAACGTTGCTTTATATTTTTAGTCGTCAGTCAGTGTCGACAATGCGATCACTGTCGTTGGAAAATAACTTTATTTCCGTCCAGGAATTGGAAGCGAAGAGTCACAGTAGCCTTTGAATATTAATTTGCACGAGTGCATCAGTCTCGCGTTATTATCCTATCGAGTTACGGATCCCCGTGTAACACAGTCGACTCGAACATACGGCATAGGGATTCATGGCCCGCCATTAAAATTGCAAATTACATACAAGGGTGTTGACAGAGTGTTCCTGGTTTTTAGTGTCCCTTTCTTTCGCGGTTTCGTCCTCTTTTTACGACGGTTCGCGGAACACACCGTTCCCGCGTCGAAGCAGAAGATTGCTCGAAAATTATGCAACGTTTATACAAAGTTGAATCCATTTGGTGACAAACGCGACCGGCGAATGAATTCGTCGAAACGACCGGTAATGTTTCTCCGAATAAATCGCGACGCGTGTTCAATGTTGTTCGACTCCGTGACGAACTTCCACTCTGACCGAAATTTCGCAAACCAAACTTCAATACAGTGTGAACGTCTTCGAATGCAAATTACTGGACAATTTGAAATCGTAAATTTAAATTGTAAATTTCAGGGAAGATCAATATATGGTAACTTGTCAACGTCTGATGTCTTTGACTGTAGATCTTTTCAAATTCATGGATTCTTAAAGCAAATTTTCTTACGCTCTTGGTATTATGAAAATTGAATAGTTTTCAATAGACACGGGTATTCCAGTAATTAGATTTAATGAGAAGGTGTGAAATTTTTCGACAAAATTAAAAAATTTCAAATTGTCCTAAAAAAATTATTTTTGGTTGCAGGTGTTAATTATAATCATTTTTGGTCAATAGACATACCCCCGAATTCCTACCCACTTTCGAGAAAAAAAATTCAGTATGGGCGAAACTTTAAATGTTAATAATTTTTTAACGAAGCCTCCATCAACAAATCGGTATTCTTGATTTTCGTCCTATTTTGGCCCCTAGAATCTCCCATTACAATTTTTTCTAAGGGTGGTCGAACACTCTGTATAAGTAGAAATTAATATTTCAAAATCTAAAAATTTATAATATGAATTCAAATTCGATAGGTGAGAAAATTAATAGAAAATCGAATATGTCATTGTGAAGATTTAGTGTTTGAAAATGATACTTACGATGCTTCATTTTCGAAATAATAATAATTTGCCTGATGCGTCTGTCCATTACTTGCCATTTCTACTTGCGGTGCAAATCGAACTCTATCTCGATACATTTTCGAATTAAATTTTCTCAAAAACGAATTCTACGTTTTCGACAGAGTTCGAGGAACCAGGGTTTCGCAGGTGCAAACTGTTCGCAGGTTCGCACTGGCCAGGTTCCAGTCGACGGCTTTTAGCGAACGACGACTAATCATCGCGCGTTGCAGTTGCGGACTTTGACAGACTCCGGCATTGTTAGCCGGGTCGGAACGATAATTACGAGCCGCGTAACCGCCCGTACGGGCAGAGCATTATCGTTTCACCACAGATTTTCGTTCCGTTTTCTTTCGCACGGCCGTTCTCGGTACGGGCGTTTCTTCTGTCGCGGTGGACCGTTTCGCGTGGCGATTCTCGCCTTGGAAACAACCGTTCGCGGAAAAACGACCGAACGAACGAGCAAGAACGCTAGACACCTCGCAAACACCAGCGAATCGTTGGTGTTACCACCACTGAATAAATCAGCACATTGACAGAGGTAGACATTTCAGAAATCGAAAAGTAGATATTCATGAGGTTCTTGAAAGCGATCAATGGGGGAGTTACGGAAGTTCTGCTAGGAAACGAGCGTAAATTACACAAATTTCTCTACCGAGGCGTTGTTTACGCTTCTCTTATTTACTGAGCGATGATAGTCAATGACGTAAATGCAAACGAATTATTTTCAATAACTTGGAAGCACGTAATCGATAGAAAAGATTCTTAGACCGTTGAGAGTCTCTCAGCACGTTACTGAAAATAGTATAAACGATGTTGGGGGCGTTTTTGGTCCGCAGGGGTGACAACGGATGAAAACAATCGCGTTCTCATGGACAGCCACGGTTATTCCGAGCCACGTATATTCCAGTCAACGAAGAATCCGCAAGAAAAGAGAGGAAGAAACCGAGCGTGGAACAAGCGAACCGACCAGCCATTACCGATCGCACTAGTCATTACCAACAGAACTTTCGAGCTCCCGGACCCGAGCATCTGTCGGCGATAAAACAGCACCTGATCGGTATCCGCTCATTACTATCTGCTACGAGGTATGTGGACAGGTATGTAGGTATTCGTGTAACAGTTGAGCCGTTCTTACGAAAATAAGAGAAAAGCTTAGTGAATCGATCAACAGCGTACGTCTTGGCCTTTCCTTTCTTCTGTCTTCATCGTTCACCGTATATCACCGTATCTGAATTGTCCTGTACATTCCCGGAATCTCAGACACGTTGCTCTCGCGTACACCAATATTTTAATTCCATTAATTGGGATAATGGGCCACATTAATCTGTCGACGTTCGTAAACCAAGAATGTTTACACTTTGATCGTTTCACTATTTTTATGCACTGTGCATCTTCGCGTTAGCATCAGGTTTGGAACTCTCATTGCACCATCTTTGATTTGTTTTTTAAGGGGCACTATTGCATCATTCAATAATTTACGTTGTTTACACCTACTTTGTATATCAATGAAGCTACTCTAAATAAAATATTTTAAGCGAAAAAAAATATTTCAAATTCTTTGATCCACAAGAAATTTAACGATTAGTCAAAATGTACTACGCAACGTTTCGCTAGACCGACCAAGAACCTTGCACGCGCGTCGAAGTAGTACGTAGTTTCGATAACAAGTATCAAGCATCGGTATAACAATAATTCTCCGACAAACAGGAGAATCGAAATGGAACAGCTTACCGATAAACGTTTCGTACGCCTGTAGCAATTTCGTCACGGAATTCGCAGCCGCGTATGCAAACTTACGTTGTGAAAACGCCGCGTGAAATCGAACGCACGCGAAACGAGAGAACACGGCGGCGGGTTTCGAAACGGAATACTTCCGTCTTACGATACCAGAAAATAGTAGATCGAGGAATTCATTGTCGGTCGGGGAGATAGCGGGGTCCCCACGCGTTCAACGATCGATCGTGATCGTAAATCAAGCGACAGACGGTGCTACGGGGTACAAACCAGGATTCTGGATCCGTTGCACGGGGGTACGAGATCGGCAGAAGTGTCGCGCGAAACGAGGTCGATCCACAGTGCGCGATAAATTATCGCCGATCGAGAAGAACAGTCCGCGAAACCACGCGGATAATTTACGGATCATGGACGGAGCTGTGAATCAAATAAATTTCCAACGACCGTTCAAACGAACCTTTCACCCCGCTAAACGCAACTTAAAATCCTCTTTCAAGTTTAATGTAATCTTTTTTCAGCTGGTTTTCCTTCAAATGAGATACATTAATTTCTAGTTAATATCTCATACCTGCAATGTTTGTTTGACAAGAATCAAGAACAAGAAAAAATTGATACGAACTTCAAATTTAATTTAAGCTTTTCTTTTTTAATGTATTCCTGTGAATAAATTTTCTAGCTAGCTTTCCTTTAAATGATGTACAATAACTTCTAGTTAATAACTCATGCATGTAATGATCGTTCGACAAGAATCATGAGTATTTTTACAGAGTAAATACGAAAGAAAAATGGTCCACTCACCAGAAGTCGTGACGTCGTCCATCTTGAGCGGCAGGTTGGCTGGGTCTCCGAAATTTCGCAATTCGTCGGATCGATGGGAGGCTGCATGGAAAAGGAGAAGACGGGTTTTCTTCTTTTTGATCGTGACAGCGTTCTCGAGGATAAATTGCGCCTCTGTCGCGCACACGTACGATAGACAATAGGGCCAGAGGCGCGGAACGTGCGTCGTGAGTGAAACGCTGAAAATTGCTTCCCCTGGGGTGACATTAGATTCGCGCGCGCGAGAAAGCAAGACGGGGCGCGTCGTTTACCGTGTAATTTGTTTATCGAATCGGGGACAAGGAGACCTTCGAGGAACGACTAGAAAATTACCTCGGTTATTTACGGGGGAATTTGTTACGCACAATCTCCGGTTGTCGATTTTTATTTTTCGTGAATTTCCGTTCGCCTCGCGAGCGAACATCGTAAACAAACTTTGGATAAATACTTGTGGTTAATTTTCGTTAACTTGAGAAGAAACGATTTGAATCGCGTGAAAGTTCGAACAAGCTTGAAAGATTTCAATCTTGCATACGACAGAGATTTATTTACGTGGAGCTAAGAATAGACGTAATATTAATTAAAGGGTGTGATTACAAACTTTATATGTAGATTGATAAAACTCGTTGGAAGTAACGAAATAGTCGTCATAAATATATTTACCGTATTGCTGTTTATGATCGACCAGTTTCCTATTACGGATAAATCTACTTGATACGCAGAACAACTCCGAGTTTAATTCGATTTAATAAATATACGCGCAGGATATATCTGGTAAATTGATCGGGCTATAACTCTGCCCCAAGTGAATTTAGAAAAAACTGATTTTATTTATATACACAGCATGACCCGAGGAATCAAAGTATATAGAAGAAAATCAGTTAGTTTTGTTTTAAGAAAATGCAATTACACTTTGGAAATGCATCTGTTATTCAACTGATTAATTTGTAAACAATAGTTCTTTGTAATCTATCGATACAATTTAAATAACCGAAATAATCCAAATAAACACTAAAGTATCCAATAAGTTATTAGTTTCCAAATACATATATGGATATTAAGAATTTCTCGTTCGAGTTTTATCAACCCCTAAATTTTCTACCCATATTTCACATTTAGGTTTCCAGAAAATCGAAATTCTCGCTGTCACGATCAAATGCACGTTTCTCGTCGACCTGAAACAAGCTCAAGTGTAATACGTTCCAAAATACATCGCTTCCAGCGATTACATTCTTAGCGATGAACAAAAATTAGCCGTTCGATTACACGCAAGCCATAAAAATGTTCGTATCGAGTTCGTTTACGCTCGGAAGGAGATCGTTATTCTCAAAAAATTATGCCTTTGTAAGGTTGCCGCTGACAACTGCCACTTTTCGATCGTTCCCGATCATCGTTGCGTTCTTAACCAACGTCTTCGAAATGAGATTTCTCCGTGATTCGATCAAAGTGGTGGTTCGGATAGATCACCAGGATCCTTGCCACGGATTAAACGCGAAACAACGGATCACGCTTCTTCCTCGACGATACCAAAACAACCCTTAGCGTTCTGGAATTAGAGAAATCGAGAATTTCGTGGCCTAATTTAAACTAGTTGCACTAGACACGTAATCATTTCAATTCGCGATCTTTCGAAAATTTTTTAAATAGACTGTATCTCGATTGCTTGAAAATGAAGATAATCGAACGTTGAAGGAAGTTCGTAAACACATGAGAAATCTCGGGACGAACTTAAGGGATGATCTGATATCTAAATAACGCGTACCAGGAATTCTTAGTACGTTTGTACGTCGAGTGTCGAAGTTTCCAATCCACTCTCAAATTGATAAACAATATAAGAGTGTCAAGGTACTAAAGACCATAAAAAATCGAACAATTTCTCGTAAAATTCTACAATATATTTGAAATAGTACGAACTCGAGGGATGATCTGATATTTAAATAACGCGAAACGCAGATTCCTCCTTCGTTTGTACGCCAGGTGGCAATGTTTTCGATCTACCCTGGTGTTTACAGCCGCAGGATGGATCCAGCGTCGAGCGGGACGCCCGATTAAAATGAAAATCCGTAGGTTGGTCTCGCCGCGATCCTTCGGGGTTGCGGTCGAACGCGAGACTGCGGCATCTGCCGGGATCCAGGATAATTATTTACGTCAGATAGGATCTCTCGACTGGGGTTCCGCGGCGGGAAACAAAAGAATCCGGCATAGGGAAGGATACGAAGGCGAGGGGAGGGGAATTCCGAGACAGGCTACGCGCCGCGTTTCACGTTTCCCTATGGACGACAGCCGACCGACCGCGGCGAGGACCTTGGCGGACCGAAGGGTCCTGGCTAAGGATCCTGAGAACCCTACGACGCGGTTTTTTCCCCCGATACGGTTAACAGATATGAGACAATGGGTTCGACCGCGGGCTCTATGATGTCTTCGAACTCGAGAGGAACTTTTATGGCTGGCCGTAATCGTTGCCTCCGTCCTCCCGATGACATTACGGCGTCGTTAAAACGGACGAAACCGCGCGTGTTCCAGTTGATACAACTATTTGTACAACGAACACCTAAATGATCAGTGCCCGTGCAACATTATTACCGTGCTTAATGAAATATTAGCCTGGGAATCGTGCTCGCGCTTTTACGAGCTAGTGGTATGCCGCGCGCGAGTAATGAAGAATTATTCTCCGAAGAGATACGTACGGGTAGTTTTATACCGTACGTAAAGCTCGTGCGTGGACGGGCTGTAAAACCGTCGGTGAATAAGCCCTCGGATAAATACTTGCAGCGGCCAGTCGTTGTAAACAATGTTGCTACAAACGAGCTTGATAATTGAGGCGGCCTCTTCCTCGCATGCCTCGGTACACGTGTACCGTTCGACCGCATCGTAATTCCCCGACTACGCTATGAAGTCTGTTCTGAGCAACAAACTCGTTCCGCGTGCCCTCGAAATTGGATAGTTTGTTGTCGAGGTGCCCATTTTTGATTTACAACCCTTTCTGCCGACCAGATCGAAATACGGAAACCGAGTCCCGTTGCTTCTTTTACGGCCGCTCCGATCCACTGTACATTCGAACTGAAAAGTTTATTCGAGGGAGCAGTGCCCCCTATGAATTAAAATATACCCATCAACTCTCTCCTTTGCAATTGGTTGTATTATATTGGTTGGTTGGTTGTAAATTTATACTGTTCGGGGCGAATAAAGTAAATGATACTTTAAGGGTTGATCGCACTAAACTTACAGTAAACTTACAAAAAGAAATGGCTTGCAGAAACTTCAAACAGTATCAGCAGTAATATTAGTATCCACTATCAGATTTTTTAAGGAGTTACGCTTTCAAGACTCCGTAGATACATGATTTCGTATAAAAAATAAAATAGAAATTTATTTTTATGCTCAGAAAGAAGCTACGGTCCGTTTCGGATCCCAGATTCTTTCCACAGATACATTTGGACGGTCTCGAATTTATTATTTCGTTCCGTTTGCTCCGTTTCGTCGGAGCATCGCGACGCCTCTGACTCGAGAACCGGTGCACTTTTATCATCGGCGGACGCTAGACTATCGATTAAAGAGTGTCGACATGCAAAGTGAGAGTGAGCTTATTCCGGAATATCCAGTATTTCTAGTATCGGACGCTTGGCGCCTATCGTTCGATTATGAATTCCAAACGCGACACGATTATATAAGCCCGTGATAGCTTAATTACTCTAATGATCGAAACTCGACGGATAATGAAAGCGTTCGCATTACGAAAACCGACAGAGACGAAGCTGAGCCATTCTCGCGACGATCGCGATCGTTTGACAAATTTTTCAACGCACTTAACGTCGGGAGCAGCAAACTTTCAAATCTTCATTAACTATTTGCCTCGAAACAGCACCAGCTGCGTTACGCGAAGATTGTTTTTCCAGTTATTTAATGAATATTATTCAATACGTGATTCGCTCAACTTAAAGTAAAAATATTTTTTAAACTGTCGAATGCTTGCAATATAAAAGATACGTTCCGTTTTGTAAACGAAATAACGAATTTTGGATAATACGAAACGAACGCATTACGGAAAAGAAACTTCTGTTTTTTTGCACAAATATTTACAATTATAGCCACATGGAAAACTTTCGAATCGATTATATTTGTATTAAGGACGAAAACAACACGAGCGTAATTAAGACACCGAATAACATTCGTAGCGATTAATATTCTGTTGTCGCGCATTGGGAACAGTAATAAAAGCATAACGCTAAAGCGTAGACTCGATCGACCGGTTTCGAGATCGTTTAATACTCTATTCCGTTTTTCCTGGCAACTTTTATAACGGGCCCTGTTTGAAAACACGTGTTTTTACGTATCGCGTTCGCAAGTTGTTTCGCAAATTTTTAAATGAATTCAGGTGGCTGAAACGACCCGTTTGTAAACGTGTACGATTTTCGAAGACAACGCGTACAGATTATTAACCGAGACCATAAGGTTTCGTGAAATATATTCGATACGCCGTGACTTTATCCCGAACGTACGATAATAAATGGTGTTCTAGAATTCCTTTATATGCAGCGCCGTTCGTAATATCAGTAATTTGCATCGGCGAACAGACACCTTGAACCGGAGAAAACGCCCCAAACTATAGTGTTCATCGGGCGTTTCGCGTTTGTAAATATTCATACGAATAAAGAGAATGTTAACCGCGTCATTTTTTCTCCCCGTTCCTATCACGTTTCAATCCGAGATTGCATAAAATTTTAAAAACATGTTCGAGCATACTCTACACGCTTCAGAATTAAGAGACACACTCGACAACTTTCAAGAGTTTGATAGAATGATTTAGCAAGAAACTACACGCATCAACGTGTTCGTTTGATGTTCTTCCCGTGCAGAGAAAATTGTTGAAACGCGCAGTCGATGTGTACGATGCAATTAGAAATCAAACAGAAACGATTGCTACGAAGCTAAAGTGGCTGTATCTTGGAAACGAGGGGTTTACGAATCTACGTTTACGAGGATTCTTTTCTTAATTCTCAAGCGTAGAATACACGTTGGAACGTTGCCGCACAATTATCTGGCTGTAGGAGCTTTCAAGAGGCTTTCAAGATTCAAAACATTGCATTCACTAAATTAGATGTGAAGTGCTGAATCAACTTTCCTAGATTCTTTCGGAACAATCTTCTATTTAACGTGTACTGAATATTTCTAAAAAATAAAATAATAAAATAATGAAATTTTAATACAGACGGGTAATTTACTTTACTGAAATTGAAAAATTCATCAATCACGGACTCCATAATTTTTTGAAAATAATAAAATTAAAAATCTAATGATACAAAATTTTTTAACGTGTTTTCCTGTTTATATTTGTAGAAGAAGAGGAGTCTCGTTGATTTTCCGCGGCGAGTGTACGCAAAAGGGTTCTACGGTCGCGCGAAGCTGTCCACCGGGAACGAGCAAGTTTCGAGGTCGCGGAGGCGTCGACAGGACAACGTTTTAAAGCTCGTGGCCGGGCCAAAAAGTTGAGTCCAGCGTCCAGGACAAAAGGGAGCGGCGATTCTCGCTTCTACGCGAACAACGGGGGAGGGGTCCCTGGCTGGTCTCTCAGCGTGTGGCGTTGTATCCCCGGGTTGTAAAACAACTTGTAAAACGTGCGGCCGAGATGCGTTCTGTCAGCTCCGGTTCCGTGCCCGGGCTATCTACGCGGCGAATCTATGGCGGACCCGGTGAAAAAGACGCTGAAGCGCGACACGGATCCGAGTTATGACGCGAAACTTTGTACGAACCGGCGAGCAACGAAGATTTATGCGAACCGTCGTCCGGGCACAATGACGGTTCGAGCGACGCGGACAGGCGATCGCCGAGGAAAAGGATTACCACGTTGCCCGATTCGTTCAGTCGGAAGTTAATTAGCCGACTCGAAAGTCGCGGGGTTGCTCGTTTTTTTTTTCAAAAGGCGTCGTTTACGCATTTCGGTTCGCGTTAGCGCAACCGTGCCCGTTTCACCGTGTCGAAGAGATCTCCGTACGCTTTTATTCTCTTCCTCGCGACGCTCCTCGACTTTTAAATCTTCCGACAGGCTTCGCTGAAGCGTACGTAAAATTCTTTAATTACTGTATAGTTCAAATCTTGGAATTTAATCGTCAGTCGTCTCCCTTTTTCTCTCGATTATTCTAAAGGAGTTTGTTGAAGACAGCTTTGGAGGAGTGTAAAATCCCTCCATTGCTGTAAAATTTCTCAGTTGCTAGTTCGAATTTTGAAATTTAATCGTGACATGTCTCCATTTTTCTCTCAATTATTCTAAAGAAGTTTGTTAAAGACAGCTTTGGAGGAGTGTAAAATCCTTCCATTGCTGTAAAATTTCTCAGTTGCTAGTTCGAATTTTGAAATTTAATCGTCTCCATTTTTCTCTCGATATTTACAAAGCAGTTTTTCAAAGTTAGTTTAAATTTTATTGCTCTAAGATCAAAGGTAGTTTTTTAAAGTAACACGATTGGGACGCTCCGTGATTCGAGAGTAGACAAATTTCTTCGTCCACGTCGCTTTCTGATTAGTTACGAGCACTGGACGGTACACCTTACCCGAAGAGCACCGATCAATCTTGCTCCCCGCGACTATTCCCCGAACCAAATCTCATTCATAGTATTAAAATTATTCAGACTCATTTTTCAACAAGTCCTCCTTTCTCCGCAGGCAGTCCTTTCCTTCGACTTCGCTTAAAATCGTCCGGTACGCAGCAAAATTGCCCGGAGGGGAAATAAATTAAGCGCGGACGCGTGTCGCGACCGGTGGACAGTTTTGCATTTGCATAAATGCAGGTCGCGGCTGATTTTAACGTGAACGCGCTCTAGAAACGCGCATATAAATTGATTCACGTCGGCCAAGTTTCAACAAAATTTTTAGTCGACGTTTTTAGCGCGACCTGCTTCGGTTACTGGGTCAATTCAAACAACCCTGTAACTGTTGACTTTTAAACTTTTTTAATTTCGAGGCAGTGAATCGAGAATACTCTCTAAAAACATCAGTCATAAATTTTACTCAGCTCCCAACCATGATATATAAAATAATCGGTAACTCGGTAAAGAGAGGTACAGAATTCTACTCTTTAACTTCGACCGCAATCATGAATTACAATATTTTTGCTGTAAAAAGAACACATTACACATTATACATCGGTAATCGTTCCATACTTACGTCGCTGGGAGCTTGCCAACACATAAAACCGTGAAACAAACAACGTCCGTCGAAACGAAATGTTCGACTTATCATCGCCGGGGCTACCTACGCTCAACCCTTGGTATTTCGACAAGATCTACCATCCGAATTCCCCCGGAAGAGAAACGAGGATCACCGTACGTACGAACTATTCTCGAAAAGAGAAAAGAGAAACGAGACGCGATCCTTCCGTTATTCTTGCCCGATAGGGTCAAGATAATTCGTTAAAATGGAATCGCGTCAATCTGAACCTGACACGTGTATCCCCCGGTTAATCTACCCTCTCGATCTAAGGCCCATATCACACAAGCAAACGAACCACTGTCGTTCTGCTGGACTCGTTTCCCCCCCGGGCGAAGCGTTATATGCAGACATATTCGAGCGCCTGTTCCACGAAGAGCGCGCGACCACCGGGCCGTTTTGTTTTTAAGTGTCGGTTTTTCGGGCCTGCTAACGAACACCGATGGTTATCTGCCGGGGCACGGTGCATTACCGTCCTTCCTTGAGGTCAGTCCCGGATCCGGTCGGGCCTGACGCCCGTGAACTCACCTGAAACAAAAAGAACAACAACGAATTTAGTCGACGAATAATCGCGGTTACCTTTGGCCTAATTTAATTGCTTGTTAGCAAGCTCGTTTCGAGAACCTGATCGAGCACGTGAGACGATCGAGAGGGGTGGATTAACGCCGAGCAAATGAGATTTTGTATAAAAATTGCAAGTTGTTTTGTAATCGTTTCAAAACAATAGGACAACCTGAAACATGCAAATTCCTCGCACGAAGAGAAATCGAAGAGATGCTTCGTTATCGAGATACAAAAATGGTCTGGATACTCGACCTACCCTTAATCGTTACACGTCGATCAATGACCTATTCTCTCTCAGGTGCCTTCAGATCGCATTAACATTTATATTAACCATTCATCCATCTACCCACAAACTTTAGCTACATTAATTTCCGTCCCACCTATCGGGACGAATAACCAACCCCTCGGATTAGCGAAATAATTTATTGCACTTTCTCTGTGCATTTCCACCTACGCTCGTTCCCTTCCCCGATCGAGAAAATCGTTGATCTACTCGCATTCCTCCGAGGATTCATTGTCAGTCGAGGATACGAAAATACCAACCGATGCCTCGGAATTACCATTCGTTAGTATAATTCGACTATATTACGTTAATATCTGATACGCTTTCGTATTCATACTTTTAATAATTTCAAATTACCGACGAAAATAATTTCCCGACAGCTAAATAATTGCCCCGGCGTTGATATTCCGTGCACTGGCCATAAAATTTAAGATGGCAGACGGCGATAAATCTTCGCTGCTAAGTATACAGAGTGCAAGTCGCCCGACAGCTTTTCTCTGCTGCAATATTTTATTCAAATTTTACGCCGGTGATCTCAAGAAAGTTGCACACGCCTACTACATTTTCCGACGCTCGCCCGAAAATTACTATGCACGATCAGAAATATATTTTTACTCAAAGCGTCGGTAAAACTCATGCAAAAATTTTCGAAACCATTCGATTATAAAAAATTGTATTTCCTTTTTGCCAACTTCCATCTTTTACAGCTTATAACTCGCAACTGAATCGATCAAGCAAAAAATTGTAAAAGAGTTTTTTTTAGTGTCGAGTATCACTTTTCCGACGAGCACGAGTCTCGATTTGTTTGATCAATACTTTACGAGATATGTATCGCTACAGTCATGTAGGTGAAAAATAATTCTTTTTCCTCGATGTAATATTATACTTTTTTCAACCGGTTCATGGGGAAAAGACAAGCTTTCTCGCCACCAGAGGGGTCGCGTTCTCACAAGCGCTCGAAGCAACGCCACAATAAGAACAACGTTTCCGTTAACCTAAAAAAGGCCAAAATATCGAAGGACCCAGCGGTTGGACTCGTAGTCCACGGCACAGAGAGAACTCCGTACGTTCATCCTTGGTCCGCAGGATCGTATTTCTAAGTGTTTAAAAGCGAGTTTAGAAGCGGTTGTTCGGCGTTGTCGGTTGGACGTTAACGGTAATCGGCGGCCGTAAGGACCTTCGGGCAGTGGGATTTTATCGGTCGTCCGTGAATAACGCATTCCGTGGCCTGGCTCATTTCGGTCAGTGCCTCCTTCCACGTCCTTGCTATCTCCTTGCGCTAATGGATCCTGCACGCGGGCTCTCCCGCAGCATCCTCGAGCACGGGCTCACCTGGGTGCACGTATCGGACCTCTGAACGCTATCCCGCGCGTACAGACGCGTACAAATGCCCGCGGACCGCATAAGCATTAACAACGCGTCTCGTATCGTGCTCCCTTTACTTACGGGCTGCTCGTGTTCGCGCACTCTCACGCGATAACGCGGGAGGATATTTATGAAGGGTATCGCGGATTCGCTCGGGACTAGTTCAATTAGCGTTACGGATTATTTTCAAATCGAGCCTAGAAACCGTTACGATCGGCGTACGATGCTCGAGTTTTTTTCAGATATCAATTAAATATCAGCGATACGAAAGAGAGAAACAAATCGCGTATTCCGAGCTACCGTTACGATGACCCGAGTTAAGAAAATTCTAGTGCGTCGCTAAAAAATGTACAGGTATGGAAACGAGGCTTGGGAAGTTTATCTCCGCCGTGTACAGGGATACAGTTTCGCAACGATTTCGATTCGAAGTCCGCAATTAATTCTTAATCGAGAGATACTTTCGTTTGTAATATCCAACTATTCGCGGGTAAATCTACCGTGTAATCTGTACGTGAATATTCCACTGCGAGATCAGGAAATTCTCGAGAGGTGAACGTTCCAGTCTAGGAGAACTTTGATCCACGACGTTGCCACGATACACGGAGGTATTCGGATTAAGAGATTGTTCTGTCGAAGGCTCGAACACTTCCCGGTGAAATTTACCGCGCGGCGCTCGAACGAACACAACTTTTGTCAAAGCTGCGCTATCAAAAACTCACGGGTAACAACCATTAATCGTAGAGAACATTCACTACCTATCTGCTGGCGTTCCCATAAAAAACATCGCTCTTCTTTTTCCACCGGTTCGCCCTCCAACCTGTTGATTTCTTCTTTGTCCGGTTCCCTTTCTCCCGTAAAGTGCATCGGGCCACAGGATCGGGACGCGGAGTTATAATTGCCTACTCGGCGACTCCGACATTCCACGTGCGTTAAAGTTATCGCGGCTGAATCGCCGCGTACGCCATAATGCTCCTTCTTCTCGGCTCTTCTCCTTCTTCGTTCCCCCCCCCAACCACCCCCCATCTTTGGTTCTCTCACCTTCTTCTTTTTCAACGCTGCTGGGCTGAATCTCCCGCGCCGACGAAACGAATCAGCCGATATCAGGGAAGATCCGACCCGACGATTATCGGGGTGCTTATTCCTGAGAGCTTCGCTGTCTTCGAAACCCCCCGGGTATTCTTCTTCGGTTGCGTCCTCAGGGCGGTGCAAGGTGCGTAATGCCAGCAAACAAGCCACCTGCTTAACGCTCAATCTACCACGACCGTTTTTAACATTCCATTTGGAATTTCTAACATACAATGCTATTTTAGCGCCATTCAACTTCACGACTTATCTTATAGTACACGTACAATGAATCTTTCAATATTCACTTCTATTCTTATTCTTTGACCACGATCATTTAACCGGTTGAACGATTTATGTTTCTTTTGTAAAAAGAAACTGAACAAAAGATACAAAATTCTGGTTAGCACTGTCTCAGAACAGTCTAACACGTATTAAAAATTGTTAAACTTTGGACGCATACAATTCCGAAACTACTCATGTTTTATGAATAATTAAAACACCTTTGGAAGCGGTAAACCTTCCTCTTTAAGATGGCTTTTGGGTTTTGACACTCCGACTTTCCGTTTTCGAGATATCGCAATTTATGTAGAGACGTAGTATTTACTATTTACTACGGTCACGTGCGCGGTCAATGACCTCGCGACATAAACAATGGAATGTAAACAAACGCTTCGGACCTTTATATCTTCACAACTAGCAACCACATCGACTTCAAACTAAAATCGCCATATTAATCAATATTCGTTTAAATAATTAATACATAAAAGCTTTAAAATACATTTTCTGGAACAATTAATTTACGAACAGGTAACGATAACTCCAGAAAATCTTAAATATTTCCATGAAATTTTTCTATGCTTTCGCCACTTTTATCGGAAATAGAATCTACCAGAAATGACCAAAGCCAGAAACGTTTAAAGTGCATCCTTTTAAAGAATGCACGTGCCGATCCTCTTCGTTACTGCGTTGAACTTTGGTACGACAGATAATTCTTGCATCGCTACTTTCACCGTGATATTGCAATTTCTAACCAACCATAACATTGGTAAACTTTCGCCAAGGCCGCCGCGTGAACCCACATCGATCACCGTTTTCAGTCGCGACGTGTTCCCCGGCACGAAAATGGTTCCGACGTCCGCGCCGCGCCGCGCAACGAAATAAGGGTCGTCGAAAGGCCAGACCGGCTCGCCTCTAATTAGAATAATTAACGAAGCTGCTCGACGCGGACGACCGTTCCGCGTCCGTTACCCCCAGCTGGACTCCGTCCTATCGTTCGTATTTTCATAAGCACGTGTTCGTCCTTGCTGAAATTCCGCGGCCGCCAAAAATGGCTTTAAAGGTGTATTCCCATCGGCAAGCGGGAAAAGAAAATGTTCGAGAAAATCACGACGTTGTAAACCATATTTCAGTGTTTGTTCAGAAAATAGCCATATTGATAAATTACAATTATTATTTCTCAATTCTATACAATATTCGTACATCGTAATGAATTGTGGGTTCGTGAACCTCGTGCGAATCTTTATCTTTATTTCTAGCGATCGTTCTATGCAAATCGTATTGTCTCGGTGTAATAATTTAGGGAAATATTTTCGAACGGTTGAACTTTGGGAGAGCATCGCGAGAAAGAAGTTGATTTTTTCACCCGTCAAATGAGAATGCCTCCTTAAAAGGATTCGGCCGGCCCCGGTGAAGCAGATAAATAAACGTCGCAAAAGGAGAAAAGGGAGAACCGAAAGGGAATCGGTGTCGAGCAGCGAGCAGTGCCGCATTCTGCCATCGTGTCGCATGCAAATATCCCCTGAGAACTCTTCGTTCCAGGTGGCACGCACGACCGATCGTCCTTTCCTTCCCGTTCGAAATCTCGCGTCCTTCTCGAACGAGCCCTGGGAGGATAGTCAACTGAAAATATTAACGCACGTCCAGGGTCTCCGAGTAGCAGAAATTAGCGAGCCTGTCTCTCGATGACTGCTTTTATCGTGGACTTTATGGGTCATCGAACCAGCACTCGCGGGAGGACAGAATTCCGCGCTGATGCCTTCTATATAGGGTGTATCCAACCATACAGACACAACTTCGAGGGTGAATTCGACGTGCAAAACAATAAAAAAAAATTCTATTTGAATAGTCGCCATTACTGATCGAAGTACATTTTCAAAATGAGTCAGTGTCCCACAGGTGTTCGTGTATCCTTTGGAATGTTTCCCTAGTAGGCAAATGATCCACGTGCAGGTGTTCCCCAAAGAGTTAGAATTAACAAGATCAATATATATGAAATACGTATCTACCATTCCTGTTTGCGTGTAGGCCATAATTAATGCTTCGAATAGAAACTATCGATGTATCGGACGCGTTAAACACGAACTATTTTTGTGTAAAATGTAATCTAAAACGATTCATGCAATATTATAGAAACCAGTAATCTCATACGCGAGATATATAGCTTCGATAGCAAACAGCTGAGTGAAATTAAGTACACTGCAACAGCTTGCAACAAGAATCATCGAATTAATTTGTGTTGGTGTATCGGTAATTTATCGAGCAGTAAGTAAAATAAAAATGTGAAGTTACAAACACATTTAAACATTCATTTATTCTGGTATAAGGTATTCAAAATTTCTCCGACGATTATTTTTGCAACTCGGTCGTGTTACATTTTCGACCTATTTTTTTTTAACAATTTCTGCCAGCAGAGTAAGGATATTTCAACGAGTGGTGCGAGATATGGTCAAATATATGGCCACGGTGCTCTCTTTAGATTGCTGCAAACGCATTGAGACATTTAATATTGTTTTTACCGCGCCCAGCCCACGCGGCGGAACGAAAACTCTTATGTTCGGTCTGCTGCATGCATAAATGTAGTTCAAACCGCACGACCCAAGATCATCTGCGTAAACATTCGATTTGTACGCGGCTTCCCCCTGTTGACGTACGCCCAGATTCGAATCGATCACATGGAAATCACCTAATGGTGTCAACGTTTTCCTGTGTCCGCTACCTTTTTCGAAAACATGGCTCTGTCAACAACAGCCGCTTGTTTACGAAGAACGGTAGACAAAACAAGTTCGAGCGACCCATCTTCCAGTTAAAAATAATCCAATACTTCCCAAATATTCAACATTAATTTAAATTTATTTAAACACCCGCATTATTAGGCGAGGTAGATCGGTGACTCTTAAGCCTTGTTTTCCACGGCTCTCTTTTGGAGTTCGTGGACCCTTTTTCGTGAAATGTTCCTTGGAATAACATTTTTAAATATTGGTCAAACAGGATGAAAATTTGCACAGATTTACCAGACGAGCATCAGCTGACAAACTTTTGGTTCTGAGATTGTAGATTCAAAAACTCATAAAAAGATTATTAGAGAAATTTTGATTCGATGAAAGACTCCAAAGACGTCAATCTCATTGCTTTTCTGCTATATAACGTTAAGTCCAGAATATCGAATCGAAAGATTTGTTTTGATCCATTTAACCCGCCGACTCGATAAAAATAATCCGACATCCTCGAATAAAATAATTCCCCACGGACGCGCGCGACTCGTTTTTACAACGCACGCGAAACCGATACAGAAAACGATAAAAGGCCTTTGGGGATCGGTTGCTGCCAAACACGAGTCATTATAGGTAAATAAACAGCGAAGATCGAAAACGCACCGTCTGGACGCATCCGTGGTACACGTTCAATCACGATAGCGAGCCTGGCCGTTAATAATTCCGTGAGTCGTGTATCAGCCAGATACGATATCGCGTGACTCAGCCATTGTTGTCCTGAAAAGTAAAGATCGTCTTGACCTGCCATCGGCGGCCACCGCTGACCTTGAAACGTCGAGCCGTAGATTGCACCCAGTGCGAGAAGAATGTACCTCTTAAAAGCTCTCTATCGCGATGCCGGTATCCTTTTAGCGTTGTGATCGATCTCTGATAGATAATAACCCGTCCAATCGATGACTCGACCAAAATCCCCTAACGAATATAATTAAACTTCCAGCCAGGCTCGATTAACGACCCTTTTCACTTGGTGCTTCGTAAACTGGCTTTTATACTGTTCCTCGAATTTATACAGTCCCATAATTTTGACAAAATCGGTCCACAAATTGGGATCACTTAGAATGTGTTGTTTCAATGTAACAAAAATGGAAGTGAGTTCTAAATAAGAACTTCTTGTTTGAATATATACACCAGAAGGTGTACACGGCTTTAATATAACATAAGTTATCTTACAATTGATTCGTGACTGTCACGGGCTAATTGCATAAACGTAAATAATAACGGAGGCGATTGCGTCGTAAGTATCCCTAACGCAGGTCGATGCAAGAAGCGAGGCAGTATTTATTCCACTTAATAGTCGATTTTCGTTCGACCCTGGTCAGCTTATTATACTAACTAAACCGCTGCCGTTAAAATTGCTGTCAATAATGAGCGACACAGCCGTTGGTATCTCGTATCGCCTTAAGGCTTCGCGCGTGCAACACGGACAGTTTTCTCTAGCGAAAAAATATTTGGATCGGTGTACGTGCATAACGCGGAATAGGCGTGTAACGTGACCTAATAGCGACGGGATTGATAGTCGTAGGGCGTACCGGCGAGTTGCCTCATCGAGCCACTATTTTATCCGTAAAATTCGCTTTGCTGCCTCTGACAAACAAAAAACTTGTACCCCTTGGATGAAGGAATATAATCGAAGTGAGAATAATTATTTTACCCGATGCATAATTGGAAGAGAAATGAAATAATAACTTTCGATAACGAATATGTGAAACTTCTTAAAAAAGGAACAGTTTTACAAGAGGATACCTAAGATGTGTAAGATGAAATATAATTATAAAAATTTTAGGTTTGGATAAAAATCAACCTATTTTTAATGTACGAAACACGACACTCGGTTCTGACCAGCAGAAACTCGAAGAATTCTGTATAGATGAAAGACAACCTGATATTTATTATCCAGGGACCATACGATTATATCCCAAAATTGTAGAACACGATCTACAATACTCAGAACCCACCAGATAGAATTACGGTCGCTCCGAAACGGAAGTAGCCAATCCTGACCATCCGTAGTCGGAGTCTTCGATACAGATAACCTTGAACATATAGGTCACGATTGCAACCACTGTTGCAGGATCGAAAGACACGATAAGAATAACCGCTAGACTCGCCAGGACCGTATATAAAGCACATTCGCGTGAAACAATAGAATCAACTCCCAGATAAGTGGGACTCGACACGAATGACTTCTGATTCGAATACGTCGATGACTCAAGCATATATCGCTACTGTTAAACTGTTGCACTATTTCTACATAAACGTTACTCAACATCGATCACAGAAATTTCTAATCTGTCCCACATTGTTATTCTGGATCAAAGTTCTGCTCTTCTGGGAGACTGGGTCAAGACGTTTTCTTTTATCAAGTAACGTTCGCTTTTAATCTCCGTCGTTCCAAGACTAGATTTTTCTAACATCGTCCAGCTTTCGTTGGCCTCGGAGAAGGTCGTGTTTCATGCTTCACGCGTTCCAAGTAAAATTCACTGTCATGGCTTTTACGCGGTGGAATCGTAAAAAGTAAGGTTGGAAAACAGTAACATGACCACGCAAAAGATTAAACGATCGTGTAAGTATCCCGAGACGATCTCGCCGGCCGCGTAAGACTTTCTTTCCCTGGCAACAATAGCCAAGGATCACCCGGTATAGCAGCTGCGGCTCGTGAGCGTCTTGGGCAGCCTTGGGGCCGCGGTTATGATGTTCTTGTTATTAATTTGTTTTGCGCGCTACCCGCAACACGTCGTGCGGAAACCAGTTTCTCAAGACGTATAGGATTACCGCGCGGCACGGCCTGAAGAACCCACCGACAGCTTTCGGACGAATAACGCTACCACGACGAAAGCTCGTCCGTTCTTAAAACTGCCTTGGAAACTTCTCTTATCCCGGCTGATCTCGAAACCAGTTCTCGATTTTCGAACGGGAGACTCTATTCCCTCCGAACCGCCTCGTTCCGAACTTATTTTAACAACGGTACGAACTCCCGGGATGCAACAAAACGTATTAAAAATTAATGTAAACACGGTTAAATACGCGACCCGTTAACTCGTCCAACGACTGTTTGCTCGATTGCAAATTAACGGAGCAAGTCTGGCTAATTGTAAGCTCGAAGGTGTATAGAAATCCTGACGAATGGCCGCGTTCAAGATTCTGAGGCGACGTATTAAATTGATAAAAGAACTCGACGCGCTTATGAATTACAGAAACATTAACATTCCTGTCGCGACGATGATCCGTTCAAGATCCTTTCGACGCGAACGCCTCGAACGAAAGAGAGATTTCCACGCGTTTCGCGTGTCACCGCCATGATGGTCGAAATAATAGCGGCGGGTTTGAACGTAGCCAGAACTAACGTGAATCGCGACGCCGTAGAAACTGATAATGAGCCGCGCGTGAAACGAGTCTCCGGTTAAAAAGATTTTTGAAAGGATTTTTGAATCGAGACTCTCTCCGGGCAACGTTCGCGTGTAACTGGTACAGATACGTCGTTTCGACGCGGTTCTTATTTACAATAGAATATAGAGCGTCGCGAGGTAGGAAGAAGACAGACGTAGGAACGGGCCTCAAAGAAATAGCTGTCAGCTTTGTCAGTGGCCACTACCGTTATCTCTACAGTCTACCTGTTCTTGCACGGCTCTACATACAATGCCCCGCGACAGCGAGAGAGTGGAAGGAAATAATTTAAACAAGGAAAACAGGGGACCACGAGTCAGAGATGTTGGAAAGTCTGTCACGGATACAGGCAAGAGTTTTGACGCGGCGAACGTGTGCTTTGATTTCTTTCGAAAGACGAGGAAGAAACTTTGTCGGCTGTTATAGTCATGACACGACGAACACCGCGCGTCGAATTGTACGAAGCGTTTTAGGACTGCTTATTAACCAACGGTCGTTATGTATTTTTAGAAGAAAAAATTAGAACTTCGTCTCTGTCGTCGAAGTTGGGTATCGTTCGAATAAGTAAATGGAGAGTATTATTAAAATCGCGTACAGTGCAAAACACATTTTAATTTGTAGTTATTTTTTAAATACAATTTGTATTTTTTATACAAGTATAATTTTCTGGCAAAATTTGCTATATCAAAGGACGAAATTTATGTAATTATTCGAACGTCACACACTGTCCAAACACGCTGTCTCAAGTGTCAATATACGGGCGTAGTCATTTTCTGACCGTGCATCGAGCAGCTGCGCGGATATTTTATGCGAAACCGCACAATGCATTCGTAATTCGTGCTTTCAATATCATCAGCTGTTCTTGATCGATGAGCGAAGACCTCTTATTTTCAATATGCCCGCGAAAAGAAATCTCCTGGAGAAATCTGGAGACCTGGGTGGTCATTCCGCGTGACCTCGATCAATCCATCAACGATGATTGTGACCGGAAATTTCGAATTCAACGATAATTAAAAAATGGAGCAAAATCGAATCGACGCGACATCACTGTCACGCACGATCCTTAAAGTACTTTTTAAATTCAAAGGAAAGTTGATTTCGATTTACCAATTTGGTGGAAATAAACATTAAGTAAAATAATTCAGTTGAAAATTAAAATTCCCAATTTGCAATATCGACGGAATTTATTTTCCTTGTAAAGTAAAAATGGGTATGGACCGATACTTTTAAACAAGTATAGATTAAAACAACAATGTTCATCGACGATCGAAAGCTGCAATATGGCCGCCAGTTTCGATGCATCGCGGTGCAGCGAGAGGAGGACGAAATCTCGTTGCGTGAGCGGGATGTTGGTCAAAGTGGCGATACTTGTGTCAAGGAATGCGTTCACCGGGGAGGTCAGTGATCGTTCGAATCGCGTCCCGTGGCCGATCTAGCCTTAGCCGCGATCGAGCCGGAGGATCCACCGGGCGATTACAAGGACGGGGCGCGCGTCCCGATCGCAAAAACCTTAAAAGGTTTAAAGACTACAAATTCAGGCCGTGATACACGAGGGAGGGCCGGTCTTGAGCCATTATTTATGAATTTGGTGCGCCGAAAAAGGCCGCTCGGAACAGATCTCGAGTCCGGGAGAGAACGCCGGGGTAGATACGGAGCCGGGGACCGAGGCACTCTACGGATTTCAAATCGATCCGCAAACCGGATAAAATATTTTATGGAGAACGTGCTTTAATGGCCCTTACGATGGAGGGGCCCTCTACGTCCGCATTGATTTGTGGTTACGGAGGACGACAGACCTTATCGATTGCCTCCGTGTCCCTCGTCAGCCGATCCGTTTCGAGAGATTGCGATATCGCGGGCTCTTGTCCGCGCTACCTTCGCGCACCCGATGCTCGTGGAACTCGAAAATTTCTGAATTACATTTCAACGATGCCACGAACGCCAAGGGCGAAACCACAATGGAACGTTCCATGGAAATTCTGCGGTTGCCTTGGCGTCGATACACGATTCGCACCCAAGATGAAATTTTCCTGAAAATATTTCGAACACTGCCGGAGACGCGAACAATTTCGAATTGCCGCGGACGGTCGGAACGGTGAATCGATTTCAGCGCTGGTGGTTAATAATGTATAGCGTATAGCGTGGAAGTTTAAAGGGAATTCAGTCATTAATAGTCAGACGACGAGACACGTATGCGATATGGCGTTACCAGTCGAACGCGTAAGTATTTTTCCCTATATATGCAGATATTCGACGGGACAAAGACATCTAGCGAGAAAAGTGAACGTCGCCTAATTAGTATTCCGGAAACCGTTGCACGATATCGAGTATAATATTAATTTATAGCCGACTCGGGTAAAATAATTCAAAGTTTCTTTCCTTGCTACAAGAAAGATACATTCCGACTTCCTCGTTCGTGTAAACGTAATTATGCTATCTTTGCCGCCCAAAATCGAAACGAGACGCTCGAAGCACGTCGGAGTACAGTATTTATCAAACGCACGTTTAAGCATGGTTATTATTCAGTGGTCGAAGCCTACGAAGATCCAAGCGGAAGCCGGTCTCGCGCCGTTCCGATATCACTTTGTCCGTGACGATAGTAGTTTATGAGACACTCTCGAGGCGGATGATATTACGCCACCGTAACGCCACGGGCTCTCGATTTAATTTAAGGTGCACCGTAACGTTCCTCCGCCTTTTTACGTGGGCGTCAAACGCGTGCTGCCCGTTACTACGAACGACGGGGTGTTGCCGCGTGTTCAGTAGACCCGACCAGACTTTCGAGAAGTCCTTCCACTTCGACTGTTCGGAATAGTCGACGAGACATCCATTTTTTCACGTTCGACCTACCCAGCCGGGCGGTTCGATCTCAAATTAATCGAAGGCCGTTGCGATCCGTGCTTCGCGTTCGAACAGATTGCCTAATTTATCTCTTCCGTGTCAACAAGGAGGAAACAATAGGGCAGCTCTATTTATAAAATAAATACAAGTGCATATTCTCTAGGAATTATTCGATCTAAGGAATTCTGCTTTATTCTGCGAATTTAAAAATTGTATGAATTGTAAAATGAAGGTTTATTCAATTTTGAGATTTACGTGTTGTGTGGTGGTTCCTTGGATATTTTGGTACGCATTAGGGTCGTCCTATTCGATATACTGAAATTGTAATTTAATAGAAAGCAAACAAAATTTGTCGATTCAGGGGGTTTCTGAAATTTTAAGCTACCACCAAGAATTCATAGAAATTTGAAACAAATAAATATTGTCTCGAAGCTCGAAGTTTGCAATCAACCTTATAAGAAACAAACTACAATAATCTTCAGGCTCATTAGTGGGTAAACACTTCGAAAATACCACTGAACTACATTTAATAAAACATCAAAGTCTCTCATCAACGATACAATAGCTCTTTTCCAACAGAAAGGGAGATGTCAAACGAGAAACTTACTGTTCTCCATAAAATTCCATTATACGTTTAAAATATTCCTCCAAATTGTAGTACAAAACCAAATAGAATAGAAATTGAGTAAATCCTCATTTTATAATGCACGCTCCTTCACGGTGTGGATTTATTTCTATTCCAGGTCCAAGACTGCCAAGTAATCGCACCTAATATTTCTCGCGGCGACAACGGAGGCTCGTAACGTCCTCCGGCCCGTAAAAGCGGATTAAAATCGACGGACAAGGTAACCTGGTCTACTTTTACGCGCCGCGAAATAAATTTCGTCGCGAGGGGGCGATGGAATTTCGATCTTTGTCGATCGTGTGTCCGCGGGGGACGAGTTCCGGGCGACACGAGCGCGCGATTCCAACCGGACCTGTTAACGCTCAAACTTCTCTTCATAAACACGGTCCCCGGAACGTTTCGTACTTTACGATCGCGAAAGGTTGCTTACCCAAGAAAACGCTCGGCCCCGACAGAGTCTATCCATCGAACGTCCGCGCTCTACACACGCATCGTGTGTACCGTACGGCACGAACAAGCACCGCGCGGATCTACGACGACGTACCGGTTCACGGGGCCCGTGTATCGGCTACCGGTCCATATTAATTGCTTTCATAATTCAGATCGAGCATACGTAATACAACGGCCGTGTTGCCGTCGCCACTTGCCGCGTCGAGCTTTACAACGGCTCCGTGTCCGATCCATAACGCTCCTCGATCACCCCCTCATCCCCCAACGTGCACGCAACCTCGTTTCGATCAATAAATAACGCCGCAGTCGTTCATTAATTCCATCTTTTCGGAAGTCCAGCGAGCTCCGGCTGCAATTAGTCGGAACCGCGAGCCACGGTAACATTACCGTACATTTCGACGATGATAATCGATCATTTATCCTTTTTGGTAACTGGACACCTTCGAAACGAGGTTGTTTAAAATTTTTATTGAGAAACAGCAGTGTAGATAGTGGAAATCACCTTAGAGAATGAATAAACACTTATTTCCATTGCATTTAATTTCTTTGGTAGAAATAAATACACTATGATTGTCGGTAGTCCTAAATGATAAAAATAAATTTCCTTAGAATATGTTCAATCGAACGTAGAAGATTTAAGAAAGCTGTTATCGATCGTTCGAGGTAGAAAGTTCGCTGCAGAAGACGGGATCCAGGATTTCCCTGGGGGAAACGATCGTCGAACTTTTGGCTCGCGATCGAGACTCCTCGTCGACGAGAAATGGAGGCAGATCATATCTGGATCGGAATGAATTTCGCATCTAGCTCGTTAGCTCAGATATACGTCGAATACGCCAGCCCGCGAGGTCGATGGACTTTCAACCATTCTCCAGTGGTCTCTAATGGAGATTTATTATTCTTCGGAGATCGCGGCCATTCCGGTAAAACGTCGATGATGCGCCACGTTCGATCGTTCGGTTGCCCGAATTCCGCACGAACGAAGAGAAAACCGTATCGTATGTCGATGATCGAGGATCTCGATAACTTCGTGGCAATTTCAATTTGATAAACACATTAAAGTCGAAGCTAATAAATAGCTCTGATAATATAGAAATTAAGTGTTAAATTTTAATTGCAAGTGCAATTAAAACACACCTGATTTTTATTTCAATCTTTAATTTAAAAAATAAGCAAAGAAACTGTTCTGGCTTTTGGGAAGAATAATTTGACCCGTTCCAAATTCTCGATAATTCAAAAAAGGATCATCACAATATCATTTTGACTTTCACGGTTCAACCGAACGATCGCAGACGTTCTGTCTCGATCGTCTCGAGTGCAGGTTTTCGCGAGAGCGGGGAACAAGACGGCGTCACGAAACTCGCAAGATTATTTTGCAGTTATCTTTAGGGTAGGCTCGAGGTGTCTGCCAAATATTAGCACAGCCGGTGCAGCTGCCTCGCGTTGGAACCAACAATCCTTTTTCTTTCGTTTCGATTGACCAGCGCGCTTTCAACGAGCGAAAAAGGAGCTGACCCATGCACTTGACGCGCCACGCCGAGAGAGTTAATTTTCTACGACGACGTAATTTGCCTTAAATATACCCCGGGAAAGGTGACAACCGCCCAAAGTCACCCGATAACACACCTTTCCAAACGAAAGAGGAGATTAGATAAATCTCTCCGTCGTGTTTTTAACTCGCGTTGCCCACCGAGTCAATATTTCACGACTATCGCCGAAAAGATTCGATGCTTATTATTTTCAAGATTTAGCCTTTTAGGAGGTAAGTATAAATTGCAATGTATTTTAAATTTGACCTTAAAAGGACACACGTTTCGAGGTAAAATATCAAGAAATTGGACTTTGAACTTTGTCTTCGCGAATAAAATCCCTTCTCTTTGAAAAAAATTCTGATTATTGTCTACCAATATTTAACATCCATAAGCAACGGAATGCATTGACTAAACGGATGCGGAAAACAGAGAAATTATTTTTTATGTAAATAATACGGGCTCACATTACAAACAGTAATAAAAATACGCAGGAATTTACGACCCAAGTTGATAGTCTTATCATTTTAGAAAAACGTAAAGTACACGATGCTTTATAACATCCCCATGCACGATCGTCCAATAAATGCCTTCGTGGCTCGATGAAGTAACATTTCAAAAGTTTAAAAACATTATATAAGTACAACAAAGGTTTCGAGCAATATAATCATATGTATTTTTTATTTTTATCTCTTCAACGTTTTTATCCTTAAAACGAAACCTGTTTCTAATTTGATTACCTGTGCGAATGTTCATCCATCGTTGAAATAATCGCTATAGACGTACTGCCCGCGTTAAACTGCGCTCGTTTTAGGACGCAAAGGAAAATATTGCTCGTACATCAGTTATTAGATTTGACTTGACGGAAACATAATCTCCGGTGAACCGAGGCATAATTAATCGATGGGCTGCAACGTCGATAGGAATCGCGATCAAGACCCCGAAGGGACTTCACGCGAGGGATTTCGAAAGAACCAGGTACCGTTAGGACGCATTCATTTACCGGTGAAATTGATTATAGTTGGGAAATCCACGTAGCTGCTGCGTCAATCAAGCATCCAGGCTTTTATCGTCTGTCCGAACCCACGCATGTCGCTACGTGCTTGTCCCTTTCTATCACAAATTAAATTGTCTCCTCGTAGAGTGTTTCCTCCCGATTCTTTCGACTCGAAATTTTCGGTCGTACGTAACGGGAACAACGCCATATATGTCTTCTGGCAAGCTTAATCAAACACACTGCGCGTGGAAGGAAACTCTATCGATTCGTCGTACGTATAAGGAATTCTGTAGTTTCTAGTACAAAGTGTAAAATTTTATTTTACAAGCTCTCGACTCCCATCTATTTTAACACCACGCGATAGACGCTTATTTAACCGAAATTCTAATCGATCCTTCGAACTCGTGCGTTTCCGTGTTCACTGATAAAACATTTTTATTTCTTTACAAATCTCTCGAGGCTCAAAGCCTTTTATTTAGTTTATTTAGTGCGAGAAAGGGACGGAACGTTCGTAAATTGAGACGTTAGCTTTTTCCATTCCCGAGCGTCGGATCTGTCGAAGGAGATTTGGTAACAAGCTTCTTTCCTACGAGCGCAATCACCGTTAAAAACCACCGTAACGGCTTGCCTCGTTGGGCTCGAACAATCGATTTGGCCTTTAAACGTTCTTCGCGTCCGCTCGTGCAAAGACGTTCGCTAATAATCGCGGTCTCGATTTACGTTGCGCCGCCAAACACGGAAATTGTGCAAGCGCGTCTTAATAGAAACGCCAGTAATCAACGACCAAGGAAAGTCTACGGCTATTAACCGGTGAAACCATACACTTGGCCGATCGATCGTTTCTATCCGATCGATCCACCGGAGGCCCTGATCTTCGAGGGCCGCTGTCCAACAAAGAGTCTGTAAACTACGATTGCGATAAGTAAATGTCTTGGAATTATTATATTAAATTTATGAATCCTATACAAATTTATTCCACTAAAATTGAACACTTCAACCTGAGAATTAATAGTTTTTCATAGTGAAAAGTCCCGTCACCCATATATGACGAGGCAGTTAAAATGCTGAGGGAGAGAATGTACAGACGAAAGAGGCGATATGAATTCCATATTCGAACGAAGATCAATTAAGAGCTATAAGGTAAATCACGAACTCGATGTGTTGCAGCAGCCATAGGACTCTTCGCTATGAAAGTTTCTCGACACCGGGCCATAATAGGCAAGGTGAAAATATTGTACGAGCACCGATCGAGCAACGATCACCGACCGAGATGGTCGAAGCTGTGCTGTTGCTTAAGATTCGAAACAGTGGAGATCCATTTTTGGAGAGAATCGTTAACCGCCGAGAAAAATGGATGCTGTATGACAATCGAAAGCGACTTGAGAAATGGTTGGATACGCTCGAGCTTCCAAACGCGTTGCCAGAAAAGGTTTCGCTGGGTTCGCGAGAGCCATACTTCACCGTTCCTTTTTAGACCCAAGTTAAACAATAATGGTGGTATTGTCGAGGCATGCATCACGCTATGCACTTTATATGTACGCTTGTACCGCCAGTTACCGGACACCCTGCGTATTAAGTATTTTTACTTGGCGCGTTGACGATGCCGATAATTAAATCTCCAAGTTATAGGTTATGCCCTGACTTCTCGCGTTGCATTCGAGAGTCGTCGAATGTTTCCTTAGAAGATTACGCGCGACAAGTCGGCTACACATTACGGTTCGAAGCTGCTTTGTAATTATATTATCGTGTTTTGTTTTTCTAAAAAAATATTTCTATATTTTCTATATGTAAAAAAAGAAAATTTACTATATTCATTGATATCTATGCAGCTTTTTTATTGCACGTCCACCGAATTTAATAGAATGTATAAAATGTACAAGCAATCGAAGCATAGATGTTATGTGTTTGTCCCTAACTCGGTACTGCACGTTTCGCAACGCGTGAGGCAAGAAACGCGGAACAATTGATGCATAGGTGTTCGATTATTGAGCCGGTTTTGTTGCCACCTCGGAGTCAATTTCCATTTTGTTTCTTTTTCACCGATTTCGCGAGACACGGGGCCATTCTGGCCCGAGCGGCGCGTGCCCCGGAAATTAGCTCCCCTGGGTTAATTACTCGGTTTTGCTACCGATAATAACGCTGCCCGCCGCGGCGATCGTCGATCAAAATTGATTTTGGCCCGGTTCCCCGTTTCCCTAATGTCCGTCTCGCACCCTGTAATTTGCACGATGCACCAAAGTACCTGGCAAGTGCACCTTTCTGGTTCCGGCTGCAGTTTTGTTACGTATGCGTCGTAATTCCGCAGCCTCGTTACGAATTTCGAACGCTACCACATACGCGTGTAATTTTCAAACAGGTTTATTTATTTATTACGTGTACGAGAGAAAATGTAATGATATTTTCTATGAATTCGAAACAAGAAGTTTAGATGAAACTTGGACTTCGTCTATTTCGAATGGCAGCGAATTTAAAGTAGTTTCTTTAATTATTGTTATTGATAATAGCACCCTTATAGACCATATAAGGGGGAAAAGGAGATACATCTACTTTATGTGCGTCCAAAATTCTGTGAAGATTGATTCATTAGTCTCAGAGTTTTCAGAAGCCGAGAAACGGCTTTAAAGGTTTATGTTCGTGTTTCAGTCGTGTAATAAATTTTGTTCCTCGCCGACGACTAATCAACTATTCGAGGGCGTTACAGGAGACCTTCACACTTTCCAAAAGACGTGTTTCATGACCCTCTTTCGTCGCTGTGAACTATGAACGTCGAGTGTGGGCACGGCGAACTAGGAAAAATTTAAATTTCCTGCGTGTACGCATTATTTGTAACACAATACATTAAAACGGTACAATTCGAGCCATTTGCGTGTGTGGTTAGTTTTTGTACAAAGTCTAATAATGGAAATAGAATTTAACGAGCAGATTATTTCATTGATTTTTATTTGTTTGGATCATCGAAGACACAAGAATAGTTTAGTACCGCGATGGAATAACGTGTAAATATCCTCGACGACTGTGTAGAAAACTAACGTTTAGTCTAAAGTTCAAGATATGTACTATAACAGTTGGAGCAAAAAAATTTTACATAACAAGAAACCGTCGTAGAAATAGGTAAATAATTTTTAGTTTGAATCTCAACGTGATTGAAGTCTTTGTTTGAACGTCGTGTATGGTCTCCCAGGCACTTCTCCAAAAAATTTTTTATCAATTAAGTCTTCGTAAACAGATCACAATCGCGCCTAAACTTTTCCGTAGAGAAGCGATTCGTGGTTAAATTCTTTAACATTTCCAAGATATTCTACTTGTTCTGTTTTGGAGGGCAATTAAAATAAAATTATTCCAATATTCTTCTTTCAAATAATATGCTTTTTACATAATTAGTTTTAAATAATAGTAGACCATTATAAATCACTGAGAGAGATTTGTAAACTGTCAGTTTGGACGATTATGTATGTTTTATTCGACTGAAAGATCAATTAAAAAAATTTCCAAACTAGAAGACTGCTTTCAGATTGAGTTGTATCACCCGGAGGAAAAGCTAACACGAGTGCGCTAGACAACTATGTCAACTTAATATATATGCTTGTTAACTTTAATAGCAGCCTTCGGCTGTATCCCGTCTTTATGCAATTACGTAATTACTCTGCTTTGACATGTACACTTTCTTCTAATTTGCATTACGAAAACATAATTATAACAATTTCCTGCTCCAATAACGTTTAAGACTCCTCGACCTCAACAATCTTATATTCGGACAAGAAATATTTTATATTTACACGAGTCCAAAAAACACAAATTTAAAATAGGTGTGAAAAAGTAATCGATTTCTTATACACTGCGTTTCCATTTTATTTCGATTCAGCTAATTTCACAAAATTTCACGCTGCTTAAACTGATTTAATCTTCGTATCGATTTCAAGAACAAGGGACCCTTAACCCTTGACCCAAGCTATTTTTCATACGAAGAAAAATTACGGGTTAAATATTTGTATGCCAAGCATAGAATAAAAGATATTTATTTGTATTGTAATATGTATTTTTAGAGTAATAGAATATGGCGGTATTAGACCATCTAGGGCTAACTATAATATGTACCCCTAAATATCTACGTTTCTCTAAATTCACGAACCTGCATTCTCATGAATATATCGTGGAGCGGGATTCGCGTTCCTCGCAAGCATCGAGAAAAATCAGGTAAAATCCACATTTTTTCCTACGTCTCGCCCAAATTTCTGGAACATTTGCGATTCTTGGTGTTCGTTAGAGGTCCGGTGGCCCGCAATCGTGCTAAGAATAATACATTAATGCGGTACCGACGGTGGGGCCTTAAAAGTCCAAATTTGGCGGTAATGTCGTTGTTTGGAGTTTAAAGATCACCGGGGGCCCCCGTGGTCTCCTGGAAACACATGGAAACATTCACCGGACACGACTGGAGGAAGGAAAGGGTCGTGACATGGCCGATTCCGAGCGGCGATATGCTCGCGGCGCTCGCGGCGCTTTCGGCGGGCCCGCTAAATTTGGTAAGACGACTTGCTAATCGCGAGCGATACTTCTTGCACGCCGGTTTTCAGGTAGCCTAATTTGCGTCGTATACCTCCTCTCCTCTCCCTCGATCCTCCGTACCCTCTCTCTCGCTCTCCCAACCACCGAACGTATTACACGAATTCGAGTCTCGTCCATTTTTGGTCGGTCAACGACGATTCGTAATGGACGTGTAACATAGATTAGTCGTGATGTACGGCTTCCCAGTGAAATATTTATATTTCTCTTTAAAGGCACTCGATCTCCCCCGACCGGTCGATGCCTATCGAGGCAATAATCGTTACGTACAGAGCGATCGATATAATTTCTAATGCATTCGTTGACAGGAGTCAATTTACAAATCTCTACACACATAATTTCGAATACGTTCGTTACGAAATAATTCTATAATTGAAATTTTTTACGAGAATTTTCTGTCTAAATAAAAGTTTTGTGAGAGAGAAAAGTCAAGCGTAGCCCTCTACTGGTGAGCATGGGGGGCATCGCCAGAATTCGAATCTCTGAAGCAGAAAATGAACGTCGCGGCGACGTTATTGTTACTACCGTATCATTGTCGACGATTTCGCGCAAGTGTGACTGCGGATCGTTATCGTCACGGAGGATTCTACTCGTCCGGCGAAAAATCAGAATCGATCGTTCGGGTCGGCAGACTCGTCGAGCTGGAACATTCCAGTTTCGCGGTATAGGATAGCCTGGGTACACACAATGTGCAAACACTTCGTGCACCTTGGCGCGTTTCTACGAAAGCATTCTCCTCCCCTGTAGCGGGCTCTTGTTCAGGTAAGAGCCAAGTAAACGAGTTCCATTCCTTCGCCGGGCTTTTCAAGGGGGAGTAACGAACAGGAGAGCCTCTTTCCACCGGAGTCGTAAAACTTTAGACCGTCGGGGTCAGATCGCTAATCGAGCGTACCTGCGTTTTCTGTTAACACTTACGTCTGGCAAATTGTTCATACTGACCGAGGGGAATGAGTTCGCGGAAACGTAGGAGTGGACGGTGCCGAGCAACGCACACGGACGTATTGTAATTGCGTTACGTGCTCGGTGAGCGAATCCATCAAGACCGGGGATACTTCAATTTAGGCGCTGAAGGATCTATTCCAGTCTGCCGCGGGCAAAGTAAACGCGATACGCAACGTTAAGTCGTCGGAGAATAAATCTCAGTACATATTAAAATACACATATTTACGAAGCGTGTATTTACGATTTATTTATTTAGGGACAATGTATTTAGCATACTGACTGCACAGCTGACAATGTTGCAATTTGCAAAAAATTTGATAACACTGCAACCGTGTTCGCTATCTAACGTCTTCTATGCTTGTAGTATTTGATAAATACTGATTTCTACAAAATCCTCGCTACATCTGTCGATATCATTTTTTCTCTCGAACCTTGTTACATTTTATCTATCAAGACGTCTCTACAATTGACGTACAACTTCCTTATACGTACTGCAAGAATTTACTGCGAGTCAGGTCTATAAATCAATGCTCATCTAAAAACTTCATTCACTATTATAAAAACCCAGACCTAAACGATCTAAAATGTCCACCAAAATTATCAGAAGATATGTTTACGGGGGAAAATAAAGGACCTACGTAATCAAAAGCAAGCTACCTCTAGAAAGTCACATTTCAATTTCTGTAACGTTATTTTCTTTTCGCGTTGATTGCACACAAAGAGTTCCATGTCAGGTTTCGTTCCGATCGCCCGAACGGTTTTATGCTTCGCGCCACGTTTCAAAGACAAACTCCGATACCCATTCCATTAACGAACCACAATTAGCCTACTTCCATCTAGCGCCAGGATTAGTTTATTACAGTAGGGGTAACTTTCACTCGACGTAATAAAATCTTCGTTCGCTCATTAGCGGTGCTTTCGATGCGTGACAAGATATCTTTCACTTTTCGACGTTTTCTCGACCGTTCTTCGCTTCGAGAAATCATCCCCTCCGCTCCTTACTCCTCCCGCGATGTAAACGAGACGATTCCAACCCGTGAACCATTTCATTAAAAATTATCGAATAAAACATTGCCTCAAACTCTTCTTTTTCTTGTGAATAGAAGAATTCAAACAAAATTTTACTCAAATAGTAGACGTCGAAGACATAGTCGACCAAACGAAATTTATGATTGAATAAAATAAATAGTTTGTACGCTAAAAACAATATAGCCAGTGCAACCAGATCTTGAAGAAGAAGACGACTATTTTAAGCATTCTCGACGTCGTGAATTAAACGCGGAAAAGGCTCGAACCGTCATGGCGCCAGGTGGAGACGGAGGAGACACGAGGGCGAGTCTTGCCGCAATTCCGTCGATTGATTCCCTCTAACGAGGAACGCTACACGGACAGAGAGCTTTACCGAACGTGGATTTACGAAGTGTCGAGGTTTAAAGTCGACTCGCTACAGTTAGGATCATAAATAGTCCAGTCCGGATAGGAATCGTCGTTGTTCCGGCGCGGGTTCTCCGCTCTAACGAGGAGGAAGAAACTGGAAAGAAGTCGCGGTTACGACGAGGAGGCGCGAGCAAGATCGAGGGTACGATGTAAGGGGATTCATGCCCGGTGTTGTGCACGCGACTTAACTGGCAAAGAGAGAAAAGGGCCCGACGAACGAGACACGCGGATATATCTGATCCATGACAGCCGTGAGGATAACTAACAACACCGATTCGACCGTACGACGCGCGACCAGCTCCTTCCCTTCTTCGGGTTTCTGCTTTCGTGGCGTCCACTTGGCCAACAGCGACGAACAGCTTTCGAAAACCGGCCATTAGGGGCAATTAGGCATGCATCATAGGCTGTAACGTTGAATGCCTTACATGGACAGAAGTCATTGGCTGTCGCAATGGTATACGAGCTGGAGAGCCCTCCTCCTCGGCTTCTGGTGATACGTGTCCCGTTCGAGGCGCAAGAAAACAGACGTCGATGACTGTTTTAGAAGAGCCTGACAACCCCCTCCAATTTTATTCCTTGATACATTCTAATTCGCCAGTGAGTATTTTAATAGCATCGAGACGCTCGGTCGTTTGACTCGGTGAATCTCAGAGTCTGGATGGATGGATGGTTTTACGACCCTTCTGTACTTTCCTCCCAAGGAATTGATCAACTCTTTGCAGTACGGTGATTAGCTCGAGTAACCAGCATATAAAATCGTGGCCAACATTTTTAAATTGTTTCCTTTTTAACCTCCCTGTGCATGGAAAGACTCAAAGTTCCAGCGTATATTCAACGCGTGAAAAAGTCTTTCAGGCGTAGAGTTAAAAAGCAAACATTAACTCGTACAGAGGATTCATTTTACGACTACCTCGGTAGAAGATCGTCAACATTCCCAGCATGCGGTAATTGCTATTTTTTTCTCCTTTTACCGGTGTTAAAAATATCATTTTTTATATTTGCAACGTCGGCGTTCGTTCTTCGAAAGACAGCGGATGACCTTGAGCAAAACACTGAGAGCTTCGTTGGACTTTCACCGGTTCTCCAACTGTTCTTCATCCGGTATCACACTTGGTCTTTTCAGGACACTCGAAGGATCCGTAACCCCGTTCACGCGATTCAAACATCTTCTAGACCTCCTTTCGAAACTAGTTCTCGAACGATGCCATTATCGGAGATTAGTTGCGTACATCTTTCAGCCGCTCGCAATCTACATAAAACGAAAAGGTCGACGAGCCTGGTCGTGCACCGAGAAGCTGGAAGCTCCGTTCCAATCGCGGACGACTATTTTTACAATCGCATACAGAGTTCATTTCTTCGTGATCCTCTCGAGTATCAAATAATTGTTTTTATTTAAGCTTCGACGTGTACTATCGATAGAAGAATTAAAGTATGATATAGCTGTACCTCGGAAGTCACTTTCCACGCATTGAAATCATCGATATTTTTGCCATCTTAAATATTTGTTGGTACAGCGGGGAACATCGAAACGCGGTCAGACCAGAAAAATAAACGAGACCAACATTCTAAGCAAGATCGGCGAACTTGGCGCCTCGTTAAACCGTACTCTGGCAACTAATTCGAAGCCTGGTTTAATCGAAAGCGCGCACTGGCGTCGCCAACGGTGATCGATTCGTTCGCTCTCAATCCAAGACTCTAAATCGTACGCCCTCGATATTAATCCAGTTTCGTAGATTACGCGTTGCAGTTACGTTGGTAGTTGTATACAACGTATCAGGCGAAATTACTCGATGATTTTACGAACTTAGATCTTTGTCGTCTACTTTATTTTTTTCAAAATGGGCGTTATGATTTCATATCTTTTTTGTGCACGAATTGCGTGGATTTGATTTGTCTGGCGTGAGAAATAAATAAAAATTGCAACTTGACGCCATTAGACTTTTTCTTGTGGGACCACGTTTAGTTTATTCCAACTTCGAGGCAAATATAATTCGTGTCGATCGTAGTACCAAGCTATCTTTCGTTTTATTCAATTTCTATCGTTCTCGTAGGAAAATCTTATGGATGAAAATGTAAGGCGTAGAATTTTGGTGGTTTTCTTGAGCGTAGAAGCGTAAGCCGCGTACTGTCGAGTCGCAGGTGCTTGAAAGGTAATCTATAGAAGGTTGCGAAGGATCTACGACTATGCAGGTCCTCGCGTGTGCCGAGGAGTCCAGGACGGGACAGAAGACTCCGGAGAGAGGAATCTTTTCGCTGGTCCGCTGGTGCATGGCCTCTCTCTCTCAGCACACGTCCGTTGTGCGCGTCTACTACCGCGGGGTCGACGGCCTCCTCGGAGGATCGAGCTCCAGGTTCAGCATCACCTATCGGACGGAGAGGGAGCCTCGAGAGTACTCCGCATTCTACGAGAACGGGGAGACCCGTTAGCGGGATTTACCGCCGCCTCGCGTCGAGTCGCGTCGCGTCGATGGCTGTTTCCAAGCCGATTCCCCTCTTAAATAATGTATTCGATTTATGAACAATCCTTCGTATTAATTATCCCAGCCGCTTCTTGTACCCGTACGACGGTGGTTGCTAGTGTTGCGGACACATTGTGAACTTGTTACGCCACTGCCCGGCCACACGGACGAGATAATTAACTTTCAAATGTCAGCAACGCTGCCAGCGTTTCACCTTTTTCTCGACTACGTATCGAGGAATCGGTGCTCCGGGAGCACAGAATGGGACGTTTTTACCGCCGGGATTGAGATTTTGCGATTTCTCCTATCGTCGTTTTGTAACTGGTTCATTTTCAACCGTTGCCAAAGCGCAAATTAACGCGTTCACCGCCTGACTAAACCCCTCAAATTGGCCCACCAAAACGAAACTTTGTTTTCGCACAATTTGTCATTCAGCTTATTTTTATAGTCTCGTTAAAATTCAAGTGTCCTATCTGAATTTATTTTCTTTAACATCCAATCTTGGGAATTGATTTTTTTATCGTGTCACTTTAACCCTTGCAAAGAAACAGAGACGAGAGTTTTTTTGATAAAACATTTTTGTAAGAAATTCTTTTCCGATATTTTGGTCGTAAATATATAGAAATGTTTTAAAATTAAAAATTGCTGTTGGACGGTTATGAACGACAAATATTATTCGAAATTTATTGTAATTAGTTTTAGCATTGCTGGGACGTCAGAGTGTTCGAGAACGTGAACTTTTTGCGCGGCGCGTCAATATTTGCACCAAACGAGGTAACCTTCGATCGAAAGTAAATGAAGCTTGTGTCGAAGAACCGTCAAATATTTGAAATATTCTCGAACCACCGAAATATTCACGGAATCTCCTTATTTGTTACGCTCATTAAAAGTACCCGTTATTCTCTGTCGGCGTACGAACGTACTATACACCTTTTTTCGCTTAAAAATGTTCTTCGGAAGATTTTAGTTACTGGTCATGTCAGAATCGATTACGAGAAACAGTAATTTAGTCGAAACAAATTGTATAATTCTCAACGCCAATGATTTTACAATGCTATCCCAATTATGCTACCTAATATTCATACAAAGATTTGTTGATAAAACAGTTTCTAGAGATATTTTGTCGGCCCTCTAAAGAGAAAGCAGTAAACCGACTTAAGACTGAGCTAACTCAACCGATACAACGATTTCCTACTTATCGATTAACAGTAACGTAGATTGGTAATTCAGATGTCTACCTTACCAACTATCTGTTCTTCTTACCCGCAGCGTTCCTGCTGAATTATCAGATCCTGCAGATCCTTAATCTGTTTTACCGACGGATCGATAGATCCAATCTGCAGGAATGGTGGGCAGTTAAGAAACGGCGAAAGTGAGAGGTCATTTGCTAATTATTTTCGAGTCTGCTGCGCTTGGAATACAAACGCGAGGTACCCCTTGAAATACACGTAAGAAAGACGGCTATGAATCGCCCAAAAACAATAGAAAATCAGAATAAAGGACTCTCATATATTTTTTAACAAAAATAACATTGCATCGGTTGTTCCTGGCCCTTGAATCCTATACGTTTGACTTTGTATCTCGTCTACAAGTGAAATCACACGATCAATATTCGTCCACAAGTTCGTCGATCTCGATCAACAGCCCCTTTCCCCGATATTAATCATAGCTTCCAGCGGATTTTAATATCCTATCTCCAGACCCGATTCTCAGCGTGAGCCTAATTGTTGTTTATAAATCACTTGGCTGGAAGTAACAGTGGCAAGAGTTCCGACTCTTACGTTTATGCGAGCGAAGGTAGGGCGTCACGGATGAGGGCGTCCCCGACTAGAAGGAAGAAAGACGACGGACATGTACGGCACCGAGTTTCAGAGCCGTTTCGGTCTTCATGCGAGGACATAAGAAAAACATGGCGACCTCATTGTCTTGCGCTCATAAAGCGACGATCGTGTCGCCGGTGGATAAGATACGGCCGCTTTAAAGCGGGTTAACTCTATCAGCGTTTGCTCGCGCGAACCTCGGGAAACAGTGTCCGCCCGAGCCGCGATAGACAAATGGCTGGAGAAAAAAAAAGTTTTACCGTTGCCACGAGCAATGCGCCATAACGCAGTAAAACTCGCGTTTTCCATCGCGTAGCAAACGAAGCGTGTCAGGAACGGGTTGGCTCCGAACGGCAAAATTGGAGCTCCGTTGCGTGCATGCGCGATTGTATACAAAGAATTACTTTTTATCAACGCTTCGAACGCGACGGCGATTTCTTGCAAATACAAAGATTTTCATTGATAAACTTCCACCAGATTCATTCATACCTGGCTGAGCGAATATTCTCTGCAGTTCCTCAGTTTCGAACAAGCAAGTTGTTTTTTGAGTCTCCAAATTATATTTTTGTTCGAATCGTAATTTTCTGGGTTTCGAAGACGACTGGAATATTGAAATCTAAGTTTTCTTTTCAAAATTATCAATAAGATAAGCAAATTGGGATTTATATTTGAATGTATATTTGACTTTACGTTAAGACTGGGTGAAAATTTGTTCACGTCTACAAAAGGATCTAAATTTTTCAAAGTTATTGAAAAGAGAACCTATCGTTTGATATTAGATGGATTTTAAAACGTTCAGAAGCGACGATCCTTAACAGAGTCGGGCAAATTTTGCTCGCAAATAACGAATAAAAAGTTTAGATTCATTCATAGAGTACATAGCTGTAGGCCGCGGCTTCACGCCTGAACGTCGGTCTAAAAAATCCGTTAATGTATTCCAATTTACGAATACATTTTTCTTACAAGTGCATCCGAAATGTCTGTTCGTTACTCGAGAATGAAATTCATTTGAATTTGCTCATTCATTGGATATTTTAGCTAAGAGCAGCAATGTTAAGGATTTCCTGATGCTTACGAGTTCTGAAAGAACTATTTCATTTATATCATTTTCTGCGTCTAAAATCGCCAGATATTCGAAGTCAAAAAAGTGTTTTAAATTAATTGCACGATACATGAAGAAATTATACGCCAGTTAGAACCCAAAGGTGTATGCTGAGATCGTAATTTTTCGTACAGGAATGACTTCATAAATGCTTCATTAAGGAGATATAGCAAAAATATGATACGTGAATGGAACGATAACGGACTCGATGTTATTGTTAATAGAGTGGAGGGTAGGAATAAGTCCATAGTGTTTATCTAATCTGTGCTAATTGAAAGAATTAATATTGCATTCACTGTAATGAAACAAAATTGATACGAAATTCTTACAATAGTAAATCCAATTGTTCGACAATGCCAATCTTGCACCGACAAGAACTAGAATCGCTAATTCTTCCAACAATCTTAGGTATCAAATACAGCTCGTGCGATAAGATTAGATAAGTATTGACCTAATACAATACTGCAGCGTAATAACAATAATGTTCGTCCTATTTCCTTATTATTGTGGATCTACGTTTAGATAACGTTTCTTTTTTATTTCTATTCCTTGAAAACCTTGAAGAAAACCTTGGGCAACCTGTATAATTCGTTTGGTTCCACGACTAATCGAAAACACACAATTCTGTTTCGTAAGAACTGTCGACGCTCAACAAATTTAATATAATACAATTTCTAAACATTGGAAAAGATTCTACATATTTTTGTATCGAAGTATACTAAATGTAAAAAAATATAATATGTAAATAAATGGAATGTTCAAAATTCATTCGATAATTAATAATTCGATATCAAGATAATAATCGACTGCCAAGTCTCGGTAATACGAATGATACCGCGAACCAACTATTGCAAACCAAGCGTATTTGGGTGAAACTGACACTCGCTTATCAAATAAGTATCTGCAATAGAATACCACCGGCTACCAACTGCGATTGTCGCGTTTATAAATGACGCCTGTTAGCGGTTCCGTTTTAATATTGTATCGACATTGTCCACGGTCTATCGGAGATCAATAGAAGAATATTTGTTCACGGACGACTGCAACGTAAGCCCATTCTTTTCGCTATATCCACATCTCGTAATTGCCGTTTCGTCTCGTTCACGATCCCGCTTTCGAGAGCGAGGTTTGTTCTCGCCATTGTTCCAACAAATTATGCATATTAATTCCCTGTGTATTTTACACAGAGGCTGCCGTACGAGCGTGAAACGTTCTCAGATCCGACCCAGATGTCTCGCCAGATGATCGTCAACACCCGTTATGGTATTATTTACGAATCCAGTAGGAATTCGCGACTATGCGTGAAATTCCAACGCGCGTCTGCTCGAACGTAGTATAATTTGCTACGTCAATATTAATACCGCACAGTGACCGATACCGTTTTAAACAGAGAGACTGTCGATCGTGCAAATAAAAAATAATAGTCGAGGAACATTTATTTCCATTTTTCTCGTCGGAATTAGAATAGAATAAATATGATTCTTTCTGTTTTTTTCTCGGAGGCTGCTTCAAGGGCTTGTTTAAGTAGCATGCATTGTTATGGTGAAAAAAAATGAATTCATTAATGCACAATAGAATAATGTTCAGAAATCGTGAAATCGGCAATGAAATGCGTAATGGGCCTTCGTTTTATGTTAAACGTCATTGAATCATCTGTTTGTAGTGAAAAATTCTATTTCTATTTAATTGACAAAAATTTTTCCTTATTTTGCTACTGACAATAAGTCATGTAGTGTTAAGAAGACATTTGCGATATTAAGGAAAGATTGGTAATGTATATCGTGCACTTTGTTGATAATTTTCATGATAAACTGATATGGAACTATCAGAATTAGATGGAAACTTGTAATTCATTTGGTAGATTTGTCGAAGGCGTTTACTTTCGATGTGTTTAAATGTTAATGTGTAATTAGGAACACAAAAAAGAACAATTTGAATACTAGTAATAACCATTAATATATTTTTGTCTCGTTTGGCTGTAAGAAGTGCAAGAAGTACTCAAATAAACGACTATTTTTAAGAGAAAATTAATTTTTCATTGCACAACGATGACCTGGATCATTCCCTTAAAATCCTTTAAAATAGATAATAGAAAATAGTACTACATCGTTAAAAAAAATCTTCTCTACAAAGTTCCTATCGTACCTGGTAACAGAGGTGAGGAAATTCTACTTTTAAATTTATATTAAGAACATTGTAAAAGTGTTCTCAGATTTCAAATATGTCTGGCAAGTAATTCTAGAAGTATTCGTGGCTTCACGAGAATTCGATAACAAAAATCACTGTCAACTTTCCGAGGATGGAAAACCTAAAATTATAGCGATTTTTACAAATCACCGGGATCGTCCCCTCGAAGGTCGATTCGTCCGCAGAGCGACCGTCTCCGAGGCGACACGGAATACCATTTGCGAAATATCGTGTAAAACCGGTACCGAAGAGAAGTAAAAAAGAGGTTCGAATGGCTCTGCTATTTAAACGCGTTGTCGCGGAGACACGCTACACCTTACGCAGAACGCGATTGCGTGCTGAAAAATCCCGGATCCAAAGAAACCGTCGCCGCAAGCTGCGATGAAAACAGGCTCCGGTCGGCCCCGAGGGTGTAAACGAGATCAACGGAACGCGAACGGTTACGATCGTACTCGTTCCGGCGGGCATTGCATATTTTCCACCGCCTCGAATATCCTCTGCCGGCTCGGTTTTCCCAGGGAGGCGGGCCCAGAGGCCTGTCTTTCGTTTCGGTTCCTCATCTTCTGCCGCTTCTTTCGCACGACCGGGCCCTGCCGATCGGCAGACGCGCCGAACGCGAGTACCATCTGCTCGTCTTGTGCACGCGGCGGCAGGTTTCGGGCTGCTTCCAAAGTGGGCGTGCATCCTTTTCACCTCCCCTCGTCGTCTTTCGAATAATAATGATAAAAAAAAAAAAGAACAACAAGAACAAGACGAAGAGGAGGAAGGAGAAGAAAGTGCCGCGGCGCTCGACGATGCTCGACGAGGAGGCTCTTCGCGCAGCTACGGGCCCCTGCAACCCCTTTTGCTCGCAACGAGCCGATATCGAATGACACTTTCTTCCCATGGAAATATCCGCGACCCGTTCGTCCAGAACGCTGCCATCGGAAGCAGGATGCCATCGACGACCCTTCTCGCGACACCTTTTCGATCTGGTCGATAAGATTTCCGGCCCGGATTATCCGCACGCGCCGATCGCTAAATTAAACGCCGCGTTGTACGTGGTCGAGTAACGTGAGATCGAGCACTTGGATCGAAGCGGAACCGCTTTTTCCGCAGGAAATCTCCAGGACGCCACCGACGCTTGGCGCTGATTATTTCGTATCTGGCGACGCGACGCGACCTGGAGGATGGCCGGATTAAACGGCGATAAAACGATCGCCAGCGGTTCCGATATCACACGATTCTACGGGTGTCGATTTTACGACCAAAGGCAAGAAACACCGGGAATGTAATCGATTATCCGCGATCGTTGATTCGACTCGATCGTTCGATAGGATTATCGAGCGGGCTAGGAAGACCAGCAAGCTCGAATTCATCCTCAGCGAAACGATCGACTCCCCTTCCATATGGATTTGTTAAGACTCTTCACATTTGTACATCAATATGGAAGCGACTAATTCGTGTAACCAATTTCCTCTAAGTATCTACGTAGGATAGACGTAGCACAAAAAGATAAACATAAGTCACAATAATCAGAAATTTTAATTCTCAAGAAACTACAGAATGTACTTAACATGAATTATTATATTTGGAAGTTAGGAAAACAATCTGCAAAGCTCCCATTTCATTAATTCTGTTAATAAAAATACGAATTTGCATAAAGATCCGTAGTTTAGTCGTAAAAATTCAATTTTCTTTCGTTCACTCGTTTCGAATTAGTCGAACTACGGCGGGACGTGGACGTGGATCGAATCGCGTGTGCCGTGGCCATTTTATCCGCGGTTCTTGGGACCACTGATCTGCGGTTAGGCGCACGGATATTTTCACCCCGACAGGTAATAAAAATGTCACCGAACGGTCCGCGAGTTGCGTCAAGTTACCCGCGACACCATTTTCGTTGAATTCATGTCACGTTACCGTTTCGACGGACGAAATACAACGCCCGTGTGGACGTAAAGTGTGATTAATTCTATGGAACACGGGGTCGGGTCACGATTGTATGTTTATTAATGGCGGAAACGTTCTGGAATTCACGGTGCTCCCGTACACGCGGCCCCAACATATCCTTCCGACTAGACGCGTATTTCAGGCGTTCCACGTTTAACTTCGATCGATCGTGCGATCGATACCGTAAACTTGATTGTCTCGGTTGCCACAAACGTGCAACGTTTGTAAAATAGCGTTAAACGCGCGGAGAAGTTCGCGCGCCCTGAAAACGTTATGGAAATTCATCGAAAGCGATTTTAAACTACGTTTAAATAAATATCGTCAAAATAGACGGACCTTTTTCATATAAACGTTAACTAACTTAAAAATTAGAATTGAATTTAAATATTTAAATATTTTTAATTTTTTTATACGCACTAAAGTACAGTCGTCGAAACAAGTTATGGAGCCGTCGACAAATTTCTTGCAACGAATTCGAGGAGAATATAACGTTTATAAATACGCTCGCATTCTTTCTCGGGACCCGAATTATTCGAGTACATGGGAGCGCCATGGTACCCACAGGAAATTCAAGAACCTTTGGATCAGAATTCAAAGGGCACTTTGCGGTAATCGTTCTGGCGCACATTCTTCAATTTGCTTGTTCAGCTTTTAGCAGGTGTCAGCCAACCCATCTACGACGCGATGGAATTTTGCTACGATCATCAACTAAACGCAGGTAACCGTTTCTAGAATAACATTAAGAAGCCTTTGATCGCTTCTAAACTACAATTTAAAAGTCAATTTTCTTGCAACATTCTACAACTGTATTTTTAGAGTAGATACATAATTTAGTTTTCAATTGAACGTTATTCAATTTTTATATTATAATTTCGAATTAAATTCAATTAGTTGTTTTTGCTCATGGCAAGATTAAGAATTAATAGTATTCCTGAGCGGATGTTACAAGTGATAAAAAATAATGAAAATTCTATGAAATACTAAATGTACTAAATGAATTATTTTTTTTACTGCCTAAACTATATCACCTTAATAGAGAAAATATATGGAAACAAACAAACGGTTTCTTTAATTTCTTTAATATAAATATTAATTATTTAGCCGCGTAACAATGGTTCAATCGAATCAAGAATGCATCCGAATTCATTAATTATTATTAAAAAGCATCTATTCCATTTTCCTTGGTTAAAAATCGTTTTAACCAGTATAACGATCACTTCAATAGGCAACGTTAATTTTTCTTGTGTACAATAATTCTGGAATCTTGCGATTTCTTAAGAACGATTGCAATACCGGAGCTTCGGAACGGATCTGAACTGTTTGAATGCGCATCATCGCTATATTTCACTGTTTTACGCCACAGTGTTGTGTTCGTATCCCTCGATTTAATCGATCCTCGGTATCTCCCGTCGTTCCTTCTATTTTTTCCCTCGATTCGCGCCGCGCGAATGTATACATAAAGTCGCGGTTCATAGCGCATCTGGTTTGAATTACGGTTCATACTTTTTATGAGTTCGCATCACGGAATGAATCCTACGTTCGTCTACGCATCGTTGCGACACCGTAACGAGCGTGTACCGAGAAGTTTATATACTCTTCCCTTTCCACGTTTCTCCCGCTGTGTTATTGCTCCAACATCGTCGACTATTACGAACAAGACACAGAGCTTCGTCGGTGGATGTACTGTCGCGACTGGCTAGCAAATATCGACCATCAGCCTTTGACTTTCGTAATTCGGCGAAGCAGTTGTGAAAACTTGACTTTAACTTTCCTGATAATTCTATTTATTGATCCGACCGCCGATAATAATGTTTGAAATTATGCTCAACCCGGGAATGATTTTATTTTTCTTATCATTTAACATTTTTGATTCAAGAAAAATCATACTGCAATCTTCCAGACCTCTATTTTCACTTATAAATTAAATTTAATACCTAGCATGGGAATAAATTTTTTGTAAATGAATTTGTAATGTTTGGAATCTGAAATGAAGGAAGTCACTCGTGATTATAAAGCAACATTGCTTCAAAGAGAATAAAACGCTATCGGTGAAACGAATAATGCATCCTAGTTGCGTAAGAAAGGAAATAAAATTTTTCTTCCTGCATGAAAAGGAAAATATGTAAGCTTTGTAGCTACTCGAGTGTAGTATGCTGCTTTTGAAAATGTTTCCGAGGTTTTGCTAGCGTTGCGGCTGGTTAGAAAGCCGAGGAGTTGCCGATGACGTGCAAACTTTACGAGAAATATTACACAGAAACTATTAAATTTCCATAAATCAATTCGATCTGTTTCTCAAGACATCCGACAATTACGAGCAACATACAAGTAATAAAAGATAATTCCTAAACGCGAGAAGTTTAATCTTTTAACTGCTGCGGTCGATTACAATCGACTCAAGTAAACAATTCCATAAAATTTTTTATTTCTACATTTAATTTTTACCTATAAATGTAATCATAAAGAAAATCAAACGAGCTTTTTAACAAAGAATAGGTTTTGCGCGATGGGGCAGACCGAGACTAATTAAATCCAGAAGCGTTGATTAGAAGAAGAAGTCGATCAAAGGTAGCGTGGCGCGAGGTTCCCGGAATCGTTCCAATTTTTTATTCCTGCTGGCCTATCAAGTTATTTTTGCGAGAGCCAAGGAAACAATTTTGATAGCTATATTTCTCGTGCAATTTACTCACGCGATAATTGCTCTCCAGATCGTAATAATCCGCCCAAATTGTATTCTGTGTCTCTCTCACCTGAAACAGAAAAACGACAGTTTCCAGATTAAATAACGAAATAGATTTCAAAACTTTTATTTTCGTTTCGATTTCCATGTCTCTTTAAAACAATCACTCCGAATCGAAAACTCGTACGAGCATGCCCCTGGGTAAACGCAACCGGATGAATACAGACGCTCGCATAACGATCTTGATTGAACGACAAAGACATTGCGGCCACTGATCGAGTGGCCAGCATGTCTACCCTCGCTTTTATGCTAATTGCGGAGGCCCCGGAAAAGAACAACGCGACACGTTGCCACCGCGGATTCGATTGCGTGGACTTCGACCGATTTCAGTTATCCTTGGACAATGTCTGCGCTCGGTTGCTTTCACGGGACACCTGGTGCACTCGTTGGTTCGATTATGCGTGCCAACGTCGCGATTTTTATAATTAGAAAACAGACACACTGGCTGCGCGCGGTTTCAGCCGTTTATTAACGGCCGCCGGTCGCGGAGCTTTCGCTAATCGTCGATATACGAGTCGAAACGATTGCACCACGCCGTGGTTCGTTGCTGTTTCGCATTTTTCAGCGCCGGACACCATAATTATCGGATCCGCGGGGAAAAAAATATTTCGACTCGGAACGGGTAGCACGAAGGCTAACGTTGCGATGCAAAATGTGTGTTTGTTTCGTAACGCGACACAGGGTGGGGGCCCGATATGACAAACAAGCGAACAGAAATCGATTTCAAAATATAAAAAGAAAAAGAAGAAAATACATTTCTTTATACATAAAGATTATAAATATAATTGTTGTTCCTCTTAACATTTTATTATATTCAATAGCATAGCGTTTTCAGAATTACAGTTTGTTGATTGTATAATGGCGCGGATTTTCCAAGAACGATTTATGAATCCATCAAGAAAAGTGATGGGTTACGAGTAAAAAGTAATCTAAAAGAAGAATCGATAAATCAATAACGTTTCCACTCCAATAATTACTGTCATAATTAGTTCCACCTCCGCTGGCGCTTTCTTCGGAGGTAATGGATTTCGTTTCTTCTTCTTCGCTAGTTCCTCGGAGCTATTAAAGCTGCATTTGACGTGTGACCGTAGTCACCGTCAATATCGAAAGAATACGATCACGTTTCGAAGATTTTTGCCCAGTGTGCGTCGAATTAGGGTTACTCGAAGGTGCAGTTGGCGCAATGCTCCTGCTGGTCCGCGATTTCCGGTTCGTTCGCCGGAAATCGGACGAAGAAAGCAGGAGAACGGCGCGAATGCAGGCGCGAATTTGCGGTGGAACCTGTTCTCAGCTACTCGATGCGGAATACGTCTAAGACACCGTCGGAATATCGCAAGAGAGGATGTTGTTACGTAAGGTACGGCTCGCAGGAGGCTCGTGCCTTGTAAAACTCTTTTTGCCGGGCGAAAGAAGGTCCGAGCCTAATGGCTCCTCGTAACGGAACGCGACGAGAATGCCCCGTAAAAACTCAGCGTGACTCGTCTTTCGTATTTGTGCTTATTATCTGATACACCTCCGGCAATCGAGGCTGAAAAGCTCCTTCGACGATTCTTTGCCCGCGAGATATCGAACTCTTCGTACTCTGCATTCTTTCAAGAGCCCCGACGTGCCTTTCTAGAGACCCTAATAAAATAACTATACATTATTCCCCACATACGTTATTCGGTAAGTACTTCATCTGTTCGATTCTCTTTTCTTGTATATTTCATTCGAAGTTTTCTCGAAGAAGAATTCGTATTTGAGAAGTTATTGTATTTAACAGATAAATATCGGTTCATTTTTGCAATTTCTTTCGCCCGTATTCACTAGTATACCATTTGTGTCATTTTAGTCAAAATATTTAGTAAAAACTTTCCAATGGAATTGATTGTAAATTTAGTGGTGTAACAAAAAAAAATTTTTTAAGAAGTTAATCATGACCATGTATGGAACCATGAATAATTTAGTTATTTCTAAATTAAGTTGAATAATTGAATGCGAAAATCCGTTCAAACGTGCGAAGTGAATTTGGTTCGCGGTAGTGTTCCCACAATCTTCGTACCGCGGAATTATAATAGATACATTTCCAAAGATTCCTGATTTATGTTGTAAAATTTTACAGTAATTCGTCTTCTTGCATCACAACGTACCCATCTTTCACAAATGAAGTAAATTGCCTGCACTCGTCTCGATCCATTTTTACGAGTGCCTACGGCAACATTCTCCAACTTCTTTCGCATCATCCAGCGCGTGGAATTAATATTATCATGCACACGAATTTATCAAGATTAGACATTTCGTATCGCGACTCTCATGAAACAATGTACGATCAATTACATTTAAATGGAAAGCAGCGCTTTTACGATGAGAGACTGGGTAATAAACAGCCCCGTTTCCGTCTACGTATTCCTCGCTATGCTTTTTAACACGTTGATGGGGGTCGCTGGTGACCAACACTTTAAATTCACAAGTTACAGAGTACTATAAAGCAACAGATGTCGTAAAATACCATCGAATTATCGAATATTTTTATACTTCACAGTATAATTTGAACAAATGTCGCGTGGCAGTCGCGTTGAATCGTTTCACGAGCCGACAGAAATTTAGCTTGCATGCCAGTTTTCATCGTCATCGCGTTTACGACGTCTTCGTTCCTGGACGATCGTTAATTCAAGGTCGAGATTGCGCTCACCGGGGACGATTATAACACTCGTTCGCGAAAAGATGCGGCTGATGTTTCGTGCTGACAATTAAAATCCACAGAGGACAGTTCTGCGGAACGTAGCGTGTCTCGTTAACGCGTGCTTTTCAGGTACTCGTGATCACGGAGATAAGTACACGCTTCTGATGTCCCGCCACTTGCACGCGTATGAGTCGAAAAACAGACCACTACATTGTAAAACAAGTCGATTTCTTAAAATGATAATAGAATCGTAATCAGGATTCCAAATCAAAAGTTGACACAGTTTACGTGCAAGCATTCGCGAAAAATTCTATAAAACTAGTTCCAGTAAAATGGAGCACTCGCGACTAGAACGAGACGGACGCTAAATTACCGAGACACATTTAAGCTCGTGGTGTTTATTTTCTTAAATAGAAACCAGCAGAAGCGTATCCGTGTCATTTCTTCCACAGGAAATTGCCAGGCACGGCCATTTTATTATACGTATATAGATCCGTGGAATTTCTCCAGGGCACGAAACGGTAGAAAATACTCTGTTCAGATGTTTAGAAAGTGTGCATTTCGTTTAGTCGCGTTTTCTCGCCGCCGCGAAACATTTTCAGATCGCAATTTTTATAAGTTCGTCGATAAATGTAAAAAAGAGAAAGTCAACTTGGAGCGTTTGTCAGAATATTATTTTCGCATCAAGATTAAATAGCAACGTCAATTTACACTGGAAACCGTTGGAACGAGTTTCTTGCATCGGGAGGAAACATTTAGGAAACCTCAATGGTTTTTTTTTTCACGTTTCAAAGCGTGTCGGCGCAGTTCAGGTACCCGATGCAGTCGCGTGACACGCGAAACGACGCTGATCGGCCGTTCGATTCATTCAGACTTCTCTCGCCGTGTCCAACGGGCGGAGGATATCAAACATCTGTATCCTGCAGAAGACTCTGAATGATCTGAGAACGACTTCGAGTACTTTCACTTCGATTCTGTTGGAAGTGGAGCGGACGCAGCAAGTGCTTTCGCGTGTGCAGATATTAACGTTCGATTTCCCATATTTTCAGCCGCGATATTGCGTTCGAACGTTACACCCACTCTTTCCTCTTTAAATTAACAGATGCCTCGAGACATCTCTCACGGATGTTTCCTCAATTTCTTATCGACGCCTCTTGCGAATGCCCAACCCTGATTTATATTTTTCTTCCTTTAAATGTACGTGTCATGAATATTCGGATCTATACTTATAATATTTGAGATATTCAAGAAAATAAATTTAATTTACGTATGTAGTTTACGAAGTTGAATGAGATTTCAATCAAATATATTTTAGGAAGAAATGCAAAAATTCCTCCAAACTGTCCAGCTTATTTTTTCTTGCAAGAGATCGTATCTATACGATTCGATTGTGAAAAGCGTGAGAACGAAACGATCGCGTGGATCGAGATACCTTACTGTACAAAGTGAACCGGCATTCTGGAAATACACTAATTTTCGAGCAACGGTTAGGCTCGTCGGTCGAGGACCCCAGGTACGTCGAGTTCGGCAGATATACCTACACGAAATACGTACGAATCCCTTCCCTTCTAAGTCGTACGATCGTGGTTAACCGGTCGGTTTACATGTGTACAGGTTATTCGAAGCGTGGGCGAGCAAGAACGAGTGGCAGCGCGCAAAAAGAAAGGAAGAACCCTGCCACGGCTAAAAGATATCAATCGTGGCGCACTGAAACCCCAACAGCCTTGGTGAAACAGACGCGTCGCGTGCAATTAAGCGTCCGTCGAATAAAATTTCTTATTCCCGTATATTTTCCAAGCAAAACGTTTCGTCGCCTTGCCGTGACAAACGCGAAATGAAATTAAAACGACGGGAAAGAAACGTACCTCGACTATCAGCTATTCGGAAGCGAGCTACAGAGTCTGCTATTTGTTACTCGTTCGATAGAAACAAAAAAAGCGAACCTAGAATGCAAAAATGATACGTCTAAAAAAAAGTCTAAGGCGTAAACACGCGTTACTTTCTCGGAATTCCGATTGTATGCTTGCCAAGCGATCGTTTCTTGATCTCGACACGTCTGCTTGCCAGTACGCTGGGACGCGTGTGTTTTCAGGAGCCCGCGGGAATATTAAGTGCCTCGCATTGAGTATTCCTGATATGGAGACTGAACGTCTAAACGTGTGTCGCCTTCGTCGTAGATTTCGAGAAAAAACGGAGACGAACGCCGGGGCTCGATAAGGTTTCGCGCGATTGATATTGCCAGGAAGCTTCTCTCGAGGCTGTGAAAAAAATGGCCAAGTGATAAATTTCTGGAGACAAATAGCTCCGTGTTCTCGTAAACAGAGGCTCGTGATAGAATATTTATGTTGCGTATTTTTAAACCCATTAGCGTACGTGAGGGAATATAATGATACTTTTACACTCCAGGTAGAGACGAACAGTACGTATAAAATAGAATCGACATTGAGACTTATAATTTAATTGTAAATCTGATTATTAGACGAGGATATTTTATTCGGGGAAAAATTCAAGCCTTGTTAATCGAGTATGCAGATCAGGAACAAAAATTTCTCAAATTTCTGGAAGAATTTATAATTACAAATTTCTTCGAGATTCCACATTGGTCTTGCAAATTGGTCTTTCTTACGGATACTGTTCATTACAAAATTTAAATCTTAAGTTTGCGAAGCCTCCACTCAACGTTAAAAAAAATTGTCCAAGAACACGTAGACGCGCAAATTGATTGTCAACGACTCGCAAGTGCATTTCTGGAATTACGGACAAGTTTTTCTTCGAGCCAGTAATTGTAGATGTTTATATATCGTACGTAACTCTTCCGGTATAGGTTTAGATATCACAGCATTAAGCCGGAAGCTTAGATCGCGTCCATTAAAACCGAATCGCAGCTACCGTAAAATTAAATACGCTACAATCGTACATTTATATGTTGGCGCGTTTCCTCGAAGGATGTTTCGAATAACGACGATAGGCGTACAGGTCTTCTTCCATGCAGAACGCATAATGCAAAGTTATTGTATTAGATTTTGTAAATGTGTCGAAACAAGCATCTAGTGTGAATGGATCGACCAGTGAGAAAATCTTGAAGGACACGCTGGACATACTCGGGGATATATCTCGTGGAACATCATCGCGGAAACGAACACTTTTATCTCCCCGGGAAGAATCGCATAAAGCAGGTCGTGTGTAATCCGTGCCGCGCGGTTTTTATCGTGAATGGAAAACAATCAAGAATGAGAGAATCTTGAGGAAACGGTTTGCGTATTATACGACTACGGAATAATCCGTTGCTACTTTTCGGCTCACTCGTTGCTAGCTTCTGCAACATTTCACCCCAAACAGTATCTTTCGAACGTAAAAGTAAGTCTGAAAATTGCAAATGCAGGTGCTTTTAATACTGATAAATTCTATTAATAAAATTAATGAAAGCTTTCTAGAGGGTTGTTTAAACCCCTAAATATAATAATTCGTATTTCCTATATTTTTGCTAGGTTTTTCAAAATTAAAATGTTCATAAACAGATGCAGTCTACTGGTAAATTATAATCCCAAGTCAGAGTTTAGGAAATAGTAATGAAACCGTGACGAATAGTAGTCGGTGACGGTCGACGAAACGATCTGGTAAAAAAGTACGATCGATCTTCGTCAATTCCTCGATCGAACGCACAAACCTGACCCTCGGTGTGAGAAAAAAGTTTGATAGGTTCCTGACGTATACCCGCATGGTTTCCAAGAGACATCCCGAGCGATATGGGCCACTTATGGAATTCTGAACGGCAATTAAGATATTTCCTTAATTAACGGCCAACACCAGCCGTGGTCAATTACTTGGAGTAAGGACGACTATTGAATTAGTACCGCTGCTCGGTTATGCTCCGTAAAGTGCAACGCGAAGAAAATAGAAGGTAACGGAAGGGCCAACGAGCAAGGAAATAATTAGCTGCAATCCATTGCGATTGCTCGGTTAAATCGCCATCGTTTACATAACCAAGATTGCTCTTAATAACAGGCACCAGCTAAGAAACACCGAGATTCGATATTTTTATTAGAGTTTTGATAACGGCGACATCTTCGATAAGAAAAATCGCCATCAAGAACGTTCCCATCGCAAGAAATTTAATTTCACGACGTAAATGTCGAAAGGTGATCAACTTTTTCTCGATGTCAATGTATTTTATCAATTATGCATCGTCTTTCTATGCACGACCTACAGTCTATCCTGTGAAACGACGACGCTCGCTGACTTTTCCGTGTGAAGTGAAGACTTCAATTGCCGGTGTTGCTGAAACGAACGAAGGCAACGTCGAAATTATCTAGAAATCGTTGTGCGCGACTCATGCATGCTTATGCAACGGTAAGAGTGAAAATGCATGGACACAAAACGATTTCAGCGTTTTATGTGTCTTGATTTTACCGCGAATGGCGGAACGGTAATTAAATCGATGATAATTGATACGAAATTTTACGATATAAATTTTCAAATTGATACCATGAAAATATTAATAACCGTCGTAGAAAAGTGTTTTACAATTGAAAGCGAGAGAAGCTTCGATAGGAACAGGGTCCCTTTCACGTGATTGTTGGCTATTATTTCGAAAGGAACCGATTCAATAGGACCGGTTAAATTAATTATCTTGCGATGATTCTAACGACGTTATGGTTTTGTAGGATCGCGGGTGGCATTGAAAACCCTTGATTGAGTATCGTGCCGCGGATTGAGAAATACCCGAGGATATAATGGCTCTACCCACGACCCTCATAAATTACGGAGATTGTCAATTAATAACTTATAATGGGCGCTGGAATCGGAAAGCAGTCATTTTAAATAACGATTTCGAAGAAAACAGTTGCTTGTTCTTGGAATTGATTCACACCAGTCCGGTAATACAATTGCTTGACTGCTATTTTTATTTTCATCGTTTCACTTAACGAGTTTACTTAGCTTACGAAGTACGATACGAGGGAAAAATGCAGGACAGAAATTTGAACGATATTTAAATAATATACAAACAGTATACTTATTTAAATTTGTAATCTCACATAAATGCCAATAAGAGATCAGTGAAAGGATTTTTAACGAATCAAGGCTTTGTATTCCCGACGACATAAACGATTACTCCGTAAACACATAATCGCCACGCTCCCCTGTTCCAGTGATCGCAAACCGAAGAAAATGAGTACAAATTTCTTGATTGGCATTGTGATTCAAAGAAAGTGCTTTCTTGTAAGCACGTTACCCCTGTAATACTGTGTCATTAATTTCGTTGCTATAGTTTGGCCCATAATATCTACCTGTCCTCGTTAAGTATGCGTGGGCCGTGTACCGTCTAAAGCGTCTCGCGCATGACAATCAACGTGTAAAGCGAGCTTAATGGATTCGCGTACCTCGTTTAAATCGACTTCCACGTCCGCGTGAACTTCGGTGCTTCGACGGTTTCACACGCGAGGAAACTCATTTTATTCGTCGGTATAATATGGTTATTAGCGAAAAAATTGGCAAGGAGAGAGAAAATGCTCCGCCAAATATTTATTTCTCATGATTCTACTAACTACTCGTAAACAGTCGTATCGTTAATATCATACATTTGTGTTGAATATATTTAAAGGTACATACAAATTGGCATAAAAAGCGAGGTGCAATTAATAATATTGTTATTCGAATCCAACCCCAATTATATTTTAACGTTTGCACTTTTCAAAGGCGGAGCACGTATCGAACGTTTCCAGAAGCTCTTTCCGTGCAAATAATTGAACAACTGGTACATCATAATAACCTTTGTGACTAGAGAACAGAGCCAGCTACAAAGAACGTTTGCACGATCATTCGAACGTACACTGAAAGTTTCATCCATGTTTCACGAAATAGATCGCGTTCAAATCTCAACTAAAACTTACACCGTTGCGTTTACAATGATCAACAATGTTAACGAACTTCTCGGGTTTCTCACACAGCCCGTCAGACTCTGTAGGTTACGGTAATGCGCAGATAAAGTCCTTCTTTGTTACATTCTACAACGCGCTAGATAATTCGATCGCTCCTGGAAAGTATCAAATATCAAGATCTAGCTAGACGTATCTCGTACGTTCTCTCGCGTCAAAGTAATTAAATTACGCCTGAGAAATCGCCGAACGAAAATCATCTTTTCAGCCGTAATGTTTATCTGCGTCCGCTCGACGATTAGCGAGGGTTGATAATGGCGCCCAGCGCAACGTGGAATTACGATCCGTCACCGTGTGAACAGGGCCTAAGGTGAGCTAGCGGCGGTCGCTCGGTTCCCAACGAGCGCAAGAAATTCCGTTACAGGGCCGTATCCATCGCGGTACGACGCTTCCGTTTCGGCCCGATGTACGCACGAAATGTGTAACAGCACCCGAAAAACAGCGCACGTGCTTCCGTTTCATTCGGATGTGGCCCGCTTTATTTCGCCGCGGTAATTACCGGCACGCATCTCCGTTGACCCTGCTCCGTTACGCCTTCGTGACACCTTGGCTCGATTACGGGCTTTTCTCTTTATGCTGGACGCGTCTGTTCGTTGCATGTCGAAAAACGACGACGTCTCTCCCTCATATCTTCAACGATAACGATGACACGGACGCGTGACTGAACTGCGACCGAGAGAAACACGGGTTCCCAAGGATCTACCCGCGTACAGTTTCAAAACGATCGAAACTCGAATTCGAATTCGTATTCCTACGGTCCCTTCCAAGTTACGCAACTTCGTTTTTCTTTGGATCGCGTAAACCTCGGTGGTTGCCGTTTTCTCTTTTGAGGTTAGCTGGATAGCGCTCTTCTCGTTCTGAGAAACCTTCGGGACGTGGGAAGCGAAAGGCAGGGGCTTCGAAGTATGTTGCACATGTGCCAAGAAATGGGTGGCGCCCGACCATGTGTCGAGAAGAGGATCGAACAGAAGAAGAAAGCGCGACACCTCGACAGGATCGTTGGAAAATGTCCATTCGCGAAAAGAACGTTCGTCAACGGCCCAAGGAATATATTAGCTTTAAACTGTCCGGTAATTGTAAGTTATACCGCATTGTTTGCAACGCCGTCAATTAACATTTTTATGCGTTGACGCTCGGCGAATCGGACCCGGGGAGTTTAGTGATTCCGTCCCTGTTCCGTGACACGTGTTCGGAATTTTTGTACGTTGGCTTCTTTCCTTTTTCACGGCATTTTCTTTTTCATTCTGTTCCACGTTCGGTCAACTTCCCATTGCGCGAGGGACAGCAGCCTGTTGCTTCGCTTTGGCTCGCTTCCCACACGAAATGTGAGCGCACGGATTCTTATACGTACGCGTAGACGGTGATGCAAGGTGTACACCGGTTAAATATTTTCCGCGACAACGAGCCCCGACGTTTCGCGAAAATGCACGTCAAAAGGCATTGTCGTTTAGAAAGCGCCTTGGGTTCGAGATTTTCGCCGGGGAAGGACTGCGGCCCAAAGACCGCCTTAGGAAAACCACGGATTAGCTTCCCTCTAAAACTGTTCTTCCGCCTCGTTTGTCTACCAGGTACACTAATTAGTCGTTCCACGGAATAGGATAATAATTTTCATGCCGACTTTTCTTCGTCGGTGCTCCGCCGCATTTCCCGTAGACGGTTGCAGCGCATAACACTTTGCACGGCGATTGTCAAGGATTTTCCTGACGCCTTTATCCGGAAACCATTCTTTATTCCGCGACCGCTGATTGCATTACACGCAACGTTTAACGAGTACCCTCCCATGGTTGCGGAATTTCAATATAATTTTAAAGGCACTTAAATGAACAATACGAAAGAAATAAATCTGGCAGCTGCTAGACTAATTATATCGCTAGAGCAATAAATTTAGCACGAGATTCGCGTAATAAAAAAAAACGACTCTTTTGAAACAAATGAAACGTCGTCGAGTCTGTACGAAGAAAAATTTTACAGAATGTTTGGAGCGACCGTAGCAACGTTAAACTCAATCGTAACTTGTTAATGCTCCAGGATCGACGTAAATAACTACCGACATGTGACTAGAATAGAAAAGCGTGAGAGCTCTGCCGTGATTCCATAGGGAAATAAACCGTCTGAACGTTATCTGTTCGCTGAACGCAAAGAGGCAAGAAAAAAAAGAGAGCTCGGCTCCGAGTACAGAACGAACTAGTAGAATGTAAAGAAGGGAGCAGGACTTTACACATGTCGACTTTGTCGTTCCCTACAAAGGCGCGTGACCCGTAACTGATTGATGTTACGCATGGTTACCCATGGTATTTCGTCTGCGTTGTGCACGTCTGTAATCGCGCTGAATTTATCGTTCACCTTTTGCACGGTAACCGTCCTTCCTAAGCAATCTGTACGAGTTCTCGTTGCCTATTGCTCGGACTAAAAAGGAGATCCCGATGACGATAACTGGCTGGATATTTTCCTCGAACGAGGCTTCGACGCTTTCTTGGAAACAATACAACGACACTATGCCAGCTCGTCGCGACTAATATACGAGGGTTCTTTTTTATTAATCATTTGAAACCATACATACATGAGGAACATTCATACATTTTTCTAGGAAAGAGAGAATAATTTTATAAGCCTTGAAATTGAACTCTTTGTGTGTGGTATATATCACATTACTGTCCAAGTTTTGTTCACTCATTTTGAAATGTCATCTGTTTTAAAAATGAGCTGTAAGTATTGCAATGGATATTTAGGCTCAACACCGATTTTTTAATGAAACAGGGTAATCCGCCAAATGTGAAGCAAAATTTCGACGACAACGAGACATCTCGAGCTGCCCACGCGTCGTTCCGCCCCCGTGGCAAATAAAACCGACTCGACGAAATGGCATTAAGTAAATGAAAGGCTGTGCTCCTGTTCCGGCGTATAATTTTGGGGATGGAAAGGAAGAGGAAAGATCGACGAAGGTCAGGATCGTCCATGACGGCGCTCCTCGGGTAATGGCGAACGTTTCGCGAGGCAAAGTGCCACCGGTTGCCTTCTTCGCGGCAGTCCCGCTTGGCGGAGCACGAAACAATCTCGATGTTCGCCAACTTCGCCCGAGCATCTCGAGTAACGGAAAACTGTATCGCAGCGAGCGCCAGGAATCGTCGTCCTCGGCGTTGTCCTCGATCGTCGTTGGAATCGCGAAACGAAACGAAATAAAAGAACGAAGGACTTTTGCCGCGGCGCACAGCCCGAGGATAACGATCGATTGTCCCTCGTTGCGACGTCGGGGAAACGTATTCATTGTGTCGGAGTTTCTTGTCGCGGTACCTGCTACGAGATACGAGGCTCCGAGTCCCGAGAGAAATCGCCTTCGCGTGTGTACGAGTCGCCTATTGTTGGATGCAATGGCATCGGAGATGGTGCACAGCAAGGTGCCTATAAAATGCTACATTATAGTTTCATATATTATAAGCGTCCGACGATTCCGTTAGGTTTACTGGACTCTGAGGTAGAGGTGTTTTGCGCGGAAGTAAGTCAACGCATTTGTCTATTAGCGTTACTTTCGAAAGTTTTCTTTACCAACCCCTTGACGTACGATTTAATTCCAAATCATTTTTCAAACGTGTATTATTTAATTTTGTTTACGTTTGTTCGGTCAAGAAATGGCTTCAAAATAGAATAGATTTGTAAAAGCTATTGGATATTCGGTGAGGAATTTTTTTCTCGAAAGTACGTAGTCTCTGTCAAAGACTTCGCGTACAATTACGTTGATTCGTGTCTTTTCGATTGGTGGGTACTCTGACAGTACTCTGAATTCCTTCTCCGTTGGCGCGGCGGATCAAAACGAGACTAGGCGCGCTTTCATTTGTAGTCCACCTGTTGCTCGGAGGCCGAAGGTCTGCGCTACGGCGAGGCTGGCGGTCGTTAAAAGAGAAATACGAGCGACGTGGCCGCGTCCTCGGCGTCTACTTGACGGATCCTCCTGTCGGATCGTTCCATCCCCTACGTTCGATCGTCTCTCGTCAGCGTTCGTTCGAAGGGAGAAACCGAGTACGCGTTGGGTCGGTCTCTTTGGTCTCGCGCGATCGTTCCAAGGTAAATACGAACTACCTACTTGCGGCCGGTGATCACGAGGCGAATGATTAATGCACCACGGAACAAAGGAGGGAGCCAGAGAAAGCCGGGTTATTCGTCGTGTTCGTAACAGTTGTTATCCAGCAGCGACAGAATGCTGGACCGCCCACTATTGCTTTTCTCCGATCGTGGTCTCGGTTTATCAGCGGACGGTGATCCTGATATATCGTGGGTGGTCATCGAAGGTGCGAGTCGGTGTTTCTGTTCGGTTCGTAATTCTTTCGCCGATCGGGAAACGATACGCGGAAGCAACGGAGGTTTAATGAATTGCCTGATTAATGGGGGATAATGAAACCTTTTCGCGCGGCTAATCAAGTTAGCTAATTTGAGGAAACCGAAACGCTTTCGATCGATTCGACGCGAGACAAAATTACCAAAATTAAAGCCCGTTTAGATAAAATCGTATTGATTATGCCTAACGCAATAACGTCTCGCGACTGCTGCAAATTACACGAAGGATACAGGGTACAGGGCGTTCAGCGATTTATTGGAAAGATACGGCAGATGCAAGGTGCCAGCAGCTTGAGATCGAAAATCATGACCTAGGCCAACGAGAAAGCCCAAAGAATATAGCATAACCTGCGGCAACTTGGGCCCATCTTTCGGGAGTTTGCAATGGTTGAGCGGAGGGAGGCGGCCAGTGGTTCATCACCTGCTCATCATTGAGCGTGGGATGATGCATCGTCCCAGGTAAAAGGCTTCCAAAAGAAATCGAGTGAAAAAGGAGAACCAACCTCGAGGATAACACGGGTTCCCTCCATTATTAATGAATCGTGTGAATGTAAAGATCGTACGTCAGTTTCCGTGTCTATCCGATGTAGTATCGATCCTAACGCGCGCTCACCTTATGGGCCACGCCATTCACGAAGCTTTCGCGTTTACGACCGGAGCTTTGGCACCATTTTACCCGGCGGTTCACGGGTTCCAAAGCACCCAACCAACGTCGACATCTGCGCGATTTCTCGCTTCGATTAGCTATCGTCCTGGGTCAAGTGACGCCAGTTGTATCTGGTAGTTTCGGATTTCCAAACACTGCCTCCATGGGCGATCCATTATCTCGACTACGGTGTATACTTCTATATATTTTGATTTTTAAAGTTGATTAAAAATATAAAGTTTAAAAATTGGTACTATTGAACTATTTATCACGTTACACGAGGAAACAATAAGACAATAAAATGATCTATTTGTATACTAAACGGAAGCGTGATCGGGAAAGCTGTTAATTTTTTCGAGCACGTATCGTGTTAAGACGAATCCCCGGGTCACCTTCTCATGAGTTACGAGACAAGGAAGTAATCGAAGACGTTGGCAAGCTGGCAGCTTGCGTTTTTCTCAGACTCTGGTCCAGACGCGTCATAAGTTTCCTTAAAACACCAAGAAGAGGCGAGCTGGCCAGCTGCCGGTGTCCATGGGGACGCGACGAGGCAAGGAGCATGTGAAAAGAGGGAGAAGAGGCGAAATCCTTAGAACAGGACGTGCTCCTCTCGTACGAGAAGGCCTCGCTTCCGGGTTCGCCTGTGTATTAGATATTCATGCTCATTTCCTACGGGGCACCTGGTGCTTTTTCTTCGGCTGCCTCCGACTGTACGAGAAAGGAACTAATTTTTAAGACCACTGCGCACCGACGTCGTTCCACGCAACAACCTGCTCGACACCCACCAGCTGGCTACGATTCATGCGTTTAACCATTTGTCGCTGATTTGTATATCTATGTAGTCGTAGGGAAAGTAGTGAAACTGGTCGAACGGTGATGGAAGGGTTGCACGGTGTTGATCGATAATGAGCATCGACTCGTGGGAAATTCTAGTCGCCGCGACCTTACGAGATTCGAATTTCGTAACGAGGTGCCGGAGTAAAAAACAGAATGAAAAAAAATATTTCGAACGAGTCACGAATTCTTTACAAGGCGCCGGCTAAAAACTGATGCCTGGAAATATTTTACGATTAAACCAAACACTTGTTGTTACAAGAGTCCGATAAGAACAGAAAGAAGCGCGTCGAATTTCGATACACGGTTTATCGTGACTTCGAACAACGTAAATCCGAGGCACGTTCGACGCGTAAATTGATATATCAATACGAACTCATCAATGAGTCGCAATTATGAATGAACGAGCACGTTTCTCTGAAACTTATACTCCCGCGTAACGTTTCGAAGTTTCCGTTAAAACGCGATAATCGATGATCGAATAAAAATACCTGCCACTGGAAAATTCCATGGATTAACGTATTGATTGTTCGGAAGATTTTCCCATGACAGAAAGGGTGCTGTATAAATTGTCAAAGGAGCACAGGGTTACCACGTTAGACCTGTCCTAATATTTACGGAACTGCCCTTTCACTCTGCGCCTAGGACTCCTATAAAGACATCGTGAAGAACCTGAAGACCTTTTTGACTGTGTACGCGCCCTTTGTGCGCATCGTGGATCTCTAAACAACCACTTAAGTATCTCCCAAGGAGCTGCAATTTGTGGGGACTTTTGAAACGCTGCACCGAAACGGTAGAATCGCCTAAAATTGCTGGATAGAGCCGGATACCCAGAATCAAAGTATAGCAAACTCCTGGAATCCGCGTTATAAACAAAGTTTATCCAATACTTCCTAAGCAGGTGAGTTTTGCTCCCATAAAATGAATTTGCAATGCAAAGCGTTACTCTGACAGCAGAAATTTTTCACGCTCTATCTCTAATCGCATGTTACGACAACCGTGCCTTTTGATAGATGGAGAAATTAAATTGATGTGCCCACTAACGAACCGTCTTCCCTTTCTCATAAATTTCAACAACTAAAGGGTGGAATGCGATTAAATCTCATTCCCACAGACGGGGCAAATCTTCTACAAATGGTACAACTTATGTTACTTTGTTGCAAGGTGCAAACTAAAGCCATTTATTTCGAAATTCCAACTCGCTATGAAGTAATCATTACTCGACCGGACATAAATCAGAAGAACGGACGCTAAGAGGGACGATTTATGCTTTGAAAATACGTCTTACGTACAATTAACTTAAATGACTACACTGTTGCAAGGGAGAAGCAATATTTCCAGATCGATCCGATACGAGATTAATGTAATTTCAATTTCTCCGCTCAGCGCGAGCGGCGTCCTAGAACGATGTAAGGTCGTAACAGGAGGAAGAGTCAGGGGCGGCCATTATTATAATAACGTCCAGAAGCAATACGATGCAATCTTCTTTTCCTATTTACGTTAATACGAACACGGTGTACATGTGCACACAGGCCCTGTTCGAGCGCGCCGTGTAAATAATTATGCACCAAATCGGTACGCGTTGTACGAACGATAAACATGTAGGCAACATTAAACCGGTAAACAGCCACATAAGACCAGCGTGAAAGAAACATTCCGACTACTCGAACGTTTACGAGCACGTCGTTCTATTACTATCAAACGACCGTACCGAACTACGTTCATTATTGGATATTGCGCTAGGACGAGCGAAGAATTCCTTCGAAAATGTTGAATCACGCGTAACAAACTAAACGGCGACGACATTACTCCAAGAAAACCATCGTCGCGAATATTAACTTCCCAATTACCTTTCATCGAACACATTTCCAAAGAATATAGCGCGTCAACAATGCGTACGTAGGTCTTTCGTTATTCGTTGTCCGTATCAGAACGACGAACGTCATTAGCGAGCACACAAGATAGACAACGAGTCGATAGAATACATGAATACCTTATCCTCTACGTGCTGGTTTTCCAATCTACCCTTCTTCTTTCACGACACGAACCCGGTTCGCCGCTTCGTGGAACCCGTCGAGTTCCATCGGCGCAAACGCGCCGCGTGCACAGAGATTTCTCGAAGGAAACATCGATACCCCGCGGTAGGAAATATCTGGTCTCAAGAGGATACGAGGCAGAAGGCGCGAAAGAAGCCACAAGGGCTCGCAAAAAGACGCAAGGCCAACGGTTCGGTCGTAAAATTTCTCATAAACTTGCTCGTTAACGATTTTTCTAACTCGGAACAACGCCTCACTGTTCTTCGATTAAAAAATACCACGAGGCTTTGTTCCAAATTTCAGCAACATATTATTCCACGTTTTCTTGAATCTCGAAACGACGTTCACGGGGGTCGAATCATTTGCATCCGCGACAGGCTTTCGAGGAGGGTGGATCACGACGACCAGGCTGAAAAAGATCTTTTACGCGAACCATTAAACCGTTTGGCTTGTCGGCATTCACTACCGGTTGCTCTGACTTGAAGTGGTCCGTGTATGGCTTTTTTTTACGGGGTCCGCGTTGCCGGTGCAGGACCATCTAGCACCGGTATTGTTGGCTCCCGCGTACAAAGCAACCTCGATACTACGTAGATTGCATTGACCGTGACCCTATCTTTCGTTTCGAGGAGAAATCTCCCGTGTCATCGAGATCGAAGGGGGAGAGAGACGCGAGAATTTCGAGGATAGAAGAATAGTTGGTAAACACAATGGGCGTCGAGGGGGCTATCGTTGCGCGTCTTCCACCCACCGCTTTCATTATATCTGTGCCCGCCGCCAAAAAGCAGTCTCCGACGCATCTAATAATTACTATTCAACGCGTTTCTAAAAAAAGGGATTGGACGTCAGCGCGCTGAATAGGAGCCCGTGATTCGCAGATGCGTGTCGTTTCAAACTCAATTTCTATACGCTCAATTAACCTTGCATTCTGCGTCTGTAATGAAAGTTAGCAGAGCTCTGACAAAAAGTCCAACGCCTAGGTTTGGTTATTTCCAACGGAGATAATTATTAACGACGAGCTAAGTAACGTGGTCTTTTTCGTTGCCTGATGGCAGATTCGAACGAAAAAAGGGTACGATATTATATATCGTCTGAGATGGATAAAGAATGGCGCAAGAAAAACAGACTGCTAAGGGCGCGGGAAGACACGTGGGATGCCAGCGTGTCTTTCTTTTATCGTAATGGGACTAGAAAGAAAACCTTGAATTGATTTATACGCGTTCGATCAAGGATTACACAGTTTAACGAGTATCCTTGTACCTTGTACGAATTGCATCGGCCTTCGAATGTTTATCACGGTAGAAGATACAGGTTATTAAGATCCACGCGCTAGGCACGCCAAGATGGCAATTTAGAACAGGAAATTTTCTGTCGACGTGTTTCGTAGAGTCAATCAAGTTTCGCGTAATTTCACGCGTGTTAGCGAGGCACGTTACCGACTTGCGCGTCGAACACGAGGTAGAGGCGTTTCTTGACTCCGTACATCGGCGAAAAAATGGTCGGCAAGAAGCTCGACATGTGCTTCGACACGGCGCTGCTACCAAGTGTGCCAACCATGCGCACATGGCCGGCAAACTAACTTTTTTCGCCTTTTTACGAGAACACGATGTCCTCTCCTGCGGCGCGCAGGCGAAACGAACTTTGCGTGCGGCTCCGTTTTCGCCGAGCTGTGCCAGGGGTCGGTAAAAAAATTTAGACACCGAAAGACAGCAAACAACCTTGAACGAACCAGACTCGAAGAGACGATCGTTCGAATTTTTCGAACGTCAAGATGTACAAGATCAGGATCGATGGTACCAGAATCGTAGGCATATAATTTGACCGTGTATTTACCGTATTGCGGAATCAAAGTAAGGCTATCCTCTACGAACGTAACCGAAGAGTATCTTATTCCTCGCGCGTACACCGAGTTGAACCAACACGGTGTTCTTTAACCGCGATTGTGTCCGACGAGAGGCAAGCTACATGCCGCTGCTTCTTCTCGCACTTCCATCTCAGTGGCGTTCCCATACCAAGCCAGCTACCAGAATGTAACGTTATATCTTCGCCGCGCTATGGTGGTTCTTTCACTACGACGACGAGCTTGTATCTTGCACACGTTGCACTTCAGCATGCTGCATGGGTGGCCAACGTGTGACACCGAACAAGATCTCTGCTCCCATCGATCGCTTTGTGCGTGTCGTATATATTTGTAAACCTTGACGAAATATCGACAGGGTCTCGTCGATCTTCGAACGATCATAATTTTTCGCTAATGATTTCTTTAACGTCATTCCCGTCCGGCGAAAACACGTTACTCCAAAGGTCGTTCATCCTTCGCTTATCTTTTTGTTCGAGGGATCCTTACCGTTCTAAACACGGCTCGACCGCAAGGTGCATGCAAACTAACTATGCCGACGTATCGCCCTCTTCCTTTTTTGTGTCCCTTGGAGGCGAGTTCCCGTCTCAAGTTCAGTGCCACCTACAAACAGGCTCGCAGGTTAGTCTCGGTTCTCCTGCCCGCTTATCCACCTCCGCGATGCACAGGGCTGGCTACGGCGATTCGTACCACGACCACGACACAACAATGCGGTACCTGAGTGTCGTGGCCCCTCGAGTAACCTAACCCCCGGTGTCTTTCATCCCTCTTGGATCTCCTGTCTCGCCTACTGCCGCCACACCATCCGAGATTCTCCCGAGTCCTGGCAACAATGCCCAGCCAGATTTTCTTTATGCCTATTCTTCGCGGATGCGCCATTTTCTCGGTGCACATGCCGTATCGTGCGACGGCACGGGGATGTCCTGTAGGTGCAAAAGAGACTCGTACGTCCGTGCAGTCCGTTCGGCGAATCAGGATCGTGAAAGGAAGTAAGGTTTGTGCGATCTCGACCACAGTCAACGCCATGTGACGGACTCCTTTCTTCGCGCTTTCAATAAAATCCTCGGTTTCGTTCCCTCCAAAGGCTACTGCTTGAAGCCTCCGTGGAGTAATAATTATTTCGGTACGTTTTTGGTATCGATGATCGAAGCCAGATTGCATTACGCGACTAGAAAATGCATCGATGAAAGATCGTCGATGCGTGACCGTGGCGTTGCCCGAAGGTTAGATGGATACGTTGAAGACACGAAGGAATGGGAGCTCGAGTTCACTTGTTCATCCAGTCTGGCCGACGACGACGACCAGTGGACATTCACCCCGACCGACGAAGAGAACAGAACGCGAGTTCGCGATATCGAGTCCCGGTTTGGACGAGCGCTAAGTCCCGGGAGACATATCTGGGCTGTTTTCTTCGAGACGGGTTGCCCCATTTGGTATAGAAGGGAGCCACCTTGCGACCGCGGCCTCGTCTTGCGGCGTATCGAACCGCGGAGACGGACGGATGTGACTCGTTCTTCATCCTTTCGGTACACGGGAGCACGTCGCAATTTTACACGAGCTAGTCGTCGGACAGGAAAACATCGCCTTACATGGCCGAGCAATACGATTCTTTTGTTGATCGCGCACATCAGATTCCGACGAGCAGAAGGGCTTACGTGGAATCCGCTAGCATACCGAGCGTTCGTGATACAGTTATCATAAACATCGACGTTCGCTAAAGTATGAGCTCTTGTTGATTGAAATGAAAATTCCAACGAGCTGGGAAAGTCACCGTATCGACGACAATGGACGACCGTGCTATCTTAATTTAAGTTAATTTTCCAACAATACAAATAATCGAAAGCTAGGAAAAGCGGAGACGATCTTGTTGTGAGTTTTCCCGTCGATTTGTGGGATAACATACCGAACGACGAGGGAAAATAAGCGGAAAATAAAGAAACGTTCTTTCCTATCGTAACGCTCCGTACCTTTTTCCTACTGGGAATCGGATGTCGCCTTTACTCGCGTGACGAGAAACTAGAAGAACACGTGAGAACACGGCAACAGCACGATATTCCCTCGTACGCATCGCCCCTGCGACTATAATTAAGGTTTGTTGGACTTCTGTTTTACGCGCGAATCGCCTCGCGTCGGTCCCATGACCATCGAAAACAAATTCGAGGAAACCGATAACAATTTATACAGTCATCGTGTACAACTTCCGAACCGTAGAATCGCAGTTTGTCTAACAAAAGCGTGACTGGCAACGTCGTTACCTGAAATTAATTACCAGGAAACTTTACGAATTATCAGGTAGTCTGACCCTTCCCTAATGACGCATTACGGAAAATGTCTTTGTCTAGCCTAGCTTTCCGCAAGGAAACATTTCTAACCGTAAAATGTAGTTTGCAAACACTTGTTTCGACCAATACGACCAAAAATTATATCCGCGAGACGCTGTTGCTGTCCCCCCGAAGAATGGGGACCGTGGTACGAGAGAAATTGGAGGAGAGGGGCGGAAAAGAAGAAATACAGAGGCGGAGGACGAGGAGGAGGCGAAGCAGGAGAAAACAGAAAGACGAAAAAGGGGTGGAAGAAGGGAGGAGAAATAACGAAGACGAGAAGGAGACGGTACAACTGCTGCGGGAGAGGAAGAGGACGGCGAGGACCGGCCTGAGGTCTCGTAGCGTGCAATCTTCGCCCATTGAAGACGCGCTGGGAAACTGCACGGTTATTATGCCTGAATGGAACAGGGGACGGGATGTGCAGGACGGGAAGGAATGTCGAAGGTAGCAGAGGATGGACGCGAAACGTACGCGTTACTCCTGGCAAAAGGGGAGGTTCTTGCTCCGCAACCGCGGCACGCAACCTGCAACCATGTGGTGGGGTTGTCCACGACCGGGTTCCTGGTCGAAAACTTTCAGGAACCGCGTTTCAAGAGCATCGACGCGAGTCACCGTCTTTCGAGACAGCTACAGCGATGATTCTTGAAACAAGTATGTAACGTCAAATTCGACACTAGCTGTTCTTTAAATGTCTTTAAATCCCCCGCTAGTTGGAAAGGATGGAAACGTTCAACTTGAGAATCATTACCGTAGCTCTCGAGCATCTTCAACAGGTTACGGAAGCTTTCTCGGAACCGATATTGTCGTTCTATAATTTTAATGAAATCGTGGATACTCGAGAGACACGATTTTTAAGGGGGTTTCAAGGGCTATTCGACTTTACGAGCCATTCCTCGCGAGACTCGTCGTTAAAGTTTATATCGCGTCCCAGCTGTTCCAGTTGTTCCGTTCGATTAGATTTGAAAATGTTAAAGGCTGATCGAGTGCAGGCACGTTATGCTCCGTTAATTCTTTTCTAGAGTTCTTCTATAGATCGTGCTCGTTAGCTTCGTTCTACATTACAAGGGAACAACTAGCGGTACCCGCGTTTATTCATTATCTATCTCTTAACAAGCGAACTTGTTAATGCGCAAGCATCCATTAGCAATTACTGATTTCTTTCTTTGTACGCGATTCTATCAGTTTCGAGGTCAGCGCCGTGATATCGTTTCCCGTGGATCTGCGAAAAATGCTTCCTTGGTATCGTCGTTATCTTTGTTGCTCTTGTATATAGAAATACGAGCGTGTATTGAGACAGGATGCTGACGACTCCGATCGTCGAAGCAGCTGGAACGCCTCCATTCAAAGAGTCAGTATCGTACGAGCCGCGTACAAAACGCGCTTGATAAGAAGCACCTATAGACGCTCGTAAGGCATTTAGAGAATTACCATGCGGAATGCCATTAAAGGCACATTAGGAAACACAAAATGGGTTCGATGCAACTTTCTCAGGTGCTTCTCGGCCGAGAAATTTTCTCCATTCGAGTACGGAGTTAATTACACACGGTACTTTCAGAATCGTAACAAACGATATTTTACGCGATAATAATTATTCGATTCTGCATAATACAAATAAGAGTTACTTCATGTATCACGAAAATACGTCACACCGTGTAAGCAACAAGTACGCAAATACACAGTACGGAATATTTTGAAAGATCCATGCTTTCTAAAATTACGCCTCGAGGCAACGGTTGCACGATCCCCGGATTCGTCAGACGAAGAATTAGGCGAGTTCATCGATTTTTCCGACGCATTCTCTCAAAGACAACGTCTTGCTACAAGCAAGGAACATCATCGCGGCATTGAATTCCGGGCCAATACGAGCGCCCCCCTCATCAACCTCAATTAAACTCCACCGTCTCGCATTTATGCTCACTTCGCACCCGAGGCGCACCGAGTGTTGCTGGTGTTAAGTCACTATGTATTATTGGTCGAGCCAGTTCGTCTCAAGGAGGTTGCTCTCAAAGACTTGGAATCATCAAAGGAATCCTTGTTTCGTCGTTTGTTTCTGAACCGGGGTAAAAACGTCTACGCAGGAGCGGACAATGGCCCGTTTCTCGCGCGGAACCGTTTTCGCGTCAGCGTTTACCCGAACCGCGCAATTAAGACTTTCGATCTGAATTTTACTTTTTAATGCGTTACCAGCGTCGAATACTTTCTTGCCGCGTTTCCAGTACGTGGTCCAGCGAGCCACGCATTGTTCGCTCAGCGTGCAATAGAAAGTTCGTGTTTACATTTCATAAATTATACAACATTGTATCGCTGATAATCCGATTTCTCAACGATTCGCAGAATTTCACTGGTCTCGGTTATTTAATTCCCAACGCGGGTAAAGAAAGGCACGCTGCCCGTAGCTTTACGGGGATCTTCCGCGAAACGAATAAAATGTTTCCGAGCCTTCTTCTCGCGGTTCGACGGAAGAGAAACTACGGTTGTCGACGTTACGCGAACGCGCGTCGCGACGGTCCTTTTTGCTTCGTCGAATAGCGGACACTTTAGACTCTTACAATCAGTCGCCATTAAGAAGAGGCTAAGATCCTTTCCTGTTAGTGACCCTCGAAGTGTGACCATGCTCCTTGAGACTCGTACGATTCAAATTTCACGCCCGGGCATGGCGTTGAATGTCCCCGTTAGGATTACGCGTCGGTAAAATGGCGTTGAACTTCAATACTCGATTGTAAAAAGGTTGATCCTCGCCTTCGAGGGCCAATTTAAAACCTTTCGTCGCGATGAATGCGCGCCACGGGTCTTTGAACTTGTTTCTCGCGAGCGACCAGACGCGATTTCGAGCGTGTACTCCGCGTACGGGTTTTCGAAGGAATCGTTGCGCAATTTTCTCACGTACAGGGCGCAAGAAAAAACGCAGATGAGAACTGACAGCGATCGATGGTCGAAAACCGCAAAATATCTTTCACGCAAGATTGAATATCGAGCGACGACGTAAGTAAAAGCGAACGAGGGAAAAAAAGAGTTCTGGCGTCGCGGTGGAATCGGTTCGTCGAGTTACGATAACGCTCCTTTCCAAATGCTTGCGGTAATTTCAAAGCAATATTTCGAGAAACTCCTATCGATAATATAATTTTGAGGGTTTGTACTTTTCGTAATTCTTAGATTTTATGCATGGATCGATTGATGCATCCGTTGATAAATGTTGTGTTCCTCTTAAGTGCCTTTATAAAGTATACGAGTAATACGTTAAAGTAATACGCTAAGACAAGGAATTTCGCACGTTTTATAATTCTTGCAGAAAGGCATACTTGACACGCGTATACATTATATTAACGCAGTGTTACATAGATTTTACTTAGTGATCATTCCAAACCGGATTAGACTAGCAATTAGGCCATTCTTCGCAACAGATATTTAAATCAAGGTACTTTTCAAGTTATGCTTGGATACGTTTAACCAGAATTATCTATATGGAACAATTCTTAATGCAAGTATTAAAGTATAAAATTGTTCGATTTCATTCTGGAGGAAAAACATCTGTAGGAGCGCAGAAAATATTACAGAATCAAGTTCCTCGTAACATCGGAGTCAATACTATCGTAACTACAGGGAAGGTCACTCGGGGATTCCTTCATAGAACGAAAAGCACATGAATGAAGGAGAGGTAGCCACCGTTAAACCCTCACAGCGGGATACATCTTTCGCCCGCAAGGTAAACGGACTGTATTTCGCTCCGATTTTCTTCACCGCGTTGCCAGATTTCCGTTTTCAATATTCAACATAAATTACGGACTCGTACGTATGTCGAGAAGGTATTATTATTGCTACGCGAATAGCTACGAACGAAATTACGTTTTGTTACCTCTGTTTCGCATTTGATATCAATAACAAGGTTTCAGAGCAGGTGCGATGTGAAACAAACGATAAAAATATGTCGATTTAACGTACATCGAGGTCATACATCGTACGTTGCTTTACTAAAATTCTTTAGCAGCGAATCAACGCCACGTGGACAGATCACGTATGGATCGTTCAGCGAAGTCAGAATAATCGTGGAATGTCGGTGGAGCACAATTGGCTTTTTGTGAGCGCTTAGATTCGGCGGGTGTATCATTTCATTAGCCCATTAAACAATTACGGTTAAGCCCGGTACACTCAGGCTCGTGTCTACAACCAGCTGTGAATGCGTTCCTTGTAATTGAACTACGTTACTTCGGTCTCTTTCTCGATTTACCAGACACGTGGGTCTGCAGACCCTCGGATATAGATTGACATAGTCATGTTCTCACTGATTCAGAACACAAGCTTCGCGCTTCCCTCTAATTAACACATTGCATTTATTAGTTCCCGATTACACCCGACTATTCACTGATTTTCTTTATCCATTGTACGTACATAAGCATCCCGCGCGTTTACGATCGATTTTTTCACGAAATATCGCGAAGCAGATATCTCGTAAGGCACGAAAACACTAATTATGGAGGAATTACTTCTAACGCGAATATTATTTTTTACCAAAGTTAAGAAGACAGTGCCTCGTGCTCGTTGTAATACTCGTTATGAAAACGTTTACATAGCGGAAATGGAGTTTGCCTGTCACGAAGTAATATAGAGAAATAAGTATATCGTTAGAACGCGAGACAATGTACCAAGTAAAGCGTGGTCGATGCACGAGGTGAATGCATTGTCGCTCGACCCTGATTGCTTCTGCTGCCGCCGCTGCACCAGCAGAGATAGCTCAATTGTTGAACATCCAATGCTACTAAAGTTCATTCACGGTAAGTCAAGAGCGTTACAGTTTTCAAGATGCTCGGAAATCGATGGCAAACCGGAGAAACTTGACATCGATGATCGCTCGAAACGTAAATTCCCATCGAAATATTGCTCGAGATACGTAAACGGTAATAATCCGACGCTGTAAAACCGTTTATCTTGTATTCGCTCGAGCAACACCATTAACAGTTGTGTATACTGCTGTTTATCGACGGTACATTCGCTTCAAAGTTGACACAATCTGTAATCTCTGCCAGGCGGACATGTTATTCGCAATAAAACGTTTTCGATGGAAATGGAGCGCCGTTCGGGCGACGCGGAGAAGAAAATTGAGACGTACCACGGATGCCGGGCAAAGAGATGGACTTTACGATGGTCAAATCACTTGGAAACATCATCGCGCAAGATGATTCGCGAGGTGATGCGTCATCGGTTGCGATCTTCGTCATCGACATCGGTTCAAGTGGTGTTGACCCGGGCTCGTTCCCTTGCATCCATGCGACTCGTTACGAATTCGTGGGAACGCCATCGCAATCCCATACTAATTTTCCATACGACGCTCGTGTCCGCGGTGAACGTTCGCCGGAATTAATTATTAACCGAAGGAACGCGTTGAAAAATTCGTAGCAAACGAGTCTAACAAGTTCGAAACGCGAGGGGAACCGAACGGAAAAATGTTTCACCTCGCACTGCTTGGAAAATGAATTAATAATGTTATTAAACGTTTCTGACGCGGTGAAAGGATACTGCTCGCGTACTCGACGAATCGGACGAATAACAGTTAATTAAAATAACATTCTACCGACGGTCAAGTGGTAATAATAAACACACGATTGGCAACGACTCCTCTAAAACGACGGTTTAATCAGCGACCGCTATGGTTTATTCGAAAATAAAACTATTCTGCTCGAAATAAAGCAAACGGAGCAACGTTTACAGACTCGGTTGTTGGTTGATTTTCGTTCGAGCATCGTCGATCGTCGAAGATCGGTTACATATTTCTGGTTCCCGGTCGTAACATACCCGCCGCGAAATTGTAGCGTTCGATTCGAGTCTCGACTTCACGGTCGGCTGGCTACCGCTCCTCTATGTCTTTCCTCGGCATACTAAAGAGAGAAAAGAGAAGAGACGTTGCGTCAAGAACGCGAGGGAACGCGTTCTTGCCTCTTCCGCAGGTTGCTGCGGCTTTTTCAGCCGACCGATACTCCACCGAAGAATTCAATGAAGAATCGGCTCATGATCTTTGATTCTGCAGTTTCCCTCCCATATTTGGTACCTCCCTTTTAGAAGCCCTGCAAGCTGTTCTTTCGTCGTACGCTGTAATTGCGCGTCATCGTTGCCAGAAGGATCTCTTTCGATAATAAGTTCGTTCGATACGATCGCAAGAAATCGGATCGTCCGCGAGATTAACATCGACGATCCATCGTCCCAATAACATAAAATAATAAATACTGAACGTACAAGACGAACGATAGCGTTATCGTAAATTTCAAATCTAATCATGAGCTACGTAAGCGAACTCGCGACACATTATTCATCCGCGTTCGATGTATCGAGTCTCTGTTAATTAACCATAGCGTGCTCGTTTGTCACGTGCAAATTGATCGTTCCAGTAAGAAAGATTGAAAATACACCTGACAGTGCGTTTGATAGATTCAACAAAAGTTCCAACGAGACGCGTTGTACCATTGGCCTCATTCTTGCCCGAGCGCTCTGGGTGAACCGATCTTATTAAGGCCTAATTAGCCATTTAACAAGATATATTTAACTTGCCGTGTACACAGCGGCCATGTGACGAAAAGTTAAAGAATTTGTGATCCACACCATTAAATTCTTTCAACATTTATTACAGTGCGTTTGCGCGACGAAGCATCGGTTGAATCATTGTCGAGAAATTCTCATTTTACTTTCAACCGGGAACCAAAGGAAAATAATCACGTTCACGCGACTTTTCGTTTGCTTATCTGCAAGGTAATAGTGTCTGCTTATTGTTTCAAGCGAGATAGCGAATTCCTTGTTTTAACTTCGATAAGGCGACTCCAGATGAAACATACAGAGGAACGAAACTTGTACGAATAAATGTACAAAAAAAATATACTGTACGCCAAACGATTACACCAACAATTAATTGAGAGTTGAAAACAACATTGGTACCATTATTATTGCAACATTCGTTTCGTACTTGGAAATAAATTCGCGTTGCATAAGAAAATGATCTATTTGTATCGCCTCAAACTTTTATCTTTCGTTCAAAACAGATAATTTAATTGCAGAACCGCGGACAAATTACGCGCAATAAATAGAAAGGCTTTATCGCAAGAAACTAAAATAACGGAGTCGAATATTTATTCGAGCGTAGTTTCCTGAATAATAGACTATGCATGACGCTAATTTGGTAACCATAAATATTGGTCACGTGTGCTATAAATAATACGCGCAGCTATTTCGCGTGCAAGCATTCGATGCTCTTCGATTAGCACGGGATATCATATTTGTAGAATAGTTTGGAATAGCAGTCCCCGGGATTCGGTATAATTTCCTTGGAACGAAGAGAACTGAACAAAACACTCACCTCTTTCTTCGATGACGTCTGCGTTAAGGACGTACGCCACCACGAAGAGAACGTAAACCCCAACAATCTTGGCTGGCCCCATCTTTTATCCAGGGCCTTTCGATCCAGGAAGAATTCCTCAGGCACCTTCACAATACAGATCGACGCATATCTACTACACTGACACCGCACACTGAATAATAGCGCACTAAATAACACTCCGAATTTTTAAACGCCCTTACAACTGCAACGGTACCAAGTTTCGCATCGAGAACGAAGCGTCACCGACTCGTAGCACGTTCCCTTATCACGATCGGACGTTTAAAATTTCACCGGTATCACCCCGGCAGGTCTTTGTGTCAATCCACTCAAGAAGAGTCAAAGTCTACATCGTATCACAATGCACTTTCAGTTCCGTTGATTTTTATTTTAGTGTCAAGCAACGATCACGGGGAAACGAAACGCGTATAGTATCCACCGAACGCGTACGCGTGTTGTGGTTCCGTTTTCACTGTAATTTGTTTCGCGACGATGCCGGTTCCACGGCGAGCACGATGATTCTTTTTAATTCCGTGACAGAAACACCGAGATCCCGTTGATCCGAACTCGAATAACTCACTCGCGGTTTGTACTACGGTTATCGGTCGATCGTTCGATAGTACTGACGGCTACGAACGTAAAATGTTGAAGTAAACTTAAGAAGGCGATTGATCGACCACCTTCCCAGGCGTCTCTCGTGGACAGCCTTACTCCCACGCTGGCCGAGTCAAGAATACGCGCGCCTTGTCAAAGACGAGTCGTGATTTCGTTCGACGGCGACAGGTGGCGGTTGCAGTGGGCCCGACGAGCACTTACGAGCGCCGCCGATGGTCAACGAAGCGGCAAGCGGCTCCGAAGAAAGTGTTCGGTACAAGTATGAACATCAATTTTTTGAGTATGTGACTGAAAATTAAGAAGACAACGTTACGACGGGCGATGCTGTCGACGTTTCTGGGAATCGCACACGTGAGTACGCAATAACATCGTACAAACTTGTTGAACGTTGGTTCTGTGCCGGGGAATGTCGCAGTTTCGAAAAATCGCGAAACGATTCGAAATTATTGGGAAGTGGTATATTGTCGATTAACGTTTAAACATATCGTTCGAACGGTCGTTGTCCGCCCAAGTTGGTAAGACATGTGGGCATATACGGCCCTGTCGATTCCTTGAAGACAGTAGTCGTTCCATCGTCGCAAAAATCGACGTGAGACTGGTTTCTCGTCGCTGTGGCACGCACTTACTTGTACGTGCGTACGTGCTACTGCGCCTCTCGGAGGGAACTCGAGTCGGTAGGGCTGCGCACAGCGGCGAAAAGAGGAAACATGAAAATCATAATATAAATTATTCTAATGTCACACACGCTTGAACACATCTTAAGAATACTGTTGAAGTCTTGCATGTGTTGTCTGTTTAGCCCTTTTCTAGTTTGTCGTGCATTGTGTGTGTTAGTTTTAACGCGTAGTACTTTTTCGAAGCAGCTGTCTGGGCCGCCCAGAAGAGCTAAAATATTCCACAGTAAGAAACATATAATAAATTAATATTTTTATCAATCTATAATATTTAACTGAATATTAATAACTATAACAGAATATTGAACTTTTCTTTTTGACATATTGCTGTGAAACTTATTGTTTGTGGGTTTTGGGGTCGATGATTACGAATTCGGTGTTGAAAATGTAAAATCCAAAATGGTGGATTCAATATGGCAGACGGGAATTGCGTAAAAATATTACTCAAGGGTTTTTGGGGTCTCTGATTACGAATTCGGAATTGAAAATACCAAATTCAAAATGGCATAGCATATATGGCCCTACAGAATGATCAAAGAAATTAACTTTCAGAAAAAAAGTGTCACTATGTGATTTTTGTCAAGTTCCTAAATTATATACTGTTGTCTTTCCAAATGCAAAATTAATGTATTATTTGAATGATTATACGAAGCTCATGTTCCTGAAGGCTAGCAATATGGAGATTTAATTTAAATGATCGTTCGTAAAGTTTTTATGACTTCAACACGGTATCGTTTTGTATTTTATTGTGTAATAAAATCCTTTTAAATTAAGCAACTGGATTCTCGATGGTTGCATCATTAATAATTTTTCGCAAGTGTTAATAAGACTCGATTCCTTAAAAAATGTACGTATATATCTTGCTGGTAAATTTCTTTTACGGTATCCTTTTTTCCTTGTTTTAAATCGTTAAACCAGATCTTTCTGACGCGGTGGATTCCAGATGGGATCCAGGATACATGAAACGCGAGTTCTTTAGGCAGTTTTTTTTAACACCAGAGACTCAAACGAAATTTATTTATTGTTGAAACCACGCGACACTAGCAATCGGTATATGTATACACTAAGAATATTTGTTTACGTTCTTCTCGTTAACGAAAGATATCTTTCATAAATGTTTGATTTTATATTGCGTCAATGCGATTGTAAGAAGATTTTTACGATCGTTCAGGAGGAGGTGTATTTTGCAAATAATCTTTTTCTAAATTTTTGGAATAATAAAATCATATTTTACGAAAAAGTATAAAATTGTTTCAAATTTGTATCTCTTTACTTGGATGCAAACAGAGCTAAAATAATGACCATAAATAAACAGTAATTTTTCCAACATGTGAAATTTATTAAAATTAAAATTGAAGCTTTTCATTTAACCTGGATTGTTTATACGCAACAGAGAAAGATTACCTTGGACAAGGATAACAGGGGGGATGAACTCTGCAACATGTTTCTTGTTTTTTTTTTTTATATTCGTTTATTATAAATAACAAGATGTATATTCGGTGCGCACGTGTTGTTTAACCTGTATATTTATATATATACTCAAGCTCCGTCTAAGTTTATTTCGCTTACTGTACTATACCTTGTTTACTTTGAGTTGTTGTCAATAATATATTTCCGCTACAATCTATTTGACGTTACAGCGCGAGGAATTGGAAATCTGTTTCCGAGGCAAAAACTTCACGTAGCACCTCCAGGAAAAATCGTTATCCTCCCGCGAGATTGTAGTGGCGTTTGATACCGATTTAGTGATCGATCGTGTGCAAATGAATTTTTTTTTTGTTTAAACCCTTCGTAACCAATAACGACGTCGGTTTCTCACCCCGTTCGAGCTTTATATAGACATTCAATCACCGTTAGCATCTCAATTAAATCGTAGACGCCGATAACTCGCGGATCGAACCTCAATAATTTTTAATTTCACAACAATTATAACATACATAATTTGTAAATTAGCATTAATGATATGCGTCCCCGTGAAAAATCTTCAATGAAAGATTAGAGATCACGATTAGATCGTTTAACGGTTATACAATATACATATACTGGTATCACACTTCGCCACGATATGTTTAATCAAATATAATTAATGGGAAAATCGTGCGGGATTTGAAGTTGTGGATCTAATCCGTTCTTGAATGTTTCTATAATGCGGTACCAAGAGCGACGTGGAAACGAAGGGGTTAATGGTGGGTGTGTCGGTGGTCCTTAAAAGCTACATTGCTCGTATAGCGCTCGCGTTAGCAATGATTAATGCGTGCATCCCTTCAATCCTCCGGAATCGGGCCTCAAATTTCTAATACTAAGCTGTCGACTACGTCTGTCTCAATTCGCCATTGTCTAAATAACGCGTCATAGGTATACATCTATAATATATTCGCTCTTTTATAAACTCTCTTTTACATGAAACGATTAATCCTTCGTCCCGCGATACGTCCTTCGGCTTGACTTTCGTCGTGTTTTCGCGCATCTCCTTTTTCCCTTCGATCGGCTATCGTTATTATTGTTCTTGTTTGTCCATTGACCGAAAAAGGATATCGTCTTCTCGCGACGTGCACAGTACACGCCATTGATGGTTGTAAATGCCGTACTACGTTTGCCAAAAATTTTACCGTCACGCGTAGCTTCAAATAAATTCGACGGCTCTCCGATCGGAACGTTGGAGTCGTGGTTTTGGAAAAAAATATCACGGACAAAATTGTGGAACAAATGGGCGCAGGTGAGCAATTTTCGTCGCGCGTTTCTGTCCCGCAGAAGTTCTCGGTTGGAATTTAGTGGCGATTATTACCATGAATGTAGCGTATTGCACGCTTCGTTCTAAAGGACGCGCGAAAAGAGGGAGAATCCAGGACGTACGGGAATCGTATAGAAAACTAAAGGCGGTGAAATTTTCGAAAGCTACGTACGACATCATGTAGCAGGCACGTCTTATCATATCACGCTAAAGGCTTTAAGAAGCCCGGTAGAATAGTATTGAGGTACGGGACCGAGATACTCCACAATCTTTGCGTTCTTCGTTTCTTTTAACGACTATCTACGTACCCTCGTTCCTACGTTATTCTCGCAGACGCATGCTCTCATACATTCGTTTCTCCTTTTTCTCCTCCCCACAGGTTCGCACGCACGTATTCTCTCCTCTAATTATTTCTAAACGCCTCGAACTAAGGAAAGGGTGCGAACGGTGCGCGAGCGCAAACAAATGAACCAGCGTTCCTTCCCGTTGCTGGAGGAAGAAACGTTTCACAGGGGACTTGGCTCGTTCGAGGACTTGGTAACGCGCGATTATCCCCGAACGAGTTCCACCACCCCCTCTCCTGTTAACGCGAAGCACATATCACACGTGCAGGCCTACGAGAAGTTTCTTATCGAGAGAACACGGATGGCTGCTCGTCGCAGCCGGCTGCATTAGGCTTTTTTTTTTCTTTTTTTTTTGCATTCACCGTTAAACTTCTGCGGATAACGAACAAGCGAAGTCATCGAAGATACTTTGACGCATCTAATGCCGATACCTACCTTGTTATCTTGCTGTTGCGTCTACGTTTTGTGTCCGGTCATCGCCGTGTAACGTGCCTCGTCGATTCATCGATTAATCGCGAGCAAAGGTCGGGCCCACGAATTCGATAAATTCGAGACCCGTTGATCCTCGGGGAATCTTGGTGGACGAGTTCGATAATTCTTTGCGAAAAGACATCGCGCGATCGTCGTGATTCGTTGCTCGAAGTCGCGGACGTCTTTTCACGAACGTAACCCCCTAAAATTGCACCTACTATTCGTTTTTTTCATTTTTTTTCGTTTCTCTTATGAACACGGAAAGCATTAGTGCGTGCTTCTCTACGATGCAGTGCCGCCAAACATTGTTCGTCTCGTCGCAAACACCGTTTTTTTTTTTTTTCTCTTCGTTACTAATATTCGTTTAGAATCCTCGATCGAACAGTTCGATCACCAGGCCATGTGGTTGATATCATCCAAGAACAAATTCGTTTCGCGTTGCGTTCGAGGTCGAGATCCTCGGCCTCCTTTCCGTTTAATGTATAGGTACGTCACAGACCGTTCTTTTTTTTCCCTTTGTGTTTTTTGTAAAAGTCGCGTTTATGTAAAATCATGATTTTCGTTGTCTCTGACGTTCAGCACGATAATCAGAACCGCGCGTATCGATGAATGCGATGGTTTTGTTTGTCGGATTTTCGACGCGTCGAAGACAATTTGTAATTGCACGTCCCTAATCTCGAATTTTGTTATTAAAACGTCCGTCGGCGACGGTGGTTTGTATGTTCGTTGAAACTTTAAAAAAATACGCTGTTCCGCTGAACAAAGATCCCATAGATAACAACTGTAAAAATTGTCAAGTTATCGCAAAAAGGTTTTACGTTTAGTTTTAAAAGTGAATCCGTGTTATGAAAATTTTACTCAACGTTTAAAAGTCTCGTAAAAGATATTTCGGTCTCGATCGAACGTTATCCAATCGATAAAACGCTTCTTGTACATGGAAAGAAATGGTTAAGAACTCTCGATGCATCCTTAATGTAAAAGAAAAAAAAAAGAAACTTACTAAACTAATTGCTACGAAAGAATATCGTACCTTTAAAGGAATGAATATCTCTTCCGAAGGTCTTAACGGTTATCATAAATAAAAAGAAATGTCAGAACGATTCGATAGAAGTAATGTTAACGTGTAAATTAAAATTAAACGCGAATGCTAGTTTGAGAAAGAAATTAAAATGTTAGTGCCACGTCGATCGTTGCCCCGACGAAACCTTGGAGAAAACCAACGTTCGACTCGAGTGGTGCATTTAGTTCTTGCGTTTTTAAGTCGTTCGAGAACAATCAAATGGCAATGGTGAAATTTATAAACGAGAATTTAGCAAACGACCGCCTCCGATATGGGATTCTCGGTGATGTGTATAGTCGCGGTGGGCCGGTCGAGTTTCTTAATGCAAAGATGGTTCAGCTCTTCGAGGGAAGCCAGTCTGTAGTCAGCCATTTTCAGTGGTGAGAGCGGTGCCACTGTAAAGAAAGATAAAAGAAAATAATAGGTCAGAGCGACTGGAATATCGAATTGCATTCTTCAATCTCACTCTAACGGTTGTTAATTGCGAGCGTACCCACGTGTATGTTAGGTTCATTGAGAATCTTGTTTGTATCGGAAAGTAGGAACATACAAGAACGCAGAACAGTAGACATTTAGCTCGATTATCGAACGAAGGGTAAAAAAATTAAAAAAAAAAAAAAATAAACGATAAATCGAGAAGACAAAGAAAGGCGCGCATGCAAAGTGAACGGTAGAGTTATGTGTGTTGGTGAAATTGTTTCATGTGCAAGGCATGTGAATCAGCGCAATTTGTTGTTTGCTATTCTACTGCCCAGTACAACGTGCGAGGCTTTCTTGCACTGCATTATTTTTCTGTAAATATTATCTGTCAATGTCCCATCATGAGTAAATGCTGCTACAAAAAAAAACCACATTAAACAGTTTTGTATTTGAACGTCCTACGTGTTTCAAAAATATCGAAAAGATCGAAAGTCTTATCTGTTTCGCGTTCCGAGAAGGATTTCTGATTTATCGTTGATTGATAACGCTATTTCATACCAGCTACCGATAAGAACAGAATATGGAGGAACTCGGTCGATAAACATTTACCAGAAATGTGCAATCCTAATCAATAAATGTGAGTGATGTTAACGAGAAATTCATCGAAAGAAATATTAGTGAAGTGAATGTATGAACGTGACAAAAACGGTTTTGAGGAAATGATTGATCCTCTCGCTGCACGTGATACACACTAGATGTTCGAATTTTTTTTAAAATCAGTACTTCGGTGCATACAGTAATCTAATGGTGTTTGTTAGCGGTTTAACGTCTCTCGATGCAAAGATTAATTTTAGTGAAATAAAAGCAACAGCGAGAGGGATGATAGTTTTAAGGCTTATAAAAAGATTTTATGAAGTATACGAGAATTTAGTATGTCCGAAGGGATAGACCCACGACATCCGCAGTCCGAAAGAGTTAGGAATGTTAAAAGGAACAATGGTTAGTTGCCTTTCGATAATCCTTGAGAGAATATGCCCGATGTTGTCCAAAACATGTTAGTCGTGATACACCATCGTCGGTTAGTATCTCCCGGTAAGAGTTTGAATTCCGACTTACTTAACACATAGACGTGGCCTAACTGACCAACTGCGCGCTTGACTCCTTGCGGCCTTCAATTCCTAATTACAATTACCTTCGGGTGTTGTCGGCGTCACGGGCTTCCGCGGGGATTTCACCACTAAAACGCATAAAGAAAAGAAATTCTCTTTAAAGACTCGAAACACAACGCCTTAAGGTCGTAGCGAATGTTCTGTTAACGCGTCTCTCATCGAGAATCAGTCTGGTGCGATGCATCGCTTAGGCCAATTGTCGTGTATCAGTAAATTCAAAGAAAGATCAAGCAACGATTGGATTCCGACTGTCGTCCATGTTTCATCGTCTTCCAAATAACGAAACGCGAGATCGTTCGTTACTTTCGTCAAAATGGACACGAGTCGTGAACGCTTTCGCTGTCGATCTTAGTTCGCAAATGTTAATATCGTAACGTATCGACAGCGAAAGCGAAAATCATAAATTCTTCTAACCACTTACGAGGAAACTTTACGTTTAGTTCGAGACCTCTGTCTAAACTATTTCAACGGTAGCGTGATTCTTAGCATTGACAGTAACTGATAAGCAAACAAAGTAGCGAAGAAGCCAAAAACTATTTACTGACTACTTCAATCGAAGACTAATAGTAATGTATATACGTACCACTCGATCGATCCGAGACGCGTGGGAAATAAAGGCGCAAGTCGGTGAACATGTATTTCGTATTTTCTTATTTGTCTTTGATAATCGTTAGTAAAAAAAAAAAGCTCTCAAATAAATGGCAATGGTGGTGAGACTTAAAGTGATGAATTCAACGTAATCCTTTTTCAAACCTCTTTTTATTTATCAAGTCGAGCCAGTGGCTTTCCAATGAAGGAAAGTACATGATCGAAGATGTTGTTAAATCTCAATTGTAGCAAGGACGAGCGCGAATGTATCATGTAAATCAATCGGATCTGCCAATGCCTATCGTTGTAAAAGTTCGATTTTTGAAAAAGTAAACAGCTTTGTACGCAGACATTCCTTAGTGCAACGAGGATTAACAACATCTTGGCATCGCGCCATTCGTACAACATGAAAACTCTATTCGTATAACAGAGACGATTGTAACAACAACAATTAATTAACGATAGTTACCACGATAGGAACAATTAATTTAATTAGAACAACTTGGGCGTACTTGGCTAATAATCGCAGATACCTACCACGTGAGATAAATAATAAATTCATTGTCTTATGCGTGTCGGTGGAGGGAAAAAGTCGAGGTCAGCAATAGTTGGGAGAAAAAGGTGAGGCGTTTTATCATCGACGAAGTACTCTATTCGCGCGATAAATACACCGTCATGTATATCAGCTGGGCGATAGTTGTTAAAGCGTTGTGTTATGTGATAAGTGCTATCGTGTTTCTGTGACCAAAAAGCCAAAAAGAATAATAAACTTCAATTAGTCGCGAGACTAGCGTTAAGTAGTCAGTGGAACTATACCACTATGCTCGATCGTATGGTCGTTCATGAAGCGGTAAGAACATTTAGGGTATAAAGAATAAATAATAACTGGCGGATGTTAAGTTACTTCGAACATGGCTGTACGAGAAATGACGCCTACATCAACGGAATATGTTTGCAGTTCGATTTGCTTCTATTCGATAGGGAGAAACAACGTTTACTTAATATAGATAATGCAGCTTAAACCGAGTATCTAGCGAGGTCAAAGGCAAAATGGTCGAAGTGACTTAATTTACAAGCGTGATTTCGTTATCGATTCGCAGTCCGACTGGTCCGGGAACGTCGCGATGAAAAATCAAATTCGATCGGTAGCCGTGAACGATTCTGTCGTTTCGTATTATAACACGTTACGTGGCGTCGATTCAACTTTATAGGCCAAAAATACTGATACCTTTAAAACGCAGCAATCGATAGAAGGAACTTAAGTCTACAAATATTCACGATCTACGACAATTGCGTTTCGTTTATTCGTGTCGTCGCGTAAAAGAGCACGTAAACGTCTTCCAAACACCGTTAACAGTCAATTACTTTTTCCAATAAATTATTCGCAACATCAACGAGTTAATTACACTTTGGAACGGCAAAAAATATAAATTTTTAACATTTCACCGCCAGACAGTCAACGATTCGATCAAGTCCAACGAACATTTAAAACCGCATGTATTCTTTCTCGCCGCTCGACGGTTCGCGTGCTCTTCTACGAAACAGTATGGCGCGTGCGCGATTCGTTTATACCGGTGACGGTCGATGGGAATAATCATTTGACGATCCGATAATTAATATCTAAAGTGTAGATCGTCGGGGCGCTCACTTACCATATCCTTCGCCCTGCAGAAACAGTCGAAAGGCCTCGCTTACTTTGCCCGGTTGCTCCTCCAGAACCATTCCGCAATCAGAAATCTGAAAATTAAACCGATCGAGTCATCCTTTTAGTAATTCATTCTATTTTAAAGTTTGTCAAAAAAGATTATAAAAAAATATCCTCACTTTTAGTAGTTTTTTCGTACAAACTGACAGAGCCACGTCTTTTATAGATACGAGTTAAAGTAGGTTTATGTCGGACGTGATTCATAAAAATGACTTTGAACGACCATTTACGTTTCATCTATAATTGGCTCATACATTTTTCAACTACCTTCAATCTTGAGAAAGATTATTTATACGTCTTATAAGGTGCTGTGCGTTCGCGAGAAGATGCCAGCGTACAGATGGATCAAGCTAAGTGACTTTACACTCGTATTTACAAAACGTTTACGCCTCCGCCATCAGAACCGAACCGAACGCACCGAGGCGATCGTTAACTCGCAGTTCGTTAGTTACGAATTAACGTAGCGTTAGTAATGCGCACGGTACTGGATCGGGTTGTTCCACGTAGTTACGAATGCATGGATGCTCGAGGTAGGACCGATTAATGTTGCGAAACGCTTCGTACCTTCATCCACGAGCTGTTCGTCGGATCTAATCTTCCGTTTAACGTCACGGTGTCGTCGACATGCGGGCTAAGAGCTCCGGTGATGTTCATGACAGGCACGCCGAGCGTAACACCTTCCTTTTTACGTATCGGGTCTAATTCCCTCGTGATATTGAGATCGGTACGGCGGACGTAGCTGTCGATTAATAGCGCCAGGTTCGTTGGATTCACGTGACGCTCGAAGTAGTTTTTGTACACCTGAACGAGGTCGTGGTTTCTGTCCTCCGTGCCCTGAAACATGTTTCCCAATTAGCGTTTTCTTCTCGATTCCAACGCAACATTTTTAAAGTTTCATCGTGTTATTTTTAGACGCCAAACAGCGAACTATAACTGTACGCGTTATAACCAACGTTTCTTTGCTCGGTGAAACTCTATCCTTGATCGAAAAATTCCAGACACTCGAGGCAACTTCTGCTTCACGCTTCAGTTTGTTCGAGCAAGAGGCGCGGGTAAAAACAACCGTCGGAACCTATCATTAGTCCCGTGGCCGGCAAAAGGTTAACGAACAGCAAGAAAAGAAAGCCAGGCCCAGAAAAAGGGTCGACTCGAAGGATCTTATTTGACTTTTCGATGTTACTGACGTTTTTATTCTCCCCCCGTGACGAACAATGTTTACACCGCGAGCCTGGCAGCATCTATTTTTCCACGGGCGGTAACGCTGTTACGAATCTACGTGTTGCATAATAAGAGCCACATAATTGCTGCTAATACTCTAAATCCAATTTTCCAGGCTGCACAGAACCGTACACCCGGACGGCGTACGCCTTCGTCGGGCACTGTAGTCGATAATTTATTGGCCTACGTTTCCGTGTCAACGTTGCCTAACTAACCTAACTCGGTAAAACTTTATAGGCCATCGGGGCTATTGCCTATTTCCTTATACACGAAACTACTTTTGAATATAAATTAGGACCAAGTGTATCTTCTTAATCGATTCAGCCCATTACGATGACCTGGATTATTAACTGTACATCCAATCGACTAAATAGCTATCGAAATATTTGTTCTTCGTTTCAGTTTATCCCGAGTTTAATCCAACGTTCTCTGTATAGTTACACGGCGCGTGTGTACGTGTTAATTATGTTCTCACCCTGCCAAAGTGATGCCACATTAGGTAGTCCAGCACGCCCTGAGTCATGCCCTGCGATCTCAGGTGACGAACGTTCATCTTCTGATAAGCCCACTCGATCCAACCTGCCTGCGTCGATACGCAGTTTATCAAGCAAAGAGCGTTCACGTTCTCGGGATGAGCGAGCGCGAATCTGGCTAGTATGTTAGCTCCAGCGCCGACTCCAAAACCGATTACGGACTTCAGGCCAAAGTGGCCCAAGACGAAGAGCAGCTGCTCTGCCAGTTCGTCCATGGACGGATAAACGTAACTGGAATACAGTGCATCGATATAACGCTGGTTTCGCCTTCGTAGTAATTTATCGATCGTGAATACTAATCACCTAAGCGGTACCCATAGCTTGCGATCGTCTCGGTATTGCATTAACAGTTAGCAGTGTATTGATTCCTCTGTGCTTTAAAGTATCGGATAGCGGTATAGGAAATTAAACATTCTCGTAATCGATCGTTGGGAAACTCGATCGACTCGATTTCGACTCCAATCGGCGACACGATACGTTTCTCTAATTAGCTAATTACCGTGTATTTATCGACGAACGAAATAAATTTCTGCCGTGATTATACAGGAATTTACGCTTTCACGTGTGTGTGCCGGGTCGTACGTAACAAATGCACGCCACAATCGATTTCACACTAATACGTCGATAAATGTTCCAATTAAATTTCTCTCGTTACGGATTTCGAGTTACGAACGTTCCCGATTGTTTTTCTAGCTTCAAAAATGAATTTTGAGTAACCGGTCTCCGTAACTGTTGAATTCTATAAACGGTGTTCGATATCGACGCGCAGCGAAAAGCCGAAGCATCGCTGACATTATCCACCGACGCTAATATATTCGAATACGTACACGTCATGAAATTTTACGGATTTGGCACGCGAGCGAAAATGGTTTCGTATGCTCGGTGCATGAAAATCTGCAATGCAGTCTAAATTATTCTGTAACACGCTGTTTAGGTACGTATGCGTCCGTCGAGGTGAACCTCGATTGTTTGAGGTCAGCTTAATCGGATGTCGTAGGTAGGCACGGTCAATCTTCTAATTCAACGGCGTAAACGAACCCCAACTATTACGTCAAGGCATTTTTACTTACCGTTTTACGTTCTATGGAAATTAATTCGACAACGCGGTTGACTAAAGTTTGAACAGAAAATTCCGAAAGTACGATCTCAAGTAGTTCGGTTTTCTTTAGGATGCGTGATTCACGGTTTTGGAAACGGATAGGAAACGTTTGCAACGATATTGGGCAACGCTGTTTCCTGATTTCATGATAGATTGAATATCGGAGAGGCGGATTGCGCAACGGCCGATAAGATCGAATCCGTTGAAATGCAAACGGCGATAGAGGCAAAGCGCAGCAAAGAAAAAATCTCTTTTAAGACGCGCGGAATTATCCATGGCAAACGCGAAAGCGGGACATCGCTGGGGCTTCGACTAATTAGAACGTTAATTGGGTCATTGATTCGCACTAATTGAATTCGCTGCCGTCAAGTGTCACGCGTGCACCATACTCTTGAACGAGACCTCGATATACACGTACGTATGGGATCTTTGGTTAAATCGGTTTTTACCGTATTCGCGCGTTAATTAGCGAACTCGTTACTGGGATTAAGGGGTGTACTAGAACCGGTCGACTATCGAACCACAAATGACTTTTGTGACGTTTTCTACGAACGCGTTTAATTCCATGCACTAGACGAAGCTCATATGAAAAATTATTTGTCGTGAAATCGAATTCGTTGTAAAAGGAATTCAATATTTCTCGATCAATTTTTAACTACGTTCTTAATCGATAGTAATATTTCTTTTCCTTGTTTGAATTCTTCAACAATTTACTTTGTAAAGTTTTTGGGCGAATATTTAATTAAAATTAAATATCGATAAGTAGAATTGGAAACAATATTTCTGAGAAATTTTATCAAATAAATTGCTTTGTTCATCGAGGAGAAAATGAAGTATACTCACTCTTCGGGTAGCGTTGATGCACCGTCCTCTTGACCTGGTGCGTTCACGTGATAAACGCAAAAGTTTTCGAGTAACACTCGCATATCGATGTAATTGAAGAATGCCTGGAAGCTCGGTATATCTGGGAACGATTAGCAACACGTTTCCGTTAAGTGGACAATTTAGATAGTCGATTGAATCGTCGCGACAGTAAATTTTTCGAATTTTTAACATTTACGGTACTAATGGAACGTGGATAATTACTCACAGTTAAGGCCTAAGTCGTGATAAGTAAGTATGGCAGGTTTCGACCGGTTTCCCTGTACACCCACCACCAGATATCCTTTGTCAGTTTCCACCCTCTCCTCCCGCACGGAATTGTCATCTCTCGTCAAATATCTTAGAGCGGGAAATTGGAGTTGAATATTTTTCAACTCGATGTCGTCCATACTATCTGAGGGCATCGTGCTGCGTATGGGGAAAAAAACTTTTTAATAACACAAATCGTTACGAATCGATTCACGCGGCCATTACTCGTGCGTGAACAAATAAATTTCCAATGCCTCTCGGACCAAGTTTATTTCGTTAGTCTTCTCTGAATATTTAGGATCAGAAGTGCGACAATCACTTTGTAAAAATTATTGAACGAAACTGGTACATCTTTTAAAAATTATAGTTCTTCCTTTAAGTCGGTAAGAAAACAATTTTTAATATGAAAAGGCGCCAGCTTGTTCTAGGATACGGTGAAGTCATTAAGCGAACGTATGTTCCCGATAAGAAAGAACATTAATTAGTAGACAAAAAAACTGAACGTTAGTTTTAACGGGGTTCTTGCAGAAAAGAGCATGGCAGTTAATTTACGCTAAATCGATAAACGTTTTCACCACGCGCGTATGCATATTTTGTATGGTCAGTTAATATCCTTTTCAGAGAATGCTTTGTTGAAGTTTATGTTGGCACGATACTACCTACTTATCCAGCAATATGTGACTCGCTTTTTAATCGTTACTCCAATTCAGATAACGTTCAATTAACAGAAATGGACGAAAGTAATTTAATTAAGTATACAAAATGCACCGCATTTCTAACGCAGGATCTCTGAAGAAAGTAAAACCTGATGGTGAAAAGAATCACCCAAGCAGAAGGCGTTACTCCCTGCATATTTTCTTTTCATTCAGACTACAAGCGAAGTATCATCAAATATTCGCTACATCAACAGCGGAATATAAAATGTGCCAAGCTGGTGCTTTCAGCGAGTTTGAATAGATGCTGTTGCAAATTCTCCTTTCTTTTAAAGTGTCGTGCAAATATTTCCCGAATAAGTTTCCTGTTTTTTCCCTGCCATTCGTAGTATTTATTAGAGCTACAGTTCCATTTGAGCATGACGTTCTCTTTAATTAGAATTTCATTTTCTCGAAACATCGTGTGCACGATGGTTATATCGCGCTCGAGGCTTCTGCTAATTAAAATTTCTAATGCCTGGCGCTCGAAGAAGTATCAAGTACTAACCTCGGTTCTCTATAAAAAAAAAACTTATTACAAATCTTTAGAGAGTACATTTTCACAATTTCTTTTTTTCTCTTGATATGTAATTACAAACATTCGCATTTAAGAAACCGTGAAACATTTCGAAAACGAAACACATTTGTTGATTGAATTGAACTTTCTAATTTTATTTGTGCAATTAATGGAGCATTTGAACCGAATTCGCACAGACAGGATCTTCGAAGAAACATCACTCTGTAATATCATGGATTTGCTACAGCATTTTTATTGATACTATAAAAAGAGGTGAAGTCTTGAAAGAATATAATAAGTGTAAATGCAGAAAACTAGAAGAAAAAGAAATATATTATTTATAATCGATATCCATGGCGAAAACAAGGTTCGTTCTCTTCTTGCAGATGCATTTAAAAATTAATAGAGAAGACAAATTATTTTTATGATTCAAAAGAAGCATAAAATTATTTAAATTATTAAATTATGCTTGCAATGTAACTGATGTCGTTTCATATATTTAATAGTCTTCCTAAAGAATGTCAGTGTATATAGTAAGTGTAAGCAGAGAAAACTAAAAGAAAAAGAAATATATTATTCGTATCGATACCCATGAAGAAAAAAAGGACAAAATGTTTTCCCTTTTTAAATTAGAAACTATAATTTCATCAAAAGTTTTAAATTATGTTTGCAATGTAATTTTTGTCGTTGAGTATATTTAATGGGATTATATTCGAGCTTTCGATCATCTTTCTAGAGAATGTCAGTGTATATTAGATTCTTGAAGATCAATGCGATCCCAGTCATAAATAATAAAGGAGCCATGCGCATGAATGAACGCGAAAGTTCATATATTATCGAGTGCGACGAAACTAGGTCCAAAACAAGTTACTAACAAGCAGTAATTTCCAACAGGTCGAGTGTTTCTATCCGTTGCGTCTTCGAAGTTGCCAGAGTGTGCGCGAAAGGGTGTAGCCGGGTGCCGCGGCCACGGTAGGCGTAGGAAATTTGCATGAAACTTGCTGAAACGTTTAATGACCGTACGTACGCAAAGTTGCGCACTTTATTACGGTACGTGGACGTGCAGTGAGCTTTTTATGGTATCGATCCTGAAGGCCACGCCCTGCTGAACGCGGCGAGGTTGGGCGGACCGTGTGTTTCTGAAGGTGGCTCGTGTCACCGGGGTCCGTGTACCACGTGCTTTTATTCTGATTTGTGTGAGCAATTTTCCTTTGACGGCTGCACTCTTATTCAGCTGCAGATACGTCAGAGGGGAAACGCTGTGCACCGTTCTTCTTCATTAAAGCTACCGTAATGTTCAGAAGTGCATTACGCTTCCCGGCGAAACGGCCGTTTAACACCTTCTTTAAGTACACGGCCGTTGATTGCACGCTAAACTGTACTTTTGCATTTATCAAACCCACCAGCGAATAGTCTTTTCAACCTAATGGACATTGATATCTTTATTCCTTAGCTTCGAACGAGCCCGAGGTTTCTACGAGATTACGTCACGATTTGAGAAAGGCAAAGACGATATCAGATTTTGGTATTCTCCTCGAGGTTAGCGCTAAAACTACTATTATACCAAAGTGATTAAAACTCTTATAGAAAACCACGGTAAATTTGCAAAGATCCAGTCGAGTGAATTTTGTAGAATTTTTATTGGAAATTACAAATCATTTTGATCACCTTCGATAGTTCTGGTGTTAATTCGTGCGATATTAATGTACAGAAATTATTTTGCATTTGCAGTTGATGAAGCGCGTTTAATTGTTTACCTAATCTTCCTTCTGGGACGCGAGCTTAAACGTTTCACCGTTTAGCAGGGAAATTATGAATGCAAGTAAATAGGATTCCACGCGATTAATGGCAATTGTGTTAATTGTCCACGCTGCACTTCTATCGTGCATCCCCTGCACCCTACCTAATACCCCAAGAACCTACTTTGACCTGTATTTCTCAGGATTTACGAGGTGACCTAATTTAGTTTACCGGGAAAATGTCAGGAACTCAGGCTGACCTGTTCTCTCTATATGCTGACGCTTCTGCAAGTTCGAGGGAGATAAAGGAACGCTCCCTTTGCAGAAATATCAGTGAAAATACCATCCCTCGACCTCGTAAAGAAGTTACTTTCTTCATTGGATTCTCGGGTGTATTCCTGGCCGTTTGTTGAAAATTTCTTCCCCTTGTTTTGCTATTCAGTAAACCAACGTTGCGTAAAATGCATCTCCAATAATACCGTTTCCACGTTTCCTTCCATTTTTTCATCCTCATTTTCTCAGTCTGATTCAAGCAAGAACGACCACGCCATAAAGGAATTTAATTTTCTTAGCACTTTCCATTTCTTTCTCTACACAATATTAGTTCCTAGTTTAGAGACTGTGCTATCGTTGGAAATGAATTATTCATATATTCTGTATTTAAATGTCTGTTCTAGTTCATTCCTTGTCTCGTTCGTTTACGTATTCCACGGAACAGTGGGTTTCTAGACGAAAATATGTATTAAATGGAATTCCTACTTTTGAAATGCAGACGCTCGTTGAATCTCTCCAGAAACTATTTCATTAAATTTATACTCCGGATTTGTGACCTCGTTTTCCCGTCGTCGGGTTAACTTTGTTTCAAAATCGATATGTTCTTTGAAGAAAAGTATTACTTGAAACCTTGGGGGGGAAAAAATAGTTCTCAATCAAGGTTTCAGTTTCTCGGATGCGAAAACTATCTTTCACAGCGTGGCGTGTAGCGATAAATAGATAAAGTGTAAAATAGATATATCGCATTCTGTTGTTGACTCTGATAGTAAGCCCGCGAACGATAGTAAACTTGCTTCATCTTACTATCGCGATCGTATTTCCGCGGTAACGTATACCGTAACGTTTCTATGCGAATAGACGTTGTACGAGTGCACGAGACGTGCCACGAAAATAAGTAGAAAAAGATTACGCGAAACATTTGCGATCCAGGTAGCACGGGAATCGAATTTACGGACTCTTATTGACGTACTGTTGTCACATTCGTAAATACGTGCAAATACATATGCGCGGACAGGTGTTTGCCGTGCAAACATTTATTTCCATTTACGGATGTACAAATGTTTGGCAAGGTATCGATTCAATAATGTTAGTCTGTCTTCAAATCTTTCGTACATACGTAGTTCTGCAGGCCTCTCCATTTTCCAATCCGGATAATAATAAAGCTCGAGTTAATTTGTTTGATGCTTGGCAAAAACCAGACTTATCAGAAAATTAATTGGCCATTTGTTACTGCTTACGGGTTGGTAGGAACCGAAGCATCGACAAAGTTTTTATCCCAAGTTCTTTGTCTTACCTTAATTGAATGCTTCCTGATTATACTGAACTTTTCTGACGAGCAAGAGTTCGTTAATTTATTACTGCAGTATCGATGAAAACAGAATAAAAAGTATAAGAAACGATACATACTGCTTTAACCTTTTACGATACAAGGCGTTCACTATATTGGACATTTGCGTATATATGTATACATTTGTAAAGACCGATTGATGCCAATCGACTGATTGACTCATCGATTATTGATACCACTGTGGGCTAACACACATTATACTTTATGTCTTTTCCTTACGCTTACCGTATTTCTAATTTAAATAACGATAATACAATTTGCGTAACACGATCGTCTCTTTGTTATGGACAGTACAAAGAGTGGAGGTTAATTTTTTGCTTATCTACTTTTTCTACATCCTGTCTTTATCGCTTTAAGAAACATACTTGCTCGCTTTGTAATATTTCGTTCCGTTGATCAAATAATAGGTTTCTATGTTTTAAATATTGTTCACATTCCTCCTTGTTATTCGTTAAAATAATATAACGATCTCTTCACTTCTCCAACCGCCTCATTTGCTGGTTAAAAATAGAACAGTACTTATATACTGGTTTGAATGTACATATTCGCCGAGTTTACTTCATTGAATTTCCAAGCACAGTAAATCTGACTGCACGTGGTTTCCCGTATCTTTGGCACGTCACACTATCGTTTCCGGTTGAAGTCCGGTCGTGTTCCTGTCCGTACTCGCCGATGAAGACAGCAAACGATATAGCGTTGCGTTAACGTGTCCAAGCTTTCATTGATTTTCGTTTATTAAACTTTAAAAATAACCAAAGTTTCCCCCGCTCTGGGAACAAACTATAAAAAATTCATTTTATTCGAGCGACTGTCCATTGTGCTGGACATTCGAAGTAATATCGGATCGTGTAAATTAGCCGTGTACCGAACAATTCGACGAGTCAAGGTCGGAGTCATTATGAAAGGAGCTGGAATAAAAGCCTTCTTTAAATACCCTATAGAGCTCGCTAAATATTACTAATCAACTCAGTTTTACTTCTCGGTAATGCACGATTGCTTCGCAGCCAAAGAAATACGGAAGAGTGATTATTCAAATATTTATTTCGTATCTCTTTTATGGGTCAAAGATATAGGCAAGCCAATATTTGTTATGCAAATTTCGATGGTTCGCTCCTTGGCTTTGCCCCGACGTTCCAAGAGCTTTGTTGCATCTCCAACTTGTCAAATAATACGAACGAAACGATTCTGAATCCACGAGGTCGTTTCGATCGCAGCGGAATCTAAAGGTTGGAAGCCTGATTAATCAACGTAAGATCCAACAGTCTCCAACCAGCGATATATTTTATCTTCAAACGTGTTCGTGTTACGGCTTGAAGGGGTGAAAAAAAAGAAAATATACTGAATGGACGTGGTATCGCTGGAAAGCAAGATTTAATTTGCGTACCCGAAATGAGTTCACGGGTAGAAAAACGGGAAGGACTTTTCGGCGTGCTCGTGAAAGGGGCTTAAACCGTGCTTTAAAACCGGCGCAAATTAATCGTAGTTACTGAATACGAGCGCGAACCTAGATTTGAAAACTTAATTTAAATTTGGGCCAAGATAAACGCGATCGTGTACACTCCGGAACCGAAGTAACCAAAATAGATATCGCGTTCGTTAACACTGTACACGAACAGAATCGTTCGTAATGATCCTTTATGTGAGTCAATGTACATTAATTGCATCAAGAGACCGTACGCTCTGACGCGTTTGGTAAATATTTGCGAGCACGTGTTAGAGGAGATGCTGTATATTTCGAATAGAGATATTCTAAATTAATTTTTCCGTAAAAATAAGTAAATCGGGACATATAATATTAAAATCTACTTGCAATAGTCACAGGTTCCGGAGTCATAACCAGCATATTCATAGTGTAACCACGTTTCACACATGAAACACTACACCCACGTTTCTCCTCTTTTGTTATAACTGCAACTCAGGTAGCAGAAATGCCCTGCTACGCTTTAGAATATTCTAAATTACGTTTAGCTTTGGTATTTCGAGTTAGCAACGTGACTGTGAAATCTAAAATTTTGTATTCTCGAAACGATCGCAAAAGTGACACCCTATAGAATGAATATCCAAAGAAGTAGACCGAATGATTTACTCTAGAGTTTTGACATATTTTAACTACGATTGCGACGATTGAATACTTTTACAAATTTTAATAAAAATATGCTGTACTTTTACTATATTATTCGACACATTGATAAACAGTGCGCGGCCGGAATCGCAGTATAGTAAAAAAGAGAGAGCGATTCTCCGGGTAAAAATAAATTAGAAATTTGAGAAAATCGAATTTGATGATTCGTCGAGTACGAGTGCACTTAATTACGGCGTAGCTCGTCAAATGACGCTTTACGTAATTGTTGTGTTCGTTTACGTATGTACGAGTTTGTAATTGATAAGAACTAGCGAAATACGAAATAGTATCGAAAATATCAGGGACCTTAAACAAAAGATAAAATAAACGTTCATTCTTTCTTTGCTCAAGGTATCAACTAGTTAAATAGACGTAGTTTCTTGATATCTCAGCACTACCGGAACAATATATAAGGTTGTAACGTAAATAAGTTCCATAAATTATAAAGAAATTTTAAAGTTGAGTGTTTGTTACGTCCACACGGATTATTAATCGATATGGTAAAATATCGATAAAATTACGTCCATTGAATTGTTAAAGAAGAAGCAATAGATGTATTTCAAGAGTTAAAAATTCGAGAATCTGCTACATTAAATGCGGGCTTGAGAAATTTCTCATTTTATAAATTAATTAGTTCCCAAGTCCATCCCGTATTTTATTGAATCTTATTAGCTATAGTATAGCGAGTGCTTTCGTATGTACATATAAATAAACATAACCGTTCAAAGCAGTGTTTTACAAAGTAGAGCGCAAAAGAAAATTTTTAACGTAGAAAATCTGTTACAATATTACTTATCTCGGAGACATTTTCTTTCTTTTTCTTAGAAATGGTACCTTCCAAACAAAATTAAATATTCAAGACTGTTTTTCTAGAAAACGAAGCCCCGTCTGAAAGAATTGTATTCCAAATGTTTGATCTATAATTATACGAAGAATCACTATTTTTAAATACGGAATAATACATTTCAAATGTCCGTAAAATCGATTGCAAACGATCGAGTTGGGAATTGGCGTAAAGTGAATTTATGAAGGTGCACAGAGATGAGAAATGAAGTCGCGTAAATTATAAATAAGATTGTCTGAGAGCGTACGGTACCACCGTGGATGGTCGCCCTCAACGAAGAAAAGAAAATGGTGGATTCGTAAGAAAGGATCTCATCGACGGTCGCTAGAAGCCGAGCTAACCACCACGGGAAACACTCGATATCCCCGTCATTCGATATCTCGAACCCTTTTTACCGATCGATTAACCGAGGTGTACAGATTTTTTTTGTCGGCCGGTTCCGCCGCTCACGGACGACGTAAAGATGTATGGTAAGACGAGGCTGCCGGGGATAGATCGATTTACGTGTTTCCTTTCTGGAGTCCAGCTTTTCCTTTGAAACAGGGGAGTCGAACGATTCCGCCCATAAATCTATGCAGAATGCAGAGCACGCTTCGCTAAAGCTATACCATCTAGAGAAAAAACAAACTAAATTCTTCGTCTAACTATAATATATCGGGCCAGACCGCATACGCATGTCAATAAAAATATGCATCATCGGTTAGACGACAGAAAGTTGCTTCGTTTATTCATTCTCCATGCATTAACTGCAATCGCACAACAATGTTTTACCTTTTATTTTCTCCCGACGGTGGACGAGCTGCTGAGGACTTTGTTCTAGTTTGCAACTATACCTGGGTACCTGTCTTTGTTCATGCGTACTCGCTAATTATGAAACGTATGTCTGCCAGTGAAGTCTGGTTAGTCGTGGATTGCGCAACGACGATGATTCACGAAAGTAGCGAATATTTCGCCAATTAGTTTTATCAAGTTGTCGAGTAGGGTTCTTGCCGATGTGTTGGGTTTCGACTTTAAATAAATTAAATACCGGTCGGAAGAATAATATTTTAATGGAATCGTACTGGCGCTTCGAAACCCACAATTGATACATATTTATAATAGGATTGCATCAGACTTCTAATAATGTGGATAATGGATATGCGACTTCAGAGTCACGTGAGATTATTATAGAGTTGTTTTTCTCTGCCAAAAAATGATACGGATGGTAAAATGAATGGTAATCTATAGATGGTAAATACAGTGAGCAAATACTAGTTTAGTTTTTGCAGTTTCGACATCACGTGTATTGACTAACGTTTATTAACTTTGACGAGTTCAGGTAATAATGACTAAGAGTAATTCTAGGCACTGGAACAAATCACAGGTCTTTTGTAAGCGAAGGGACAAAAAAACTAAGGAAAATATCGAATTCCTTAATAGAGACTGTCTATCGATTATGTAATTTTGGTGATGCAACGGTGCAAGTGTAATCTGATATTTGTTTTTTTAAATAGGAATCATACGTTTTCTTTTTATTTTACGATTCGCGAATGATATTTTATGATTACCTTGTATACTATGTATTTGAGTAGTTGTTATTCTTCCGAATAGTTAATGGTATATGATTTGATTCTGATGGCATGATCAAGAATCTCTGCGACAAGTCGTAATTATGCTTCTGCATGGAATAATTACGTATTCGTGTCCAAACTTTTCACCTTTTATTACGCCCTTAATTTGCACGTAACGAAACGAAACATGAATCGACGTTTTAGAGTAATACGTCACTGTCTCTAGGAAACCTCGAGTCCCTCTGCCCGGAATTCGGAGCAGACTTTTAGATTTTCCAATGTTTCAACCGTATCGATGGTATCTCGGGAAAACGGTGGTTGCATTGTTTTCATCGAATCGGAAATTGAGCCAAAGCCCGGGATCAAGCGATTCAGATAGACCTGGCGCGTAGCCAAGTGACGTGAAAACGAATTTTCAGGGAAAGTAGAACAAAATGACGTATACGACCATGACGTCATAAGGAACCGTTATATTTTACTGTACTGTCAATGCAATTTAACACAACGAATCTCTGACGTAATGGCGCTCCAAAAATAAACGAGACCCGTCCACTGTTTATTTTGAAAACGACCATTATCTATATTTTCAATCGTAAACGTCGACCCAAAAAGCGGAAGAAACATTTTAAATTTATCGAATACCGATAAAGAGATTATTGCAATCGAAGAGTAATATATTTTATTAAAATAGAACAGTCTATAATAGATTTATAAAAAGTGATATTTTAGATAGCAAAATTCATTTGAAATAGAACTAACGATCGGGTTTTAATTTGGTTATCGTGTATCGTTGTCATTGGCAATGTCATTTATATATTTAGAACGGAATTCTTTTCAGACGCTTTGAATCGATTAACGACATTAACTGGGAAATTAACTCTTTTTCCATCCACGACGCTATTTTAGTCCGTCTGTGGCGTTACCAACTATCACAAGCTTGTGACACAAATACCACGTTAATCGATATCCTCCAGTTCTCCATTCCTTTCCTTGGCAGTGCAGAAACGCGCCCCTTACAGCGAATACTTTTAGAACGAAGAATTAATGTCGTCGGACAATCGTCCATCAGCACCTACTAATGGCTTGCAATTAATCTTAATCTCGCTGTTAATTACTTTACCACGAACATCGATTAGAGGGGAGAACCGTTGTTTCGATTAGAAGTAGGACGCCAGTCTGTCTGTCTACCCAATTCCGGCGTTGGCGAAAACGCAAAAGATAAGTTACGCGATTAAGAGTCTCGTAGCGTTAGCGCTCTGAAAAATAGGACGTCTTTGGAAAACCTTTTTTTCATGCGAAATATACACCTTGCTTAAGTTTTGCACGTAGCATGCACGTAAAAATATGCTTTCACTGCGTGCAGCTTCACGTTTCAACAAATTCCTTCGTCAAAAGAATAATTAAACGAGACACTAGCATAATGTAACTTATTCGATGTGTCGTAACTTGGGAATATAATTTTACAGATACATTCAAATTGACAGAAATATAATTTATTATACAACCTAATCTTTAATCTCTCGTTCTCCTAAATCGTTCCAAATTTCAATAAATCGCAACAAAACGTGTAGGTTCGATCCTTCTCGTACGACGAATCGTAAAACTCGTTAGGATCGTAACAAGTTCGTTTGTAAAATTGCGTTGAACGTGGATTCATGGTAGTCGAGTATCGTTGTGATCCGACAGATAGAAGTGTAATTCCCGAGGTTTAATTATGTGAGAACAATACGACGCGTCCAGGGAGTTTGAAATTTAATGTCGTACCGTGCATCGGAGCTGTTGCTCCGTTGCTTTATGCCGTGCACGTGAACAAAATGTTCGAGGCAGTTACGTAACGAAGAGACTTCATTAAAAGCGACGTATTGAAAACATGCGTCCAACTTCGTTCAATTGCTCTTTCGCTTCGTATCGAAGAATTCTATTATTTCATTCCGCGACGCAACTTCGTACTCGGGAAACTATTTACGAAGCGAAACGGTACAAGACCGAGCGCTCGGGACGCGTGTTCGGAGTATTTAAGTGTCTCGGGGGAACCTTGAAAGTTCGGGGTAATATTTGAGGACCCTAATTACACTTAAAATTTGCATTTAAACGAGGACCGGTAATCGCGAAAATACCAGAACTTTCCAAGAACCGCGATCGCGGAGCTCTGATAAAGAACACGGCTCCGAAGTTCGTCGAAACGATCGGAAATTCAGCTTCCAACCCAGAAATCAAGGGAGCACGCGGATAGCTTTCGAGCTTCGTCTCGTTGCAATCGGAAATATATATCCCAGCGACGAACAACAAAAACGCCACGACCATTCAATAAACGTCATGGGAGGATATGTAGGTAGCACGCAATGCCTCGTCGTTGCAATTTCATTTCTCCCGAGCCCCGAGTTAATGTATCCTATCGATTTGTTGTTGCGTGGTAACTCGAGGGACTCGCGACCAATACAACGAACAATCTTGCACTCGGGAAAATGACGCAGTTGGATTCCGAAATCGTACAAAACTCGTGGCTCGCCGGCCAGACGTTGTCCGCCGGCGGAGCCTTGACTTGTCTGTACTTCTGAAAAAGAGCAATAACGTTTGCCACTCTTAATAACGCAACTGCCAATTACCGGCGATCATTCGGCTTCACCGACATCGGGGCCAATGCCGATTCTCAGCGAGACCTCAGAATCCCTACGGAACAGCGGATGAGCGTCGAATAAATAGCACGTACAACTACACGCATACGTGACAGGGGGGGACACGACGATTGGATTAAAACGATCTACGCGAGGCGTCGATTCGGCTGAACGTCGCAATCGGGATCTACTCGATAGCAAGGATTCTACCTTAACAACGCGACGCTGTTATTAGCGAAACTTACCCCAAAAGTGCTGATTCCTCGGCTGTGGCGGCACTCGGCATCCTGTTTCTTTCCCTAGAACAAAATGGCGGCGAATAATAACAACGCCCGGCCCTAGCGGCTTACACAGCCTCTACCCCGGATACCAACAACGAACATTTAGCAGGCAAAATTGTTGAACGCGTTCCAAACACGATATAACGACCGGCGCAGGATTAGCTACATTCCCTGGCACTTTCACGTTCGAAGTTGCGCCATATTTCAGACGTTTCTTCCAACCGCAGTTCCGACTCTTCGCGAACCAACGATCCCGTACTCTTTTCAGACCGCGGCTCTCGAGCGTACGTCGCCTTGAACTCGCTGATCAAAGTCACGCGAGTTTCGTTGCGTTCGCGGCGATCTACGGACTGAATTTAGGCGTACGATAACGAGCGTAAGAAACATACGATGCTCGCATCGCGTAGATGTTTCGCGTTTTCCAGGGCGTTCTATGCGAAATCGAGCATCCGTGCGGTTGAGAAGTATGCAATGTCGTGCTGAATGTTGCTTGCCCGTCGTTCTCGGAGGATCGACCTCACACGAGGATCTCTCGAACCGAGAAGCCGGTTCCGCAACGCACGCGTTGCCGTCGCGCGCCACGAAGCACACGCTAATGCAACTCGAGCGTTGCAAGGACAAAGGAACAACGCCGGACTACGTGCATGCAAAAACGACGACTGCTAACGATAATAATAACGTAACACCGGTGATAGTTTCACGGGACAAGTATCTTTTGTGCGTTGGCCGTACGTTTCCAGGGGATCTATTTTCCATGTCTCTGTCGCTCGGTAATATCCGATGCATGAAATATCGATCGAGACGAATTCATAGTTTATCAAAGGTGGATTTTAATAAACCGGGACACCGGCTACGGTACACACGGAACCCGTGCCGTTGTCCGTAATTAAATAAAGGCGTTCGCTCGGATCGATGCAATTGGAAAAATATTAAACGCATCGAGCAAAATTATTTCGTTTGCTTTAACCGGCCGAACGAATCGGGGAGAAAATTGAATTGTAATTAAAATCGACCGGTCCGTGAAATTATCACCGACTGTCGATCAGAAGCAGCGGCAAGCCAGTGCGTGTAACGACCAAAGCGGATGTAACTATAATAGAGGAGCTGGGAAAGTCACTAGCAATACGCGGTGTGGAAGTGTTCAGCGTGAGGAAAGGAGTGACGTTCAGGTCGCATGATGCGGCTTACCTCGTGGCCTGCTTTTGTACCCAGGCCGATCAATAGTCGCGGCACCAACTTCCGGTCCTAAAGTCCGTCCGTGCTTAAGGTTAAACCAGTCTTTGATTATACCGATAACAGGGGCACGTGTGTGGCTGCTTCGATTCGTCAGTGGAGTCGAAGAAGCGCACTCGAAGCGGTCGCTGGATCGAAATCGGACGGGCGCCATATTACCGCGAGTGCATTATCGATTCTCGATTGGGTAACCCTCGCAAGACGATATTTTACCATTCGGAGGACTCGATATCGGAAACGCGATACAGGGTCGAGCGGTATTATCGAAAAAATTCCGAATTTATTACCGTTATTGTTCCCCCGATCCGTGTACTTTCATTTCGCGCGGCAAAACATTCTGGAGTAGCAACGGTACCGAAAGTTATTTGCTTCTACACGTAGATATATGTATGCTCGGGAAGCAATGGAGAAGAGCCAACAGAGAAAAGAATATGCACGCGTACAATACGACCCCTTAGATTCAGCCCAACGTGCTCACTACTCGGGAAACACGGAACAGTATTTGTTGTTTTTACGAGCCCCGTTTCTACGTCCGTTGGCACACACAGAGTTAGCGAGTCGTAACATTTTAGTAGCAATGGATTTTAATAATTCGTAAGCGGCCCCGTGTTTCAATGCGTTTCTCAGAAGTACATCAAGTGTTTTTCTTGCAATTTTAAGTTTCAGCGCCTAAAAAGGGCAGGAAACTGTGACGATCGATTTCCTCGACGCCAGTCCACCACCGTGGCCAATAGCAAAAGCACTCTAACCGTACCTCCGACATTTTCGACCTCGAACCGATTATTCGCGACCTCCTTAGCCACTGCTCGCAGGCTACTGTGCCATTGATCGCGCATGTCTTTGAACTCAAAATTCCCGACGTTTAACATAATCTTATCTGTAATACCAGCGAATTACCAAATGCGTCACGTCGATCGTGCACAGGGGATTTACGTAGTTCGATAAGTAGTATTTCGAATCGAACGCAAGAAAAACAATACCGTCGTCTTGCAACAATTTATATCTCGTCGTGAGCGATCGTGCGTGGAAACGAATTGCCTGTCGATGGAGTAATAGCTTCGTTCCAAATAGAGTCTATCGTTATCGTACGTGTCGCGAATGCGCCTGGTACAATGATTCCACAAGTGAGCCGAGCAGCGTCTTAGCGGTGCATCGAAGACTCGAACGTCATCGATCACGGATTGAATAGACGGGTCCGAGGTCGAGAAACAACGCGAAGAAGCGAAACTCGGTATCCCGCGACCGTCACCCTACCTGCCGACCGGTTTTTCCCCTGTATGTGCGGACAATATCATATAAGGCATTACCTTGAGACGATCGAGACGCTCTCACGACGGTCCTCGATCAGCGGGTCCTTTTTCCTGAGCTCGACCTTGGGCGAGGCGAAACTGAAAGCCTTCTTGACACTCTCGAGGACGCTCTGTCCGGTGGTCTGTGTCTGGTCGACGATCGTCGTGCTTTTGTACACGTCTTCGCCCAGGTCGCCTAACGACCTGTACGAAGCGCCAATACCTGCCGGCATGGCGGAGTTTCCGGTTGCTCTTGCTCGCCCACGATGAAGCCTACCCACTGAGACGACCTATTCGAACGCCTTCGCCGAGGATGCCCGTCCACCGTTGGCGGCGGATCTACCTCTAACGCGTTTCTTCGCCAAACGTGTTCCGGGCACCGCGTCCTCGTTGCTGGCCCCGGTTGTTGGCGTTGCTGATACGCGTGCCCGAAGCCGATACGCCAATATCGTACGTCAACAAGGCAAACGAACGGGCAAACGGGCAAATAAAGAAAATCCAAGATAAGGAGGTACCGTGTGAACCGCTTGGACCATCGATCGAGGCATCGGCAACTTTACGACGAACCAACGAACTCCCATTGCCCGAAAAATCGGTTCCCTTCTCGTCCGTATTTTCTCAAAGGTTCGAGTCTCGCGTAAGCGTCTGCGAAAGATGAAATTCGAAAAATCTGCGAACGCTATAGGACTTTGTATCGAGTGCTTCATACGTTCTATGCGCCGTGCGTCACGCTATAAAGATCTCTTTCTCGAAATGACATACGTCAAAGCTGGTTGACGTAACATCTCGGGAACCAACAGACCGGCTGTCTCGCAACTTTAAATGTCTCTCTGCCGAAAGATTTCTTCCAGTCGCTTGGAAAAAAATATATATGTTTTTTTGAATCTCGAGACCATCGAAATTTATTTGTTTCATTCTTTTGTTTAGGATTATCAGAACGAGAGTTATCGTGTCGACAATGATGTATCACGAGATCGATGGTTTAAACAATTCCGTTAGCCTGGTAAAATGTAAGTAAATATACGTATATTGTTTTTAATTGACACATCTTAAATATCTTTTAAATATCTTTTAATGACGCCACGAGCAGAAACGCAGTTATTTTCATTTTTTAACAGATTAATTCTTAATGGAATAATGTTTGGAATTTTTTTTTTCATTTCTTAACGCACGACAAATGACTTTCTTACTCCGCGGAATTGTATGCATGTACCTGGCTAAACGGGAGCGTTTCTGTTAGAATTTCCCAGGTCAGAGTACATACCCGTATAAAAAAATAACACCGTGTGCAATTTTTTTCTTCGTTCTCCGGCCGTCCTCGCTAATGCTCCAGTAATTTTCTTAATTACTCCGTTTTTTTCTTGCTTTATACAGCCCTTTTTAATTTCCAACATTCCGTTATTGAGTTTGTTCCGCTCAAATAATTAATTATCCATTGTTAGGGTTGCACAGCCATTCTTTACAAATACGAGTACAAACACTTTTGTACAGTAAATTATACGAAATAACGAGAAAGTAAAATGTACCGCTCACGAAATGCTTTCGTATTATTTTTGTTCATTTAATTTTGCGCGATACTTTTATCATTGGAATACTGTTTAATTAACGAAGCTTTTTAAAGTCTCGCGTAATGTATTCAAAACTCAGTCGGACCTAATGCGGTCGAAAGGCATGAACGACCCTACAGATTGTCATTAATGCTGTGCATCGAGGAAATGCAGTACTGCACTCCGTTCGTGACGTCATGCGGTCGAAAGGACAGACAACACCTGTCGTCATTACTGCCGGCCGGATGAATTTGCAATTATGGTTTTGGTAGTACGGCATTAACAATCGCTCGTACTACGATCGCGAGAAACAAAGCAGGTGCTTCGCGATTACTCGTACCGTTAAGTAATCGCGTATGAATCGGTACGCGAATGGAAAAATCTCATTGAAATTACGGACAGTGTCGGGAATTCGATTCCATCGTTGTTATATCAACACTCTTTGTTATATGTTGCACTACTCAATGTTACGAAGACCGTGAACACGATACCGTGAAAACAAAAATAGTAACACTCGTACGAGTGCAAGATTTCACAAGGAAACAGATCGCTAAAAACTCGAACTGCCGCTAACAAGAAAATTGCAAATAAAATACTCTCCTTAATTATGTTATCATTTCTGTTTCTCTGAAAAGTTGCTTCCGTGTAAATGTTAATATTTTTGTTATGCTCCGTATCATATCCGCGCACCTGCCTGGATTTGACGTTTCTTAATTGGTGGCTGGCTAAGAAAGTGACAGACGTTACGTGGCTGGAACTGATGGAACGCTTCCGGTGCACGCCCATCCTCGATTCCAAATCCCGATACGCTCCGTAAGATTTCAGCCGATTTAGATCGACCGTCGCGATACCTTTATTTTCTTTTCGTCGTTTATTTCCTCGTTACGTGCGACGGGGAGATCATTGGTACGAAATCGTTTGCCGATACCTCGCGTTACGAGCCGTCCTCGCGTAAAGAAAAAAAGTGAAGAAGGTAGGTGAGATGCGTGTCAAGGTGTGGCGCCGGCATGCACAAAATTCATTGACTTATACACATCGAGATATAATCATGCGTGGCCGCATGCCAATTGCAAAGGTGTTACGCTGTTCGCCTTTGTGGAAACACGCAGATGCTGAGAAACTCGAAACAGTGATCAGTGACCGGGTTCTTCCGAAACGGTTTTCGGCCTCCGAAAATTGCTCAGAGCTGCGTGAAACATAGTTTCGAAACTCGTGCGTCTCGATCGGTGAAATGTATCACTGATTACATGCTTCGTTGATGATTCCGTACGTATTGAACTCCAAAGGGCAGGCACGCACATGCAAAGTGATACCGTGCGTACACAACATTGGAGCTTTTGACGATCGACGATTCGTGCAACTGCTTTTACCGTTGCGAGGGGCGCCTAGGATCTCCTATCGTAGTTTTCGATTTTGTAAACAAACGAATTGCATAATGTAACACGGCAACGGTAACGATCGATAAGTACGCCCGGTTAGCAGTCACGATGAAAACGAAACAACGTAACGCGATTATTCATAAACGTAATCCGGACGCGCGAAGGGAAATTCTGTTTCCACGGTTCCCGTTATCGTTGTAGTAGCACCGAAAAGCCGTGAATTATATTTTTTCACAACCGCGACCCTCTTCGGACCGAAGGGGCATTAGCGTACCATCGTCTCGGCCTCGTGGCCTTCCTGCCAATTAAAACCTTCGCTGGCTAAGAAAATTTGTTCCGTAACGAGGCAAGGAATTGTGCGTCACGCTCGTCACTATCGAGCTCCGGGAAACACACCTTCTACATGGCGACTCTAGGAACTGGAACGAACTGCAGCGCTTCTCTAAATAAAAGTAGAACAAAAATTTCGTTGATAAAGTAAATAAACGGATTTCTTTTAGCGAGGGTAGAAAAAGGTCGACGAAAACGTACTTTAACGAGACGCGCCTTCTCGATGTTTGGATTATTATTAAAAATAATCTTTTAAAACACTCTTGTATGTAAACGTATCAAGTTAAATGTTTTGTGAAATATTTTCTTCTTAAAAATTATGCAGTTGCCTTCGATTAATTGTAACTTGGTATTCTTTCACGTTTTATAGTTGTTAAATATAAAGTAGTAAATGCAAGTAATTACGATATCCGCAGTTTCCATTCAATATTGAAAGTAGCGACTCATATAAAACAAGAAAACGCAACTGCATTTCGCAGATGCATTTGTTCCATTTATCAGGGAAATAGGAATGAAATCGAGTATATTTTTCTCTTACTATTTTTTTTATTTTTACATATAAAACAGCTGCAGCTCGATCCAGTTCAACAATCGCCTTGCACGATAAAAGCAGACCTGGGCATAAAATACTTCGAACGCGAAATAAAAATAAACGTTTCAAATGGTTTTATATTTCAAAGGTAACTCAGGAAAAACGATCTAGTTTAATTCGAGAGTCAAATAAATTGTTTTAAATTTGTCTTTCTTGTAATCGTGAAACATATTCGTTTCTTTGCGAGAATCAATGTACCTTTATAGTTAATAACCCTGTTCCTGTATTGCTGTCGACTGGAATAGAGTATCTATGGTAAATAGTATCGAACGTGACCTATAATATGTAATTCTTAGCAACTCGGAACACTATATCGACGTTTGTGTACGATTCTCTTAAAATACGTCTCTAATATGCATTTAGAATGAAATTATTAAATTTGCAAAATTATTTTAAGATAATTTTGTTCGAATGATGCCCAGGTCTGAGTAAATGTTAATTCTAACTGTCATGCATAAACGGTAGCACACACACGACTTCGATTCTCTTTCTTTTCGTTTTTGGGTTTCAAAATTTTACTACAAATTAACGAGAGAATATCGAAAACATTGTAACCTGTAAAAAACATTACCATCAATCGAGTTGATGAAACTTGTGATTGACGATATGTGTGCGGTTGTAGCCCGTAGCGATCTATATTTTGAGGCCGACGCACGTACGGAAAAGAGGAATCGATAAGGAACAAGATTACAAAGAGCCCGATGCACACAAATCCACGCACAGAGAAATAAACCGATTTTGGTATTAGCCAATGTCCCGCGCTCGTCTCCGGAGGGTTGTTAATTCGATATTCGAGCGTGACATCGAAATCCCATTAAACTTTCGCGGCGCACACGAAACGCTACGAATATTAAAATTCGACCGGCGAACTTTTCCAATTTCATTCCGGTTCCCATCGTTCCGTTGTAACGTAATCTGGAAACGTGCATGGTGGAGCGGCCGAGTCGAGCTGTCTGTGCCCGCGAAAACCCAAACTTGCGGGGATCAGCTGCGGTCTCCGGCTCATGGACGTAGCCACATCCGCGACGCGTGCACGCATACAGTCGCACCGTGCTTAAAATCGATCCGACCTACGAGCTTTCTAGGTAAAACTCGCGGCGATCGTCGTTTTCCCCGTAAGAACGATTCCCCCGATTCGCGGAACACGTCCGCGCGCGTCTGAATCGCGACCCAGGATGCCGTGTATTGATTTTTCGCATGGATAGTCGCGTGTGTAACGTCTAACCTCGTTTCTCGTTCGAGTAACCACCGTACCCAGGCCGTCGCGACGCATCGAGCCCTCGATCGTAAACGTTGACAGTCGGAGCGTCGTCGGTGAATACGAAAATCGCAGTTTACGAGCGTTCGTACGAAACGAAATCGATTCCCGAGGGGGGAAGCGCCGAACTTCGCAGCCTATGACGGTTATACTCGCGTCGGATAGCGTCACGAACGGATCGTCGTAAAAACTTGCACCTTTTGTATCAACTCGGTCGAGCACGACGGCGAAGATGTGCGTACACGCGCAAAAATATCGTCGACGACGACGTTGTCGACGGTGTCTGGGTCTAATGTCACGGAATCGTCATCGATCGAAATGGTGTCGCGCGTCGAGGAACCTTTTACGCGGATCGAGAAAGGTTCTCGACGCGGAAAATGCGCGTATGACTCACCTCGTCTTGCGCGGCTCCCGCTGCGGAATCCTGGTACCGAAGAAGAGTTGCAGCTTCTCCGCGGCGTTTGGACACGATAGCACCGGAAACAGAGACGCGTTAGACGAGTACGAGGCGCTGGCGATCCTGTTTCGGACCTTCCCGCTCGTCTGTTTTTCAAATTCCCTCGAGAACGGACGACGAACGTTTCGATTTTTCCGAACGTCGGTTCCGTTGCTTTTTCTCCTTTACTCGCTTCGCCCTTCTTTACTCCGACGTGATGTCTGGAAACGCACCACGACGAGACTAACGAGACACCGTACCCGTGTTCTCAAAGCCACCGCACGATTACTATTGGCCCGAATACACGACTCGGGCTACAGACTGGTCAATGGGAATGCGCACCGCCTCGTGCGCGGTGTATAGCGGATCGAACCGGTTACGGACGGTCTAACGACATCTTGCCATAGGACTGCAGACCGTGCTACACGAGGAGTGTTCCTTTCCCGACTACCGAGCGACTCGGAGCGACTTTCGGTAAAGTAAATACTCACTATATCGAGCGAGAAACGTAACCGCGTACGAGGCACACGAGTAGACTTTATACCTTACGGAGTTCGTCGCCCGAACTGACTTCTGTATCGATCTAAAAGTTAGAGGTTATCTTGGCGTTCTCTTCTCACGGATGGCGGTCAGTTGAGAAACTATTAATCGAATTAGTATCGCCGGGCAAACAAGCTGCAGCGTGTGTGATTTTCAATCGCATCCTGTCAAGTTTCTATTTCAGTTCGCCTCTGATATATATTTAACGTAATAAATACTTGTTTCATGACATTGGCCTTGTGTATTATTTCAGTATTGAGAGACGAGCGATGGGCGGGAAGCAGTTCTAGGAAGGATAGTAATTCTGGGAAAACGCTTCAGCAGAAAGTAAACAATCGATAAGAAAGCTTGTCGAAACCAGGTGTTTGAGATTTCCATCGGGAAAACATCGGGTGTCGGAAACGTTGGACCTTCCCCCACCTACCGCCAATTCGCGATGTCGCTGCTGCTGGTTTAAGGTTGTTTCGTGGGTTTTGGCGCAATTAGACGTATCGACAGTTTCTCAACTAATAAGGTATGTACATACGTTTCACTAATCGACATCTAAACGCTTTCAATCGCCACTATTACTCTGTAACGGTGCCCTTTTTGAAAAGTACGAATAATACGCGATTCCTTGACTAGTTAAAGTTGTAAATAATTTACTAAAAATCAGTCTATCCGCGGTTTCTATCCGAGGTATCCCTCGGGTTCGTAAACAAGCTTCGCGAGACATCGGAGCTTCCCCCATCCCGCCACCTAATTCGCGAGCGTTGCCGAGCACAGAGGACGGCCATCATTCATACTTTGAAAATAAACATAGCAAGACGTGTCAAGACGTATCGGCGTTTCGCGGCCGAGGTGCGTATTTCTAACCTGTTTATCCTTCCACTATTACTACTCGCGTATTACTACTTACGATCTCTTGCAATACGGTTTCGATTTAATCATTACTTAATTGTAATAATCGTTTGCGTAATTTAATGCATCGTTATTTCGTTTCTGTTACAGTCTCTTATTGGAATTCGACGCCATAACAGATGGCAAACCAGTCGACAAATTTTGAAGAGAATATTGGTAACATTATTGGTAACGTTTAAACAACTATAACAAAAATTAACATTCATATTAATATTTACTCATTTTTATCGCTTTATAACGTTATTTGTTGCAAGCATGATATTAATTTTGTAGTCGGTCATTGTTAAGATAAAATATTAAAATCATTAACAAACTTTTTGTCTACTTCGATATATATCGAAGTATACAGAAATGGCGTCGGTAGATATTAACGCTAAATTGAAATAGTTCATATTAGACTGTATTCTCATCGCGATTAAATATTTCCGACTGTTATTTATTTAATTGATCGTTTATATTTCTTTATGAATTGTTGTAATTGCAATTTGCATATATATTTCGATGCAAGTTTAAGAAAATGTAGTAACTGCGGCGTTGAAATATGCTATTCGAGCACAAATAACCAACGAACTTTAATTCTTGCAAATTTCGGAATATTTATAAAAATTACGGGATATTCTAACGTTCGAGAAAGTAAACATAATCATGCTTACAACTCTAACTATGAAACTTAGTGATATAATATTTATAAATTGAATAATTACTTGTACGTAATTATTTTCGTAGATAATATTTTATCGTTGAAATTCTCATTGATTGAGAATATTTCGCCTTCGTGGCATTGATCATGTCAAACTATGTATACAGCAGTGCTAAGTAAAGCAGTATTTCTGTTGACGAACTGTTGTAAGAAGAAAAAGAAAAATCGATAGGCTAAGCACAGATGTGCTTGTTGTGTTTCTTGTCTCTCCTGTCCCTTTCTTTTCAGCTCTTTTCTTTCCAGGAAATTTGTTGGCCGCGCACAATGCGGCCGGTAGATTCAGTGATTGTACGTAGCAACAAGTTTGTTTCTCGGGGCAAAGTGACCCCGAGCACGTTGTCGTTCGCGATGTTAGGCAAACGCGAGAATAGAAGCAGTGTTTCTTACGCAGTATTAAATTATTTCCAGAGCATCGTGGCTCTTTCTGTTTTCTGAATCGCGATAATAGAATCATTTGTTCGCCGATTTCAATCTTCGGTCGCGGTAATCTAATTTAATACTTTTCAATCAAATTAATTATTTTTTCAATTTGAAATTTAAACTCCTCGTTACCGGAATTAGAGTCAGTGCATCACCGAAGAGGACTATTGGGCGATGCTCCACGAGCAAACAATGTAAGTATAAATTTATACTTTGAAATTTTTAATTAAAAATCTCTACAGTTTTGACAATAGATTCTAATTGTTTTTTTACAGTTTTCTTACAGTTTCTGAACATGATCCTGGGAACCAGCAGCAGTACCCGGGGGGTATCGGGCGGTGGACCACGAGCGAACAACGTAAGTATAAATTTATACTTTGAAATTTATTAATTAAAAATCTCTATAATTTTAACAATAGATTATAATTGCTTTCTTATTCTTTATAGCAGGAACATGCAGGGGGCTTTGATCACTTCCACTGGGCAGCAGCAGCAGCAGCATCATTATGCAGTCATCCCAGAGGCACAAGTTCATCATTGGTGAGTCGCATGCTATTTGTGTTCCTCTGGTCCCCAACCATGTTGTAGGATGAAAGATCCGAATCAACACGGGTGACCAGTTGTATACTTAGTATTTTTGACGAGTTAAGTGACCGCGGGTATGAGAAATACCCGTGAGTAGCAACATCAATTGTTATATTTTTTTAGTGCAGGCTAGGGTCTCCTTGCACTCGCGTTTTTTAATGTTACCAATAAATGTTACACAACTTCACATGAATTATATAATTGAGTAGAATACGAATTAATATAATGCGAAAGCATTATATCGATCATATGATCCAGTAGAATATCTTACAACATTAACATAATTATTAAATATTCGTTTTATCGATTAATACATCATATGACGTATTTCACGTGCAAGAAGGCGTTTCGCGACTGGTCGTTTCTCAACTCAAAGGAACATGCATGTTAGTTTCATCTTTTAAAAAATTTACTTTGACGACAGAATCGACCAGGGATAATTGAATATTTTGAATAATAATTTAACAAACTTATTTCAATTTGCAAAGTAAATTATTTTATTATGATATCTTTATTAAAGTCTTCCATTTTGAACAATTAAATTTCAGTTACAAAGTCTTGAATAATAATATTTTTCAATATTAACGTTCTCTGTTGTTGATATATTACATATAACAAGTCGAGTCATTTTAATTGAGAATAGATACCGTTTAGTTGATTATTAATAACCAGTTGTTCTAGTCAGGATTTTCAGGATACTTTTCCGTGTTCGTTGCCTAAGTTCATGCACATGCCCAAGTGTTATTTGCACGAGCGAAGGCAACGGGGCACGATGACTTAGTTTGTAACATTTATAGTAATAATTTATCCGTGCGATTGACAATGCTAGTGTATCGTGCGCGATGTACTGTCCACATATGTGTGTTTGTGGTTAGGTTGTGGAAGTGCATCGTATCAAAAGTTCATTACAATTCAGATACAGAGTTTTTTACCATTAGATTCATAACAATCGTAATAATAATATTAAACTTATAGTTATTATTTACTTGGCAATTGTTCGTATTGCATACACGTCGATAATATTATAAAATGCATAATGAATTAGCTTTTCAATCTTATATAATCATATATGTATAGAGTATACTTTAATAAAGACTATATCAGATATATTAAAATGTTTTACATAAATAATAAAAGTACGCAATGGGCACTAGCTTTGTCAGTCCACTGCAAAAACTGGTACGTACACAATTAGAGTATGAATGAGGTTGTGTCCGGGTGTCGGAGGAACCCCGGGGAGTCCTCTCTAGTTTAGGTCGCGCCCGGACATTCAGAATGAGAACCGTGGAGTGCTTGTTTGAGAGATTGAGTTTTGCATTTTTTTAAATATAGGGTTAGGTAGGTAGGTAACTTATTCTCTGGTGTGTGTGTTTAAACCTAAGTAGGTAGGGTCAGGGCAGGACTGTCCACATTAGTTACTCGGGTAGGCGCGTTTTCGCGTGGCAGTTCTGTTCCTGTAGTTACGATTTCGAGAGTAGAAATCTTGCTGATTCAAACGGTGCACTTGTGCTGTTTGTTTCGGCTTTATTTTCGACTCCTCGAATCGCGCGACTCTTAAAGTCGCTCTCTCGCGCTCGCGGTCGTGATTAGGTCCCTTTCGAAACGTTCGTCCCCCTCGAGATTCACCACGTATGCTCTTGCAACAATTCGTATATTGTTGGAAGACTACGTATTGCACAAAATCTCGAGCCCGGTCTTTCGTAAGTTTCAGGCATCGGCAGGACCGCCGAAGAAAGAAAAGGCTCTATATGAGCTGAAGAGGCCCTGACAAACTGTTTCAAGAGTGGGCTACAACAAATGGCTTTTCATCTTCATCCTCGGATGAGGATGGAAAGTCATTCCTATTGCTACTTTGTCACTTAACTCGTCTGTAGTTGTAGTTAGTTTATTTTTCTGACTGGCTCACGTATGCATGTACCTGATGGTACATGATTGCACCATACATGCCAGCCATCCCTCCCCATAACTCGCGGTTATGATATACATAGAGTTACGAATATCCAATAATCGCGTTTGCTTGTAGAGTTGCGAATCACTGTTTTTCGCGTTTCCTTTTCAGGGTAGTGTTGCGCCTTGACACGATACGCGATTGATTTTTTGCAAACTTAGGTACTGAATGTTTGCTTAAAAATAGCGTTGTGTATTATTGATAAACGCGATTGCTCGTAGAGTTGCGAAATACTATTTTTCGCGTTTGCTTTTCAGGGTAGTGTTGCGAACAATCACGATTCGCGTTGCTTTTTTATTCTTTTATATATATAATAATGGATGTCAACCGCGTTTGTAATTTTCATGTTATAAATTAGCGTTGCGATCTTGATTAATCGTGCGATTTTTTATTTAGCGTTGCGATATTTTCAATGCCCAAATTCTACCCCAATTGTAGTACTAGCAGTAGTTAGTTTATTTTGTGGCCAGTACATGTCTATGTACATGTACCAATAGCCCCTGATTAAAGTTAGAGTTGCGAATAATATACAATGTTCGCGTTTGCTCGTAGAGTTGCGAACAAATATTTATCGCGTTGATATATCAGTGCTGCGAATAAATACGATTCGTGATTGTCTTTATGCAAACTTAGGAACCGGGCGTTTGCTTTAAAAATAGCGTTGCGAATTTTTAGTAAACGCGATTGCGAATTAGAGTTGCGAATTACTGTTTTTCGCGTTTGCTTTTCAGAGTAGTGTTGCGAATAATTACCATTCGCGGGTTGCTTTTATTCTTACAAGTCGCGTTTGGGATTTTTTCTATTATAAATTAGCGTTGCGATTGTTGATTTATCGCGTTGTTGCCCCGTAGTGTTGCGATATTTAAAACGTCTAACTTCATCCCCATATGTGCCACTCTATTGTAGTTTGAAGTAGCTTGATGTAGTTAGTTTATTTTGTGCATGTATGTTTCTAGCTACAACCGAAGACGCCAGCACCTGATCCAGCGTTTTTGGGCAACGCGATTTGCATTAGCGTTGCGAAACATAAATGTATTTCCATTAAAGATAGAGTTGCGTATATACAATAATCGCGTTTGCTCGTAGAGTTGCGAATTCTTATTTTTCGCGTTTCTTTTTCAGGGTAGCGTTGCGAATTCCATACGCGATTGCTTTTATCGTTATTTAAGAATAGCGTTGCGAACGTACCGATCGGTTTGTTCTTAGCGTTGCGAATTACTATTTTTCGCGTTTACTTTTCAGGGTAGCGTTGCGAATAATCACCATTCACGGTTGCTTTTATTGTTATAAATCGCGTTTGGAATTTTTATATTTTAAATTAGCGTTGCGATCTTGTCGCGTTTTTTATTAATTAGAGTTGCGATCCAATGCCCAAAAGCTGGTCAAAACGCTGCTCACTGCACCAGGATCATCGAGAAGCAAGCTGGGATTCTGCAAAGCCTCGAATGGCTCAACGTCGTTATTAAAATTAGTGTTGCGCATGATTGAATATGGGTGCACGCGATTTAATTAATAAAGGAACCCTGTATGGTTCAGTTTACGAATAACGAGCACCATTCGCGTATAGTTTTTTATTTTATAAATTAGCGTTGCGAAAGAAAGAATGGTCCACTCACGGGTTGTTTGAATTTAAGACGAGTGGACGTTTATTCCAATTATGAGTTTATTCTCAAAAGAAATACTGCTTAAAAGTACTGTTGTGAATAGACCAATTGTTTTATTCTTAAAAACGTATTAAAATCTGTAATATATGGGAATGTATTTTCATCACAGATTTGTGATGCATTTAAAAATTCTATATTATGATTAATTTTATTGTAGAGTGAATTTATGATTGCTATATAGATATCTATATCACTAATTATTCATTCTTAGAGTTGGTAATTTTTACGGGATATAATAACGTTTGCAATCCAATTGTTATTTATAAATAGCGACTTTTTTTTATAAATATTCTGTATTCTTTGCATAAATCAAAGTTTGTTCGCGATCATTGTTTTAATCGATGGAAAATAGAATGCTTGCATCAAAAGGGTATGCAAATTGCAATTCGATATTTCATATTGAGAGTTAATTGCCGCGTAGAATCGACATTTTCGTTAGCTATTGCTTTTTCTGTATGAACCTAATTTAGTTTTGAATACAGTAAAATATAATTATTGCAATGCATACGTCTTGAAAAATTGTTTATTTTATAAAGGAAATGAAAAATAAAATCTGCGGGTAACAAATGAATATAATTTTCAATCTACTTCGTATTTATCTTAACACTGAGGCGAATTTTCATTCAATATATAATTATTTTTTTCTGTGTTCATTAATACACTTTCATTTCAGCTTTTAATCCTTTGAACAAGTTCTTGTTACAGAATATATAATCATCGAAGAATGGAATTGGAAATGGTACACGGATTCCATCTTGATCGCTCTTAGAGAAATATTTCATACAATTTTATTTATTGTCTGATTTATGTTTCAGGGAAACATCGTGGGAGTGACAAAGACACCAAGAAGAAAATATCTTGTCATACTTCTTTGTTTCATGTCGATTATATTTATTGTATATGAGTGTATGTTTTAGAAAAACATCGTGGAATTGATGAAGACACCAAGAAGATAATATTTCCTCATATTTCTTCATGTTTCTACAGATTGCGTTAGAATATAAGTACAAATGTATATAGATTATAAGATAAAAAAGCGTTCTCCTGCCCTTTATTAAATATTATCGAAACGTGTGCGTAAATTTAAGTGGGAATGATTAATATTAAGATACATATTAGTATTCTAATATGCAAGGTCCATACGTGCAGTTGCACATTTCTGGTTGGATCTTTAGGATCCTTTCTTCGTTTTGTACGAGTGTCTTGTTAGGCACTGTCATAATGCAAGTTTTTATTTAAGAAGGAACAATTAATAATAAAGTACATATTGATACTTTAGTAATCAGGACTCGTACGTGCAGTTGCACATTCCAATTTCGTTTGTAGAAAACGTGTGATGGATTATTTCACATGTATCAACATTTTGTTAGGTTTTTGATCTCTTCATCGGTCAGAGTTCGTGCGTGCAGTTGCACATTTCAATTTCGTTTTTAGAAAACATGTGTATCATCTCACATGTATTGACATTTTGTTAGGTTCCTTATCTCTTGATTAGGCAGTTCTTTTAAGAACTCTCCTTTTGTAGCTCATTTCTAACTTTTCGATAGCTTCACCCTTAGATAGGTATTCGAATTCCTCGCCAAAGGAAGGGTGGTTGGGGCGAGGCTAGGGTGGGTCTCCAGTCGCAGCAACCTCCACGAGGTGAGACCTGGGGATTATTATTTACTATGTAATTAATATAATTATTAATTACATAGAAAATAATATGAGCTAATGGCTGCGTTCTTCTTATAGTTCCACATACCGTCTTCGTCCTGGTGTGCGGTCTAATAACACTGATTTCGAGTCGCAAATACGTTTTTGCCGAGTTAGTTTTTAAATAAATAATATATTACAATTTAAAATAAAAAATAGAGGATTCACAATCTCATAAAGATATTCTATCGGTCGTAGCAACTTACAAAAATATTCCACTTCGTGATTAGTAACGACAGAAAGTGAGATACAGAACTGGCACACTTGTTAAATCCAGATCAATCCAGATTTCGATTGTTTCCAAAATAAGTACCTCTCATCATACTTGGTTTCAATTCTTGCTATTCACGGCACTCACATTCATTTCATTCTAAATCGATAACATTGGCTGTAATTCTGGACATCATTGGTACATATATTAATATTAAAACAAGGGTAATTCTTTTTATAAACTTCCACAAAATGTAGAAGGGAATAATAACACTGTGATCATTTCTCTACTTGCTGTTCGCGTAGAATATAACGGAACAAGTTCAAAGAATAAACAATCAAATATCTAGGTTTATCTAGAATTCCTTTTGAGATCCAATTTTGATTAATTTCGAATTAATTTAATTCTCTTAATATTTGGTTTTAATTCCAAACGATAGAGGTACTCGTATCGAATTCCGGTTTGAGTCGATAACGTTGGAAGTGATACGAAAATGGTAAGGGGGCTCACATGATCACAATTTATTAATAAATATTTATTTATTTAATATCGAGTCACCACGTTTGTGATATAGACCTGGTACACTTGTCAGATTCAGATCAATCTAAATCTCTATTATTTTCAAATTTTACAGCTCTTTTCGTACGTAGTTTCACTTCTTGCCATTGCTGGAGCTGATGTTCATTCAATTCCAAGTCAATTTCGTTGGATATGATACTCAAATGATAAGGCACTCAAAATCCTATGAGTCGTTTGATAAAAAGCTTCATTGAATCTCCGTTCTATCATGTATAGAGTAATGTTGTGCAGTTGTTTGTAATGTAATCAAGGCTGATGTGGAGCACTGAGCTTATTAAGCGTAGAGTAGGGGGCATGGACGCGAAAGTAATTTTTTATTAGTAAACTAATTAATAAATTCCCGGCTAGTGGCGAGAATTTCCTCACAGAATTAAAAATAATTGAATATTATTTGAAATTAACAGTCTTCCAAGTATATTTAGGCCGTTAAATTTCTCTCGTGAAGAGAACTTGAGACGACACTAATAATTAATCTTAGTATTCATAAAAAATATTAGACTTGAACGGAATGCAATCAGCTGCAACCAGTTTGCTTTAGAATTTAGGTACAGGGAATTCATAAATTTTTCGTCTAAACTTGTTGAGATAATATTTTTCAAAAAAATGTGGATAGAAATAGGCACGAAAGTCGATAATTTCCATTATATTATAATTTCTCTATTAGAAGACACTAGGAAGTATGATTTATGTATTTCCAGTAAACGGAAAGAATTGATTTGCACGTAAATAGCCGAATAAAAATAAAAATCGTACGCACTAGAAGTCGACATCGATGAATGAAAACTGTCGATGAAATAATTGTTGTTAAGGCAAAGATAACCCTTTACAGTTTCGCGCGTTCGATACTACACTATTGGATGCTATTCCGAATCGCATTACGACGTCAGACGTAAATCTGGAATTCAATTGCATTCCGGACCGTCACGTCTCGCTTTCATCCGTGTCCCATCCGCGTTGATCATTACCTCGTTTTCGAGATTAGTCCGCAAGAATTTTCGACCGATTCGAACACGCTTTTTCGTCCGTCTCCGTTTCCCTTCTCTCCGACTGTCGCGCGCTGTTTCCTCCCTCCGGCTCCGTAATCGAGTCAAATATGAGAAGAATGGAACAACGAAACGGAAGTGCTCTCCCGAGAGCTTAAGAGAGACGTTCTATTTTATGGAATTCACATTGACGGGAGCGAGAGAGATTAAATTTAGCGAGGGGGCAAGTTGGACGCACTGCTAGGGCGAGATCTTCCGGATAGAGACGACGTTTTTGAATCGGCGGACGTGAGCGAAAGTAAGGGCTGGATAAAATCGCAACCCATTCTCCCTGACAGCGTCTACGCCCTGCTCGACGACACCGGGGTAAACGAGAGTGTCTTCCTCTCCGCCTCCGTCGTCGTACGGGTAATCCTCCCTGGAGATTACCTGAGCGAGAGCGTATCTTTATTTATGTCTGTTTAAAAGGATTTTAATACACGTCAAGTATCGCCCGACGTAATAATTCAAAAAGACGCGCGACCATATTTCTCAACGGGGCCGCGGCCCGGAAAATTTGCATAGACGTAAACGCGGAATAACAGTCGGAGACGGCGGTTGGTTACGATTCCTTCGTACAACGAGATCATCCGTCCCGTATTCTATTTTCCGCCGTTACCCTCGTAATCGCCATTGTCGACGGAAAAATCTCTATACGTTTAATTAAAATTCTAGCCGAGCATTCCGATTAATGGGATTGGACATATCCTTGCAAACGAGAGATCACTGAATCAGAGGTACACAATCGCTGAAGCTTCGACGGTAAACATCGCTGGTAACGATATCTGTTATAATTAATTCCAGTTTTTTGCTCGGGATTTTACGGCTGTCGTTTTTCCAGTGCAGCGAAAGTCAGGGCGCAAGCACCGCTGCACCATATTCGTACACGATAATTACCCGATTGTGAGATATTCGTTTCAACGTTCTTGTTGATTCTTTCGACAACAAAGAAATTTCTTTTATTTCTTCCTCTGTCAAGAGCTTCATCCAATAATTGATCTATCATCAAGTGTTGCAATATATGCATGTGCACTCCAAAACTTCTTCTGTTTGAGGAATGAACCCCTGTGACAAATCTTAATGGGAGATTCTCGAGGACAAAATAAGACGAAAATCAAGAATATCAATTTGTTGATTGAGGCTTCGTTAAAAAGTTATTGACAAAATTAAATTAAAAAATTTTAAAACATTCACGGAAAAATTATTCTCAGTTACGGGGGTCAATTACAATCATTTTTGGTGAATAGACATACCCTCGAAATCTTACGCATTTTCGAGAAAAAAATTCGAGTAGGTGGACAAAGTCGGCAAAATTAAAAAATTTCAAATCGTTCTAAAAAAATTATTTTTAGTTGCAGGGGTCAATTACAATCATTTTTGGTGAATACACATACCCCCGAAATTCTATGTACTTTTGAGAAAAAAATTCTTTTCCGATAATATACTGTGTGGTCGGAAATGTTTCTATAACATTTCTATAACGAAGCCTCAATCAATAAATTAGTATCCTTGATTTTCGTAGATCATATACAATCTGTAAAATTCTAATTTCTCTTTAATTCAATCGTTAAATTACAAAATCAATATCGAACTCGAAAGTAGAACAAATTTTCGTGTATTTATGTGTGAATCAACGGTATAGATTACAGGTTGACAATCTCAGGTTTCTCAATAGTTGTTGACGTTATCACAATAAAAGAATTAATTTTGCTATACGATAACACGTTCTACTGCTAGAGAAGGTTTGAGAACTACTGTTCCGTGCGATTGTGAGGAGTTTCCACGATGAGACAACGTTGACTGCATCGACTCAGCCAAGGTAGCTTCGAATAATAATTAGTCGCGCGGGAATGAGATCGTTGCATCTTAATCGTATAACTGCGGAACCCACTCTCGGGGAAATTCATTGTCCGAACGAATCCTAAACAACGTTTCGTCGAGCAGCTCGTAAGCTCGTGCCTAGAAATAAAATTCCCATCGACAGACATCAATTTGCCGCGACGCGACGAGCGTTAGAACGCGCGCGAGGCGTCGGACAAAAATACGGAAGTGACGGAAACCAGGAGGGTGTGAAATATCCGCTGTTAGACGTGACGTTTCTCCTCTACATCCGTTTACGAGTTTCTCTGACGCATTGCACCTGAACCACCCACGCGCCTCTGTGTCCCTGTCGCGCCCGATCCGCTACCGTTCGCCTTTGGAATCTCCCGCGCTAGGCGATGTACATGTACACGTTCGCGCCGGTATATTCGTCATAAAAATGTATATTTATGTATATTTCCAACGACTTGCACCGCGGAATATATATTGTTGCGACACTGGACCCGCGGGGTGGTTCGCGATCGCGTTTCTACGCGGGGGTTGGTTCGCGATACGCGGGCAACGTCGAGCACATATTTTTTCTTGCGCCTCCTCTCTCCGCCTTACATCCACCCCACTCGTCGACGTGCTTCTGACGCCGGAAGCTCTTCACTGTAGGAGGCCAAGCTCTTATATAAAAAGTTGTCAAGAGACGGTATTTAGTCTGTCAACCGTTGTGAAGAATCGCTGTAAGCCCCGCGAAGGGACGAGACTTGAAGCTACTTTGCGTAGCTGGTTTTTTACCCAGAAAACTTGCTTGCTGATCGATATTACCCGTTGACGCTCTTTCTATCTGCCTCTCCCTTCCTTTTCCGTGCTTCAACGCGACTTATGACGATCAAACGGTTTCACCTTTGGGCTCGCTAGCAGATCTCATCGTTCGTTTAAATCGATAGTACTCTGCTATCGACGTTGATTGGCAAGAAACAGATTTTGCTAAAATTGGCAGCACAATTAATTAAAATTCACTGTGTTAAGTTTAAATCGAATTCGGTTATGAACAATTTTGTTACGTTTATTAATAATAGATAATCGGCTGTTAATCTTTGCAACGGATACAAATACGTGCTCAACAAATTTAAAACTCGAAAACACAATATTCTATACATGTAATGGAAAAGTTAGAAGTACGTTGCCTCGTAAAAGAGAGAAAGAGAAACTGGTCATTTGGTCTTGATATACACGAAGCGCTGGTAGGTTTCGTGTTAACGAGAGTGGACTTGGAACGAAGTATCAGCGAAAAGATTAATGTACATTTTTTATTCACGGGCCGGAAATTGGACAAGTTCGCGCAACGTTGCAAACATTATTCACGACAGGGACGTTTCCCCGTCGCGAACGATCGACGCTCCCGCCGTCGGGAAACTCATCGTCCGAAATCGTTATCGCGAGATCGGTAAAGTACACTCGATTCTGCGGGAGAGTCTTGAAATTCAATCGTTAAGTTCGGGAATCCCCTCTAAGAGGTAGGTAAAATCTTTCGTGTACCTTCGTCTCGATTGGGCGAGATTATCCAAGCGCAATGAGCATCCCCCGCGTAATTCCGCGATGCGCCGGAGCAAATTAAAATCTTCCGGAAGCGGTCTCAAAGAAAAGAACTCCGCCGCGATAACGCCGTTTCCTCTGCCTTTCCCTTTCCGCGGCGACGAATAGCTTTGCATTTTTGTGGTCGGACTAATAAGAACAGCGGCACGTCTTCGACGTACCGGCGAAAGGCTGCCGGAACTTCGGGTTTGCTCATGCAAATCCCCGAGTCCGTCACGATCGCGCGACAAATTTTAATTCAACGTCTGGTAGGATTGGTGCCGACGTAAAAGTTCGCCCGCGACTCCGAGACTCGCTCTTTCGCAGCGCTGCCGCGAAGGGAAGTCAAGTAGGCGCGTAAAACCACTCAAAATGGTAATAAGAAAGTTCACGGATTAATCCCGACGTTTGTGTCCCTCCGATTTTCCTACTTATTTGCGACACACAAGGGAATTTCGTCGAACGTCTATGACCGTTTTCGGCTTACATTATAAACGCGACATTTAGTTATCGTGCGCTAGGAAACACCGATAGAATCTTGTCTTCTAGACCCCATAAATATACCAGTGTATTCTGAAATCACAATTTCGATGCAACGTAAAATTGCAGGTCATCCTGCATCACGATTTTATATAAGTGGACTTTGAAACGTTGAAATTTGAAAATCGTAGAATGAAATCCGTAACGATTCGAGGAAAATTGGAAAGATGATTTATATAGAGATATTTACACGTAGGCAGAAAGTACTCTGTAAGGATTACATCGAGAATCGTTAGAAAGCACATAAATTGGGAGGGAAGAAAAACATCGAATCTAAAGGTCGTTAAACCGAGGTTCTTGAATCGTTACGCGTCTCGCGGGTATTTTTTACACGTTCGTCGATGATTCCGGGGTAGAACCGCGTAGAAGAAATCTAGCAGAGTAAAAGGTATAACAATGAGACACCGGGGTGTGCTTGGATCGAGTGCAAGGTAGGTCGTCGTTCCTCGAGGTTAACTCGTCGTATTCTCGCCGACAGTGGCGGAAGTTTCGACGCGGATCTTGTTGTACGTTCGTACACGGGGATGAAAAGAAACAGTCACGTTATAGTCATTTGTATCCTCGCCATATATTCGTATAAATATTGCAAGTCCGGAAACACGTGAGCGACCACGCCTACAGGACGGCGAGCCAAATTGTGTATTAATATTAAATTCCCATGAAACTTTGCGGTAGCGTGGATACGCTATCGCGTCCAATAACGTGGTTGTGATACAGAACACTCTAAGACGTTCCAATACATGGAATATTTTTGCCATGCATTATTGTTCGTTCGTGAAATTTTTTTAAACACAGAATTAGGCTTCGATTAAAACTAGGTCAAGCTACTCCGAATGTTTGTAATTTCACAATTACAAATGTTAGTAATACAGCAAGTCATACTTTGAGAATATTATGTATAATGTAGCTTGCTCGACAGCTAATAAATAATACGTTGAAAGAGCTCGTATCGATTTTCAATCACCGATGCGGAAAATTTCGAAGTATCGAGCCGGTGCGTGTACGTAAACGAGTCGCATGATTAAATATTCAGTTCATCAGGACATATTCATGAGAGGAAAAATGCCATGCAGAAGTACCTGCGCGTGCAGAATCGCGAAATATTACGATCGGATTTTAATGGGGATATACGTCACTTCTGTAACCACTTCTACCCTGCGCGTTTGTCAAGGCTCCGCGTAATCATTCCGTGCTTTTAACTCCGCATCCAGTCGAAAGACTCAATGTATCGTGAGTAAATCGTGGTAAACCGCGCGTAAATCTCGTATTACTATCGATCTCACCGTGCAATAAACTCTGCGGAGAGACGCGCATTTTTAACAACAGGTACCGATCAACGATGACACAGTATTGCACGTCTCGTCGATTAGATAGTTGGGAAACTTGGAATTCCATAATTTCAAGTATACTCGCGTGCTTTTTAATTACGAAATATAGAGGGAGGGGCACGAGTCTCGCAAACCCTTTATTAGTTTACGAAAATGGTTTTCTCGAATCGTTTATTAGTCTGATTTTAGGCTTTTTACATTTAATAATCGTATTAAACGGTACTCGTCGATCGTTACGTATGAAAATTCTTTCTAATTTTGGTCGGCTGGATTTCAACTGTACCCGGCGGCAAAGTTGAAAATGCGATTCCTTTTTGCGCGTTTCCGACCAAGTCCGGGCGACGGACGAGTCTAAAAACATTTCGAATCGACGGGAATTCAGTTGGCCGTTCCCGGCGGGGCAATCGAGACGCGGGGAGAATAGAAATCGAGTGGGAATTACGGTAGCTTTTAAAATGACGCGTTTTCGCATAAATAATTCATCGGGCGGAACTAGGAATCCGCGAGCGCGGAACTGGAATCGCGCATAGGCGTAGGCGGTTCGCGTAGAGCCCGGAAAATCCTTCAGGCAAAGTTCGAAATTTGTACGCACAATTATGCAAATGCAACGGCATTCTCTGGGGCGGGCCAGGGTTCGCGCGACACACGCTCTGTTCTCCTCGACCAGAGTACGCTCGATCGCGCGTAATCTTGACAAATCGAGCAGTCCGCCTCGGGGAACGCGAGTCGAAGAAATATACCGCGGCGAAGCGCGTACAGCGCGAAACGGGCGAACGCTAAGGCCGGTAAAGACCCGATAAAGTCTCGAAGAGTTCGCGGGACTTTGCGAGAAGTTTGGGGAAACCTGGTGCTCCGGTATTAGCATAAAAGGGATTCGACTTAATTAGAGCTGCTTTCCGATCGAAGCGGCACGGTGCAGCGCGCTTTCTTACTTCTCGATGCCGCGTCGCGACTGGTTCGTCGCTCGCCAGTTTCCACGGCGTTCCCTTTCCCGGAATTCGATCCGGTAAAAACGACCCATAGCCGATTAAACGTTAATTACTTGGAAATTTTCGTTCTATTTAATTAATCGGAAACGTCTTTCTCGGCGGGGGCGAAGCAAAGTTAAGTCGTAAGTAATTTCGTCGTCCGTTTCAGTTACGTTATCGCGAAAATGTATTTTTACTTATTCGTTTCATTTTGGACGGAAAGGGAGCAACCGTCACGGTTGTATATCTTCAACGTTTTCGCGGCGGACTTGGAGATGAGACTCGGCGAAGAGGGATCGCGGATGTTGTTAGGAGATCGGAAGATATACGAGCTCTGGCATGCGCGGATAGTGCAGTAATGAAAAGGATGATAGAGGTGCCCGAGGAATATTTGCAGCCGAATACAGAGAAATTGTGGATCGCGAGGTTTAAGGACGGCGAACGAAGTGGGGAGTTTAGGTATTTTGGGTAACGAGAGATGTACGAGGGATTTGGAAAAAAGTGGTTTTCGGGATGATTGGTGGAGGTGGATGGAATTGTATGAAAGCCTGGCGGAGAGTGTTGGATAGTGCGGAACGTAAGCACGGGGATGGAAAGAAAAAATAGAACGAACGTATGCAGAGAAGGTATGTGAGATGGATATTGGATTTGGATGGGAGAGACGAAACAAAAATGGAAAGTCGAGAAAGAACGCGAGAAAGGGAGTGACGATAATGGCGGAGAGGAGGCGAGATGGGAAAAAGTAGAAAGGAGAAAATTTTATGAAATGAGAAGGATTGCATTGGGATAGTGACAGCAAGGATTTATGGGAATGGACGGGAAGCTAGGAACGGGGAGGGATAAAGGTGATGGAGCAGCACCGAGAGGGAAGGATAAGGAAAGTTAGGTACAGTCAAATGTACAGGGAGATCGCAAGGGATGCTCGGGTACCTGAGAAGAAAACTGAAGAAGGGGAATATGAGTACTGTAACATGATTTAAAATTGGAAACGGAACGTGGAGAGACGTTGGTCGCAGGAAGGCAAGAAAAAGTGGTATGTGGATGGGGTGAAAACATGGAACCCTGTCATGGAGTGGTGTAGAAGGATGGGATAACGTTAAAGAGATTTTATGTGGGAAAGGGGCATAAGGTGGATGAAGGAGTTGGTAGAAAAGATAAAAAGAGAGAGGTTTGGGAAGATAAAGACCCAGACCTTATCAGCATCCCTCAAACAATATAAAAACGGGAAAAAAGTTGATAACTATTACACGAATTTAGTCCAAGAGCGTGTGTAATATGTCCTGACAAGAAATAGAATTTTGAAACAAATTCGAGAGATATAAAACGACAAAATAAATAACCGCCTTTCGTAACTTTGGGAACGAGACAGTGGAAATGAAAACTAAATGTCTGTTGCGTGTTCAGTCAGCCAGAAAACCCGATGAAAGTAATCAAACCTAGCGTGTATGGGAACAGTCGTCAACGCGTACAGAAGCACGACGTTTTATCGCAATACCAGCGTGTCTCTGCTGTCCTTGTTCAACGTCCCTCCATATTGAACTCCGACGTACTCGCGAAAGTTTAAGTTTACACTGCGTTCGACATAAATATTTCTCAATCGGAGATTATTCTCAGGGTCAACGCGATTCGTTCGCCGTGTCTGTTCCCTGCAAAATGCTCCGATGTAATAGTCACGATGCGGTCGGTGATTTATTTGCGCGTGCTCTCGCGAACGCAAACTTCAGGACGATGCAGTTTTATTCCACGGTTCCTGGCCGCTGTAAATATTTAATGACGAGGCCGATGGGATTTGCCGATCAACGTAAAACCCTCTCTCGGTCGTCCAGCCTCTGAACAGCCATAGGGCAGGGTTCTCCTTTTTCGGGTATCTCACAGAGGAAAGGACCGAGAGCGGCCGTGGGGTGGAAGAGCTCCTAGCAATTTATTTTCGACCAAATGGAGAGAGGTTCGACTCTTGAGTCGTCACCGTCGCCGATGTCTTTTTCGAGGTTAAGAACGGAAGAACGAGTTTATATCTTGCCGGGGAAAGCCACCGCGATTCTGGCTCCTTTTGATATCCTGGCCCCCGCCTCGGTTGCTTCTGCCGCAGAATTTATTGGCGTTTTGATGAAAGCGCCCTTCGAATTATTTGTACTCTTTAACTTCTCGAAAGGACGACTCGATGGTACGTTTCAGAAATGTTGAAGTTGTCGCTGGAAGCGTTTCCCCTTGTACGAAAATGCAGTAAAGCTGTATCGTTTGCTCGAAAGCATTTAATCCAAATATCTGTAGCGTGCTTGTACAACAATTTCGCGTGTATACAACGATTTAAATATTAATATGTAAATTTAATTCAAAAATATGAGAATGCATTAGCTCCGTTGTATCAAGTATATCATAGAAATACTATCGAGCAATAACCATCCTAAATCCGTGTTTAATGGTGCACCGTACGGGGTCGTAAGTAGTTTTCTCTGTAAGTCGATAGCCACCGTACGAAAACAAGTTTATGACATCATTGCTTTTATCAGATATACTCGTAAAATAGTATGTTTGCGGACAGAGAGATTCATTATTTACTATGATCGTGTAAGGCATGGTAGTTAAATAACATACTCCCGAAGTTTTCATTGATTATTTGCATTGTTCAAGTTCAAATTTATTACCACCATTTATTTCTTTTTTACGATTTAAATAATGTTTTTCTTAAAATATACTTCGTTTCTCGATTCTGGAATGCAACGCTTATAAATTATGTCGTTTAACAACGTATTTCAAGAAGAACGGAATCGATTTTACTGACCCGGGCGATGCTTCTCGCGGCAGACGGATAAAATTTTCAAACGGAACACAAATTTGCTGGCCGGTGGGGAACATTAATATCGTTCAGTCGCGAAGAAAGTAGCGCGTTAAAAATTAAAGCCCCGAAAGCAGAACATTTATTTGTGTCTTCGACGAACGTTACTCAATCGGAATGGTTGGAACGAGCCAGAGAATGGCGCACTTTCTAAAGGAGCAACGTGTGCAGTAGATCACGTGCGCGGGCAAGAATGTATTCCTGGCCGGCGCTCGCGACTCGCAATTGCAGTCGTCACTTCCTTTTGCACCTGTACCTTATACTTTCGCAGACACAGGTTCGAACGAATGGCACGCACGTGCACGCGTTTGCAAATTCTGGGCAACGAGGTTTGCGAGTAGTTGCACGTGAACGTCTTGTAAAATGAGAGTCAAGCGTCAACACATGCTACCCCGGGCATTTTTTCAAACTACCTCGCATGCATTTCGAACAGTTCGCCAGGGCGAAACGGGTTCAGCGCCGTCAAACTTTTGACGAATTCAATTTTCGTTCGCCGGTGTCTTTTTTGTATATCGTTCGCGAAATCGAATCGTTAGATATCTACACCTTCGCTGTCGGAGAAAGAATTCGCTGAAAAGCGTTTCCATCAACCCTCTGTTCCCCGAATTTTGTTTCATCTTTCACAAAAACATCATATTTCCTCGTTGAGATTTATTTAGATTGTATTCGTTCGGTTTGCAAATGGGCGTATTACGCAACAGGACGTTAATCGTGCACCATTCCCAGCGATTAAGTTCCTCTGTCATTTATTATAAACTTAAAGTCCCCGGTGATTTTTAGAAGGAATATTCGAGTTGTTTATCGCTGATTTTTACTCTGACTTTACGTTATCGCTGACGCATCGTTGTTATTTAAATAATGACTAAGTTGACATTTTATCGATGGTCTTTAACGAGCGGAGGCGGTGGAAATGTGAAAGTAAATTGTTACGCAATTCTGATCCTACTTTCGTTTTATAATTTCAATACTACACGAGAATTTAGGTGACTAGCAAATCAAGTAGACTATAGATACGATCTATGACATTTTTGTTGCAACGAAACAAAATATTTGATTGGTACTTGCATTGAATCGCTACCTGGATCGCATGGTGTTGACGATAACCGTTCTCGACGGTTCTAAAATAAAGAAACGGCCCTGTTGCTTCGCACTTCCATCGCGATACGCCACGGTTTCGATATGTCTGCTGCCTCTGCAGTTCGATGAACCGGAAGTTGTTGACATGGAGATACCATCGTTGCGCGAGTGGTAATTTTCCTTGGGGCACCATATTCTCGGTTTCCTGGCCTCCGGTATATTTTTTATCATTTTGCCGTCAGCGTCGGGAGTATTCCGTACGGTGAGCGGATAAACACTATGGCGGCAAAGCGTAAGACACAAAAGATTGAAACACCCGATCACTTGCACTTTAATTTCCGCGAACGACGGTGCAGTGGTACACGGGGCCCGTCGAATACGTTTTGTTTCGAAGCGTGGAACGGCTCGACTGGCAATGAGTTCACCTTTCGTACAGATCCCGGCTAAATAACACCGCGGTCTAACAAACGCCGCGATTACGTTACCGCTGGGAGGGTCTGCCGGGCGCAGGTTAATGATTTTGTTACGCTGAGCTGAGCGCAAATGAACGTACGTACGGTCCCTATGGCATTATTGGCGCTCGATCCACCTTAAAAACAGGTTTGAAAAGACCGGCCATGCAGGAGAGAGACACTTGTCGAGGAAACACACGTTACGTAAACCTTTGTGGCGCGCTAGCCCCAACGACTCTTTGGAAAAGGAAATCCTTGGCTCGAGGAGAGCCTTCCCCGCGAGCACTGCTCGTCAGTGAAAGGAAACAACCATTTACCCGCAGACTGTGGAAACACGCGTGTGCGCGAGCAAAGTACGTTTTGCCTCGCTTTTTCGCCACTTGGGAAAATCCCCTGTGTGTTTGTTGTCCGAGAGTCATGCAAGCGAGGCGAGGGTAGTTGTTCACCGCTGCGAGAGAATTATGAAATTTACTCGTTGAACCTTGCGGTGTTTATCGTTGCTCGTCGAACCTTGCGGTATTTATCGTTGCTCGTCGAAAAGTACAGGATGCTGCGTTAAAAACAAGTCGCTTGGATAACTTGTTTTGCTTTGAAGATGAAAGAAAACGTTTCACGCAGGATTAAGTTCAAAAGGCGCTACGTGCCGCCATTTTTCCCGTTATAAGCGCCAAGGTCGTTTGCTTTTCTTTCGTAGAACGCCACACTATATTCATTGCCCTTTTAACACGCATCCGATATTATATCTTTCGAGAAAACTATAAACGATTCTTAATATTATTGAAACCATTATATCACGGTTTGGATATAGTTCAAATTATAGTAAACAACCGGTGGCGTATTATACAAGAATATGTAAATTTATGAACGAGGTAAACTTTCGATACCCAGCTAAATTAAAACAAAACCAATACAACGATGTAATTTAAGGTTAAGGGTTAATTGCAAGGGCGAATATTTTATCGACGCGTGGGTATTAAATTTTGAAACGCGGTGCTTGTTACAACGAATTCGAATTTCGGTAGAAAAATTCTGTCTCTCCGGCGTTATCTAGCCTCCCGCGAATTTCATATTTCGTAATCCCCGTTTCGGGGATGAAAGAAATACAGGCGTGGCGTGCCAGCTATAGATTCGCGCAGGTATGCAGAGGTAACGCCGTCGGATCTCGCGCGCGTCGAGGAGAATTGCAAATTCTCGAAATGCACGAGAGATTGGGGGTGGCGAGACTTTTGAAAGTATAACCAAACGCGCGGAGGCAACCAATTGAAATGCTCTGTGTGCTCGCCAGCGATCGCCGATGCTTCGGCGTATAAAGGCTGGCACAACGACGTTAGTTTGCGAATTGAAGCTAGCAAAGTACACGATAGACCAGACGAAAGGGAAGAACGTAGATATACTACTTTACCTCGTTATATTCCCGGAATATCAAAAATATTTATTCGTTCTTTGCTCGCGATTTCGAACGGTACCTGTGATCAAATTCCGTTGTTCAAAGTGGCTGAAACGTACAACTTTCTATAAATAATATTTTGTATCTTTAATACTAGCACTATATTTAATTTGTGCTGTTTCGTAATTATTCAAACACGCCTATTATTACTATTTTTATTTATAACTTCATTCAAAGTTTTCGAATAATTTATACTTTTATTTGAAAACTTTTTTCTATCTCTTACAATTTTCGAGGGATAAAATACGATTGAAAAATAACTCAACTTAATATTTGAGTTGGATTAGAGATTCCTCACTGAATTTACCCTGGACTAGGTCTGCATCTTTGATAGAATTTATATTAGACAGGAAAGAATCGTAAAGGATTAACGTCATCGAGTTAAAAATAATTGTTAGAAGAGTTTTTTAGTATTTCCGTTTCCTAAGAAATTATTATTAGAGAATTTTGAATCCGGTTAAGAACTCCTCACACCAGACTGTTGCACTTGCAACTAAGATTATTGCTTGTTTTAATTATAGTCACCTATTTTATGATAGGAAATATGAATTTGCTTTATTCGGAATATATTACTCGTATTAGTAGCTTATACGAGACAACAGGGATTATCTCGTCGCATCAAAACGGCGGTACACCAACTAAATAACGATAAACCGTACTTCCAATAAACGTGTGGTCGTGGTCGTTGACAAGATTTAACGACACTAACAGATTCGTCGACATCGGTCAATTATCCATCGTAACTTTCTTGTTCGTTAACAAATTTCTATGTAAATTGTTCTCTGCTCTGTTCTCTCATACACGTAAAAGTATATTGTGCTAGAAATTATATTAAAAAAGTGTCAACGCTATTTTCATACTATACTATTTTCAATGTACGATCAATTTGTTCGATAGCTATTATTAATTCAATTGAGTTGAAGTCGAAACGTGTCAGCGGAGTGGCAACAATTATTATGAAACATAATTAACTAATTGGATTTAGTGATATTATACAACACGTATACGTGTATTTAATTTTGATTACGATCTAAATTGTAATTCGTAATTAATATAGCACGATGGAACAATGAATTGCCGTACAAAAATATTACAAAATAAATACGAAAAACAAACAACGAAGACAAACTGCAACGTTATCATTTGTATCCTTAATGGGAGCGTAATTCTCATTTGGAATACAAGTACATATTATTACGTCCATTTTCTCGTATACATTTGTTACCCTGGACAGTAGCGGGAATTTTGCTTTGTATCTCTTGACTTTTACATCCATCATCGCATATTTCTTCCAGCATATGGCTGTAGCTTGGTCCCACCCCCCCGGAAACATGTACGAACGAAAATTAAATTATGACATTTAACTTTCATACCGGCGTTCCGGTAAGAGGAGCATTACCTTTTTAAATATTTCCGGATTTGTTCCCCGACTGGGATTTAAACGTGAAAAGTTAAACGGTACAGTTATAATACTTACCAAGTCCGTGATTTTTCAACAAGTACGAGGTGTCGCATAATTTATATTATAACCAGGCAATAAACTCATGGATAGTTTGCAATTAATAATATAATATATTTCATCTGTTCAAATATCTTCAATCAACTGAACCGAACTCAGCATGTTTCCAATAGTTTTTGGATTAATTGATTGATCGTTAATACGTATATTTTAAAAATCAAAAATGCTATTTCATGGTTCGATTCGTACAGAGCAAATTCACAAAGATGACCAAATTCTTCATCAATTCTTAAACTCGAATTTTGATGAAAAAGTTGCACGTCCATAATTCAAGTTTGAGGGTTGAAACTAATCTCCAAAGTTTTACCCAAAGGTTGCATGAAAATGGCTGCCACCTATTTCTCGATGGTTCCTTGGCAGTCAGGTGATTATAATTTTTAACTAGTTTAGGAAGAATGTTGCTTCTCTCATACATAAAATTGATTGCACTTCGATAAAATAGGCATCGATTATTATTCTAATAAATCCGATTATTTCTACTTTCAGTAATCCTCGATTTTTCATCGTTGTACATATTCCGGTGGTTAAGCTAGACATTTAATAATGTTCAAATACCTTCAAAATCAGTGTTTACATTCAACACTAAACTGAGACATACATAAGATGCAACGTATTAATATAATTTACGCATACACGATTAAAAGTGCAAATAGACTCGCGTAGAAACGCATTTTCGTGTTGCGTCACCAATTACGAAACGTTCCGTTCGCAAATGTTCAGTAGACGCATCGCTAACACGCGAACCACAGAGGAAGCGTTTGTAAGGTTTATTTATGGAAACGTAATAAGCGGAAGCAACAGGGAGTCACGGTTTAAAAGAATAATATCGACGGGACTGGAATTCTCCGACAAATTACGGCCATCGTTCTTCGGTCCTTAGCAGTCATTCTGCTCGCTCGAACGAATTAGCGAAAACCTTCGCCGTGGAAAAAGATTCATTGCCGGCGCCGGCACACCGCCGTCGCGTAATTACGTGTATCCTTTACCGCAAACACGCCCAACGTGCTGATGTCCATGTAGCCCCGTTCCCGTCGGCCTATGGGTTAACCCGAGCCAGAGAAGCTGGAGTACGGGCACGAATGCGTCTGAAATTCATGAACTTCCTGGCTAACTCGACCGACAGAGACGGAGATAGAAAGCTCGCGGAGGGTTTCTCGAGTTTAGGGTTCGCTCCGAGGAAACCCGGCGTGTACAGGGCACCAACCCTTCCACGCCCCCACCTCCGGCCTTACTTCTATCCAACGTGCACCAATACGCGAGAACCGACATACTTCACCAGCGCCGAAACTAGATCCGGGAAACGTAAACGTAAACGAGGTGCAAGCTTTACAACCACTCGAGAAGGATCACACAGGTACGGAGGTGTAAGAACTTTCCCGTTGAACTGGACGACGACCCGTGCCTTGTCCTCGACGTGTCACCAGTTCTGTTTTCGTTTCTAAGTACCTCGGGAGTTCCTCTTGTTGTCTTTGTTACGATAGCGCGAGGAACAACCGATGAAAATTATGGAAATTTGCGCGCTCAGATCGAGTTGGGGACCTTTCGATGTCTAGACGCTAGGAAACAAGGGATGAAATTCATTTTTGTGAGAATAATTTCGGTATTACCCTGAACTCAACCTCAAACTAATATATTGCGTTTTTTCTGGAATAAGTGGCCCTATTTAATGAAACTACACGCATTTGTTTTGGAAAATACAGTCTTTGCTTTAATTAGAATATAGATTCTAAAACAAATAATATTTATGAGTACTGTAACTAGTATTCTATCCTTAAATAGAGCCTCTTGTCGTAGAAAAATAGAGTACCTTAATTTGAGGTTGAGTTCAGTGGACCGTACGCTTGACTAGAACAGCAATTAAGAAGTCGACTACCTGACAGGAAATATCGTCGTTTTCTCCCAGTAAAGTTCTTGTCCCTGACTCGCGACTAACTTTCTCGTAACAATGGAGACGCGCGCGTAACGGACGCGAATATAAACATATATAAACGGTTGTTGGCGCTTCTTTACGAGAAACCGTTAACGCGTAGTCCATTTACAAGAGAGTTTATGGCTGCTTCGCGTGGTAAATTGCGTTTTTACAAGCATCCGGGGCTTCGTAGGTAAAGGACGATTGAATTATGTTGTACCAGAAGCCGCGTAATCGTGCCTTTTTGCGTTTTAATGGATTCCGTGGCGCGTCGGCGTTAAACACGAATAGGCACTCGGATCTCAGCGCGACACGGACCGAAAGACGTAAATTTTCCCCGGTAAAAGTTTTTGGGTCGATCGCGTCAAACGCCCCGGTTTCAACCCTCTGCAGCGTACGTGCATACGAACTTAGCCCTTGCGTATGCATTCTCGTAACGGGTGCACACAGAAAGAGCGTGCGTGGGTGTGTGCGTGTGTGGCGGTTTCACCCGCAAAAGCAGTAAACTCCCGATTATCCATGGGTAAATTATCTGGTCTGTGGATAACCGCGAAACTTGTTAAAACCGCAGTATTACGCATCTGTGTTCAACGTGATACGTAATAAATTATATTTAAGCATTATGAGATTCACTGGCCGTTTGTGCGCAAATTGCTATAATTCTGGAAATTATTGCTACCGGTCGAGCGGTCGCCGCAAATTTTGCCGCTGCACAGTTTCTTCCCCTCCGTTATACGCTTCGATGTTAACGAATAGCGTTCCCAGCGTTGGATCTTCACTTACGAATTTCCATACTTTGGAGCTGATTCGAACAATTGCCTCTGTAATACCGCGGAATCTAATTCATCAACGTTTAATCGTACAGTGTGTGTTTCGGTAATCCATTATTTCTAATCAAGATTCGCAGCAATTTCGGTTTAGTGGCAGAAACTATTCTCTAACGTATCTAACACACGTATTTGTATTTAATAAATTTATATTGTATCTACTATTCGAGATCGAAGGGTTTTGTCACTGTCGAAATATTTATTTTGATAGGCATGAAAGAGTATGAAGTTGCGACATTATATTGTCACGTGTAATTTCATTTTTTACGTTTATAAAACTCAACTTCTTTTTTTTGAAAAGCTATCACAGATACCGTGACTTTGATTTAATAAATCTGACACCTACGGAAGAGGCAGTATATTTCGCGCGCAATCAGCCTGTCTGGGTATCAATTCGAAAGTTTCATCCGACTAAGCACATTTTCAAGATTTATACGCCTCGCGTACAAAAGTCGGCGCCGAAGGAAGAGAGGAAAGCGTGTATTCAGTGTCGTTTCGATGAGAAGCGGATGTCGGGGTCGTGTATAAGGGGGCTTCTACAGACGTTGACGAGACGGATAAGGACGCGTCGATCGCATCGTTTCCAACGAACCGAAAATTGGAAAATGATTCGATACGATAACCTTCGACGCGTCGACAGTTTGGGATGAATCCACTGAGAATTCAAACTGAGCGACACAAATCAAACGTTATTGCGAGTCGATCGTTAAAGAACGACTATTTTCCAAATATAAAACCCAAGTCTTTTAAAGTTCCAAGGCATACAGAAATGTCATTAAAAAGATTAGAGTGGAAACGAACAATCACAGGTGTCAAGTAAGATAGGAACAGATCAATCTGCGATAGTTGGCTCGTAGGGAAATCTAGATGAGAGGGAGTTTGGTAGGAGGATGTAAATTATATCTACTCAGCCGAATATATGACGCGATTATAACTTGATTTAAGTTGAGCCGTGCTCCGCGATCTCCGTGGCAACCAACACAGCCGAGAAATCTGCAAGTGCACGCACACTTCCGCTTCGCTGGAGACAATTTGATCTTGCCCGAAGGTCTTGCCTAAATGGGACCTAACCATGACTAGGTATCGCTATTAATTAGAGCACAGGGTTAAGTTGAATTGTCTCCGTTACCATTTGCGGTTCGCAAGCACTGGCTAATTACGGGGAAAGTTACATCGCTAGCAGCCGACACCTTCTTACTCCCAATTATTAAGGTATCATGATTTTGGCCGACAGCTGCTAAAGCTGGTAACCATTCCTGCGTTGCATTCGCTTTTCCACAAAAGACCGCAGCATTGCTCCCTGTTCCCGCTCCACCTCAAGTCCTCGTTCCGTTTAACCCTCGCGACCTTAGCCAAAATGTTCACGGCCATTTAATAATCGCTGTGTTTGGGAATAGATCAGAAGTACGGAAGCGATTTCGGTCTCGTGTTCTCGTAACTTTGGCAATTTACCTTCTTGGCAGTTTTCCTTATTAACAATTTGTTTCTATATAAACCTTAGACAAGGACCCACGTAAAATTATTACGATCGAATAGCTACTCTTGTAGTTCGCAAATCTTTTCTACCGTCGCTGTATTTAGTCGGTTCGTTATCTTGACCATCCCATATTTTTCCGAGCCCACGACCACGGACATAACACACACGAAATTCATTGCGAGTGCCGCGCGAATTACTGGAATTTATTATGACACGTACGCGGGAGTTTCGGGAGTTAAGGACGCACCGTGCATGGAAAACCGTATCGAACGAGTTAAACGTAATTGAATCGTGCAAATTGTTCCAATGCAACCGGGAACTTCGCAAGGTTAACGAATTCATATTTTAGAATTTACGCTTGTAATCCTACGGCGCGTAGACGGTTTATTAATCCTTGGTGTAACAACTTTCCGCATCCTGCACCCGGTGCAACGATGGAACAACGTGCTCCAAACAACACCGACATAATCTTGAGGGCATGCAAAATAGAATATTTCAACCTCCGGATATCAGATTTATTTTATTAGGACGCCAAGAGAATTTGAACTTCCCGTACTAGCCGGTAGAGGGCTACGCGCGACCTGTACCTCTCTCGCAAGTACTCGATTCATTAGTTTATGAAAATTGACTCCGAGTCGAGTTTCGTGATTTTTTAAAAACCATTTACGATATGACACTTCGAAAGCCAGGATACAAGGTTTATATTATCGAATCGTCTTCGTTTCTCGGCCATGATAGGTACTCGAACCTTTTGAAAAAATAAAAACATCGAGAAACGAAGGGGATGCGGTCCGCCACGTATCGGCGATATATCTGGGGCGGATGCATTCGCAGGTTCGGTCGACCGCAAATTCACGTTCCAGATGAAATTTTCAGTGCAACTCGATGGGCTGTACATAAAGTAGCCCTTGCTAATGTCTCTATCCACGGAGGCTCGACACGTACACCGTATCCACAGGTAGCGGGAGTAAACCGAATTCATTCGTGGTTTCGACTGGCTACTACTTTACGCTGAAGAGGTCAAGTACCGTCGGCTTTACACGAATCAATGTGGCAGTACCATAAATACCGATCCCTTTACGTACGACTGGAGGTTCGATGCAATGAACACGAGTAGCTACCGGCCGCTGGCACCGGTCCACAGGGTGCACTTCTCCCTGGATCCTTCAGTTTCCACCCACCCTCTTATACCCTACACCTTCCCGCTAGTATCTCAAGCACACGACCAACTGGAAGTCTTTATTGCGGTCTTGCGATCGCCGCATTTTACGAGTACGCGGACCATTTACTAGCCGCCGCCAAACCGTGTAAGCACGCGTTTTCAACCATCGCCGGTTTCGCGGTTCCACCGACCGTCGCTTACGCCAACAGAGGGGAAAGGGGGAGGAGAAAACGAACGATACTCTGCTCGAAAAAACGGTGGAAGGACCGAAGGGATGAAAAACACCGCGGAGAGTGTAGTCATAAACAACGGGAACATGTACACGCGGAAACGCTTAGTTGATTTACCGTGGCTCGAGATAACGCGGCTGGGAGCTAGACGAAGTAAAACGTGACCGTCTTACGAATAAATGGACCACGCTAGAAAGATCGAAACCCATTTTGTACCTTGCAACCGTGCTTTCTCTCGATTAACGTTCCCTCTGATATGTTCGTTTCTTGCGGGAATCGGTGGTTAACGCGTTGACAACCATTCGCATTTAAGCTCGTTTGGTTCAGATATCACAACCTTTATTTATTAATTTTTACGTCTTGGAAAGAATCTCCAAGGAACGAGAGCAATTAGAATTAGCGCGGTGAAATTGAAATGTTTGTTTATTGACGGGAAGGTACATTTTTTCATTCCCCTGAATTCCGTATTTTATGCGGCGAAAACATGAAATGAAACCGACGCGAACCTCTAAGAAAATACGCGGAAACCCCGGCTGAAATCATAACGAACCGTGTAAAAGTCCGTGGTTGAATCTCTTTCTGTCTTTACACTAGGATACCTGTGGTTGGTTAGATAGTTGAGAGGAACAACCTTGTAGCCGGTTAATAGCTGAAATTACGTTTCCTCGTACAGGGAACACCGGCTAACAGCATTTTCTACTCACCCCTTCTCTTTGCGCGGCGTTCCTTTTGTTGTATAACTTCGATCGTGAACCTTAATAACGTATTTAAGGATTTTAGCCGAGCAACGTACACCTTTATACAAGAAATGAAAATTATAGCTTCGACGAAGGATGAAATTTCCTTCAAAACGAAGGGGATACGCATTTAGTCTTTCGATTTGAAAGAAATTTATATATCTTTGTTTCTTTTTCAAATATTTCGCCAACTTTATAAATTTAATTATATACAGTTACTCCCACTCGTATTCGTACACTATAATTCACTGTAAATGAAAAGAAATTTGTTTCTCATGTATTCTTATAAGTACAAATAAGCTTAAATATCTCAATGTATGGAACAATGGACTTATACCAGTTTAAAAAATTCATAAGGGACAAGCTTCGTTTCATTTATAGCGAATCATCATTACAGCGCACGAATACGGCAGAGGCTGTAAGTGTCCTGCAAATACTTTTATTTATTTTTAACGGTGGTGCTTTTTCGTCAAAACGTTGAGAAAGTTTCTGTACCGTTTGCGTAAGTTGACGTTCCGTTGAAAGCTCCGGGTGAACTTAATAGCGGACCTAATACGTTCGCGGTGTTTACTTAGCCGTAACAGCGCGGCGTGTTATTTCCCATGCACGCGGATAAACAGCGGCGGGGAAATAAAGGCGAAAGTTCTAATCGTCAAGTCGGAACCCGTAAAACCGTGTATGTTAAAAGGTCTACAACGGTGGCGTAAAAAGTCCGGAAGACACCGGGCGGCAGTCCGCGGTAAAACGAAAAATGTGTCGCGACACGGAAAGAACATTACGGAATAAAAAACGACGACGCGGAATCTGTACAGGACCGATGTATTATTAAATCAGAAACTTGACAGCGGGGGATACGCTCCGTTCCGAGATCGCAACAGTGGACGGTTGGCTCTCAGCTATTATTTCTGCGTTGCTGCGCGGACGTTCTGGAATTTTCTTTTTACTGTATTTTTTTCTTTCACCGGAACCTTGCAAATCCACGTGGAAGCGTGTTCCTCGTCACGACTACGACCCCCGCGCGAGCGTGTCGTGTTAAAAATGGAATAATCCCGCGCGTGGCTTCATTAAATATTTAACGATGACCCTTTAAGAGCCTTAAGTCCGGTACCCTCGCAGTTTTCACGGACGTCCGTCGAGTAAATCGCGCGGTTGCACAGCCACGTGCACAAAATGGCACGTACGATCCACCAAAGCACCGTGACCTGACTTTGAAGCATTAACGCATCGCACGCAATCAAATCTATCTTACTCTCCGCGGCGAGCTTTTCTTCCGTTGCTTTTACGGTCGTCGAATTTTTTGCGATCGTCGCTTTCCAGCTTTCTTTCATGCGTATAAATGCAGCCAGTCACGCGACGCGAACGGCAATAATCATTATTAAACTATTTTTAGGAACTCTAAATGCACAGGGTGTGCCGTAGCACGATCGACGAGGGTGGTTTTATAAACGAAACCTTTTCAATTTCTCTTACTATAGGTTTTGTTTTAAAAATACAAAGAGTCGTCCTTAAAATGAGATCTATCGTTTGATAAACATATATACCAACGTAGACAAGTTATTAAATATGATGTAACAGAGTTCTCAAAGAATCAAGCTTCGACTGTAATTTAATTCGTTCCATTTTGGAGAATTTTTCTCAACTGTTCGTATTCTACTTTGGGATTCGACGTTGTAATGTTTTTTTATAAATACTTGAAAGAAGGGAGCGGAGGAAAAGCAAAACGAGGGATGGTGGATACAAGAGGGGCGCAGGTGGATGTGTCTCGGCAATAGTCGTTTCTGTGATGAACTAATACATAAGTAAAACCCTTCTCTAAGTTCGTAAACTTGAAATACATAGACGCGTATCTCCCAGCGTAACACCGACGAAAAAGTTCTTTCTGCTTCATTTTCCCTCGTCTCTTTACCTCGATTCGCCAATTCTCCCGTTTCCTTATCTTCGCTGCTGAACATCCGTGAAACGTCCAGTCTCGTTCTTTTGTTTAAACAGGACAGACAACACAGACAAAACCCAAAACAAACCGGAAAATATTAATCTTCACGACTAACGTAATTTTCATTAAACTTTGTCTTGTTGTTACAGCTCTGTTATTATTTCGTAGAGTAATTCTTTTTATCGGGGGGTGTAATGTCGCATCAACCGCTGGAGTAAAATTGTCTATTTTAGTTTGAAAAATTATTTGTGGTTAATAGATGTAAAATCAGAATGATCGATTTTTTATTATTAATGAAGTTATCTTCGACTTGTAGGGTAGGCTCTGGTGTCGTATTTTTTAATTCGTTTTCCCAATTAAGTTTTCGTTCGGTCAAAGAATGCCATGGAAAATCAACATGGAGTAAATAAAATCTGAAGAAATCTGACGTGCTCTCTTATCACACACACGGCGAAGCTTACGAGCGTTTTGGCTAAGGGTAATAAAGTGGCGATAAAATTTAAATTTGCATAGGGCGAGGAGGGTTGATCCGAGCTTGACGTATGCAAATCCGATGTAGTAAATTCAAGAGAATGCGTGTATAGATATGTCTTCCGGCGTGTAAAGGAACTGCGATATGAGATTACGACTCGTGTTAGTGCTGGATTATACGTAGGCTGTAGATGATGATAGTGCATCCCGATATGCATTAAAGCAGAGTGCACATACAATTATCAATTCAAGTTCCCCAACTTGCAACTTAAATTTTCTTATTCTCCAAGTAATAATTAATTAAAATCAAAGAAGTTGGTAACTCCATATAATACACAATCATCCTTAGAGGAAAATAATATTAACTTAATACACCGGGCACGATCTTTTAAAGACCTACAATAATTAAAACTTTGTAAGCGTTTTCGTAGAAAGAAATACTGTACTTGCTCGTTTAAGAAACGAAAACTTAAATTAACAAACGGTTGTTTGTAAATTAATTTTTATCCCCGTATAATCTCTGTTGTAAAACTTGCGAACTTAATATCCCGTAATCTTGATTGTTCGAGGGCACTTCCGTGAAATTTAAACTCTCGACAACAATCGCGTCGTCGGGCAATTTCTTAGGTAGCCTGTCCTTAAATTCTCGGCCTCGCAAAGAACTCCGGACGACCTAAGCGAAAGAACCAATTACAACGAATTACAAGTTGTTAAGTCCTTCTTTCTCTGGGCTGCGCGGCTCGAAACAAGATTGTATCACCGGTTCGGTCCTACCAATCGATACCTCTCGCGAGGCCGATTCAATCGTCCGTGATTGTTGCTCCGCACTCCCAATTCCAACTAAATCTCATTCTCGACCACGATCCTTCGTCCACTCCCTCCATAATCCTTCTCCTTCTTCGATGCCCTCCTTCGGTCATCCCCCGGGCATCAAACGATGATTGCATCCCGAGACTACAGGCCGGAATCGGGTCACGTCCCAAAATCGTCTAACGCGGTTGCTGCTTCGTAAAATTTCTGCCGCCGGAAAACGATCCCGAGGGGACGAGTTCGATTCGAAACCGATGATTATTCCCTGATCGAAAATTAATATTCCACTCAGGACGTTCTTCAACGCTAAACCTACCGCGACCAGTCGAACGACCACTTTAAAATTTCGCTCAGATTTACTAACATACAATTTTCTAATAATATACAATGAATTTTTCAATAGCCACTTCTATTCGTATTGTTTGTTTTCGCAGAAAAATATGTCAATATGTTTGGTAAAAATCCGGACAAAATTTGGTATCAAATTCTGGTTAGTTTCCGATGTAAATAAAAAATGTATAACAGAAATGAAGAGAGAGAATCTTTCACCAATACGACTGGTATACGATGAAACTTTTGATCAAAATATTGTTGGAGAACACTTGGTCGGAACGTTGTTAATCTTGACCTGTTAATAAGACCTCCATATGTTTAAAAAACTTTGTATTCGTGTAGAATTATAATGGATTTAGAGCTTCGTTATTATTGCTATTTTAAGCAACGACGCGCGAAGAGTATTTTCGCTTTCGCTCGAGGCTTCGGGACACACACGAAAATGTATCGAAATTCTCGAAGATCCTCGAATCCTTTTAGGATCCTTAGCTTTTCTCTCTGGTGCAGTACATACTACGCTTTGCACTCTTCATCGGAGCACAGGAGAGCATCGAGGCTTAAGCCGATTTCTGATCCTCCGCGCGAAGCTTCGTCGGCTTGGATCAACTTTATCTGTTTCTATTCGAGGCTGTCCACACGCTGAATTCCTTTGGCTATTTTTGCCCCTGAAATCTGTGATCGTCGGACCAGGATAAAGTTTCAACTTTCCTCCGATCGATACAGGTTCGATTTACATACATACGAATGAAGAATAACATTCTGTGAAATAGAAAGGGTGCATTTAACTCATCCTGTTAACTAAAGCAAGAATTTAGCAAAAATTTACGCGTAACATAGTAATGCAAATAGGATAATAGACTGCGACGAGTCGCCTAATAGAATTTTTATAGTACAGCCGATAAGAAAATAGGAAAATTCCTACAAATGGAATTCGATCCTTAGCCCGGTGAAAATTTGTGAAGTGATTCGGCGAAGTGAATTCCGAAATAAACCGGATGATCAGAACGCTTTGATTCTATCACATTGTCGTTAAGAGAAACACTACGGTAGGTAAAATGAAAACGTGTTACTTCTTTGATAACTCGGGTTCTTGGGGAATCGAAGGAGGATGCGAGCATACGGATTTGCGAGGAAACATTTGCTTTTATAGGGTCACTAAAATTTCACGAGGAGGATCTCCTTCCTTCTATCTGGAAGCTTCAATTCAGCTGGAACATCAATTGAAACTGGATGCACCGCGTAAAATTCGACTAACTTTATTTTCGCCGGAGAAAATTAGAGGGGATAAAACTATGCGTTACGGATTCCCGCTTGTTATTAAACTCCGTACTCCATAAAGATTTTCAATAAACTTTGCCAGTTATTCTGGCCGAAGTGAAATTTTATATTGCACGAAAATTCATGGTAAATTTGAATGGGAGATTCTAGTGGCCAAAATAAGACGAAAATCAAGAATAGCAATTTGTTAATTGAGACTTTGTTAAAAAGTTATTAGTGTTTAAAGTTCCATATTGACCGGAAAATTTTTCTGCGAAATTAAAAAATTTCAAATCATTCTGGAAAAATTATTTTCAGTTGCAGGGGTCAATTATAAACATTTTTAGTGAATACACATACCCTCGAAATCCTACACATTTTCGAGAAAAAAATTCAAGTGGTCAAATTTTTCGACGAAATTAAAAAATTTCAAATGGTTCTGGAAAAATTATTTTTAGCTAGGAGTGTTAATTACAATCATTTTTGGTGAATGGATATACCCCCGAAATCCTACGCACTTTCGAGAAAAAAATTCGTGTAGGTGGACAAATTTTATTAATAATTTTGTTAATCATTTTTTAACTAAGCCTTAGTCAACAAATTAGTACTCTTGATTTTCGTTTTATTTTGGTCTCTAGAATCTCTCATTAAAATTTTTCCCAGGGATGATCGAACACCCTGTATATTGCAGTTAATGGATGTAAAATTGAAAGTACGAAATGATAGTCGCAATTTCTGTATTTTTAGGAATTTCTGTCGCAACGAATATATTTTGTTCAACGTTCAAAAATGTCATTTCAGATGCGTCCATAGTTTAACTTAGTAAATCATCGATAGGAGATTTTTAAGAATCCGTATCAGTACCTTTGCATTAAGTTATTATTTTGAATGTAAATTGTCGCGTCACCGTCACTATTCCGTGGTTAAAAGTGCATTATAACTTTTAAAAACTCACCGCTGGATTTCCATGGCGGGTGGTCCATCCCCCGGGTCCGACGACATTCTCACGGATACGGAGTTTTCGTTCTTGACTCGAGAGTGAATCCTGAAAAACAGCGCCAGCAAATTATGTAACTTTAATGCGACCAACTCCCCGGAGATCGGAACTATGAAGGAAATCGTGTCGTGAATATCGCGTTTGCCCACCTCCATATTCTCCGGAGGGAAATGAGACGATTCGATACATATTGTGCGGAGTGTCACGTACGTTCTCCAGTTACTACTCCATTTTAGATTCAAAGGGACCGTTTTCTTCCGCGATACGATTCCCCGTACAAAGCACGCGCCGCGGTCCAACAATTTTTTCGCTCCGAGTCGCGTTTTTCCGCGAGGGCGGAGCGTCGAAAATAATAGTTTCCGCTCGGATTTTCATTGCACGCGTATAAAACGCTTCCGTCCGTTCCCTATCCGTGTCGTTTTTTGACAATAACCGGCGTTGACAGCGACCAGGAAGATTCGCGTCATCAAAGAAAACCGAATCGCTCAGACACGAGAATAACGTCACTCGCAGATCCTTGCGTACAAATAACACTCAAATACCTGTTGCTGCACACACAATTTGCGGTGTGTCCGTGGACGCTGGCGGCTTTTAACCCTTTGCTTTTTCAATTCTCTTCCAACGCGCAGAAATTCTATACCCGGGGAATTAAAATGAATAAACTTCCCAACACATGTATCTATCATAAAGAAGCTCGAGATTCCAACCCCTACAAACGATAAATAGAAATAGGAAAAATTGAGTCTCGATGGTTCTTTTAAGCGAGTAAAATTCAGATAACAAATGTTTTTAATCGATGTGTATCTTCCTCCTTGTATCCGCCATTGATCGTAGCGTGTATAGCACGAAGAAAATTCGTTTGTCGCTCAAGGCCACTTCGCCTGCATTGAATCGCGAGAAGTAGAACTTGTAGTATGCCAACTTGCCTTTCTCTTTGAGAGATACATTGTTTGCTTGTTTGTGTTTGCAAGCACACGAGTGATAAAGCAGATAGGGTAGGTAATCTCGGAGATAGAAACTCACTCAGTGACTTTGAGCGGCTACTTGATTTTGTTCCGACTATAATATCCTTTGTCGGTAGGCTAGAATATTTGCTCACGTCCGTTCCATCAGGATGAAATTGTTTCGTTTCTAGAGCTCCCATTCACTTTTAGTAATATTCCAACGACTTCCATTAGAAATTTAACGCGACAGATATTTTCAAATGCGTACAAAATTTATATTTACAAAGAATATTCTCTTTCATATGACAAATACACTAATCTTTTCTTTATAATTAGAATGAAGCAAACAGGCCATCGAGACTACCTCTATTTCTTGCACTAGAAATTATAATTATTTTCCCCCAATATTTTTTTGATTAAATTTCTACTTTAATCTAAAATTTTCACTCTGGCTGATTCGCACGCTGAGACGTAATATTTTAAACCTTTCGCGGTCATATTGCCCTGTTCCCAACTCCAGAAATTCTAAAAAGCTCAAGCAACTCCTACAGACGAGATATTCGGCCTACAAGCCGCAGTTAGTTTGTTTCCAAATTAACGCTTTAACTTTACATTTACGGAATAAAAGTCTGTGCTTCGTACAACTGTAAAATCAGGAATGCAATCTCTTGCGATGCAAACAATTTAAGCTCGTTTATTTACACTTATTAGACCACGTTATTTAAAATTTCTGTGAGACTATAGAAGAATTTAAGCAACCATCAGCAATCGATTCGTCATACTTTGCCAAGACACGTTCAGAAAATAATTACGAACATCCCTGATTACCCGATAAACACGGAGACTGGTTGCAAAACGAAATACTACAGATTCCGAGGTACACGGCGCAAAGTACACAGTAATAAGTGACTCGTTTGTTTAGAGTAGGAATGCACACGCGTGTCGCGCGAATTCATCGAGCTAATTCTCCTCGTCCCGGAAGCGTCTCATTCAACCGCAGAGTTGGTCCTCAAGATCGAGATTCCCTTAAACCAGAACACGTGTTTGCTAACCGGGTTAATTCTCGACGCCATCGACACGCTTTCGTCTACTCTCACGCTCCGTTCATAATCTCGTCGGTTCTCAAGGCGTCCTTTACTGTAATTGCGCTTCCGACGAGCTCGTCGTTTTCATTAGAACGGTTCGCGGAAGCGGCGAACAGAGGGGTTGCCTTTGCATCATTATTTCCGCTTTGGTCTATCCGTCAGTCCGATTCTCTTTCTTGTTATTCGCGTTCGTTGCACGAACCAGACCCGTTCCAGCGATTCGAAGCGATGAAAACACGTCGTCGCTCGAACCCAGTGCAACGAAACGCGATAATTCGTTGGATATGCGTCTATGTCAGAACACCTGCCTGTCCTCTGCAGCTACGTTCCTCGAACACGGTGAATGCTACGTGTCCGTAGCTTTACCCGTTGCGAAACCGAATTCCCCGACCCCCCTACCCCCTTATTAAAGGTATACTCGCAGTCAATGGGTTCTAACTTCGGGGCCGCAGTCACGTGGCTTCCAAACGAATCCCTTGCTTATTAGTCAATTCATGAGGTGTCTATTTTGCTCGGTATTTATGCGTTTCGAGACCCGCGACGACTTTGTTACTCTACATCAAAGAGGGATTATGTTAATAAGCCGGGACTCTGCCGGAGCGCGGAGGGCTGCATGAATTACAGCAACGTCTGCCTCTGTAATGCGTAGGATACACTAATTTAGGGGACCTTATGTACAGTATACGATATTATGAACGCGATATCTTCCCATAACGTGTGTGCGGTCACTCGCGTAGCATATTTCTTGCGTTGTTTGTCCTTTCGAGTGTTGTTCCAGGCAGGTCTGTATTAAATCCTCCGCGTAAACGTTCTCCTCGTTTTGGAAGCTTTACTTCGTCTCCGCATAAACTGTACAGGATTCGGTTCAATCTTCGTATTTCATTTTTCATCGTTTCGTACTCGAAATATTTGTTCAGAGTACAAGTGTAAAACGAGTAAAATACGTCAAGATAAAGAACGTAAAAGTACGTAATTAAACGAAAAGGTTTATTCTTCGTGAAAGAAAATAATGTCCGGAGTCCTTTAAGAAGACATTGAACGGTTGAACCATTCGAAATACACGAAATTCTTAGTCGCAAGGCTCGCAATTGGTTAAACCAATTTAATCGCCAGTAATTGCGACAGTCGTGGGCAACGAGGGAGGATGTTACGAACATCGAAGAAGATCCTCTCGCTAAACCTCCGCGATCGTATAAAGTTAAAGGGATTTCGGTTCATTTGTCTTTCCGAAACTAGCGTTGCAATGGCCTCTAAGAAACACCAAACCACGGAAAATGAATTCTTTTATTTAAAACGCTTTTTATAATTTCACGTATCCATGTAAGAATTATTGCACCACGCGCGTGCGTGCTTTCGCGAAGTTACGCCGTCCTTTTAATTAAGCGTACAACGCAAAAGACGCGATTGGTCAAGGACGCGGCATAGTTATTAGGCTTATCAAGATCGTTCCACCTATTAATGGCGTGAGCCACAAGCAACGAAGCTCTCGCAATCGTGAGCGCTCTGGACTCGTCGATCGGTGTACCATAGATATCGTTTTCGCGAATTTCGTAATTTCTGACGCGAACATTTCACAACGCGGAATAAAATTCGTTTAAAAAGAAGACCGAGGAAATTCGTGCCCGTCCGTTCGTTTCTTCTATTAATGCAAAATAGAGTCGCGCGATGCACGAGTTATATTTTTTTGCGCGTGTCGTTACAAGCATCGTCGAAATTCGCGCGGAACGTCGCACGATACAGCGCGCCGGGAATCGCGGACCAGAGAGGAAATTGTTTATAAGCGATTTAGACGCGCAAAAACGTCACTGGGAATATTTAATTACGCGCGGTCGCTGTTACGAGCATCGAAATCGAATAAATGCGCCCGAAATCGTGGAATATTAACAATTTCTTTTCCACGGAATATTCGGTTAAAATCGTTGTCCGCGTACGAGGCATTACGTCCCGCGGAATGCTTTACCGCATTTTTTCCACCGCACATTTCAGAGTCGAATGTTCATTTCACGTTGCTCTAAATCAAGAATTCTCAACGGGGGCTATATACGGTCTCCCGGTGGGCCATGCTGTATTTTACGGGGGGAAGACACGAATGAAAGATGTAAAAAGAAAAATGGGAAGCCACCATTTCTGGAAGGATAATGAAACATATTACTAACTTATTATAGTAATACTATGTATCGATAAAGTGAAGTTGGAGGATTGGAGGAATCACATTGGAGGAATACTTGATCGAATTGTAAAGTAATTTAAAAAATGTTTAAAATGAGTGTTGGATCAATAGTAGTGGAATTCATTGTCTATCAGAAACTCGTGGCAGTATTTGACTTCTTTTCGATTAAAAGGATCGAAATAAACGTTAGAGACTCTTTTAATGAATAAAATTACATAGATTCAAAAATATATTACTTTATTATCCTCTTTTGAAGCATGCAAGAACTTTCTACGGGATCTGATAAAATGAAATTTACATACGTCGAAGATTCTCGCGAATCGTGGAATCCGGTTGAAATTGTGGAACGGTCAGATGTGGATGGGAGGCAGAATATTTCGAGGGAAATATTAAAGTAGGAAGTGGAGGACGAGGAACGACGTAATCCAGAACCTTTTCGATCGATTGCACGATAGTACCTAATGATTCACTTTTCAACGATAAAATAATAAAGAGATACGTATTAGAGATACGAATGGGGATGATTTCTAAACGCGAATCCTATACAGAAATTCTATTTTTACATTTACAAAAGGTAAATATACGTATAGCTTAACAATGATATAGAAGCCACGATCGCAAAGCGTACAAGTGGAAAGCAGGAAACTCGCTATAAATCCGTTTTCGTTTCTTCGGCAGCATCCGGTGCAGTGGTTCTAAAGCTTTTTTATCCACGAATCTTCTCGGTAGCAATAGAGTTCACCAGCCATTTTCTCAGAATAACGTTTTCAAATAATTCCATTAATTCATTACAAGTCCTAAAAACGTATGTACAAAGACCGGAACAAGAACCTCCGATTTAATGGCTGGCGTTGTAACGACGAATCGTAATCGCGAGAGGCACCGCGAACGCGATGGGCCTTATTAAGGGATCTTTGGTCGGCGATTCCGGGCTTACGGCGCCGGTCTTTGCATTTCGAGGCGAAAAGTTTAACGATATTCATACAAAGCCGGATAATATCGCGGCCGGTCGGGTCTCGGTGCACGGGATCCGCAAATGAGCACTTTTTTCCGCGCAATTCCGGCAGCCAGTGTTATTTCATCGCGGAGAACGGAATAAAAGGAAAAGAAAGCCTGGCAAAGTGATGGAGATGTTAAGGAAAATATCCACCCTCGACCCTCTGTTTCGCCTCGGCCGCACGGTGAGTTTGTTGAGATGCGACGAACCGTGAAAGACGCTCGTCTTATCTTCAAGCCGTGCGCGAGATACTTCGCCCATCCCTTCGTCTTCTTTTTCTTCCCGTTTCAGTCCTTTTCCACTCTTATCCAGGGTCCTTCCTCCATCCCCCTTCCTCCTTCTACCCCCTTATTCCTCCTTATTCGATAGTCCGGTTTACCTTCGCGGTTTCCACCGGCGAACGTGCACCGTTCGAGCTCTTCCTCACCGCCAGACATTGTACTCGCTTGAGTAACAAGTTCGTTCGGATTTTGGTAACGTATACTTTTCTGGCAGCATTATCGCAAATGCTTCTTGTAAAACCCGACTCCCGTGCCCGCCGAGACTTCGTAAATAGTTTTATAACGTAGAATTCGCTATTTATCGAAACGAAGTATTTATTTATTTACGAAAGAGCCTCTTAGTACAGCGAGATGTAATTTTAATGGACGATTTTATTAAAAGCCCGGGAGAATTTCTTCGTTTCTCTCAAATGGCGTTTGACACATTTTACAATCGCTTTGACGCGGAAATTGGTTCCAATTTAAAGAAGTCTGATAGAAAATTACAAAAATTGAATACGACAATCCACGAACAGAATTTATATTTTGTAATAATTTTTAGTGCCGATAGATGTAATTTTTCAAGTTTAATTTATATCGTCCACGTGTTTTTATTAAATGTCCGAGATTGTCGTGGGAAGTATTAATATTGAACGTTTGAATATGGAAATTATCCGTTCGTATAGCAAAACAAAATTCGGGGGGCAGATGCGTTCGGTTCATTCGCTGCGTTTGAATCGACGTTTAATTATGCTGTTGGTTCGGGACAATCGGAATAATTGCAAACCCTTTTGCAACGATTTTCGAAGATTTAACTGTTACGTAATCTCGCGGTGACGTCGAGCGGGCGGTGGACAGTAGCCGCATAATTACTGCCAAACAATAAAGTTCCTTTCATTGTTCGAACGCGTAAAAGCACGATACGCGGTTTCCGACACATGCGAATGCGTTAAGTGATAATTAATTGATTCGCTTAACTACAAATCTGCGGTGTATTGCGTTTAATTAATGAGCCGCGTACGCTCGATACACGCGACGATTCCTGAGTTTACGCGTAAACGGTTGTTTAAATAATTGCATTGACCGATGAAACCGTACTGTTTAACGCGAACGCTCGAAATCGCCTTGGTCCTTGAAAACACAATTGTTCTGACGAAACCCGAGACCCGTCGAAGGGAGTGGGTTTATTTACTTTGAAAATTACTTTTCCTTCCGTGAGTGTGGTGTCCACCACATCTCTATTTTCCTTCGTCCAAGTGTATTTAAATGCAGATTTATATCTATCTTCAAACTTTATGATATAAATCGAATTTTAATAGAAATATTTGTATAAGAAGCTGCTTATTCCAGTTTAAATTATTGTGGTCGATGCCAGCTAATTTTAAAAGATAGAACCGATTTCAATTTTTTCTTTTTGATAGAAGGGTATCGCTTTTTTCTATCATCTGAAAGTGTGTTCTGCGACAGATTGATATACGACGCATAAATATACAAGGCCATGCAATGCCATCCATAAAGAAGATTTGATACATGCTATAAGCGTAGTTTCATCGAAACTGTGGTACCTTATCCTGCTCTCCAAAATCTAAAAGACTTTTATATTCTGACCTCGCGAGACTTTGCACATTATTGTGCCATACATCACTGAATACATTTATACACCTGCTTTCATATATTACGAACAATATTATAACACTCCCTTTGGAACAGAATTCAGGCAATACTACAAATTTAGACAAACTAAAAACATTCTTGAAGTTTAATTAGTTCTTGTAATCATTCAACTTTAACAGTCAATACTGTTAGGTGTATTAGAACTAATATTGATATTAGCTATTTTACTGAATTTGCGCCAATGCTTGTACCGTTATTATCGTATACCGATGCTATTTGATATCCATAGGGGATATCATGCCGGAACAATAAATATGTATTTACTTGTGCACCATCGATAATGCAAAGTAAATGAATGTCTGGCATAGACTCGATTTAATCCCAAGCGTCCGTTGCACGCTTTCGTTTATTTTTCTTTCATTCTTGCCCGATAGCTTTTCCCCAGCAGCGAATTTGATATTCTTCCGTTTCTTCTACTCTACTCTGGACAACCATGGAATGCGCAAGGACCGAAGTCCGACTACTATTTGCAAGCAGTTTGCGCCAGAGTGGGTTTTCAGTTTTAATGCGAACACTAATGGAAACCAAAATGAATATAAACATTTTCGTTGATCCGCTTTGGAGATTTCAACGGTAGACTCGTCGTTTCCAGAGAGCTTCCGTCGCTTTCTCAAATGAGGGCTACCCATAAGTCTCGAGAATCTCGTTAACGATGGTCAAAATCTCGTATTGTTATTGTGGAGACATTTGGAGAATTAAAAAAAAACATTTAACATAAATTATCGTTCTCTTAGAAACGACGCATCAGTTTCGATTCTAAAACCCTAAATTAAATCCTACGAATTGGTAGTTCGAATTATCACGATCCATGGCCACTATAAATAATGTCATTTCGAAATATGGCGTTTGTTCGGAAAATAGTTCCGTTCAATCTAGCAAACTTTTGACCGTACTGTGTTCGACGTGCTGCGGTCGACGATTCGAACTCTCATCAATTCAGTCCGGAGTAAGTCACTCGGACTAAAACATGGATTTTCGCTTTTATGCGTGCAGTTTGTTATATCTAAATTAACGTATTGATTTATGCCCGCGACTGTAACGACCATAGAAATTTTTAGTCCGTTTCGTCGTGTTTGTTCGCGACAATGGCTTTAAAAGAACACGCCGGACGCGCACCATTTGCCCTCTTTGCTTCCACGTTCGAATAAATGTCATTCATAACATTAACTGTGAGTGATTTTGATTGATCGTTCGTTTCGAGAATTTGTATTTAATTTATTTAACGGTTTCATAATAGAAATACCGGGCAATTTTTTAAAATGCCCCTAAATGTAGATTTTTGTAATGAAACTAATATTAGATAAATTTAATGGTTTTTGTGCAAACCAACGTCTATTACCACTGGATATCTTAGCGTGCTATTGATTTCTGACCTGGCCAATACTCATTTAATTAGAACCAGATATATCACATGGCAATCAGATAGTATTTCGAGCAACGTTAAATTAGGCGATAAGGTTGATAGGATCGATCTATAGATATTTTTGGTTCTCGAATATAAATTTAATTAGAATATTCTCCGACAAAGTTACACTATTAGAATTCTATCTACATCTCGTGGTACGAAGACAAAATTTGATTCTTTTTCGAGCCATTTTCGAAAGAATAGTAAAGAATAGTAAATGGTGAACTAAACGGACGAAAGAATACGCGTCGAATATATTTTTCGACCAACTGTCTGGAATGTAAAATCGATGCGTGTGCGTTTAAACGGTGTGTACCCTGTAAGGGTTGAAACGGCGGCGTGGCTTTGGCGGAAAAGTTCAGCCGGTGCCACGCAACGGGTCCAATAATTCCGGTTTTCGCTAATTCAGCGGAGCGTGAGCCGGAAGAGGAAAGTGGAGTAACAGGAAAGAATCGAGTCGAAAACGTGGTTTTTCGCGCCATATGTACGCTCTACTTTTAGTTCGGTTAACACACCGATTTATCCCTCGAAAGCAGCGACTACCGCAGTTTTTCGGGTAGCTCTGCAAATCTCCGACGTTCACGCGAACGCTTTTCGGTTTGCGCGAAATACGAGCGCGGATGTTCGCCGTAGGGGGTGGGTTTGGGAATGAGCCGAACGATTTAGGGGGGGGGGGGATGGGGGTGTGGGAAGAAGGGAGAGCACGGACGAGTTGGCGTGGCATTGTCGTTTTTTTTTTTTCGAGAATTCGATGGAGCAACGGGGGTTCAGGCGTGCGGGGGTGTGGCGCGACACAGGCTGGCGTTATTCCAGCGTGGAAAACATTTAAAACAAAACCTGCTCGACCCTCTCTAGCGCTGTGTACCGTACAGGTCAGGTGTGCAGAGCTAGGTATTCATTACTGTCAAAAATATGGCTGGTTGCGTATTATCCACGCGTCTGCGATTCATATTTGCTCGCGAGATACCAGACTGTGTGCGTTTCGCGTGTACGTGCTCGTTCCTCTGCCCTTGCGAGCATAAATGATCGAACTATGCAAACCATCGAAGTCTGAACATTGTCAGTGGATGTTCATAGTGACTTGTATGTGGTGGATGAAATATCAGAACAGTCTCAATATATAACAATTCGGTGTTAATTAAAAAAAACAATAAATACGAATGCAAGCTTTCTTTTCGATATCGTTATCGGTAACACGCGTCAGAAATATCTATTGGCCGTCCGCGATACGACAGTAATAAGTAGTCCTTATCTACGTGCGCGTAAATCTCGTCCGCATAGTATAACAGACAGCAATTTTAACCTCCTGTCAATCAATCTTGACTCATAGCGGCGTTGAAACTTTCACGTTTGGTAAATTACTCTCATTAAAGCGGTCACGTAGTGGTCTGACATGTACCATTAATTACACGGAAATTTGAATTCAAGGGGCTAGAAGTGCTTCTATACGCGAACATATATTTCACCCCTTTGTTCTTTCGAATTTCTATCGATCGATCCTGGAATTCTGCCAATGCCTTAATTACGTATTTTAAGAAACGACTGTCCCTGTTTGTTCTCGAGATTCTCATTTATATTATACTTGGCATCTGAGTCCATAGTCGTGGCTCGTGCATGTTATTTGGTTTCAATCTGTGAGTCGCGGAATATAATCCAATAATCTCGTGAAAAAGGAGGAAGGAATAGAATATGAGCTGGAATATGAAAATGAACGTTTTAAAGCTCGAGTATTTTATTGTCATTTTAAAAGATCGTGGCGAATTAAAATGTTTATCCGCCGTAAAGCGAAACGAGAAAAGTCGTTTTCCTTTAAAGACACGCGTTCGCGTAAACCTTTATAGACTACGTCTCGGCGCTATTATTATAATACAACTACGTACGAAACGGACGGAATGGAATGTTTATCGGAAAGCTGCTCGACACACACGTCCCATGAATATTTTTCATGCCATTACTACGATATAATTGCAGGAAATGCGCGAAAAGAGATATTTGCTGGAAAGCTGCTCGACGCACGGGTCCATGAATATTTTTCTCCATTTAATATTCTCGTTGAGCGTTATTTTCTTCGCCGGTGCGGGCGCGTCACAATTTACATTAACAAAATTACTCCGCGTCGAAAAGTGCACGAGGAGCGTAAAAATAGAACGTGCGAAGCACACTCGTAGGATCAGAATGCGACCGCGCGAAATTTTAAGGGATGTTTGCGCGATTAATACGAACGAGTCGTTAAAGCGGCGCAATTAAATTACAGAAACGACCGATTAAATAGAATGCACCGCGCCGGGTTAAATGAAGTGTTTATCGTGCATCGGCGTAAAAACGCTATCGCGAGCGCGCGTTTAAATCACCGTTCGACGGAAATTCGCCGTTATCGTGATCCGGGGGGGAAAATCTTTCCATATTTTTAGAAAATTTAACTGCCAATTCCACGGTTTTATTTTTAATCTACCAAAGTGTAATGTTATAGAATATTTTAGAAAGCGTACCAAGCTCAACGTTGTCAGGGGAACAATCAGAGGGTCTAAAGTTTAAATTTTGAAAGCATTTAAGAAGTGATTCGCCATACATTGAAATGCCTCTTTAATACTATGAAGCTAAAAAAATTAATTTTCAAATTGAAATGTCGAAGGAAATTTTGATTTTAGGTTATGTAGTTCACAATGATCTAAAATAAAAATTGTAGACTGTCAGTGAACGTGTTAAAAATCGAACAACTATTGATCACAGGAGACAAACGCGAAAGTAAATATTTTCCTAGGCGATTTAGATTGCTCTGTTACTTTTATCATGGAGTAAAATTTTACCAAAGTCGATCAATCGTCAGGAACAATTAGCAGGAGATAGGGAAGTGAGAGTTTGAAAGGGAGAGTGGGCCCACTGGAGAAAAATTACACGGAGATGCAGTTTCGATAATTGATAGGAGAATTATGAATCGCGCAATCTCCCGGACACGAATACATTTTGTAATGAGAGCAGGAGGCGCGCCATGAATATAACTCAGTCTCTCCGGTAATTGAATGCCCGGGTTGCACGATAAACGAGACCGACTCACTCGGCTTCCTCGCCCGCGTAACTAGAAATATTTGCTTTCATTAATGAAAATGCCGAAACGCCGAAACGGCTTTCCGGTTTTTTTTTTTTTAGTCCTGACGGAAATTGCGTGTTTCGAGCCGGGTCTCCCGTTACGATTTTTATTTCTCGAATGTAATTACCCTCGACCGCACGCCTGATCCTCCGTTTTCAATCAAGAGCTTGCTCCGTACACTCCGTGTCCTTTCTTTGCTCTCTGTCTCGCTATGCTTTTCAGTGGATCCTTTTTCCATCGTACACGTTGAGTATCCCACTGACTGACCGTTTAAGAGAACTTAAAAAACCCTGTGCATACGTAATTAATGTCTGAATAAACAAGAGTACGTTCAGAATAAAAATATATTATATTAATTTCATAATTCTTATAGTAGATATTCATAATCTGTACAGCAACTGTCCAACGACTCATGACTGGACTTACGAGTGTACATATTAGTTTCAATGATAAATTGTCTATAGAAATAAGCTTCTTCGAGTCGATCGTTTGACGATCAAGTGGACAAGGTGGAATCCCGTGAAAATTGGGTGGATGGCGACGGGACCGCAGAAAAATTATTACCCGAAGTTGGATCGCTGCCTCAGTGATTCGGTCAAGTACAGCTTAGCGTGAGTTAACATGCAGGGTTGAACGCTCACGCGAGTAGGCAGTCACGTGGATTTCTGCGCCCGTTGCTTCGCTCCGTCGATTAAAAATCTGCCAGATTTTCTGGCGCGCTCGTTTATTTCCCCGCCTTTAATGCACGCGATATGCAGCGGCGCGGATGTAATTTTACCGCTCAGACAAATTTTTATGACCGAAATAGGGTACAAACGTACCGAAGTGTTTATCCGTTCGGTTAAATACTCGTACGATTTATTTACGTTTTCGAGCTCGATCTGCCGGGGGAATCGATCATAACTTTTGACGATCTTCTTCGTGTCATCAATAAAAGCGACTAAAAGCATCGATTTTTAATTTTTAATATTGTTAGGTAAACGAATAACTCTCCTCTCAAATTTGATTTAGTACTTCCGAAACGCAGAATTATTTTTGCACGATGATGACTTCAAATAACTCATAAATTATTTGTTGCACGATAAACTGTTTCAAATAAAAGTTGCATGATTTATAAGAGGACATATAGTACTGCAATCAGTTTTATGTTATTATACCATTTTTATTAGCGAGTAAAATCGGGCCAATTTTTGGTTGCAACGAGAATTAAATGATATACACACAGCAATACCTTACATATTACAGTTAAATCTCCAAAACTACTGTACCATGTATCGTATCGAATTAATTAATATCTGACAAGATTATTTCAATTGCTTCGTAACAAAATTTTTCTACAATTTACTCCGCGCATGCAAAACAAACAAGAATGTTTATGCAGAATTTGCGATTGGAAACGTTCCGGCGTTGAATGTAATCGATGAGACTATGAATGGCGCGCCCAGTGAATGAGCAACCTGCAGTGCTTTATCCCCTGAATTCAATTCGACCGACTCCGATACAGATTATGAAATGTAGGGTAAACTTGCTTAAATCATACTCCCCCGAGGGACCTCTGCTTTCACGGGCAAAAGATTCGTTAAACGAAGTTGCGACTTACAATAATCGTGAATTATAGAAAAGAGCGAAAAGGTTTGCTCGCGCAAAGTTAATAAGTTAAGTAAAACTTTGCAACTTCCAGTTCGATTCGATTCGTAATTTTTTTTTACGTATCGGGAACCGAATAAAAAGCAAATTAATTAAAACTGACAGGCTACGTCGAAGGCGTAGGATGGCCGAGAAAAAAAAGTTGGAAGTCGAGGGAGGAACGTGTAACAGTCGGTTCATCTAAGATCAGTAGTTTACTACGAAAACGAAGAACAGTGATTTGGGTCAGACGTTTCTCTCGCTACGGGAGTAGATTGGCTCTGGGCTGTTGCAAATCCCGCGCCGGAAATCGATGAATTAAGTATCAATCTTATTCCGGATAGGGAAACGTTAGATAAGACAAGGAAGGAGATTTAGCCGGTGACTTGTGATTCCTCGCTTCCGTAAATTATTCGATGGTCAATGAACACGAGAAAAGAATTTCCGCGAATGTTCCGTGTTGCACCGGTCGCGTATCTTAGGAAAAGGAACTGCAACAGTATCGACGATCGTTCCAAATTTTTAAATGATTAGCCCGCAATAATAAAAAGTATTTGTAGAGACGGATAGTTGGATTATCGAATGCTGGATGCATTTATCGAAACTGTCTGCGGGACTAATGGAATATACGGTCTGCCTATCGTCGGTCATCGTTCTCCGAAGATGAACTCGCGTCATACAATCATAAGCCGGAAATCGCGTTATCCCGTACAGAATTTCATGGAATTGCTATAACCGTGTCGTTGAAAATGAACCGTTCCCTTCCAACGGATTACATCTGCCAATATCTCGTTACATTTTATCACTATTAATAATATTCGCTATCGTTTTGTAAGAAATTACATTTAACTGTTCTCTCGTAATATCACTTTGAGTTTTCAAACGCTATTTCGATACGAAAATAATAGATAAAGGTCGGTGTTCGGTGAATATTAAATTCATGCACGAAATAAATTGTATACGATCGAACGAATCGAGAATATTTTTGTAGTTTTCCGTAAAATTAATGTCCTCGCGACACAGTCCACTTTGGAATAATTATGGACTTTCGTGAGGGTTCTCGACACGCGAGTCACTGTTCCGCAGGATTGAAAATTAAAAAAAAAAAGAAGGAAAACGGGGGAAAATCGGAACGAAGGTAAATATGTTAACGAAGCATAATCGTGAGTTCTCGCGTTTGGTGGCTGTCAAATGACGATAGCCCTATTAATTGGTGTTGCTTTTAACGCCCAAAACCCAAGCAGCGAGTTCCCTCTCAGGTGCAATCTGCAATTTGCGAGGATTATCGAGGTTCGCGGCACTTCGAAACGGCAATTAAGCTTTCCCTTCTTGAAATTTCCAACGCGATGTAACCTCTGTTGCGAATTAATGGCGCCTACGGTCAGCGAAACGTTACGCTGGAAATATTACTTTTACAACCGAGTCAACCAGATTAATTAAACCGTTATGTAACAGTGATTTGATTAGGCGACTCGCATTCGTGGCTGCGCCAATGTTTGACAACGCGCGTGTGATAAATTTGACGACCGATCGGTAAAGTAATTCCGGCACCGATTGAATCACAACTTTAATTGAAATCCAATCGATACGATTGGATAAATTAAACGTTGATTAATGTATATATCGTGATTAACGCGGCGGCGGCGCTAAATTCGTGTTATCTATTGTTAACTTATGAAAGCAGATTCGTTCGTGTTACGCTATTAATAATTTCGGACACATGGCGGCAAACTAAATTGAAACGGTCCGAATAATATGACACGATGAAACGTTACACGTCAGTAATATCGACATTGGCATTTTAATTTCAACTATTAAATTGAAATTGACATGTTCTTTTTTGGCACGGATTTCGATTGATAAATTATTATGGACAGATTCAAATTCTTTAATTATTAATTAGTCATTGGCATCTGAAATTCTTTAAATTTATAATATTTTCTTTTCGATTCGATAGAAGCTAAACTTTTATCGAACAATTACAATTACACGAGCTTAGTGCTTGGAAATGGTTTGCAAACAAAGGATACTATTTATCGTTGAAATAAAATGTATTTGCTTGACCCCTATCGCTCTCACGAAATAATCCTCATAGTACCATTACACGGAGAAGCATCTGGGAAGCTCGTACGTCGCGATGGTGCTGATATAATGGTCGCTTGTTCAAAGGGTTAATTCGTAACCGCGATTTACGCGTTTCCTTCGCGTAACGAAAAAAAAAAAAAAAAACAGAAACCAGATGGGAAAGGGCTCGTTATGCGGCGAAGAACGATATTACTTTTCCAACGGATTTTCACCTTTTCACGGGCAGTTTACGGCGTAACGAGTGGCCGGGGCTTAAGGTTGCCGGGCTAAGTGAAACTTCTCCGTTTTCCGTCTGCCAGTTGGCTTTAATCGCGCGGAAACATAACAGTATCGTAAACGTAGAATACGCGTAGAGGAGGGCTCGATTCGCAAGTCGAAACGGCCACGCTGGGATTTTCGTCGGTCGTCTAATTTCTCGTTTGGTTACGCGATTCCTGTCACGTTAACCGACAAGTCGAAGAAACTATAAGTAACGACGGGGTTACGTGTTGCGTTTACTTCGCTTCTTTCATTTTTCACAAAATCGTGGGAACCGCTATTTTGAATCGTAAAATATTTTCTACTTCCAAATAAAATTTTTCAACGGGCCGTCGTCTTCTTTGAAACCTGTTCGTTGCAATGATAAATATACGGGTCCCTGGTACAGTGAAAATCTATTTCGTCGTCAAACAGAAGCGCCAGCGTTCGTTTACGACTATACACGCTATCCAATAGCCTCGGATTAAAGGGATTTTCTACTTTAAAATATGCTAGAAAAGACAGAAATAAATATTTTGTCCAACGTTGCTCGGAACAGTACTTCCAAATATTGCACAATTATTTACACATATTTGTAGATATTAAATTATCGAAGAAACACACCTTGTTCGTTAATCATTCGTAGCAAGCTATTCGTCGAATAAAGATAACCGAGATTATTCGAAGCCTTAGAGTAAAGTCTCTTGGACTTTATTCGACGTTTTATTCGTAGGAAGCCAGTTAACCAGTTAATGCCCGACTCCGGCCTTATTAAGTTAATTCAATTTAAAGTTCCGAAAAGCGCGTAGCCAGGCGTAACTTTGCACGGCCGTGTACAAAGTTCCGGCGGGTTTTATCGCACGGCGGGGCGACTGCGATAGAGAGAAACACGCGGAAAAGTGTTTCCTTCGCTCCTCCGCGAGCGCCGGCAAGTTTTTAATTTTTACAACGACATCGCCGACTCGTAGCGCTCCCTATCGTTTATGAAGTTCCGTTTAGGGGCGGCGGGGGCGAAGGGGCCGAGTTTTTGTATCACGAGGCTCGCGAGCGCGGCACAGGCTGCAATATTAACAAATTCCCCGTGGAAATTCGTCCCCGATGTGCGATTTCCGAGAGATCAGCCGAGAGAGGACAGAATGAAAGGGGAGAGTGGCGGGGACATCGGCGCGAAGGGGGTCGAAACAGCCCTTAACAAAAGTTGAACGCTTCGGTGCGGCGGCATCCCGGGGCGGGCTGAAACTTTTAACGCGTCTCGAGCATCGGGCCGCTGCGAGCAAGAAATCGCAAAGGGGCGGCTAGAAATCGAGCTTCCAAGGGAATTTCGACCCCGGAATGTCCATTTCTCCGAGCTTTCATCCCGCCTCTGTCAACGGCAAATCAGTTATATTTCATGAATTCCTCGCGACCAGAAACGGTCGCCTTCCGCATCTCCCGTAGCTTTGATGCGTCTCTGTCGCTCGAAAGCTGCCCCGGACACGGGGAACCGTAACGTCGAATGAAAATGTTGGTCGCGGGAAACGGGATCGGCTAAAGTTCGCGAACCAAAGTCGCTTTGCGAATTCTCCGGCACTCGTGAAACTTAACGTTCCGCGTTTTATTTAGATTCCACCTCGGAGTGGATTGGACAACTTTGCTTTGGAAATATTATTCCTCATTCGGCGGACAACCACCGAGTAACAGGATTTCTTATCGAGAATAATAACTTTAATTTGATTTCAAACAGAAAAATGTATCTGTTATCTATCCAGAAAGTAACATCATATTTCCCACCCGATCTGTGTTAATATTTTTCCCCCCCCCCGATACGCGTTATTTCAAGCCTCAATTTTACAATTCGGTAGAATCCAACCTCGCGTTTAATATTTGTTCTCGAACTTTTCCCAAACTCAGTTTCCTCCGCGGAGAACATTTTTTTTATAACTTTCGACGGTGCTCGCCGGTAAACGCGTCCGTCGAGTACCGTTTCAACCTTCGTTCGAGCGCCCGGCGGAAGTTGTTTTAAAATTTGGTTTCGAAATTCGATTCGCGCGTCTCGCACGTTCTTAAGCACGTCGACGCGGGCGAGGCCAAACACCGTTTCCCGATGGGATCGAGCCACTCGTACGAACCCTGTTCCCGTAGCAATTGGAAGAAGCAGTTTCCGGATCTGCGGGAAAATTGATCGTGACCACCAGATTGCCCGGTAAGATGGGATTGTGAAGTCCCGCGGTAACCTGCATGCAATTCTCCGGGTAGCGAACACACGGCTGGGTAAAGCATCCTCGTTGATGTCCGCGCCTCAGCCATGATGTAACTGTCGTTGCTGATACAGGCGTTGTTACTGTTGCCACAATTTCCAGCGTGTTTCACGGTTCGACCGACACACTGTGCTTCTCCATCGGTAGGTTAAACCGCCCTTTGACCGAGGATCCGTTAATAGTTTGGCCATGTATCGTTATGATCCTCCTTTGGCCATCGTCAGCTCGGCCCGACCACCGGAATTATAACGATAATTGTGCTGTTTCCCTGTCTCGTTCGGTGCGTTCCAATAATCTCTGCTAACGTTTCTGGTTTCTTTAGACCGTGATACGAATCACACTTTTAATTCCGTATTCGAAGCTTTAAAATACTTAAAATAGGAAGGAAATGTTCGTATGAACAGATGCAAGGTAACTGCAACGAATACATTCTTGATCGAAGGGTGACGCGAAATTATCAAAATTAAATTACTATTTGTCGTTTGCACGATTTTGTCGTTAGGACCACTCCTAGCTACTAGTTCAGTTTGTTACTATTCGACGAATATATCAACTATTATAATTTATACTATCCTCTATGTCTATTTTGTAATCTGCTTTGACTCTATGGACTGAATGAAATTATTTTTGGAATTGGTTTATTTAATGGGAAATGAATTTAAATTTGTGTACAGAATATACTAAGTATGAACATGTAGAGTAAAATTATTAAACATTTTTGTACAGATTTTTAAAATTTAAGGAAAAATATGTGAAATAAACTTTAAAACGCAGTTGCCTCGTAAAAGAGAAAAAGAAAGATCATTTGACCGATCTTGGTAGGAATATACTCGAAGTGTCGGTGGGTTTAGTGTTAATGGTACAGCGTTCAAATACTAGTTCAATTCGAAGTTAGTACAAATTCTCATTACGGTTCTAGCGAATAGATACGCTCCTGATGTCTATCGTCTCGTCTTCGATAGCGATTGACGTACCTAGAACCCATGATACTCGCAGTTAACGACCTTGTCAAACCTCCGATTCCAGACCCAACTTCCTATACTAACTTTGATTGCTATTACACCGCGACAAAGTGGACGGGAGTTTACTTTTCCGAAAGACTAACCCCACGAAGGATCTAAAGATTTATTTGAAGATTTCATTTGCTGAATAATCGACTTCGAGAACATTTTGCAGAAGTTTTACGACCTTCGAGCAAGAATTAGGTGTTGTTTTATTAAACGCTGTCCGGGATAGAGCAATACAGAATTTATTAATTATTATAAATCGATTAGTACTTCAAACTGTGGCGGCACGTTTCATCCTCCCTGCCCAGAGGGTTTTCCATTAAACCTTAATCTTACAAGGTTCTGCATCAAGCCCTTGGTATAGATCCTGCAGTTAATAAACCTATAGTCCACATCCTATAACCATGCAAACACAGTGATCGAGCAGAGACGTGGAAAATTATCTTATCAAGATACAAGTTTCGAACAACGAATTAAAACATACAAAGTTTTGTCCATTATTGGTCGAATAAACGTGAAATGTTTAGCGTTAGAGTGAAATACAAAAAAAGGGAATTCTATCTACTAGCAATCAACGTTGTAAAACATATTTCTATTTCTCGAACACGATTACCTTCGATGAAGGTTTAAAAATATAAATACTAAAATATTTACGATATATCGAGGTTACGAGAATATATTTTTTTACTTTAAGACGCAAGTAATTTTACCGATGAGTTCGCTAATAGATTCTGCGAGGAAAAGCACACTGCCTCTTCTCGTTTGATTCTCTCAGCAATTCTGCGGGATGAACCACGGGAATGCGATCAACTCGGATTATTCTGCCGTTAAATCGAGTCAGAGACACATTAGGTCGATTATTATAATCGTTATCATCGTGGTACGTTAATGGTCCGCCTCGCTTCGTCGTAGGAAAAACTAAACGATTTATTACTCGTGACGTCGGTATTAAAAATCAACCTGGGACGAATTAAACGCAACATTACGGACACGGACGAAAGGGGAAGACCGCAGCTAGGCGTTCCGTCTCGCGTGTCAGGGGTTATGGTCGTTCCATTTCCCGTAGCGACGGCTACTGAAACTATAACGGTAACCGCGCAATTCTGGGATCTCGTCGACACGCTTTATTTGACCTCCTTGTCTTCTCCCTTCTTTGTTCTACGCGGATCCATCGATTCGCGATACGATGTGGAATATATGCATGTACAGGGTGAACCGATGGGAACAGGAAACATTCGAGAAGGCGAAATAAGCGAAAGATTTCGGCCTCTAATCCGAAAACTAACTTTTATTTTAATAAAATTGTGAAAGAACTCGTCTCTGCGTTCTTATGAAAGGGGGTGAAATCCTGCAGTCTCGCGCTGCCCCCAAAGAGGGTGGAATTTCCATTTACAGAATATCCATTCTTGGGTCTGGAATTTAGACTCGATTTACGATCAGATTTCGCTTATTAATTTGTTTGTAGAGCATTACAAATGTTCTAAATGCATATGTTATAGTACAGTCTCAAAAGGGTTAATATTTTCTTCGTGGATGCTAATATAGAGAAACCTTTTTAATAATGCAATTCTTGCTCAGAACATAGTTTATAGGGCCACTGTGTAAACGAACATCTTAATATAATTAAATTGAAATATACAAATATTATTTTTTACTTCATCCATATATGAGTGAGAGGTCGTTTCATTTTGGAACTAAAACAATCAATTCTCAAGCCAAAATGTTAAAGGAATGAAATTTTAATAAGATTCATAAATTTACGAAAATAAATACTGAGATAAATTTTAAGTAGTTTACAATTGTCTAAAAGTAAAGTCCTGGTCTCGTAAATAATTCTAAAGTTTTGGTCTGGCATCAACGAGGGCAATATGCTAATTTAGAATAACGAAGATATTAAGATGTGTTATTTTCAGTGGACGTACTCTCTATACGTACGTAGACGCGTTTCAAGCGGTGGCGTCGGCCATGGAAATTGCGTTTCCGTGCAGCGATCGGCCAATGGTTTAATTACTAGGTTCGATATATTCCTCGATATCGCGAAATCAGAATGGAATAGAGCGGGCGTCGCGTCCATATCGCGTCCGAATACATTTCGGTTACTCGTTATCGGTCGCTATCCGGCGCGAATATTTATTGTAAATAATAAAGGTTCGTTTCCCCGGCGGCGCCACGGACGCGCGGTAATTCAGCGCCGTCAATTAATCGGGAAGTTCGTTGGTGGTTTACGTCGAACTTTACGACGTGGAGTCCGAGCTGGAACGAGGCTGAAACGAAAGGACGAAATGGGGAAGCGCGGTTTGGGCGTTGAAAAAAAAAGCAATAGCACGCGCGGCAGTTGATCTCCGTTCGTCAAGAATCAATGGGGATCGCGCGATCGTCCGTCGTGTGCGCCTGTAAGATGGTACGTTTGTGTTTCGAGTGGTCGTGGAAATTGCGTTTCTATGCATCGATCGACCGATGGTTTAATTATCGGTCCAGGTATTTCCCTCGATATCGAGACCAGTTGGACGATCTAGAATGGATCGAGGCTGGCGTTAACGTGGCGACGATGATCTTCGTTTCTTGCAAATTCCATACTACGGTTTGAATATTTATACGCCGATAGGTACAAATTCAATCGGTCGAAGCATCGTCGACGGGACCTTTGAAAGCTACAAAGATCAGATTTATATATTCCTTTGGAAAAGAATCCTTTACGATCGAGTTTCTTTGCGCGTCGAGTGCTACCGTGTGTAGTTCCATATTGTAGAGCTCGTTTGGCATATTTTTCTTGGGCATACAGGAATTATTGTACAACCATCGAACGCTATACTTTGAAGTTCGAACAATTTGTTTAATACCTCCTCGAAACATCAATGATTTTGGCAACAAATAATATTTTAACGATTCATTCTCTATTTACTGAAATATTCTTCGGTGATTAAGGGTTCTCGCTGTCGCGAGAATGGACTGCTGTTTGTATTAACATCGCGGGACAGCGTGAAATATTGCAGTCACACTATACCTACGTCATACAAATGCAGTAGGTTCGTTGTACGCTCTTTGGAGAACATGAGAACGTAACTGTCAGTGCATATAACTTGAAATACGATTGGTTAAGGAAACTTTCGCAGGTTATTCTCGTTGTTTATTGCAGACATTTCCTTTTAAGACCGGAGTCGGATTCCTGAAATTGTACGTGGTAAATTCTAGAACCTAGCCGGACTGTTTCTAGCGCTGCATTCTGCATGATACAAGTTTCATTATAATAACAGGGTCTTTCGGAAGCCTACCCGCACGAGACAACTCCGGCAATATCAAAATCTAAACTCCAGAGATGCTAAAGACCCCAACAAGAAACATTTGCGAAGCACTCAGATTGCCCAATTTTAATGAAACTTCATAGACCAATAAAAATAAATTTCTTCCGCTGCAAATATAAGTGTTTGAGAACGAATTCCCCAATTTCTCCAACGATAAGATAATTCCGAGTCTTCTCCAATGCTGATAATGTTTGCAAATCGAGCTCAGTGACACCGAATAACGTTGGATGTAACGTTAGTCGCGAACACTGGATATTCAGCATCGCGATAAAGCGTGTTATCTTATTACGTCAAAGACTATGGACGCGTGACGTAGCTGTAATTCAATAATAACAACGTTACCGTGCGGTTGTTCTCTCTCTCCGGGCTTCTTTCGCAAAGGGCTTCCATTAGCGGGCGCAACAGCGAGCTCTGATTATTCGCGGTAGATCGGTGCGTTTCACGCGTTTCCATCGCTAGCGGAACATTCGTTTTCGCAACAATCCGAGCAAAGCGGGGCTCGTTATCGCCGATGAGCGTTTGTCGAGCGCTCGCGTTCCCGCATTTCCTGCGTTACCGTCGCGAGAACCTGACACGGAGGCCACCAATTAGCTGCGTAAATCTTCACGCTTTCGGATATCCGGGGATCGCGCATTAAGCTCTCGCAATTAGCGGGTCCAATTAAAAACGGAAATGCAGCCCGCGGGGCTCGGGGGAGGCCCGCGTATTAAAATCCGCTGCCGGAACGGGGCGCCGACATATTTTGCACGACGTCGAACTACAACGCGCCGGAAAGTTTACCAGGGTTCCATGATAATTATCGCAGCGGCACGTTTTGTGAACTTGCTAGACAAACTCGTAAACGGAGAATTGAAATTTCACGTAATTCGCGTTTCGTGAAAGAGGGGCGGGGATTATCGTAGTTAAAATCGGTGAATTTCTCGGCTTGGTGGACTGCAATGGGGCTTGTAACAACTTGGGAGTACGCGGTAAATCCTTTCGATCTGTCACGAAGTTGGCCCCACTAGATACCTTCGTAAAAGTTTCGTATATTTTGTAAAATTAATCGAGACCGTTACTAGTAGTAAAAAATACTGAAAAGTAATGGAAATCAATATAGAATTTATATTTTCGCTACGAGAAGCGTTCCGACGTTTTGCCAACATCGGAGTTAACTTCATCAGGGGGTCAGATGACACTGATTAAGCTGACTGCAGCGCTGGCGAAACGTCGGAATGCTCGTCCAAAAGAACATAGATAGACCTGGAAGCCTCAAGGAGCATCAATTACATACAAACTTTGCTTTCACCGGCCAATTTATCTCCGCGAACTGTAATGTGCCCCCTCGATCCTTACGACCCATATCTTTAAATTCTGAAAAATACCCCTTCATTTTATCCTATTCAACGTGCTTCCCAAGATAAATCGATTCATAAATTAAGATAGATTATCCTGTTTAGCATTGAGTATGACCGAGAGCAAATTGTACATGAAAAGTTTTTCCTCTTTGCTAATTTTAAGATGCATCCGAGGATTCGTAAGCGTGACAAATGCTGCCGAGTGTTTCGTAATATCAAAACTGCGAAGGTGTAAAATTTTCCAATAATATTAATTCCATGAGAGGATATTTTTAGCAGATAAAGCCACTATGGTCTAACGAAAAGTTACAAGCCGATATTAAGCAGGTTAAGCAGACGTTTATGGAAAATTTTCTCCTGTTAAAGCGTACCGAATTTGTTAAAAGTAAAGTTACGCTTACATTATGTTGCAAAAATATTCCGCATTCGTGCATCGTATGCTTTCCATATTCCTGTACGCCGTAAATGCATAAAATCCGCAGTCTAGCAATATCTTATGTATAAATGATCGGTGGCAGTAGATTCGAATCGAAAATAGATTCGACCCATTACGCCCGCAAACTCTGCAGTTATTTGAAATGATATACGTTCTGTATAACTCTATGTAGAGTTGTTCGTTCTCGAGTACCTATCCTCGTTTCCCATACAGTTTCCATTTATTCATCTGCAACAGCGAGCTTAATTTTTGTTTCGAGTTGCTTTCCATCCGTACGAAAGTACTAGAAAATATGTTTTAGTCGTTTAACCGCGCGATACTAATTTTAATGTAAATCGTTTTACTTGCACTTATACATTGCGTAGATTACGTGTCCAAACAGTACCGAAAACTTCTGCTACATCATTGCCAACGGAAGCGGAAAATTCAATTTTCGAGCGTAAATTTCGTCTAACTAACGACGCTCTGCTTCAAAAGCATATAGGTGTCTTGTACGTAATCTATAAATTACACTGCATTTTCGTTCATCTTACTTTCACGCTTACATCTAGAAACTCACGCTCAGAAAAAGGTTCGATTAGCAGTAAATTGTGAGCAACAGAATGCGCGAACCTGTTACGTAAGTGGAAAGTTTCGTGCAGTTTTCACTCGAAATCAGTTTCTTCTCGCAGAGGCGAAAACAGAGGCGTGGAACGACGAAACTTGGCGAAAATATTAAACACGTATTTTTTTATTCGCCAATATTGTGTTCAGGAAATGAATGGAGACAGAACAAATGATGAATAAGACAGAAATTTAATTTTTTACGATTGATCACTTATTAAATTAGTTACTAAGAATAAAATTTCTATCTTCATTAGTTTCTGAATATTTTATCTGCAACTTTTGGGGGTAGTTTTCATCCCTCGAACATAACTAAAACGAAACAATGTGTAATATTGATAAAAATCAGAATTTTTCAATCGAGCGACGTTAAGACGTTTCTTATCAGTTGACTCGAGTCTCCGAAAGTCATTAAATTATTCGAGGTGGCTATAATTTTCCCCTCTCCGCGAAAGAAAAGTAAACTTTCTCGCGGGAATTATAAAAATGGACGATTCGCTGTAATCGCGAAGACACGATCTTCATGCAAGGTAAATCTATTCCTGGTTCTTCCAGAGATTCTCGAAAGCAGCGCGGAAGTGTGGATCGTGTCGCAACGTCTGCGGCCTTTCTCTTCTTTGCAATCGCAATGACGCGAAAGTGCCGCGTGTCTATTGACTATCTTATTACTTTTGCCGCGTCGAACGATCCTGACAAACTCGATTCCTAATCGTGAATAAACAGAGGCACGAGGATCTCGTCAAAAGTTCACGGCCGATTATCGAGAACACTTTCTAAGTTCACCTAGATCTAGAAAGTTGTCTCGCCGGGTCGTTTCACTAAATTCTTTTTTCAGGTCAGTACAGACGTATCCTCGAACAAGAATTCGTTTATTAGAGACAACCGGGAGAAAGCCACGACCCAAAGCACAAAGATAGTTCACGAAATCTTGTTGTATCGTTTTACGAAAGTACTCCAACCGTCTCTGCAAAAAATTAATGCAGCTAACAATAAGGAAATCTTTAAAGAAGATTAAGCGGTGGAAGAATATTATTTTCGTCGAGGCGAGCAAATATAATACCGCTGCTAGTTACGGGCGAGTGAAAGTGTGGAGAAAGAAGAAATAAATCCGAGTCACAAACAACCGTGAATTACGGTGGCGGATTCGTAATAGTGGAAAAAATCTGCTTCGCGTCTGAAAACGCAAATATTTCCAACTTTTTCATTTTGACTCCACCACGTCTTTCATAGACATTTTGAAACATTCTGAAACGATGTACTTTGACTGAAGCAATTTTCTGACGCAAAAGATTTTGCATGTTTTTATCGTTATTACTGCGATTTATGCAATTTACCTATAAGCATAACGCACATTAAGAGGATTTTGCGCTTAACCGCGCAGATCTGGCAGATATTAGCTTGATAATGAATAACTTTCGTTAATAAGTCTGTATCATCGTGAAATACATACAACACTTAAATGGCTCGATGACTATTCATAGTTACCGCGATAAATGCAACGCGAAGTTATCTCCCGATCGATCATAATAATCTGCAAACCGATAACAGGAATTTCGCGCGAAATTCATAGAAAAATGAAATATCAGAGTAAAGTAATAAATTTTTAAATATTTCTACTTTTAATTATTGCGGTCTAAAAATCGATTAAGACTGTCGAGATTAAAAGACGGTTCAGCGAACGGGTACACAATGGCGACTTTATCGTTTATAAATATTTGGGACACGTTCCGCATTCAATGAGGGGAATAGACTTTACCAAGACGTTTTAACTTTAAAGCGCCTGCTAAGCTTCTATAATATGAGCTTAGGATCATCGTAATCTTGAATACTAGCGTCGGCTTTAAATTCTATCGCTGTGAGAATACAAGAGATAATTTTTGCCGCCGTTCCTGACGTTATAACGACCTCCTCATTTTCACGGCGAATACGGGTTTAATGGCTACGATGAAAAAGGCAAAACATTGTTGAATCGCCAATTACTTGGTTCATTAAAACCCAGACAGTGCATTTGGAATTAACAATCTGGGCTAAATTGTCGAAGAATATTTGAATCATTTTTACGTACACAAATTACAGTTTTGCCCACTTAATTGTTCCGAAATTATTGAAAGATTTAATAATAGACGTAGTGCTTTACGGGCAATGTACCGAGCGTAGAAATTGATTATAAAATCGCGCTTAATTTTCGCTCGAAATTGATTTTTCTACGGGGATCCCGATTAATCGGTTTTTAGATTGCCAAGAGAGAATGCGATTTACCGCGAAATCCTTCCTACAACGAAATTACAAACGCACACCGATTCGACTTCAATTTCATCCATTGTCGCATACGAACAATGCCGTCTGCTAAACTGCAAGAGGAAGCAAGAATTGAGATCAAGTGTACACACGTACACGTATGCGGTTAGGTGTGTCCCCGTTGAAGCTCCACCTGCGCTCTGATTGCGTTACGTTGCGCTTTGCTCGTCGCGGATTTCCGTCGTTAAAATGTTGCAATATCGTGCAAAAGTTTCGACCGAATTTTTTTCATTTATCCGTCGTTCCGCGTTTTTATTCGTATTTCATGAAATTTCGACGACGCGCGACCCCTCGTTGGTCCCGTTTCACGGTTGATTAAATATTTGATCGATTCGGCTCGTTAATAATTTTCTGCAACACGCGCCCGACGTGCCTTGGCGCTCCAAGCGTATCTCGTAAGATTTCTGCGCCGCCACCGAGGGTCACCAAGGTGTGATCCCTCGTAAGTTTATGGGTGCTTAAAGCAGGTTGACGATCCCCGTGGAACACGATAAGAATCCGATCTTCTGGCTAATTAAGTGCATTTTAGGAAGATCGTTGCTCCTCCGCGGAATTGCAAAAAAGTGTCGCCGCGAAAGTAATTTCACAGTCGAGGATGCCATTACTATGCAACGAGGCCCCCCTCTCTGTTCCGCAAAAGAAATTTCCACGGGAATTACACGGAGATTATTGACGCGTAAATAAACCCCGGGCTCACCCCCGTTCCTTAATTAGAGACACCGAATGCAAATGGGATCCAAGTACTCGAATAGTAGGTGTAGTTACCGGAGATATACACGGGTCGCGCGATGCAACGACGACGAATACTGCACACGTGGTACCCGATAGCGAAAATCCTACCCGGATCAAGGGACCCGATAACGACTCCGGAATCATGTAAGTCGGTACCAGCTATCCTAGAAAGCGTTATCGAGTCTCCTAACTCTAGGGCTCTCGCTTGTGGTTTCTACACAGAGGTCGTGGCTATATTCCACGATACCCCGTACTCGTAATTGTCTGGTTTCACGCATCTCGAGTCCTCGGTATCGAAATCCATGAATTCGAGATCGTCAAGTGTCGCGTTTCGCGAGCTCCTTGATACCGTGTTCCGCAGATCTAAGCTTATTGGGTCCCCAGAATCGAACGTCGATACTTGTTCGTATCATTTATTTCTAGATTTTGTTCTTGGTCTCAAATTTTTATATTAGATCGTTCGACGTAGAAAACAAACGAACTACGTATTTTGATTGCTGTGGACTAACAGTACAGGTCAAGATTAATTTAATAGATATATGGTAACGTTACTTTCAAATGGTCTTGACTGCAGAAAATCCATTGTTTGAGCACCTTAAATATCTGAAAGGTTCTGAATTAAACTGCGTGTTCAGGTGTTGGGTATTAGGATTAGCAGATACCTTCCTCCTATCTTTGTTGTTTTGTGAGGAAACGTTAGAGAAAACATTTACACTCTATTCTTTCTCATAACCCTGATTCGTACGGTTCGATATAGCGTCTTAAGGCATTGTCCCATAGATCTCAGGTGCTTCGAGAGCAGTTGATGGGCCGAGGGGAGTGGTTATGCGTCGTTTATCGCCAATACGGAGCTGTCACTACCATGTCTCGAGCCTGACGTCGTCGTTGTTGATTGTCACGACCTCGAGATCTTCGCTATCCAATCCCCAAAGTTCTCGTTACCAACTTGCACGACGCTGACTGAGCTCGTCGATACCACGTAACGTGACCTCGAAGCCTCGACGACATTTCGTGATCCCGGATTGTAAGTATGGCAAGGCTGTCAATTTTAACATACGATTTCTGTAATCTATTCGTACTGTTATTTGTTAACTAAAAACTTGGGACTTTAGCGTTAATTTTTCTGTATCCCAACTACCCACGTTGTTTCCATTCGCCTAATCGAATAAACAGTGTATCGTTCGCGCCCCGTCACGCGATAAATTTCCCAAGCATGCATCGCAATCTGTCTTCGGTATTTCTGGCAGCAACTTTTATTGCATAATCCTGTATCGCTTGGATGACGATCAATTCTCAGGTACCCTAATTTAGCTTAACAGTCGAACCCTTTTCTTGGCCGATCGTACATCAGCTCTCGGCCTGGCCCGATCGTTTTTCATCGGTGACGTTTCTCTCGGTTCGCGTCGACGTCGAGAAACGTCGTGTCATCGTTCGCCACGTTTTCGCGAAAGCAATCGATGACACCCGCCGTCGAGGAGCTTTCGAACTTCTGCCGGCTTTCACCGTTCGCTCTCGCTGTCGTTCCGACAACAGAAAGACGCCACGTGAAAGCGATTAACGAGACGACAAATCCGCGTTCGACTACTCGTTAGAAGCAACGGGGAATACTTGGAACGGCTCGGTTATCGTCGAACGCACGGGGGAAATACTTTTCCCGTTGTTTCTGAGACGGAAACGGTCGGCGCGTTTCACCGTCAGACGTCCACGGACGCGTAATTTCCGGACGAGTTTTAATTTAGTTTATTGGCTGTCGTGCCCCCGCCCCGCCCGTTACCGACTTCCATTTTCCGTATTATGGGCCAATTTGCATCGACCGAAAATAATTTCCTTATCTTTCGCTCCGACGAAGCTGAACGTCTTTGACAGACTGCGTTACGAAGATGAGTTTTTAACGAGAAATCGAAAAATGATTTCCTTACGGGGAAACGATGCATTGAAATCGGTCTATATCGTGGCAATTAAACTTGTATATTAAATTAATGTCAGAAACGAGTCGATGTCAGTCCAAATTCGCAGTTAATTACTTTTTATCTATGCACATGAGCGACGATGTTATTACCAATTGGTTTATATTACGCTAATAGCATTCGTTCAATTTGCATCAAGAATAGAAATATTAAAGTAGTAAATAAATTAATTTAGATCCATATCTGAGTTAATAGAGGGAACAGTAAGGTTGGACGAGTTTAATAAATTCAGGAATATGCCCACATTATTATATTATAAGCGATAAACGCGGAAATTAGGTCAACTTTTGAAAAGTCAGCTCTGAAATTGCGAGTTCCAAATAGAGACGCATAAGAAGACGACCTACAGTATCCATGGAAATTAATTAGCTAGCTTCCGGACATGATGAATATAAATACAATTATTAACACGTTAAAAATAAACTCAATTTATAGCATGAAAACCATAGGAAATGTTAGATTTTTTGATATCCTTCGAGTAATCAACAAGAATAATTCGGTATATACGTTTAGCCATGAATAATTGGAACTATTTTCGATGGTCGAAGAGTAATTATTTGACAATTTTTTATTGAATTGTATTGAAAACACGTATTTATACAATACTAGTCAAAGCTTGAGAAAATTTACGACACTACGATAAAGGAGAAGATTTGAACATTAATACAAAGTGGCTGTAACGAGGGAACAGGAACAAATGCAGCCCACGTTTGTATAAATTTAATTCCATTGTTTTTTTATCCAATTTACCGTTGAAGCGGGTCCCACGCGTTACGATACATCCTGCACATTGTATTTCGTGTTCGTTCTCTTCAGATCAAGGTTCACAAACAAAACAATTAACGTGGAAAGCAGCATGAAAAGCGGCACCATGTTCGTCGAGTTTCGTGTTTGCATTTTGGTCAGAGGACAGCTTCAAAATCGATTTTATTCTTGCCCAATGATGTGTTTACATTCGCAAATAAAATGTCCGAAATTATTCGAACGAAATACTGTCCGGGTATCCACTCGCCATTTTTCAATGCACAGTGTTCAAACACTGCGATACAATATTCCCAAATGCGTACGAGTTTATTTTAACTTCTCATCGTGTATCAATTTATTAACTACACTTTCTTCGTTGCTTAGGTTCATTTACAGTTTTATTTGACCCGCTTGAAAGTAAATCGCGTAAATCAACTGACTCTTTTACGTTTCGTTCCGATTAAAACCGCTGGAAAATTTCAATAAAATACTCCCACGCGGGAAGAGACTGTTAGGTTGTTAAAGAGAATGTTTGGTGAATTAATGTGTAGCGTATAACTCTTGATATTTTTTCCTGATGGGAAAGAAAATCGAGGAAGGATCGCGGGGGCAGCTACGAAAGAATTTTTCAACGCGGAGCGTCGCGGCCGGAATATAAATCTCGATTTCCTCGGAGCATCGTCCAGGGGCTTAGAGCACTCAATACCTCCAATAAATCCGCAGTGTAATCGAGTCTTCGCGTCGAACATCCGGAATTAGCCACTCGCCCGGTATCTACATTGTTCCGTCTAGGGACGTGAAATCCGCAGGAATTTTTGGCCCTCGATCGGAGTACAGGGAAGGTCAATATTGTCGGAAGAAAATTGGCCACGTGGTGCGAGGCGCTCTTTCCCGCCGCGAGCACGTACTCCAGGAGGTTTTGACAACACGCCGGGAACCATCACGGTCAGGACAAACCGTGCGTTTCGACCAATCGAGACGCCTTTCGAGCTCTGATTGAAAATAAATCTTTTGACGAAGCAACGTCGCCTACGCGCCGTGAATACCACCGACCCCGGCGAATACCTTTTTCGACTTAATAGCCCTGGCGTTTTCCTCGCCGCGAGACGCGCAGTTATTTTCGTATTCGTTCCCGGATGGAGGTCTCTCCTTTAAAATGAAGATTACCTAGAGAAATAATAAGACTTTAAATAAATTACGCGCTCAGGAATGGCGATATATTTCCGGTTTCGTTTACAATGTCAGACCTACATTCACCAACATTTTAGAAGACTTTTGGACAATAAAAACGAGCAAAGTGTAATTAAATTTGTTAAAACAACGTTCATGACAGCTGCAATGAAATCTAGCGATTAAACTTAATATTTATATAGACTTTCATTTAGCAAATTTCTTTTCTTATTATTTTTTAATCGTTCGAATATATAAATATAAAATTCTTTTTAAATTTTGGGAGAAAATAGGGCCTGGATACCCAGGCCCATTCGTTGTCGAAAAGAGGAGAGATCTTACGTATCGCTGACCCTCTTCCACTGATCTTGACCACGCTACACACTGTGTAAATTAATTAAAATGGCGTCAAAGCGGTCGCAGGACACGAAGGATTAATTAATTTAAAGTTTAGTTTAATTCTGTAATTTACACGTGCTCGCGCGACGCGAATCTAATTTAATATTAACGACATTTTGCGTGGCTCGCGTTTAATTGCCACGGAAATGCGCACCGCTGTTAACGTATAATCGAGACGGCCGCTGAACCCTCGACCGATGCGCGTATTGTTCGATTTTAACTGTAATTACGGTTCCCGAAGCATGCGAACGCCTGGACCGTGCCGCTGGGCAATATTAATAACACCTAGTAGTCAGCGGTTAGTTTATTAACATTACCGTTCTCAGGCGAACCGCGGTATTCCACTTTTCGACCCTTTGCTTCCTCCACTCGGTTGCTTATTAATGTCGCTATACAGGCTCGCCCAGAAACGGGTTCCCCGTAAATTGTTAATTCCTCGGGCGAATTTCCATACACATTGAAAACTCCGGAAAACCGGTCACGGGTTGAATTAATTTTTTAATTAAATTCTCATCTTTGATCGAACTTTGATTTTTACGACGTTCGTCGAACTTCTCGCGTCTGAGCGGATAAGTTCCTTGGCTCGTTAAACGAAATTGATACGTTTTACATGAAAATTATCTCCCGATACGATATCACGTATCCTCGATGTCTACGACCAATAGAAACTTGAACAGAGTTGGTACTTCTCTGCACGAAATCGCGAAGTATTTCTCAATCACCGCTTCTCTTTGATGTTTCTTTCAGTCTCGTTTCCAACGTCTATTTTATCGCGTTCGATGGCTACGTTTCTTTCGTACGGATTCAAAATTTCGTAGCAACAAATAAGTACACAAACGTTTACGTCGAAAAGCTTCCTCGTAACATTTTATATTATATTTAAATTTTCAACTTCCGCGTTGGAATTCCGGCCGCGAGAGTACACTCACGTTTTTAATAAAATCTTCATCCACGTATCGTGCTCTCCCGCTTTATTGTTCGGCAGAACTGGCCGTTGCACTGCATGCAATTAAACCGTCATCGCTGCTCGACATTCCGCGAAACTTTTTCGATCCAAAAAAGTTCGAAATCACGCTTTATTTATTTTGGCTCTTTCGTTACTTCGTTTTGCTTTTGCTCGAATGATATTCACAAATATTACTCCGCTTCCGCTCGAAAATATGTCTCCTCATACTTTTTAACAATATATTACACAGTCGAACATATCTAATTTAATAATTTATCAAATTTTCATAGTCGTAATAATGTAAAATTTTTAATAATTCTGATATTATGTTTTCCGTAACGCAATATTAAAAATAGTTATTTTATTTCTACGAATAGAGTACTATCAACGAAAATAAGTTTCTTTAATGCATCGTTCGATTATATAAAATTATTACAAAATGACGAAGCGTGTATTTATTCCGGTTCTGAATGTTTGGACGAATTTCTTTGTGCACCCTGTATACGCACATGCGGGCCGGCTTTATGCGCCAGAATATAGATCACCGACCTCTCGAAGAAGCACAGGTAGAGAGAGCTGAGAAATCGCATTACTGTCCGCATCCCGGCATGTACTCCGCCACGCAAGAAACTCTCACGACGCTATAGCACAGCATAGCCTGACGACTCTAATTGAAGTAACCGCTTAACGATAGGTCGAACAAGATAATACCAAGGTGTTTCATTATTAACAGCGGGTTTTCTAAGAACTCCATCCTTGATTGCAAATCGTCGCGATCTTTCCAATTAATTATTAACGTTTTTCTTTGCGCGTGCTTCTTCGGCGATTGAATTCTTTTGGGCGATCGCACGAGAGCTTTTCTTTCTGTTCGAACGTTTTTGCACGCAGAGGTTCCTTTTAAAGAAAATTAATCTTTAAAATTTATTCAAGCTCGGGCTTATAAAAGGCGACTCGCGATCAATTGTTCTCTGTGCACACCATCGCTGTATTTTGATGGAATAAATTTCAGTATATCGCGTATACCGAAGGAGATTAATATGTTTTCGCGCGTTATTAAAAAATTCACTTGTTTATATTGAAAAAGGCGAATCTTGTCACGCTGAACTTTGCATATATCGACTTTAATTCCTGGATTTATTCGTTGCGAATAGTTTTTTTTTTATTTTATATTTAAAATTGTTTCTTAATATCATAGTTAATTTTGTGAAGCTTTTACTATTAATATATTAATTAATTTCACAAATAAAAGTATTAACTTCAACTTGGTAATAAAATGAAATTGAAAAAGATTCTCATAGCGTTAAAATCGTTGAATCGAAATATAAATACTACTATCACGATTTTAGTCTCGTTGTTTGTGCTACCGTGCATTCAATATTTATCGCCGATCCGCTGGTTAGCAACAGAAATAAAATAACGATTTTTCTGTCATATTATTGATATCAAACTCGTACGACCAAACACGCTTTAATATATATCCCACGATCCAATATCAACACTCAAATGTCTAAACTTCTCGGGATACTTTAATATTATTTTTCATATCGACGATGATAGGCACTGTGCAAAAAATACCACACGTTCGATGATGTCTGTTATTAATATAATATTGAACACGAGTTTTATTACCACAAAATTATGACTACTCGAGCCATAGTAGATAATAGAAACTACTACTATGCAGGTGGCAGTATAGTTTCTTAAAACGAGAATATTTAAATCTACGGATTTGGTTTATACATCAATTAATTAAATATTAAATTTAGGACAGTACATTAATTTCATGTGAAACTGTACCATAGATACTGTAATTCTAAATTAATTGTATGCTTAAACAATTTGGAATCGTTTCCTGCAGTAAACACCGTGGAATAGTTTATATGCAATGTAATAAATGTTCCACAAAATTAACTAGCGTAGGTAATGTCGAAATATAATTGAAATTACAGTTTGTAGTTCTGAATGGTCTGCATTAATGAAGAACCGTTTCAGACTCATTAAATCATTATAATTAACACTGGAATATTCGTTCGTAATCAATATCGATTAGCAATATTTTATCGCGCATTTTACATCGCCAATTGAATTCGATATGGTATAAACCATGGTACGCGATTTAACGTTCGCAGTGGTTGTCACGTTGACATTTCAAACATTCTTTCTTATCACATATGCTTCGGAAACAGTATTCGTTTCGCATATTTAAACTTTTCCGCTCCAGTGTACTTATTTAATCAAGCATTTAATTCATATAGACGTTAAAACTATGGTTCGCGTTTCATATTTGAATGCTCGATTTCTGTTCGCTGGATTTCAAGTTTCTTTAAATAAAAGAAACATTTCCGTTTCGAATTAGTCGTCGTCTGGGCTTTGGCGATACGAGCAAAGATACCCCGACAAAATTGCATGCAAAGAACGATCGATCAGGCACGCTAATTAATGGAACGAAATTCGTATCCTGATCCTTCCTTTTACCAGCCTTTATCCTCTAAACTTAATACAGAGCGATTCATAAATCATGGATATCACTTCGGAGGGTGAAATCAGCGCGCCAAACTAATAAAGAAAGTTTCCCAACACGCTTGCTCTATCCGACCTTATTTCCGAGCTACAGTTGTTTGTAGTATTTCGATGATTCTCGTTTCGAACTTGCAAGGCGGCGTACAGCTCGTTCTATTCGATCTTTATTTCTTCGTGGGCAATTCTATTGTTTGTAGAAGTTGTTATAATATTATATTACGTAAACTATATCATTAATTAATACATGTCTCCACGCTATAATCATAGAATTTGAACGTTATTTGGAGTGAATGGATTCATTATTTGGCGATTAGTTATTATTAGAAATCCATAACAATGATTAGTGCCAACGCACAATAATTGTTTAGCAATGATGAATTCGTCGATTAGTAGAGACCAGAGCGAGGTTTATTTACGTTAACCACGTTTCCTGTTTACTGTAAACAACCTCGTTAATTGTTCGCCGAAAGCTAACACGTCAAGGGGTAAACTACAGAACCCTTCATTTTTATTCGTTTGCGGTTCCATGCTTTCTCAAACAGGGCTAGAAAATTCGATACTAGTCGGCGAAGTCACGAGTACCTTTAACGGTTAAACGATGAAAGCATAAAGGGTAATGAGATTTCACTCGAATTAATGTACGCGCCCATATAATTACAGGCGAGCCGACTGGTTTGGGGTGGGGAGGACAATCGATTCAATCAATTTTTCCCCACGGAAATAGTCAATTTACGTACTCTAGTAAGCGGCGTTTTGGCATCTTTCTTTCGAAAAAACACGAAAAATAAAAGGGCCTAAAAAATAGGTGCAGCTGCACGCAACGTTCTGTGATATCGCGAATAATTGTTATTGCAGTAAGTCGTATCCGTCAGGTCAGTCTTCCTAGAAATAGGAACAGTCAATTTTGTCAGTTTCGTTTTTATTTCACTTCCTAGAAAATATAGTTTTAACCAAATTTATATGACAATCATTTTTCATCATATCGAGTGTATTTGTACTATCGATAAAAGTGCTTCTCTTGTCCACGAAAGACCGTCCATTTTGGAAAACGCTGGTCCGGGTCGTCAGCTCGTTCCGCATAATAAATATACAGAGTGGAAACTGACAACAGTTTTTTTTTTTTCTTTTTAAGTAACCGGGGCCAGAGCGACGCTCAATGAAAATTTGCATTTCATTTCCCGCGTAAATATTTGCGCTGCGGCGTCGGTCTCGCGGAGCACGGCCGTGGGAACAGCGGCAAAACACCGCGCCAAAATAATATTGCGGTCGAATCGGCTTTTAAATGCACCCTGTTGCGCCGCAAATCGGATGAACGTATTCGTCGATCCTTGAAAGAATATTTTCTCAAAAATCGGGAAAGTCGAGCAACGTACAGATTCGATTATTTTCTTGCACCGATCGACAGAAGACGAAGATCATAAAAAAAGAGAAAATAAATTATTTGCATTTCTATCTCTTTTATAGTTAATTCAAAATAGACTCTCATGGCCAGGTTGAGAACTGGTCACTGCAAACTCACATATGAATACCTAATTAAGAAAACAGAACCACCAATGTGCACTGTCTGCATGGAAATCATTACAACCAGCCACTTGCTATTCGAATGCAGAAGATACAACACCCTAAGTCAGAAATATAAAGTAACATCGACAGAAGTTCTGGCGACAAAGAAACACATAGAAAATACCCTAAACTATCTAAAGGACATCAACATATACCACTGCATATGACCGGACAGGAAAAAAAAAATAGACTCGTTTCTATTTAAAAGAAACTTCCATCCGTTAGTAAAATATAGAAATGTTATATTTCGTTGGAGGACGAGATTCTATAAAAAATAACGATTTCTGTACGGAAAGAAGTCACACATTTCAGATGTAGAGGATAAGGTCGTGCACACGTATATAAAATATTAAATTCTACGAGCATAATTATGATCCTGCATTCACTAGCCGCGGAAAATTGAGTCTGCGTCCGACGCGTGTAAAATATTACATTCTACGCGACACACGTCTCTTTGATCGGTTTATGGGTCTCGATAATTGCACGCTGTCCGTCACTGGGCGCGGTGGTTTGACGTCGATGAAAATCGCTATGCCGGAGGAAAACGGGGGCGACGGGGTAAGGAACGTGTTCGGGCGATGACTCTTGTCACTGAAAAAGCCACGATTGATGCGGCCACTTGACGTTCCCGGCAGAGCCCGCGCGCGCTTTTCTTTGATTCCTTTTTCCGCGTTGGGGCGTATTTCCCGTGGAATATGTCGAAAGGGGCATTCTCGCGACGCCAGCCGCGCGAAAATCTATGGGAAAAAAGCGCACCGTACGCGAACCGAGAAGTGCAACTCGATGAAAACAGCGTCGCGAGCAAAGAGCAACGGCGTCATCTAATTACATCGATACCTGTCGATCGCACCTGATACGTTCGCATTTCGTTAACGAGAGTCCCGCGCGTCGGTATACTAATTAGTTCTCGATGCGACTCTCAGGTCGGGTGTCCCTCGAGTGTATTTTTAAAACAAGTCGCGGCTTTCAAAGGGCTCGAGAGGTATCGAGAAATATTTTATCATTTAACCTTTCGCGTCGGAGACCCGTGTAAAACGTAATATCCATAGGCGAGTTACGCTACATTTTTGCTCGATAGTTTTCGAGCCAGCCACTACAAACGGCCACTTCTGCCCGAATGGAACCGCGCATATGGAACGATCGAAAAAATTTCGAAAAACGACCCAACCGGAGGGAACAACGATTTCTCTCGATTTTCCATTCACGCGTCGATGCAAATTTTTACTGTCGAAAGTTTCGCCCATTAAGGGATCGCTCCTCTGTGGACGTTGAAATTTAATAATTTTGTCTACTTCTAACGATGTGATTCTCTTTACAGTTCATTTAACTACATTTTAGTCATACATTTATATTTTTTATACAATTTTAAGTAATTATCTTTTAAGAATAAACTCATATTTCAAAATCACGTGTCGCTGGTGTAGAGTTTTTTATTTTAAAATTTGTAAGTTGAAACATATTTGGACGCTTCAAATAATCTTTCGTGTTAGAATCTATTTTGCGGCGTTTCTGGCCGTTCAATATTGTAATCCAGGTAAATGTCGTTTAACGTTACCAGCGACGAAGGTGCGTTATAGTCGGCGTAAACTTAACCTTCAACTTTCCGTCGAAGTGCATCTGCCTCCATCGACGAGGTTTCGAATGGTGAAAGTTAACCTCCGTAAAACTTTCTACGCGCGCCCCGTGGATCCAGCATCGAGAGATCGTGATCTTCGTCGTACGGAACGTACATCGTCGGTCGTTTGTTCTCGAAATTGACAATACGGCGCGTGATTTCGAATCGTGATTGCGCGGCTTCCCCCGAAAGTTTCGCCGCGAGGCTCGTCGAGGCCCGTTTCGCAAATTCGTTCGTTATTCGCGATCGTTCGTGAAAAAGTTCAGAGCGGTTTGTCACGCGAACGGAGCGTTCCTATTGATAACGAACGACGGGGAAAGTTCCCTACGATTTCGATGCATCACGCCAACAAAATGGAGCTTGTTGCCCGCATATCGAGTGGTGCGCGACGTTCTCAGAAGTCATCAACCTTCTCAAACTTTCTTCTCCGGCCTTGACGAACCGTTATTCGTGGCTATGAACCGACTTTCAGATGTACCGCATATTCTACATTTTTTTATTTTATTACGTCCCACACGTGCTCGTGCTTATTCTCTTCCTTTCCCTTTGTAACACTTTATCATGTCTTTACGATACAAAAATTATTCATGGCCTTAAGTTTATTCTTTGCGACGTCGTGTATATAGTGACAATAAAATTATTCTATAACATTCGTTAGTTTATTTAAAATACGTCTCTCGTGTCTAAAGTTTAAATATAAATAGGGATGAAAAATTCAATCGAATAACTTGCGAACGAATCGAGATGGAAAAATGTTGCGCGCGAAAGTGAAGAGTCGTTTTATTTTCTCTGTTAATTTTCAATTCTTTGTAGTTTGCAGATTTTACATTTTCCAGCGACTGTATAAATTTCACTTGGTCGCGGAATCAATCGAAATATTCGTCTTTCGTAAAAGAATTCCTTTAATGTCCCGTTCGCGGAGTTCTGTGCTGCAGAAATTTTATTCCTTGGAATTGTAAAGAATTTTATGCATGCTGCTTATTTACATGTGACGTAGTGTATTATGTAACGATACGTCTCGTTGAGACTGGTCGATTTAACATGCCATTCGAGACATTCTCGATGCAACGACTTACGTGCTCAAGATTACACGACGAGCTATCAAAGAGTTCAGTCGAGCAAGAAATTATTGCATCAATATTCCATGATAGACCGTTCAAAGCTCTTTCACGGATCATGTTCCCAGAGCCACAGTAAAAATGGAAATAAAAAAGTGAAGTAATATCGTAACAAAGAGTACGTATGAATTCTTTAACGGAAATACCAACGAAAATCACTTTTTCGATTGGAAATCGATCTGAACGCGCTACGTCCGAGGAAATTTCACAGCTCGCGCGATCTATGAATTATTAAACATCATTTATTCGTCGGAATTAACGAAGCGGTTAGGCCGACCGATGAAATACCATCTGATTTTACTTTATCGTGTTTTCGGGCTAATTGATCGATCGCTTTTCGAGTACGGAAGTACTCCCGTTTCTCTTATTCAACGCGTTCGTATTAATTTCACGCTCTTCAATTCACTTTTATGTCGAAGAGCGCTTCGTACTTCGGACATTAAACGGTATCATTTCAATATTTCCGCGCGATTATCCTTCAAATTGCTCGAAAAGAAAATGCATTGGATCGATGGTAACCTTGTTCGAAAAGAGTATCCTTCGTTTAAAGTAATATTCGATAGAAACGCTGTGGTACTTTGTTCTTTATACAGAATTATAATATTTCCAATATTCACGATTGCAATAAGCAATCAAATTAAATTAAAGCAAAATCAGTATAGAAAGAGAAATTTCTAAATTTATTTTACAATTAAAACATTATAATTTTATTTGAATTTGAATTGACTTTGTGGGATCGGGAAGATAATGACTCCGCTCTGTTCCGTTCCGCACAATTGTATTGTTGCTGTCGTACAACGACGTGACTCGTGGTGCGGGTTACGCTCGACTCTCTGGTACGATCATCGCCACCGTACCAAGAGGCCTTCAAAAACAAAAGACGGTCAGAGACGACGACAACGGCTTTTCGGCTCACGCGGCTCTGGTCGTCTCGTGTGCAACCATCGTCTCGTGTGCAACCATCGTCTCGTGTGCAACCATACATTGTAGCGGCTTCGAACGGCTAAGGCGTATGTGGTGCCTTGGCCGCCACACTACCCCCCTGCCAGTAATTGGCACAATTACGAAAAATTGACCGACTACATTACCACTACCATTTACTCTATTATATAAAATACGTTATCCTAACTAAGATTTACATTACAGTATTTGAACAGAGTTGAAAAAAAAAGGAATTTACATGGAGTTTAATATATAATACGTAATACCTAAAAATACATGAAAGTACATAAAAGTGATGGAAAAAAATAAATGGTATATGATACTTATTATAATAATGCGCAAGCCTTAAGTACTACCGCGTAATTTGAAATCGCTCGGGAAAACGTACGCGTCTACCTGAACGCGTGACACGTTGCTGTATAACCGGCGCATTGTCAGGTACGTTTGTTTGTGTGACCGGCTGATTTTCTATGCTCACGGGATCCGGTCTGTTTTCTGCTAGCATATAAGCAGGCTTTAGCCTTTCAATTGATATATTTATTTCCTTACCTCTAATGTTTATTGTAAATGTTTTTTCGCCTCGGCGCACTACGGCGTATGGACCTTCATAAGCGGGTTGTAAAATAGTTTTGGCTGAATCTGTTCGGATGAAAACATGTGTTGAACTGCTAAGATCTTTGAAAACGAATGTACGATTAACGGAATGGCGTGATGCATTAGAGGGACTCAATTTAGAAAAATGGTTGCGTAGTCTATTAGTAAAATCGGAAGCATTTTCTGTGCCTTCCGCTGAATGCGAAGACAAGAACTCTCCCGGTAATCTTAATGGCTCGCCATAAACTAATTCCGCTGAGGTAGCGCCGAGGTCTTCTTTCCAGGCGGAACGAATACCGAGTAGAACCGTCGGAAGTATTTCTGTCCACCTGTCGGATCCGTGGCACCTTATAGCCGACTTGAGCTGTCGGTGAAAACGCTCTACCATCCCATTGGCCGCTGGGTGATACGCCGTTGTGCGAAGGCGTGTGGATCCAATTAAATTGTTCAGCGCAAAAAATAATTTGGATTCGAACTGCCTACCCTGATCGGTGGTAATCCGTACGGGAGCACCAAACCGCGCTACCCAACCGTCATAAAAGGTTCGAGCTACGGTTTGGGCCTCCTGATCGACCATGGGGAAGGCTTCCGGCCACCGCGTATATCTGTCTACACAGGTCAGACAATACCTGAAACCTTCGGACACCGGTAAAATTACTATGTCTAAATGAATGTGTTCGAATCGCGCAGAAGGTTTAACAAATGTAGCCAATGGTGCAGTCACATGACGGGGAAATTTTTGATCTTTGGCACGGTATACAGCAACGTGTCCACGTGCGAACATCTCTTTTAATCGACGGCCAAACATAACGTTGCGTTATGAGCTTGATCGTCGCGTTAATACCTGGATGTGATAATACATGTAACATATTAAAAACTGCACGTCGGAAAGGAGGGGGTGACATAAGGTCTTACATTCTTAGTCGAAATATCGCAAAAAATTTCGGAAGACGTGCCAGGCAACGAGACTTTGCGTAATTGCAGGCTAGATTCGCTATTCAACAACCGCTGCAACTCCTCATCCTGGGCTTGCGATTTTGCCAATTCTTCGAAATTAATCGAGTGGTTAACCGTTTCCACTCTGGACAGTGCATCGGCAACGACGTTGTCTTTACCGGAAATATGTTGAATATCTGTAGAGAATTGCGCAATGTAATCTAGGTATCGGAATTGTCGAGGAGAGCATTTATCTAATTTCTGTTTGAAAGCGAAAGTTATGGGTTTATGGTCTGTAAAAATCGTGAAATGTCTGCCTTCGAGCATATGTTTGAAATGTTTTATTGCTAAATAGATAGAAAGTAGTTCCCGGTCGTAAGCTGAATACTTCTTTTCGGCAGATCCTAATTTCTTAGAAAAGAATGCTAATGGTTGTCGTTCGTTGCCGACGCACTGATGTAAAACAGCTCCTACGGTGTAATCAGAAGCATCGCAGGTAACCGACAATGGAGCGTTGACCGCAGGATGAGAAAGCAGGGTTGCGTTTGCTAAACTATTTTTGGTATTTTCGAAAGCCTGACGCGCTTCCGAAGTCCAGGCTATCGGGGTCTTGCCCTTTAAATTGCCGGCTAGAAGGTCGTTCAAGGGTGCTTGAAAGCGAGCGGCATCTGGGATAAAACGGCGGTAAAAATTAAGCATTCCCAAGTACTGCCTCAAATCCTTCGCGTTTTTCGGAAGGGGAAATGACTTTATGGCTTGTACCTTGCCGGGCAAAGGTTGAGTGCCGCTTTCATTTACCCGATAGCCTAGAAATTTAACTTCTTCCTGTCCGAACGTGCATTTATTCGGATTAACAACAATGCCATAATCTTTTAATCGTTTAAATAATAATTCTAAATGGCGCAGGTGATCGGCTTGGGATTCTGAGGCGACCAAAATGTCGTCTATATACGCGTAACAAAAATCGAAACCGCGTAAAATTTCGTCGATAAAGCGCTGAAATGTTTGCGCGGCATTTCGTAACCCGAACGACATGTACGGGAATTCAAAAAGCCCAAACGGCGTTGTAATGGCCGTTTTTCCGACGTCTTCCGACGCAACCGGAATCTGATTATAAGCTCGGACGAGATCTATTGTGGAAAATACCTTTTTGCCACTCAGTTGTTGCGCAAAATCCTCAATGTGACGCACGGGGTATCGGTCGGGAATTGTCCGTGCGTTTAACGCTCTATAGTCACCGCAAGGCCTCCAAGCTTCTTCGCCCTTCTTCGGAACCATATGAAGGGGTGCTGACCACGCGCTCTTCGAAGGACAAGCGATGCCCATCTTCACCATCGCGTCGAACTCCTTCTGGGCAGCCCTGAGCCGGTCCGGTGCAAGCCGCCGCGGCTTGCTGGAAACGGGTGGTCCAGGGGTTGTCTCGATGTAATGCACCGTTTGGTGCGTAGTCCTCATCGGGGTGCCGCTAGGCCGTGTAAGTTCCGGCATCTGCATCAGGAGCTGGTGGTAAACGGTAGTCCCTGCTACTGTCTTCACCGACGGCGTTTCATCCTCGGCTCGTGTTCCGCGGACCGTTAACGACGTGGTCCGATCGACGAGGCGACGATTGCGGATGTCCACCATAAGATCGAAGTGATCGAGAAAGTCTACCCCGATTATGGGTTTTGTAACATCCGCAACCACGAATCGCCACACGAAATCCCGTCGTAGGCCGAGGTGCAGGTTTAACGACACTGTCCCGTAGGTGTTAATTACACTCCCATTCGCCGCCGCCAGCTGGTACTCCGATCTTTCTCGCAATCCGCCTAGCAGGCGGCGCGGAAAAACGCACAAATCGGCCCCGGTATCCACTAAAAATTCCGTCTTCGAGCTGTTGTCTAAGATGAAGAGGCGGCGTGATGCTGGATTTGTGTCGCTGGCCGCCATCAACGACTCCCCAGGTCGTTTCCCTGATCCGTGGCGTTCCAATTGCACGGTGCAACGCACCTCTGCGCGGCCGGACCGAACCGCCAATGGTACCAGCATTTCCCTTGATGGTCCATTTGTCCTCCCGCGGGCCGCTCTCGCGATCGCGATAGAGATCGTCTGCGGTAGCGCGAGTTTGGATGATTTCGGTGGGTCCACCTGCGACGGGAAGATTGCCCCTGGTCCACCAAGGATTCACGGATGGCAGAAATTTCCTGCCTCAAGGAAAGAGCCAATTGCGACATCTTAATGTTTAACATGGCCTCGATGCTCGGGCCCGGCGGGGGTATTTGGCAGGATGCAGATACGCCCGTAATCGCGGCCTCCGTGACGTGTACCCGCGGTGTCATCGTATCCGCAACAGCGTCTGCCAACTCTGCCACCTTATCCAGCGGGGTGTCCCGCTGCGTGGCTAAAATCACCTGCATATTAGCAGGTAGTCGGCCCATCCAAAGCGTCCGCAATACACCGTCCGAAAAAGCCGTACCGGCCAATCCGCGCAGGTGACGAAGAAATTGAGACGGTTTTCTGTCCCCGATTTCCTCGTGTTCCAATAACCGCCGCGTTTTCTGTTCCTGCGACGCACTAAGCCGGCGAATGAACTCATTTTTTAGCGTCGTGTACGGATCCGCGGCCGGGGGATTCATGATAATGTCTCTTACTTCCGCGGCGTGTCGCGCACTTAACGCGCCGAGAATGTACCCGAATTTCGTGGTCTCCGACGTTACATTGGATACCTCAAAACTTCTCTCTACCATTGAAAACCACATCTCCGGGTCTCCCGGACAAAACTCGGGTATCCGTACAGCGACGCGATCAACTGCCAACGGCACACCCGCGGATGTCCCTGCGTTAACGTTAGGGTCAGTCATTTTACCAGTCTTAGTCACACAAAAAAAAAAATAGTTTCACCGCACACACACACCGCGCTTACTATTTGTCAGACCGTGTCCTTTTCTTATGTCCTTAACACTATACACTTATTTCTCTACACTAACTAATATTGTCCGTATACAAAAAATGTCCAAATTTTCTTAAAAAAACTTTACTTGCGCGGCGAGATCACGTCGGGGTCACCAATGTGGGATCGGGAAGATAATGACTCCGCTCTGTTCCGTTCCGCACAATTGTATTGTTGCTGTCGTACAACGACGTGACTCGTGGTGCGGGTTACGCTCGACTCTCTGGTACGATCATCGCCACCGTACCAAGAGGCCTTCAAAAACAAAAGACGGTCAGAGACGACGACAACGGCTTTTCGGCTCACGCGGCTCTGGTCGTCTCGTGTGCAACCATCGTCTCGTGTGCAACCATCGTCTCGTGTGCAACCATACATTGTAGCGGCTTCGAACGGCTAAGGCGTATGTGGTGCCTTGGCCGCCACAACTTTATCCAATCAGACCATAAATGTAATTCTAATCATAATACAACGATACTTCGAGTAACTCGATGAACCTTGATCTCGAGGATCTCGACAGAATTCGCGATTTTTTCAGAAATCTATTTAGTTCAGCTGGTTCTGCTTTTAATAGTCGTGTAGATAACCCATGTTTCGACGCGCGTGCGAAGCTCATTAATCACAGAGTCATCCAAGTAGAATTGTCACTGAGTTTCTCTGGTATCGCAATTAACGTACAAATTAACGGGTCCGGTGAGCGTAACGTAGTTCCACGCGTATATTTCGCGGGAAACATAACAGGAAGAATCGTCGACACAGGAAAAGGTCTGCAGGAAACCTCCGTTGTCTGCCAAGACGTGACCATGTTCGCAACCGTGTCCCGGAACATTCGCACAGATTTCTGCGAACGCACAGGGCACGATCAAAGGCGACGAAAGACGATTCTCACGCCAGAATCATGTATTCCTTTCAGTTTTTCTCTTTTTTCTTTACCTTCCTCTCTTTCAGAACTGCAAACATTCTCACAAAGAAACATCGAGTTCTCGTGGAATATCAATAATGGCATTCAGAGATCTTGCCAGATTTTCTTCGTCGACAAATATGGAATCTTCGTTCCATTGTTATTTACCACGTAGAGACATTGACGACTACGTTTTCTTTTTTTATATTTTAACGCTGTTCCAAACTCCAATGGAGATTATTCGAAGGTTTAAAGCGATAGATTGCAGTCGTTTAGGAAGTATTACTGTAGGTTTCTGAAGGATTAATTTTGTTTCTTCGATTCGTCAATTAGTTTGATTTGATTTTAATATGGATGTTCGAGTCGCATATATTGAGCGTTTATTCCGTTAAATGTCAATTTCAATGAGTGCTATAGAAATAGATCAGAGGAACGTAAATATTATCTCGTCGCTGACACGTATTACCTATAAATACATATTATTATCACTGTCCACGACATTTCGTTTCGAGGCACAAGTTGTGATTATCTTCGACGTAGCAACGGCGAAGCACTAGTCGCAAGAAAAAGCTCGTTACGCGACTCATCGGATCGAGGGAAAGAAGTTTCGGTAAAAATTTTAATTTCGCCCGGTTATTATGCCGCTACAATACGGAATCTCTGTTTGAAAATCGCGCTGCTGCCTCGCATTATCAGTTCGTTCGCGTTAAAAGTAATTGGAGTATAACGAATTCCACAAGTAATTTTTGTTTCACTTTTATCGCTCGACGCGATTAAAAAATTGCTCCGTGCTCGATATCAGAATTTAATCGAAGTATCGCCAATAGTCCCGCGCCTCTAATTCCCCCTGAAATTAAAACGGTTATGACTTTCGTTTTAAACAGATACGGTTCAATTATACTTGTCCTTTGTAATTAACATTTATAATTGCTGCATCGATGGAAAGATCAATTTCTGGGATGTCATCGTGGACGGGAATCGTGGCCGTTAAAATTGCATTTCAGAAACGGACAGAAGGAGAACGTGATATAATAATTAGAAGCTTATAATTTATTGAAAACATGGTTACTCTTCAGGTATTGAAAGTCACGAGAACGTCTTCGATCAATTTTAATGACTTCATTATCATTGAAATTCATTACAGATATAATTGTGCTTCCAGAGTGTTTTCGATGAATTATACCTATTAAATTTCGCTATTAATTTATTCATTAAAAGATCGTCTCCGATTCTAGGATTATCTAATTAATAAAATTGCTCTTTATACGGTTTTGCAATAAAATATTTCACCATTTTCATACTGTAGGAGTCGAGAGTTATTCATCGAATTCCATCGATCGCGGTAAACAGCTGAGCGACACAGGATCGAACCGAGTGCGTCGACCCTGATTGAATGTATACGTGCGTGCGGCCATGGTGACGAAATGTTGTGTACAAGCGGCAGGGAGCCATTATTTGTCAGCAATTTATGTTAAATTTTATCAATGCAATCCTATATCCTGCTAAAAGGAAAAACCTTTCGATAAAAGTGTGTGCAGTGTTCGTAAATCTAGCGTTAAACGAGGGAAATGAATTCTAGAAATTAACACCTAGCTGAATGTGTTCGTCGAATCGGCTGGGAAACGGCATCGAATTATTCAGAGGCGCGTGTTCTTGCGCGAGGAAACGTTCAGAAACGGGGTAGCTCTTGACCGAGAAGTCGGAAGTAGCCGATTGTTCGAGCTTGGAATGCCAAACGGTGCGCCGAACTTTCTGTAGGAATTTGAAATGTGTTCGGTACACGTCCAATTCCCTCTGACATTCGGTACACGGAGTTCAGGCATCGACGTTATCGATAACGGATGAGAAGCTTGGTCCACACCGCAAACTCCATTACTATGGTTAGCCTCTCTAAAATTAACTGGCGAAATTAGCGATCCAAATAGATCCGCATTCCCGCGGGGCACCGCACAAATTTCAAAGCTCCCGCGCTCTCAAGAATTACAACTGATCAATACGAGGCTTGGTCGTTTTCGCGTGTCCTGTTCCCGGTATAGCACCTTAAGCCTCGAATGTTAATTAATAGAACCGTCGATGTTTATGCCTTCGCCGAATGTTCGATCACGATCGCGGCTGGATCTCCGTTTGGCGATGTAATTCGATTTTATCCGTCCGCTGAAACCGAATATGGATTCGAACTTTCGTCGATCCGTACGTATTGACTGTTAATTGCGACTCATTCGATCGAAGAGATATTTGTCGAAAGTGTTGCTCGTCATCGTTCTCGCTTTCTATCTCTGAGTCTAATTTATTCAACTCCGGGGCTAAGTCCTTTCTCGTTTCACATTCTAATATACAGAAAATTTTAATGGGAGATTCTAGAGGCCAGAATAAGACGAAAATCAAAAATATCAATATCTTGATGGAGGCTTCGTTAAAAAGTTATTAACAATTAAATTCAAAAATTTCAAATCACTCTGCAAAAATTATTTTTAGCTGCGGGGGTCGATTACAATCATTTTTGGTGAATAGACGTACCCCCGAATTTCTACCCACTTTCGAGAAAAAAATTCGAGAAGCTGTGAAATTTTTCGACGGAAAAAAAAAATGTCAAATCGTTCTGGAAAAATTATTTTCGGTTGCGGGGGTCGATTACAATCATTTTTGGTGAATAGACGTACCCCCGAATTTCTACCCACTTTCGAGAAAAAAATTCGAGAAGCTGTGAAATTTTTCGACGGAAAAAAAAAATTTCAAATCGTTCTGGAAAAATTATTTTCTGTTGCGGGGGTCAATTACAATCATTTTTGGTGAACAGACGTACCCCCGAATTTCTACCCACTTTCGAGAAAAAAATTCGAGAAGGTGTGAAATTTTTCGACGGAGAAAAAAAATGTCAAATCGTTCTGGAAAAATTATTTTTAGCTGCGGGGGTCGATTACAATCATTTTTCGTGAATACACATACCCCCGAAATCTTACGCATTTTCGAGAAAAAAATTCTTTAACGAAACAATAATGTCTGACCAGAATTCTACTGAAATTTCATGCGTATCTTTAAAACTCTTGAACGAATTGGAGGATTTTAATGATAAAAATGGGCCGAAAAAATACATTGGATGTAAGGTCTACTCACAGATTGCTGTTTTACAGGCGTAACTTTAAACGTTAATAACTTTTTAACGAAGTCTCGATGAACAAATTGGTATTCTTAATCTTCGTCTTATTTTGCCCTCTAAAACCTCTCATTAAAATTTTTCCCAGGGGTGATCGAATTGTATTTGCTTATCGTATTATACCGAGACGAAGCATCTAATTAGTTTTTCGAATAAATTACTTCGTAGATAGATTTTTATTAATCAGAGACAGAGCACTCAGTTATTTTTATTTTTCGCGTGCAAATTTCAACGGCGGAGAACAATTACTTTGAGGTACATTTATTTAGATGCGACTAATTAATTACTTTCTCCGTGGTAGGATTTGTAGAAAAGTTGTCGACGGGGGATAAATTACGATACGTTGTAATAGCATTGTGATTGCGATGCACATTAAGATTCTATTCCTGGATCATGGGTTTAATTAATACGATTTTCGGAACTCGTGCGATATTCGACCATTGATATCGCGCTTCCCTTCCGCAGATAACGCAAATCGCAATAGCGCGCCGTCTATACCGCAAAATCAATTTCCATGAATATCCAACTAGCTCCCTTGAATCAAGATGAGAACGTACAAGTATCTAGAAGCGGCGCTTCCTAGGCGACGATTTACGCGTTTCTGCAACACTGATTCAGAAACAAATACATACCGATCACGTAACCGTCGATTTTCGCAGCCATTAATCGCGAATTTCAGGCGAACTCTGCTACAGGGCTCTCCAACAACAGCGATAGAACGTTGAATCGAAACAAAACGACAATATGCCGCTCATTGTTTCATTTCGATAACATTATAAATGAAATACAACTTAAACCACTCACATATTTGCGAGTATATTATCCCATACGACAAAGTAGTTTTAATTTACGAATATTTATAAATTAAAGATTTATTTTTTGGATGTCACGAACGGAAGGTAACGAAATATAAAATTTTCGACGGTAGCTCCAAACCTGAAAATTATTATTCGCGATCAAATATTTACAGCAGCGTGTTAAATTCGTAAACGTTGCGTGGGCGCGTTTAAAACAATAATTACGCCGGGAACGTAATTAAAAGTTTTTTCATTAAAATTCAGCGAATACACGAAACGAGTTCGCTATTGTGAAATTCCCGTTGAATATACATGGAAAAGCGCCTTTCCTACTTAATTCAAGTTCCTGTATATTTTCAATTTGGAAGTGTGTCCCGCGAATTTTACTTAAAATGACGACGCGAAACGCCACGGCCCTGTACAAAGCTCGAAAGTTTTCACCTGACATTGTTGTTCCAAAAGTACGGCGGACGGGCAGCTTCGCGGGGAATGGTTGTTCGCGAATCAACTTTCGAATCGATTCGTCTCAAAGAAATCCCTCGAAGAAATGAATCCTGTGACGCAATGCTTGGAAGTTTCACCGAGGAACACTTTAACACTAAATCTACCGACTCTTTATGTATACTCATTTCTACCATGATTGGTCAAATGATCAGTCTTTCTTTTTCTCTTTCTGTCCAGTTTTTTTTACAAAAAAATATAAATCATTCAACCGGTCAGATGATGTTTGAAAGCGTGCAGTGTCGCTAATTTTAACTCTGTTTTGCCTAAAAAATTTGTACATATCACTGAAATATAGATAAATAAACCTTGCAAGTTTGACTGCGAAAGGTCTTATGGTCTGTTCGAAAAAAATTCGCCAAGAAAGCCTAAAAAAACGCAACAAGAAAGAGTCGAATTTTTTGACGGTTTCGAGTGGAAGGCCCCGTTAAACGCGTGGGCCGATTTCATGGGGGCGATTAAAGTTCCTCGGGACGTGAACGTACCTCGTGCAGGAAATTCTGACAATCGAGCAGTCTTCCATGTCGCGTACACCGCAGCGTTTAACTCGGTCGACGCGGAGGGTGAATTTTCCCGGTAAAACCCGGTAGAATCCGTCGACGAAGTTGCCACAATGGGCCGCAAACGGATCGATCGGGCCACACTGAGACCGTCAAGGTGTTACGGGAGTTCACAAAAGTGTATCAACACCGGGGGCGCGTAACGTTGACGCCTTTCGGGTGTTCCCGTCGCGCTCTCGAGGCTGGTACTGTCTGCCGCAGCCCAGCGAACAGTTGTCAACTCGTCGCGAACGGTAGCGAGCATTTCGGCGTCCCCCCGACTTTGATCGACGCGACAGAAGCGATAAGCGTGTAACGACGTTATAAAGTTCCCGCTCGTTAAACACCTCGACGCGCAAACGGCAGACGACGAGCAAAGGTCCGATACGATTAACAGTCGCTTCGTTGATACGGGATACGAGGAGTTCTCTATTGTATGCTTTGGATCGTCGAACGATAAATCGCGATGCGCCGGGGAACGCAATTTTCTGTCGCGATAGCCGTCTACGCTTATCGTTCTCCTTGATACGGTTCCCTAAGTTGACAACGGGATCGTTGACACGGAACTGTTTCATCTGGTTTGCTCCGTTTCGCCTTTCGACTTCCTCGAAGTCGTAAATAATTCGATTTGGGGGGAAACGATAGAGGTTTTTAAAAACTGAACAAATTTCAGCTTTCGAAATAATGTACATGTTTCTTTCGTTCAACTCCATGGGATGTATGCATGTGTAAAAAGAAATGAGAAATGTGTTGTTTTAAATGTGACTTTCGTTGACGATTCAGCACGAAGGGATTAAATTACTCTGTGTTTCATATTGTTTGCTCATTTTTACGAGGACTAATTAACGCGTCTTGTGCAAGGATGGATTCAGATTGCACGATTTTTTTATGACGAATGATAATACACGTACGATAGTAATTATATTATATTCATATAAAAATATGAATTTGCAGAAAGTAATAAGGTTGTGTCTCTATATTTGTGGTCACGACTGTCTACGTCTGCAAGGACGTGAATTTTTAGATTTCCAAGGCTCATATATTATTTTTGATTACACGATCATCGTTCTATCGTATTTAAACTTCCACTGTATCGATTTTATCGAATGCTCCGATTATTTATATATCCATAAATTAATTAATGCTCTAACCAAACGATAAATTATTAAACCTGCAGTACTATTAGCTATCTTCGTATAAATTTAAATTTGGAGTTTTTTGGAAACAATTTCATTGATTAAATTTATGGTGTATTTTTCGTGCGCTTTATGTGAAACATTTCATCCTTTCTTTAGACTAGAAACATGTTGGAAAACGAAGGAGACACAATATATTTTGATGTCAGTTTCATAAAGATCAGACACATTCTACTCCACTACTAATTGCCTTTGTTTGGATCATAAAATAACATAATTTCCAAATTCATTAACTAACAACTAATAACATACGTCACTTACGTTCTTCTAGATCATTGCCAACAAAAAATCTCTTTATAAAACGTTCCAAAATAAAGAAAAAAAAAATCATCACAATTCTAGCAGCATAAAAGTGACGAATGCTATCTGAATTTCTGTCGAAACGTAAAACGAAGTGTCTGATTTGCAGCTGACGAGACGTTATAGAACCACGCGCTATAAATCTCAGAATCGTTGTTTATACGGCGTTTCGGTGTGGAAAGACATTTCGAAAATCGTAAAAGATAAATATCGTTGCCAATTAGTCGCAGACCCGTGTCCTTTCCCGCGCGTTTGAATTATATAAGCTCCTGATAAGTAATGCGGTGGAACCTTTCGTTGAACAATCGCTCGGGAATACCGCAACCAAGCGGTGTTTCCCTTAACCCAGAACAGGTCCGCGGACTGGGCTACCAGTTTAGTTATCTCCAGCATTCAAACTGAAGCTCGCGTTACGTGCTACCGTGCTTTCGAGCTTTCCTGTCGAAACTACGCGCATTTAACCGAGTACCGGTGCTCAATGGAAACGAGCTGCTATTAAGCTCGGCTCATTTGCCGCTTAAACGTTCGTGAGATCAAGGTTTCGCGACGATTCTTGCCTACGTCCACGTTTCACTTTCGGATCCAAGCAATGTCGATTCGCGCGATGCTCGAACATCAACCATTATCGACGTGCATCCTAGTTACTTTCGCGGTTGATGGTTTCCTTTCACAACGTTCACTGCACTCGCCAAATCAAATACTGCAAGAAAACTCGAAACGCTCGCTGATTTACGAATTTCGTTCTCGAATACGTGGTCACATATATTTGCATAATTTAATTTATGGTATTGAGATTTTAATATCGTGGGATATTAAATATTATTGATGTGTCTAAATCAACCTAATAGTTGGCTAATTTAATCTTTTTATCTCGCCATTAATTCGATTCTTTTCTTCTAACTCATTCGTCTCGTCTTCCTCCTTCCTCTATAGGAAAGCTTCTTCTTTGTTGATCCCTTATATTTTATCTACGATCCTTGTCTATTTTCCTCCATGCGACATATTGAACACTCTTCTCCCCTTTTTTCTAACCGTTGTACATTTGATCGTAGTTTTCCTCTGTTTGTAAATTCTTCCTGGTTGAACGTGAGACACGGATGGATCTTGCACCTCCTTTGTCTTGTCTATCGAATACTAACCACTCACTCGCCTTCTCCTCCCTATCTGTACAACCTGCTCGGTGCTAACATCTCTTATCACTCCGACTTCTCACTCTTCTCGCCCGTTTCCAATTACTTCCCTTGCTCTCCAAGTCGTACATCTAAGTTCGTGTTTCCGTTTCCTATATTTCCGATTTCCTAAAGCTACGCTTTGTTCGAGCACGTCTCCAAATCCCTCGTTCTCCTTTATTTCGTATCAGGCAATTAGAAAATAACATTCGATAGAAAGTATATTTTTATATTTTTTACTTTTCAATTTTGGTTCAGTTTCGTCTCGAATCGTTTGACGATACATTTTGAAACGTTGTCAGACGCTGACGTTTCGATAGATTTTTCAAATTGTAGGGATTCACGCTCACATTCGCGATAAACAGAACAAATCGGTTTGCTCGCGTTTCTGTTACTATCGATATCTGCGGGACAACACTGGGCTTCGTAGTAAATCGAACGGTATGCGGCAGGTATACATACGTATAGCAACCGCAACGTGACGGGGATACGAAAATTCCTTTGCTCCAGGAGTCCGCCTCGCGATACGACCGTAACTGCCTGTGGAGATTCGAGGAACGACGAGCAATGGCCTGTGAACCGTTATTATTTGCCTAATGCCGGCTCTCGCTACTCCAACGGCAAGGAAATATATTATGGCCACCTTTTGGAATCTGTTCGCATTGTAATTTGCAATGCGGGTGTTTTACGCGCGGAAATACCGCGTAGAAACGAGATCCGTTGACCCACTAATGTCGCAATTCATAAAACACAATGGATTCAATTTTTAAACGCGTGTACTGCCGAACCAAACCCCTCAAATTCTCCACGAAAACGAAACTTTATTTTTAGACGATTTGAAAACTAATCATAATTTTTTCATACAATATATTTTTACAGTCTTTTTAAAATTCAAGAGTCCTATTTATAATTTTTTAAATCAATGCAAAATTGGATCGAAATCTTCCCTGCCAGTCATCGAGTAAATATAGACGATCGGTTCGTTGAACTTGCAATGCGCCAAGTTTTATGCCATCGTCTGACTTTCGTTTCGTACAAACCTGTTGTATGAGAAATCGTACGAGGAGCCTACATTCGTTTCGATTTTTGTTTAGACTATCGTGCACAGCAGAACGTAACAATTTTTGAAAATATAACTGTATGACTGTTGCACGAATGGTTCAATCTTTAGAGTGCTGTTTTACCGCTCAGTCGCGCCCGAGTTGACTCGGGAAACGTATATCGCCAGATAAACAAGCGATACGGATAAACATGCTCTCGATTAGAGACTGAAATAATAAAGAATCGCTTAAAAGGAAGAACACAAAATTTAAAACGGAAAATTTTAAATATCAACTTAAAAAAAATTTCATTATTCGTTTCGAAGATTGTGCTATGTAATTTGGTCAACTTTATCCTACGATTTACCGATATACGTTTAAATTGCAATTATTTGCATTTGGACGATACAAAAAACGCGTTGAATCGCCTTCAGGGAAAAATGGGCGATTGTTTGTAATTGTAAATTGTAGTTTGCTAAACAACGCGGATCGGATCGTGACGGAACTGTAACCGGAACGTGTGTTCCTCAAACAGTACCGAGTTTCTGGTAATTAGTTCCCTACGATTCCACATCGCGTCGAACGCAGAAATTTTCCACATAGGCCGTTGCGTTCGTTCCGGATTAAATGAACCAGTTCCATGTTTGTTTCTCGATCGTTCGTTCAATTCACGCCGGCACCGGTGCGTCGCTGTATTATCCGCGAGTCGAGTTATGTAGATCCAGGGCTTATCGCTCCAGGATTTCCATTCTGCCTCATTATTAATTTCCATGCGTTAAGCAGTCGGGGCTGGAATTAGTTGGGAACGTCGTTACACGAGCCCACTGTACTACCGCACTTCTATAGTACTCCATTGATTCCGCGATATAATTACGTTTGCAAGAATAACGCCCCAGATAACAACAATTTACGGTAATCTTTGACGCGACAAAGTCGTCGAAACTTTTATTTTTAAGTCATTTTAAGAAAATTTGCATGCAACAAAAAAAGTTTCTTTTAATTTCTAATAAACTATATCCTAAGTGGTTTCGACGTGGAAGCAAGTATAAGCGGGATTTTGCGATTTTATATAGTTGATATCTTTGATCGATCTACTTTGGGAATACTCGAGTTTTTATTTTTATAACTGATCCTCTGAAATTATAAAATACGAAACTCGTTGAATAGTTACATTGGCAGCTCCTGGAATTTCACTGTAATGTTTGAAAATTAATTGAATATTTCGAACATATGACGAATATATTTCACGCAAGTTTGAACGAATTATGGATTTGGAAAATTTATTAACGTTTTAGGCAAAGGGTTCTCGTTTAACGTAAATTTAACAATGACGAATGAAATATTCGGAATATTCGTTTCGTTAACTTTGTTGTAGAAAGGAAAGTTGAGTAGTAGGAAGTAATGGCAGTAAAAATTCCATTTATTTCTATGTATTCTCATAGTAAAATCGAGAAAGTTGGTTTACTTTGTTAACGTCGTTAAATCCTCTATTGTTTATTGTTTCAATTAATTGCAATTTACTTCTCTAACGGCCTTTACCAGAGCATTTCAATTAATAATGCGTACGCTCGTAGTCGAAAGTGGTCGCGATAGATACTCCAAGTCAGCGCGCTTTAAGTTAACGAGACGTTGTTTATTGTAATCGTGACATTTAGCCGTTTCAGAATTTTTTTTTATGCATCGACAATACCACACGGTTCCACAGAAACACATTAACAGTCGAGGAACGATAATTCATTATTCTAGAAATGAAAACAAGTATGACTTTAAATAGAGCATTATCAACAATACGTGTGCAATGGTACGACATAAATCTTGCATAAAGGAAACGTCCAGTAGCTGTAACTCTGTCTCCGTTTTATTATACGATTACTTCCAGGTTTAACCATTGTACGATACCTTCCTTTATTCCATTTTTACCTTGGCTTTTACCCATATTTATTCCGCTGTCAGAGGGACATCGTGCGCATGAATTGAAAAAGAGAAGATAAAGTCTCGCGTTACCATTTTCCCCGAGCAACCCTTTTATTTCAAGCTTAATCAAGAACAGTTTATTTCTTATGCACGTACGTACCCTGGATAAATATTTATGCAAACGAAAACGAAAGCTCATATTGCCCTTAGTTACTCAAAGAGAATTTGAAATGTTCAAATTGCAGTGTACATTCTAGCAAAGCAGATATTCGACAAGAATGATAATTCTGCATTTTCTTCGGGGTTGATTTCACCCTCTTTATTTCACTATCGTAGAATATATTCTCATAATTTTTGCTCTAAATTCCCCTCCTTATACGGTTAACACTTTTCTTTTTCGACCAAGTATCTCCTCGCTAATGGTTATTTTCAAATTCCTAGAGAAGCATTGTATATATATTTGATCTAAATCAGTTGCTAATTTTCTGTAATTTATAATTTATTATCCATAAGTGTATTCAGATAATCTCAATGTAGGTATATAGCCTAATCGCTAATAATCCTGTAGAGGGTTCCACAGCATTCAATAAAAAAAAAGAAACAAGCGACGATCGAGACTTTCGTTAATGTAATTAAACCGAAGCCACCGAATTTCATTTATATTGGCGCGACCATAACTCTCGTCCACGGGGACGAACTTATTACCGGGGAACGTTCTGTACCGCGAGAAGAAAAGTTCCCGTTCAACTTGTTGTGCTGGAGTTCGCGTCACTTTTTCGCGTTCCGTAACTTCGTTAACAAGAAGGAGACAAAGCGTCGCGGAAGACCGGTGTCCCGATGTCGCCGCGAAGAAACGGACGTACCGAGGGGGGAAATTTTTCGAACCAGACGAAATTAACCGGGCACGCACGAGAATCGAAAAACTTTTTTACCGCCACGTACTTACGTCGACGAGCAGACGAGTCGCCGTCTCTTTTCGATTCTCGATCTCGCGCGATCGACGCCGATGCCGCCTCACGGACGACGCGTTCCGTGTTCCGCGAACTTTTAAAGTTTCAAAAGGCCGGATTTACCACAAATCACATAATTTGTATGCATGAAGTCGGAATGTGGAGACGCGTTACGATAACGCGACCGAAGTCGGAGCTCCGGCGAGATTCCTGCGATCCGGGGCGTAAATTCCGTCGGAGTCGCTCATCGTACGTGTAACGAACGTGCGCGCAACAATTCCGCGTTTCGTGGCTCCCCTACGTTCCACTATTTTCCCTCTGATAACGTACAGCGATACCGTAACCCTTAACCACCACTTCCGTATAATTTATTTTTTACTCCTATCAACGTTAAGATAGACAAAAAGCAAACATATTAAGATCGTTTTGCATAACCAAAGGTACGCAATTTTTTAAAATTACGAATGTTCTTTTGCTTACTTTGCTGAAGTTTGTATGAAATTTTAGTATGGAAAACAAGAATATACGATCGTTCGGTAGTGTATTTTAGTATGGAAAACAAGAATATACGATCGTTCGGTAGTGTATTTTTGTTCATTTACTTCGAGCGTTTGAAAGGAAAGTTGCAAGCTCAAAGGGCCGGCCACCGTGGCAATCAAGGTTTTAATAACTCTTTACTTTTACCAATTACGCGAATCGAAAGGCGAACATATTGTGAAAAATGATTATATTCCCGACGAGAAAGAATAAAATAACATTACATCATGTATTTGTGATTTCCCAAGCCACACAAGCACAAATGCATATACATATGTGGATTAATTTCAATCTTGAGCCGTCTCGTTGTGCTTGATTAAGTCCGTCCGTTCTGAATTTCTGGTTCTGCTCTGTTGCAAACGCATCGTGGGTGTATTCCCCGAACCATTACGTGCAAAGTCTCCATAGGATTCAGATTAGGACTTATAGCCGAGAGCGCTAAAATCACGACTTCGGAGACCGGAAGACCACGTTCCCTTATCGAAAAAGTAATTTCTTCGCCTCATGATTACCTACCAGAGACTGGACAATGTTTCTCCGATACCTTTGGCATCTTTTTGCGCTTCCGATACAGGAAAGTCTATCCTCGTAGTATTCAACTTTGGAATTCGATTGTTTGTAAAAATTAATTCAAATATAGGCTTCACTTTGATCCTCGAAAACTATTGGCACGCAGGCACGACAAAAAGTGGTGTCATTAGCGGGTTTCATGTTTTTTCGTATGCAGAGCGAGGAATTCTTGTAGCTCGTAATTTCACATTTTTATTCTTTTATGTCACGAACCGTCGAGTTTCTATACCGTAATTGCTGGCTATTTTCGTTACTGTTGCACTCATTTCCAACCGATTTAGTATTTCATACTGTAACTGCACGGCCGAGGCGGGTACGGTTTAGTTCATTGATATGTTAATACACGGTGGAACAATAAATTCAGAATGATACACCGAGCATGTAAATCACACGGTTCGACCAATTAGATTCTACTGCTTCCTCCGGCATATTAGCTTTTTTTTGTATATTTCTGTAAAATAGATGGGAAAGTATATTTCTGGAAATAGAACACACGTGTTACTATCATGCATCCAAGCAGGAATTATTTTCTCGTGAATCGTGACCGTGTTGGTGCGTTTTGCAAAAAGAAACTTGCAATCGAGAAACGAGGATCAACCCACTACATATGGTAATAATTCCCCCGCAATCGTAGATCCCAAGTTCGATTTAATAAAATGCAAAATCTGTGTTGCTCGGGGTCAAAGATATTCCGTCCTTTTAAGGAAACGATCCCGAAGTACCATCGACCAAATAAAGTGATACGGTACGTACAATCGCGAGGGATACGAATTAATTTTTCATAGGACGGAAGATGCTGCAGCGCGTTCGCGAATCGCGAAGTACACACGTAACACGGGGAAAACAACGATGTCGGTGTTGTGTTTGACATCGTGCAGGAAGGAACATATTGCGAAGCTTCAATCCGCATGGCTGCACCTACGACAAACGAAGAAAGTAGGACGATGAGCAGCGTGAAAGAGAAAAGGAGACAGGCACGGGGATACACAGTGGTGGAAGCAGAGAGGCAGCAAAACGATATCTGTTGTGCACGCACACGCGAGAAGTGTGTTGGAGTGGAATGTACAAAGAGAGGAACAACGAGATAGCGACTAATACGAAGTAGGGGGTAGGTATCGCGTATTGACAAAGTGCAGATCAAGAGAAACTCAGGAAAACGAGGAATTATGTTCGAGGGATGGAACGGGGGTTGAAGACTGAGCGAATAAGTAAGTTGGCCAGGGAGGACACAGATGCGGAACGTTTGGAAAAACGAGCGAACGAGAAGGAAATTAATTACGACGCTGGCGGAGGAACGCTGGAAGGAATCGTTAATGAAGACAAATGTCAACGTTTGGTTTTCTTTCTCGTTTCGTGTGTGCGCATAAATTGTTGTGCAATGACGGCGGAATTCTATTCAGGAGGGAAAGGCACTTTCAGGGCGTATTTCCTTTGTAAAGAATGACACGGAAGCCGAGGTTATTATTTTTGATGCAGTTCTTCCGCGTCCCAGCGGACTTGGTCCGTTTCTCCCGCAAAGTTTCTCGCGTTTTCCAAAAAAGTTGCGTTCCCCGTGTACTCGAAAAATTTTTTACGTCCATCGTCCCTTATTTCCGGAAAGGAGAAAAAAGGACACGTGTCACGGTCGAGTGTTTTATTGTTTTCGACTTTCTACGAACTTATGTCCCGATCCGGTATATGGTAAGAGGAATTTAATCAAGCGAGATACTAAAGGAGGAAAGGTTTCCGAAGGAGGATAGAATATCCGAAAACCAGTACAGAGGATTTGAAAGGATTGAAGCGCAAATCATCTAAATTGCACAAACGGAAAAGTGTACTTCATCGTTGTCTATCTCGTGCTTGGTAGATTTAGCGGAACGTGAATTAAAAACTTTAATCAGTTGAGTGGCATCAGTATACGCGTATCAGCGTATTCAACGAGTCAATACTAGAAACGGAGAATTTTTACATAATTAAATGTAATTTGCACCTGATAAAATTGTGTAATATAGCAATCAACAGGTAACGTTCAATCGTGTCAAACGCTTTTGTGAAGCCCAACGAAGTAATGAATGCAACACCGCGCGAATCGAAAGCACGGAGAATTGTACTGGAAATGTGCAATAACGCTGTTGTAGTTCCACGACCGTTGCGAATCCATACTGAAAAACCGTGTACAATATCCGTGGGATCAATAAACCTTTACAATTCTGCGATATACAACTCGTCAAGAGGTTTGAGATACAAGTAGGAGCATTTGAGTGACACAAAAGTAGTATAAAATTTTGCATAAACTGTGGCACCCATAAATGGTTGGCACGGACCACAGGTGGCCTGCGAACTCGTGGTTGCCCATATTTGGTCCAAAGCGAAGAAACCCACTAGCGGCGAGCGTTTTGGGTGTTGCTCGTGATCATGTACCTTAAAAGGTCGACCCTAAACTGACCAATGAAGGTGTATATAATATCTCGTGTAAACTATTTCTTGGAAACTTTATTTATTATCGTTTTACATATTTATAAGTATACGAAGACGTTTCTACCTCAGATCAACAAATAGAAACAATGCAGTTACAGTGATCTGGGTTCCCTTCTATATTGGCATTGTTGGGAATGGGAGAGCGGATAAAGTGGCTAAAGAAGCTTCAAACTCGCCTAACCTCAACCACTACAACAATAGCCTACCAAAAAAAAAATCACACTCTATCTACTCAAAAAGAAAATAAACAAAAACTGGAATAAAACCTGGAAATCCTCATCCAAGCCACGATATAAAATAGTCAAGAACGACATGAAATCTTGTTACACCTGGTGTTTGAACTTGAACGTTTGAAGGTGGTTGGAGTTTTTGGTAGAATCGAAGCAGTAGATTAGACGTTTAAGGATCGCGTACTGATGAACGAGAAGAGAAACAGCGGGTTCTCGGGTCTAATTGTAAATTACAAAGCGACCCGAACGGAGACACACATGGAGGATGTGAAGGGGCAGGGTTCATCGCGAGGAGACTGGAACGGCGAACGTGGTCGGTGCAGGGTACCGCAAGGAAGCGAGAAAGAAGGCTCCGTCGGTCGTGGAAAGAAGGACGCGGGCCAGCTTCGAAGAAAGAGAGAGCCGGAATGGAACGGGAGTCGGTGACGGAACCACGGCCGGCAGTACGCGTGCAGGCGGGAAAGGAAGGAAGGTCGACGTTGGAGAACCCGACCGCGGAACGAGAAGGTGGCTAAACGAAGAGGAGAAACGAAGAAGAAACGAGGCCGTGGGCGACGGGAGAAATGATCGGCGAGAGAGGAAGCCTCCGGGCTGGAGCGAGAGAAAACCCGTACCGAAGGGAAAAAAGGGACAGGAGAGGACCAGAACGCAACCCGAACGGGTGAGACGGCGACGGCGTGAAACAAGGAAGGAGGAAAAGAGGCCGAGGCAGAGACCTACATATTCCGTGGGGCCAATGAGACGGCGCAATGTGGCGGCACGGTACTCCCGTCCTTTTCCAACCCGTTCGCCTGATCTCGGAACCGAGCACAGCGCAGCCAGCCGTCAGCGGGGGAGGGGAACGAAGGTAGCTCGACGGAGTACAGCGCGACACGACTCAGTTGCTCACGAGCATTCGCCAGCGTACGTACCGAATCATGGCTGTCCGTTCGAAGAATACCGCGAGTGTCGTGCTCGCGTCGTGCCGTACGGTGCTTGTCATGCTCGCAGTCGTTCTTGTTTTCGCCGACGCCGATCAGAGCCAGTCGGGGCTGAAGGTCGAGAAGGTCTACGTGCCGGAGGTATGCGACAACAAGTCGAAAATCCGTGACCAGCTGACGATGCATTACACCGGGACGCTGCAGGATGGTACAAAGTTCGATTCAAGGTCAGTGATGTTTCGCGCACAGCGCTTCCGGTCACGCGTCTCCGCGCGGTCGTGCTTCATTTCCTGTGTTCGCGATCAGACTCGGCTCGATTCTTACGGGCACACGTGTCCCACCTATCGCGTGTCCGCGCTCCATTCCCTCGACGAGTGTATCCTTCTTTGAGAACGTTTTTTTTTAAAATGGACCAACGTCATTTACGAGGTCGACGATCGCGTAGACCGAGGGAACTGGCGTTCCAGATGTCGAGGATCCGTTCCATGGTACACGTAGGACGGCGTGATGTCAACGAACGGCAGTCTCGTTTATGTCGATTAGGAACAGTTACGTTCAGCGATGGTATCATCTTCCAAGTTGATCCTCCTTTCGTCGTTGGTAACGTATCGCGCGAGAACCTTGAGTAAACGGTACCGTGCGAAAGTAATTAATTAGGTCGATGGAACGAACTTTGCTCGGTGTATTGTCGATCCAAGATAGCAGGCGTCACGAATAGTTCGAACTAGAAACGCTCGTAAATCGTACGCGTACCCAGGGAAGGCAGCCTTTGAATTTCTGTTTCTACCAGCAGTTTCTCGAAACGATCAATGACCTCTCTTGATATTCAATCGTATACAGCTAGCCGGCATACGTACACAAAGGAAGCGTCGAACAAGACTAATTAGAAATCGTCGAATTTAAACGATTTAGATCCCCGTTACGAGGATGAGCGTTCACCCGTATGGTTACATTAATGACGTCGATCCAGTTCATACGTGGATCCGCGCGATCATTGGACGGGATGGTTTAACGTTGACGATTCATTCGAACGCGAAACGTGCTCTCACACCATTGGAGCGCACGATCCGCCAACGCGGACACTTTGCAGAAGGAACGTGTAAACAGATGACCCGACAAGTGGTCCGTTAATGCGCTCCATTGAGTTCCTATTTTTTACATTCTCGCGCGCACTGGAACTTCGAAACGCGTTTTCAAATAAATGTTCGTTCGATTCAATGTATACATATATATGCATTCTAATTTTTGTCGGTGATACGCTTGTGCCGCGATACTGTGGCGACGAGAGCACTCGTAACTCAAGCGTTTACACAGAGTGTTTATCTGCCAGTGATAAATACTTTACGAAGCGATTTTACAAGCCAAAATGCAACAGAAGATCATGAAATTATGTTCAAGTCTGTCTTACTTCCCTACGGAGTATTGTAATAAAAAAAAATTGTAGAGAATTTTGATAAAACGCGTTTTAAGATTTCTTAGTCACGTTTCGAATGTCGAAGGTCTGGGTTAGATTTTAAGAGATTAAAAATGAATTTCCTTACGAAAGCACGTATAGCGAGCATCGCGGTTAGAATTTGGAGCACGCACTGGTACCAGTGTCTAAAATAGAAGCCTGAGTCAGTATCGATAACGGGAAATCTCAACAGCGTAATGACTCGGAGCACTTTGGACGCTGTGCCACGTCAGAAATCGGTTTTGACAGCAGGTTTACTTACATTCTCCACCGCTCCTTCGACGAAACGATCCTCCAGACCGTTAAACGACGGATATTTAACTACTCGTGTCGTATAACACGAAACTGTTGCGCCGTGAAACACTCGTTGCTCGCGAATTTAGTCTTTTATCGGTCACGACAGCAATGGAATTTTTTTGCTCGAGCCTAACGAAAATTTTTTCATCGTCGACGATAACGGGCCGAGATAATCGTAGTTAAATATATTCGCGGGTAAAAGTGACGTTATCGCGCGTAGCGACGACCGTCGTCGTTGGAATAAATAATCGCGCCTTCTTTGTTGTCGGTGCTGCCAAGATTATCTTGTAAGTGTTTATATTTGCGGATAAGTTCGGTTGACCTGACGAGATTTAAAGTTGATCGTCGAAATATCTGTTACATAACGCGCCGATTATGTATCGCTCCGACGAGATAAATTATTTATACTCGAAAAGATTCGTACATTTTGGCGCAACGTGCAAAAATTTCGAGCCTTTTCCAACCTCCGGCTGTTGACCAATAACGTACCGGTTATTATTTTTATCGTAGATCAAGTAGCTCGGCGGAAGGGCGCATCAGCCCTGTTTGCGATTCAAATTCGATATTACCAGAGAGAAATGTGGCCAGCGAGCCCTTTGAGGTCGCAGTAATATCGCGCGAAATTGTATCGCGTTCGGATAAACGTCCTTGCGCGCTGCACTCCCGTGTTTTCATAATCATTCCTCTAAATCACCGTTCGTTAAAACTTCCGCGGAATGTTTCGCGTTTTGCGAGCGCGGCGTTTGTGCCCGTCTATCTCTTTCGTTTTGTCCCACTCTTTCAGCCTATCGGCGCTTTAAACGCGCTCTCTCGCGTGTCGCTTTGACGCTGATATTAATACAAACGTAAAAATTGCAGACGTTGGGGCCGACGAATTTCTCTTTGCGCCCGGAGTAAAGGGTTTGAACATTTCCGTGCGCATCGTTTCCACCAACCAGTCCTTCTTTGCTGCATTTCGTAATGTCGAACGAGGATCGCGCCGTGGAACCAGAATTTTTACTCCCGAGAACTGGTCACGAAGGAAAATTTTTAACGTAAACATTTCCTTATATTACTATACCGATCGTCGAAATTCAACAACTGTTGGAGTATATTTTTAAGCTTTAAATTATTAATTATTTTAACTTAAAGCATATAGAAGTATTTTTAATAAATTTTATTCGATTAAGAATTTATTATCGAACGACTTGTGATATTTTGTAGAATTGCAATAACATTCTTGTACATTTATTTTAATCTAATCTGAACTCAGTATACCTGATTTATCGTATAGTATTATCACACTTGAGTATGCTTTTTTACAGTTGGAATATATTTTATCTTTCGTTATTTTCTTATCATTCATTAATATTGTACCAGTAATCATTTGTAAGACCAAGCTCGAGCTTCTGTCATTTATTTAGTGTCAAAACAAAAGATATATTGAAAGACGCGAACGTAATTAAGATAAATAATATTTTCCAAATATTTTACACGAGAAAAAATAAGCCTTCTCTTATTCGATGCACTTTCGACAAGAAATCCCTTTTGGATGATACTATATTATTAATTTGGTTCTAAAAGCATTAAAACTGGCAGTTCATCTCGGATTTGCAGACTTTGCGGTAAAGCTTAGTGAATCTTAAAGAATTGAAAAAGATATTCTCGTACGTTCGTGTTGTTGAATTAATTAAAAAGGAAAGTAGAGAAAGAATCGTGAAGGGATGGAGCAATTGTTTTGGCAAAGTGCTCGATTTGAAATAAACGTTTTTAGATTACTCGTCTGTTCCCGATGGTCGATCGATCGAACCTTTGGTGCAAACTCGACCGTGATAGATTGGAGAACTATAATAATACTCGACAGAAGCGACGCGTTGCCACGTCTAAATTGTTTCGTGGGCCGTTACCGATACCGTTAATCGTGGAGCCAACGGACGCATTGCGCCGGGAAAAGTTAATGCCACGTTTGGAGGTCATGAGTGACGGCGAGCTGATGCGGTACGAATGGAATGTGGCGTCTCGACCACGGAATGACGGAGACATTTTCTGTGTATTTCGGAAATAACTTTGCAAAAGATGATTATTGGAACTCTGTTTCGTCTCGTTGAAATGCTCTCATTTTACGTGCAAAGGTTCGAAGCACCGTTCGATATTTCCAAATACTCTTTAAAAACACATTAAAAGTTCCAGTCCATCGGTGTACTTGGTCGAATAAAAATTTGAATTTCAATTATGCAACGAAGTATTAAAAAGTAAAAGAGTAAATCGTTTTACAATGGCCTCCGTTGTTATTCGTTATTCGACCAAAATGGTGTCCATCTCTGAATGGGAAAATAGATGGAGTGTTTTAACGACGCGTTATTGGAAATTTTTGAAACGATATAAAAATGTCCAGACGAGCGAATCAGAAAAGTGGTACAAAAGGCAGGTATTTTCATTGTCATAACAATGTGCGCGAACACAACCGAAGGAAAGCGAACCGGAACAAATTTTTTCCTATTTTATTTCACACTGAATACACACTGGACTGCAATAAGCGCATTGATTTTTATGAAGATAGTGACACGTATTTATTTGACCGTTTGTAGATTATTTTTATGAAATAAATTCAAAATAACAGTAGAAATACATAGGGCACAAATCATCAAAATGTTCTGCAAGATACAATTGCATCTGTTCCACGCAAATCGATTCTGCTTATAAAAGTGGCGAGGTGAAATCTTCGAAATGTAAATAATTTACGAGATACCGTAGAACGTCAATTATTCAAAGTAGTCGGAGCACAGGATGTCCGCATAACCGATTTCTTTGAACAGCCGGATGAGTACGTTTTGAAGTAAAGGAGGGTCCCGTATTACGCAATATTCTGTACATTTTTAAGGAGATACGGAGCATCGTGCATATTTTAAATCGACTATAAGGGTCATTTATTGCATAATACTCTGTAAACGATATACAACGATTAATAGGATTTCTCATCCTTCATTTTATTTTCCCGACTCTTTTTGCAAGACTTATTTACGAGCAACAAACTCTCAAATACACGTTAATCATCTTTATCTACGATTCTAAAGTAACTTTCTTTAATTTTGTCCATGTTCTCGTCATCGATCTAAATCTATTTCGATCGATCACGTCGATCAAAACTGTTTGTTCGCCGTCGTGTATTTTATCTCTATCGCGATGATCCGATTATGCGTCCAAAAAGTTCGAAACCGAGAACCAATTTGTGAATAACCGGAAGTTCGCGGAATAGTGAGTAATGGTGATTGCAAGTTCGGTCGATTTTGGGGTTTGTTCCGGAATTTATATGATCATTAATTCTGTCAGTCGGTGGTCCCGGTGTTTAGGAATCCCAATAATTGAGTGCCCTGACAATCTGGAGATTGGAGGATTGAAAGTTTAATTAATCGAGATCTAGATAATCCAGAGTCAAAACGATCATACCGTCTATTCTTGATCCAGCAATTTTTTAATTCACTTTTACTTAAAAATATGCTCGTACGGGTTAAGAATCGTCCATGACACCGCGTTTTTTTACGGACGAATCACCGTCAGCGTATCTTTCACGATCGCATTTAGTTTGTATCGCGTGTAAAGCGCGCATCGATCACCTTTCAAATACTTTGCACCGAACGTTCCCCGACGATGACGCGCGAAAAAAAAAAAGAAGGAATTGTTCGGCGCAGCTTTTGATTTCTCCGCTTGTTTAGACCGCCCGAATTGATCCATTGACGCGAGCGTTTCCCGCCCCGATATTATGCTTTGTTTTTAACGCCAGATTCGCGCAAAAAATGCCTCTCTTTTCGAAACGAAAAATATTCCCGAATTCGTTCAGTTTTTGGTCGTCGATTAATTCATGCCTGTCGCGGATTATTACGCGAACAATGTTGTTAACTGTCACGTAAACATTGCCACCGTGTTTCGTGACCGTTTCAATCTACGTGATTGCGATCGCATTGTGCTTATTTAAAAAAAAAAAATCTCTCGTTGTAGGCAGCTGCGGATCGAACGAAGGATAATTACGCCAGGAGGCACGTTTCGAACGTAACCGTGCACAAAAAGAATCAAATATTCATCGCGTTGCGAGCTACGTAGCTCCAAAAGCGACTCGAGTTTCGTTTATCTTCATAAAACACCAACTTCCCGCGTAGTCTTTTGTTTTCGGTATACGTGTGTCCGAACTTAAAGTCCCGTAAGTTTCGCCCTGCCTTGTTAATTCACTACTTACACACGGCGAACAAAACTTCACCCTCGCGAGCACCGTTCGCGGAACGAAACTGGGTCCGTTATTATCTGCATTAGCATCATAATTTCATCAAAGATCCGCCCAACGTTCAACGAGGTATCCTTTCAATCTTTTATACGTTCGCCGCCAGCCTCGAATTAATTCATAGTCGGCCACGTTTGTTTCGAGATGCAGTCATTCTGTTCGTCATCGTTTACGAGTCTCTATATGCGATGTAGAAAGTCTGTTCTTTTTGAAATTTTAGTAGAAAAATAATAGTAATTTAACCCTTAAGTGGGACTCTCAATCTCGACTGAATTATTTCACTTAACGTTGATTTTTACCAAATTGGTAAATGAAAATATACTTTAAAGCATTTAAAAAATAATGAACTTATGCAATATTGGTTTAAACTTGTGGAGCAAATAATCCATTTAAGGGTTAATGAATCTTGATACAGAATCAGACTTTGGTTTATTTCTAAGCGAAACGTTACACGGTTCTTGCTTAAAGAAATTGCACCGATGCACCTGCTGAATGTAACTGCACTTTCCTCGAGTATAATCGTACGTTTTCTTCTACGCGAACCAATTCCTCTCGTTTATCGTAACATTCTGTACGTACCAGTAAAATGTAATTTCTTTATTGATTTTGTAATTCTATCGAGATTTCGCTTTTAAAGAAATAAAAAGCAATCGTTTCCCCATACGATCTAATCGCCCGATGGAATTAATCTCCATGCACAAAGTGCTGGAACGACGGGAGCATCGGATGTAGTTGCGCCTAGTAGGAAGAGAGAAGCGATTATACGGCAGAAGATTAATTCCTGTCCTTTCGCTTTGCACCTCGGAGAAGAAAGTGAGCCAACGACGCGTTCGCGCGATTATCAAAAGCGTCGGGGAGCCTTTCTTTCCGGATGCTCGTCGCTCGTCGATTGCCACTCGGCCCGTTTCTGCCGCGATACATCCGCGCCACTATTTCATCCATTCTGTCCAATAAGCTTCGCAGCCTCGTCGAGCACCTGTGTGTCGTCACGCGCCATTAACGCGACGACTTATAAACTCGTTCGACGCATTTATTGCACGGAACGGTAAAAAGAAGATAACTTTACGCGCATCGGCCCTGAAAGTAACTCTCATTTCAATCATAGATAAACACATTTAAATTTTGATCTCGTTCACGACTAAACGAAATATGTGATTTACTTTTGCATGTACGTTTAGAAAAATATTCCCAAAGCATATGAAACGTGCAATATTGTAAAACAAATTTCCGTCTAGGTTGCACAATTTTATCTAATAACTTGTGTATCACCAGAAGGGATACAGAAATTCATTCAGCCTTTTCACAAGTATGTCAACGAGCTCGAATGGTTTCTGTTTAATAGATCGCGTAGTTTCCTGCACGATAATTCTTCGATGTTGCTCAGTTTTCTCGCCCCCTGGGGGATGAAAACCCTCCTTTTTCCGCGCGTGGGCTGCTCGTATTATAGTTGTCTGTTAAAAAAAAAAAATGCTAGAAACTTTGTAAGGTCTTGGGACGCAACTCGAGCATAGACACCTCCCTCACCCTTTGCCCTTTGAACTGGCAGCTGGCGCCACAGTCAAGGACGAAAACGTTGACTCCATTTGGCACGACTCTGCCAGTTTCCTCGACCGTCGGGGCTAAGTTCTCAGCCGAGCTGGAAGTTTTGCACACCGCCCGTTCCCAGAGCAAATCTTCGGTCGAGTTGGTTTTTGTCCCGCGAATACGCCGCGCTGTGTCGAGGCTTTAATGTACTTCTCCCGCCCACCCACCCCCTTTCGTCCGTGCGTCTCTTCTACGTTTCGCCCTTGCCGACTATTCTCCCCCGTTCGCGTATTTCTCGCGAGGCGCGTCGCGGTATCAGCTCTATGCGCCGATGCACATCTCTGAAGCCGCGCTGAACGTAAATGTCGACTACATCCTCGGGAATAAAGGGACGCGAGGTGCAACGGTCGTTGAAAAAAGCATGGAATCCCGACCACCGTCGACTCGATCGCTCGAGCCTAGAACACGCATAGTTCGCGATTTATATAAATCATATCTAGTTGCAATCGATGATGAAAACACGACCACGAAGACACGATTCGCGGATTTTTAAATTGACCACGTTTCTGCGTTCGATTTTTACGATTTATAGGCTGTGAATGTTTATGCATTTACGGGAAATTTTAATGTTCAAGAAACTGCAATTGTAGTGTATTTATTTGTACCAATGAAGTTAAAATGATAGATACGCGAAGAAATGTATAGTGCAATGGAAATGAGTGTTTATGCATTCTCTTATAGAAAACTCCATTTGCAAAAATCGAGTCGAGTAAATTTTTTATGAGTTTTATTAGAAATTACGAATGGGTTATTTTGACTGTTTTGGTAGTTCTAGTGTTGATATGTAAAAATATAAGAAATACTGAAAGTTAGATACGAATTATTTTGTGTCTTCTTTGATAAAACTAAATCTCACATTCTTCGAATATAAATTTGGCGCGTAGAATTTCCTCTTAGAGTTTCGAGCATTCTATGAGTACATACTGAGTATATACTTAGGGTATAGATGAGTGATAAATAAAAAAGGCGACGGCGGTGTACAGTGACACAGACCGAGGTAAGGAATATTTTAAAACGGTTAATGGAGCAGCTAATTGCTCGAATTAAAACTGTTTCTTGTAGTCTTTGATTTTCTGTCACACGCGATTCTAGGACTGTGTACGGTCCGGGTTGCTAGAATTCGTGCATGTATCTTTCATTTGGCGGACGACTCTGCCCCAGCAGATAAGTTTTAATATTTAAAAATTGTAAGAAGAAATATATGAAGAACGTGAAGAATATAGGCGTCGATATCAACAGTTTTCACTCTAATTATGTTTGTTGTATTAACATCTAAAGATATTATCTTTAGAACTCCTGAAATTTAAACAATAAACATGAAAAAATTGATAATCAAACTTGAAAGTGTTACCATTTTTTGAATTATCGACTCTTTTGGTTCTAGTATCAGGTATAGTTTGTATGTTTGAGAATATGCAGTGTGAGCAATTTTAACTTTCTTCCGCCCAAAAAATTTTAAAGTGTCACTGAAACATGTGGAAATAAACTTTGCAAAGACTGCAAGAGGTGTTCCAGTTTATCCACAATAAATTCTCCAAGAATTGCTTTTATTCTTATCGGTATACTTTCCATCGAATTGTATTTAAGAAATATTTCAAGCTTCTTTTGCTCATCGATGCAGAGTACCGAGCAATCGTCCAATAATACGCAGCTTCTCGTGCACGGTTCCATTGATCGTTGATTTCTCGTGATGCTCGGTCGAAAATCCGACCATGAACGTAATCGTAACGGAAATCAGTCGGAAAAGATCCACGATAACGCGTGTGCCAGACCGCTTTAATGCGTTTGTGCGGTGAGATGTATAATTATGCATCTAGCTTATTTAATCGTATTTGCCGCGCGTTTGTAGAACTCACCCTCTACGCGCGCTTCGAAGCGTAAGCGCGCGTAATATTGCCAGATTTTACTGCACGAGTTGCGCGTTCAGCTTGTTTCCCTATCGCGAACGGAAAATGGGACACGTAGAATGTAACGAGATCGAATGACCCAGAAAACGAGCGAGCTTCGCGGGATACTCGTCAAGATTGCCGCGTACCCGATGCTCCTTATCTTACCGTTTTATTCGTCGCGTCTCGATTAAATCTCAGGAAAGATTGCCTTGCAAAATCCAAACGACCAGTTCGATCAACCATACTCTCGCTTTTACGATAAATCAATCGTACGTTCCGAGAGTACAAACAACTAAACCGATTTAAATCGTGACGAATGATTCGATCTATCTTACGAACTTAATATTTCATTTTAGTCGATGGATCTTTATACAAATTCATATTTTTATTAACCTTTAAGTGCATTACTGGGACCTCTATAATATATAATAACTGTTTATTTGGAAATTTATGTAATCCTCCATTATTTTTTAAATGTTTTAAAGGAAAGTTGATTTCCATTTACCGATTTGGTAAAAATCAACATTAAGTGAAATTAAGGATTAAGAAAATTAATGAAATGGGAGTCCACTCTGTCATTCTTCAAAAGCACATCAAAATCAAAGTCAGTCTCCTTTTAGTTAGGGAAATCGTATTTCCAGGACGACCCAGACAAAATTTTCGACGAGAACACTTTAAGGGAGAATCCATAACTAAATTAGTAAATTTTCCGTTGGATTTTAATTATATCCTGACACGTGTCATTACGTTTCCGGTATCGCGAACGCGAAAACGAGATTCGGTACGGTCCGTACGTCTGTGTAGTCGATTATTTCGTCGCGTTCCCGTGAATACGGGAAGCTCAGCTTAAACGTATTTACCGAGGAAACGCCGCGTAGCTGCGTAACGAGGAAATCGCGGACGGATATTAACGGGAATCCGAAGCTTATTCCGTTACAAAACGAGCATTATCTGATTTTATTTTACGCGGTTATCGCGCTCGACTCGGCCGATTAAGCGCGATCTCGATCGCCGCGTGGAATCGGATCGACGAGATGTTGTCGCCGAGCTTGTCCGAGTTGTTTCATCGCGGGGGTAACTCGTTCTTGTAATTGGCAGGCCGTGGATCATAGAAATCCAGGCTGTGATCGATGAAGGTTGACCGCGCCGTTTGGAAACGGATCGTATCAATTTTGCATAGAACGTTCCGGCGAATTGATCGAGTTGACCGGTTGTCGGCGATGTTTGGGGGTGTCGGGGAACGTGTAACGTTGGTAGGAGGGGCGCACTGCGATAGAAACTTAACGAAGCGTGCTTCGAACAATCGCTGAAGGGAGTCTCCGCGGGAACCAAGCGTTAGAACTAAGCGTTTCGGGAATCTCGAGAAGTTTGTGCACGGAACGACTGTGCGAGCGAATATTGACATTTGGTAATCCAATTTTCTGGCGTCAGTCAATGTTGGAGCGTCGTCTCGGACAACGAGTTGTAAATTCACACCGACGTTCCACGGGGTATCGTGGAACGATACAGATTATCATCGCCGCAAATTAATTCGATAGAGTCGTATCGAGACGGTTGATGACGTTGACACAGACGCATTGGCACAGCGAACGACCTGAAACTGTATTTACTCGTTACACGTTATCGGCGAACGGAATCCACCGGCGAAGATAATGGTCCGGGGTATCGAACGGAGAAGATCGCTTTAATATTTTACATAGGTATCGTAATAACGAAGAAGTGGAACGCTTTGAAGTTTTTTACCGTTACCCGTACAATACGAACTTGGCTTAAGACCGTAACTCCATTGTTCTCGCGTTGTCCGGAAGAAACGGTTCTGGTCACGGAAGACGGTGCACGCTCGACGAATCGACGCGCGAAAATAAAAAGCGGCGTTTCACGGTATTTTTGCCGCGTAATTGATCATTTTCTCGCGACCGTGGCGATACAAGTGTCCCCTTAAATATTGCACGGTGTGCCCCGCTGCCGGCCGTCCCGTAATAACGAAAGTTTCACGATCGATGAGATAACTTTTCCAAGAAAAAATGATCGTTCTTTCCCCGGGCAGTTTCCGCGAGGAATTTCGAATATCCATTAGAAATTCCGCGAAAACATCGGAGTCAATCTAAATCGCCGTGAAACGAGCGGTCCGAGGTGTGACGCGAATTTAACGACTTCCCGGCTGATAATGAGTATCGTCACGTTCATGTTTTCTCGACTACTTTTTTCTTGTTGCGCTTCAAACTTTTTCCCCTCCCGTAATCGTCGTTGAACAACCCCGTTCCAGGGCGCGGAAGGTGCTAAATTCATAAGCTCCAACGAGCACTCCAGACGCTCAGCTGCGATCGTGGACCCTCGTATTCATCCATAACTGTTTACTACGCGTGATCGTTGTTCCGTTGCTACGGATGTTGCGACGCGAACTGGGCACGTGAAAACCACGAAAGCCACCACAATTCAGAAATTATAGGGCAACGTACCCGTGGTACTCTTGGACAGTTGTGTATTAGGGCAACTGTCCCAATAATCGAACTCGATCTAAAGCAACAGAGGAAACTATGCAATTTTCTATAAAAATTTATTTTGAACGAATATATTTTATATTATTAGACGATCCGATAGTACGGTTTTTGTCTCTCTTAATTGTGTGAATTAAAGTTACAATTCTGCGAAATATTTTATTTCCATATTCAAGGTTCCACAGTTGGAAATTACAGGCGGTTTAAAATCCTGTTTTCTATTAGCCTTTTTGAGTTATTAAACAGTTCTCCGAATTCGTAAAAATTTTGTTGTTTTTGATGGTATAAAAGGTTCCATACGAAACGGTCAAATTAGATTTGAAATTCGTTGCTAATTTTGTACAGCACGACACATGTAAATTGCACGAGAAAAGTTGCATCGGTGACAGGGTTCGTACGAAAAACAAATTTCCCGGAGTCCTCGAATTTCCACAATTTCGAGTGTTCCCGAACTGTGTGCATCGCTCTTTTGACTGCTCGGTTATCGCAACTGCAACGATAACGTCGAGAAAAAGAACTAATTAGCATCCACTCGCAACTTTCTGCCACTAGTCGAAAGTGGAGTTGTACGGAAAGCGCCGAGAACGCCATTTCGCGTCACGACCACGAGTTTGTCGCGAAAACTTGCGCGAAAAATCAACGAACACCCGATGTATGAAATTCGTTACCAATGCCTTATTACGAGCAACTCGTACGCGGAGCTTCTATTGCATCGGGAACCATTAATTTTTAGAAATATCACGTTTCATGCGTTCATTTTTTCTCGTTGTAAATGATTAAATTCTCCATAAGACATCTCAGTTTTCTTGATAGTATTTCGAACTTTGATCACACACACTGGTATACGGTAAGATGAAGCGAGTAACAGAGTATGTGGCTAGACAATGAACAGCGTGTCTAAAGTTATGCGTCTAGACACAATTACTGTAAGTTATCAGAGGCGTACTCTCGCAAGAAATATATTCTGCAGGTATAACTTACTCGTAATAAAATTGTTAATACTTATATTACCTTGTAACTGTTGTTAACGTACTGAATTATCTGTGAAAAAAAGAAATTATTCATCAAAATTGTAACTATTTATTGCATGGATTTCATTTGAGCTATAGGAAAAGAAACGATGTCTTGATTATTTTCATTGTGGAATTATTTGAGCAAATGATGCGATAAATTAATAATAAAACTTGGAAATTATCGTTTGGAGAGATTCACCTTAGAAAATCGTATTTCTAATCATTGAGATTTAGTCGAGTAATAACCAGAAGTATTCTTCTTTACTGAGAAATGAGTTTGGGCATCGAAGCGTTGAAGGAATTTTCGGTGTTTACCGGTAGTGCAATCGATAGTTTCCGTTTCACAGCCACGCTAATAATTACGAGGGAAACCCGTCTTTTTGGGTAAGTTTAAGTTCCGGGAGGCATGTGGCGGCGTGTTTAGTTAAGTATACGAGATATGTAACAGAGGCGCCGACTAAATTAATGCGGAATACGTCTGTTCTCTGCGCCAGGCTGTCTCTCAAGTGCACGCGCGACGAATACATCCGTTCACGGAAAATACGTATGTATTATACATACGTGCCGACAAACAGGCAGACAGTCGACACGATGAATTCGCTCGATGTTAGGATACGCGGAGACGAAATTAGATGGTTACAGCAGCATCGATTATCGACAAACGGATACGGTGTTGCGTTTAAGCCTTCCAGCAATGCTTGAAAACTATTTGATAGGTCGAGCAATAAGATGGGAGATATTGTGTTACAGAATTTTAAGAAATTTGTAACACATTCACTGTCAAAGTTTAACAATTGTTGGAATTTATTTTTGTTGCATCAATTCAAGCATTCCACTCATCTCTTTCACTCTTCTTCACTTGCCCACGTTGCGGTGAGAAATAAAAAAATATAGGAGACAAGAAAGTTTGACGAAAGAAGACCAACTATAAAAATTTTTTAGTCCCGTGTGACTTTTTCTCCACATGTAACAGGAAACTGGAATAGCAATGTGTTTACAAACCCGACCACAATCGATGTTTCGATCAAGAAGTAGCACGCAGCGCTGAACTGTTATTCCAGCGTGATTTATGCTCGGCGAGTAAATTCGGTCGGATACGTTGAAGCATGCAAAGTTACAGTTCTGCCGTCACTTTTCTGTTCCCAGCACGCTTTTAGTTAATAAAGCGATCTCACGGAAGCCTTAAATTTACGTCCCGAATCTACTCAAAATTAACAATCGGTCGGAACGTGGAAATTTATCGTTATTATGCGTTCGACAAAAGTTTCTGTCAAATGTGAAAAATTGCCTAGCTGAAAATGTCCGTAGTATTTTGTTCCCGCGAGAGACGGCGGGATATAATTTCGAATAATGAACTGTCAGATCTTTAATTAATATCCTATTCTAAAGTTGCTTTCAAAACTTGCCGACGTGTGCGTAACAGGATTCGTTTGGAAAGGTTTTTCATATGTATACCGATGGCATTTTTACTGACAGGTTTATTGTAATAATTGAACACCGTTCCTCGTGGTTTCCATTGGAACCGTGGAAGCTTAATCGTTTGCATTAAAAATTTTTTACTTACTCCGAGTGCAGTCGCTTTATTAAATAATAACAATGGTGGAATTCCCTATCAAAGAGTCTTTTCATCCTGTATTACAATACCTATTTCTTTTTCCAATTTTCCTATATACGTTTTATTACATTGTTCAATGGAATAATCTGTCTACTATATTATAATTTTCTCTCGAACAATATTGTAGGCGTTAATGTGTAATGGGTTTATTTATAAATGAGGTCTTTATGTTTCGTTTTGTTGAGATTTAGGCAGCTTATTTTCATACGTAGTGATTTTCTTTGAGACCCTTTCACCGACATCTTTACATACTCCGCCCCTGTTGATAGTTGAAAGTTAAAGTTAAGATTAGTTAAAAGTTGAAATAGATAACCAGTGATCGATTTCCTATCATGTTTTATGCCCAGTCTAAATCCCCAAAGCCGATTAGTTCTCGTTGATTTTATATTCAAATTTCGGCAGTTTGTTTAACCGGCTTAACCGGAACCGTGTTAGTCTAGTTAAATAGAGGCTAATAGACAAGCGAGCAAAATTTCATGAAATACTCATTGTCGGTAACGTTAAAGAGATTTAATTAATAATTATTGAATTCCACTATCTCTTGCCCCGTCCTACAAATTCTATTAAAAATAGTCAAATTTTACACGCGTACAGTTCCGAAGTTACTTGCGTTTTCTTCAAAACTGAGCGACTGTTAGAAGCGGCAAAGCTTCCTCTTTAAAATGGCTTTTGGTTTTTGTCGATCCGACATCCCGTTTTCGAGATATCGTAATTTATGTAAAGGGGTAATTTTTAAAATTTCGCTGTCACTCGCTTCCCCGTGTTAGAAAAGGCTATTAACGCGCATTAAAAATACTGAAAGTTTAGAAGCGTGCAGTTCCGAAACTATTAGTGTTTTATTCATTATTAAGCCATTGTTAGCGGCGGCAAAGCTTCCTCTTTAAAACGGTTTTTGGTTTTGGGCGATCGGACTTTCCGTTTTCGAGATATCGTAATTTATGTAAAGGGGTAATTTTTTTAATTCGACTATCGCTGTCTCCGTTTGACGCGTCGCGCTGGACCTCTCTTTCTCCCACGTGGCACGTGACTATCGTGGCCCAGTGACCTAGTTTCTTCGAGCACGTGCGGTCAACGACCTTGGCAAGGCCGTAGCAAAAAAGTAAACAAACGCTTCGGACCCTTCTATCTCCGGAACTAGCCACCGCATCGACTTGAAATTAAAATCGCTATATCTCCGGAACTAATAAAGCTATCCACTCGCACGACCACTCATTTTAAAGGGCATTTCATCCCCTATCCAATGACCATATCAACTATTACGATTTATGCTGTCTTCTATGTTTATTTTTACATCTACTTTGACGCTACATACCCAAAGAAGTTTCACCCAAACATCAAATACAAAAAATACTCTGTAAATGTTATTACAATAGGTAAACGATTTAAATATGCATTATCATAAAATTTAACATAGAATCGACTGAAACGAGTTCAGAGTAACGTTAAAATAAATAAATATTACGAGGAGCGAAACTTGGGGAAAAGTAACGCGTACCCAATTTTCGATGATAGAAGAACGGAGTAATTTAAATTCGTGGTTCGCGGGTTTATGGAAAAATTCTGCGGTTTAACAAGCGCGCCAGGAATAACAATAACTCGATCACCTTCGTTGGTGCACGGGCATCGGGGAACCGACTCACGTAAGCTCGCTCCCATTCACGGGATCAATTATTCGCGCGCGAGCAAGTTGGCCGACTCGAGCCCATAATTTTCCCATGTTTGTCCTAACCGCGCAGTAACCGAAGCAACAGCGTGTTCGAAGGGTGGCGCGGGGAAGTGTTTAGCGTGCAGACCACGAGTCCCCCCAGTCGATTACCTTGAAAGTTCATTCGTGAACGCGGAGGTGCCGCCTCGAAGGGCCGATAACGAGGAGGCAGGGCACGATAACGTTATCGTTCTTGGCGTACCTACGTCGTCAGTGGATTGGGCCGCGCGATGTGTGTTTCCATCGTGCACCCGTTATCTCGTCGTACACGCCTTCGCCGGGCTGAAAGCCTAGCATCGACCACCGAGCACGTGCCGATACACCGTGGAAAAGCAGCTCATAGTATCGTTTATCGAACGACGTTCCTCTTTGCTCCTTTTTGTTTCCCCGTGGCTCGAGCTTATTTTCCTGCTAGGAGCGCGCCGAGGAAATTTATTTTTCTGCCAGCGCGCGGCAAGAACGTCTTTCTCGCTCGCGCAGCTATCTCGTACGCTCCTTAACGCGTTCGAGAGGATAGACACGTGTTACAGGGGCGATGATTAATTCTTTACGGTCGAAGAGATATTTCACGTATGAGAATGTTCCGGTAAATATCGCGCGGTTTTGGTTCTTTCGCTTCCTGGCTGCTTCACGGAGCTTTTTTCACGCGAGAATTATGAAAATATATTTGGCGTTTGTTCGCGTTTTCGTTTCACGCTTTAATCGCTGCGCGAGCTTTCGTTTGCCTTTGTTTTCCGTAAATTGCTTGCGTATATCGTTCTAAGATAAAACAAGCAGAAACAGTTACTTTTAAAAATGGGGAGACCTATGTTCAGGGTTGTCACGATGTTGCTTATCAGGATCGTTGTTATTTCGTAAAAATAAATCGTGCAATAATCTTCTCTAAATTGAATTTCCTTGATGATCAATTTAAAATTCTGGCGGTCCCTGATAGTTCAACAAATTTTTTACACGATCAAAAACTTCGCAATGCGTGCTGTAGAATTTGATATAATCAACTATTTTATATGTATAAGAGAAGGAAATACAGTTTGTAATAACTTATGCATGAATAAATTGCACTGAAAGATATCATGGTCGCCAATGATTTATTTATTATGATCGTTAAGGGCTTTGAAGCTTAAATTCATGATGCGACACTTTCGAGAGATAGCTGCAAGTAATACCCATGAATTTAATTAGCTAAAGTAGCGAAGAAACAGGATCTTCGAAGTTGCCCATTGTCAGTAACGTTTCTCGTTTCACTTCATCACAATGTTGCAGGATTTACAGGATTACAGACGGAATAGAGAATTTCAGAATTGTTGGAACTTTCAGTATTCTAATTTTATAAACGCGATCTTGTGAATTATTTGATTAATGTTATTAAATTACTAACATTCTTTTGTCGAACTTTGCTCGTTGAAAAAAAATCGTGTGTTACATAATTCACTTCGTAAAATATTATTTTGTAGCTGAAAGAAAAACATATCGTGTTCTATATCTAAAAACTAATAAAGAAACCTTGATAAAATAGGTCTTGCAAAGTCTTTGCTTTCAAGACGTAGCTGCTTTAAGTTCATTACAGTATGTAGGGCAATTAAGTGATGCGACGAACACCTATGTGCATAATAATGGAGAGACGCCTTTAAACATCTTCTATGAATTACATTTTGTATTCTCTATCGTACAAAGTATACCTTCGAATGAAATTATTTTCTATAAATTGCAAAGGCTTTTCCTTAGTTAGTTTCAAGATCCAAAATCCATCCGTGAAACATTGTTTTTCCTAGACTCGTACACACGTAGTTTTTTTATTCAGTGTAATATGCAAATATTGCAGACACAGTTCCGTTGAAGTTTCGATTCACGAATCGGGTAAATATATTTTACGGGCGCAGTAATTGTCTTGTCACGCTCAGGTCTCCGGACCCGGAACAGAGTACACGTCGTAAAGTACATACTGCTTGTCTCGTAGAATATTCTGATGATCGTACTTACTGATGGCCCGTGGTTTACTACGTACTCTATTATGTTGATAGAAGGACAATTAACCCTTGCATGACGTTGACGTTGTAAGCAGTCGGGAAATTAATTGCGAGGCTAATGCCCGCACCGATGTACGCGTGATCGGCAAAAAGGCAAGCCCCCCAAGCGACTGTCGTTTAATTACACAGCGAAAACGTGCACGTTGATCCAAGGATCGAACGTATCCGTGAATTCCGTAAATATGCTTCGATCGTTTGGAAAACACTTTGCGTTCCTATTTCTACGCTGTTCGGATTTAAATATCCGCGTAAAGTCTTCGATCAAGGCGACGCTGCGATTACATCGAACAATTTACGCGACGAAGACGGTGGACGCGTTATCGCGCCCTTCGATCCTCGCCGTATGGATCGGTTAATTGAATTTTGCGTCTGATGGACAGCACGGAACTAAACTACGTCGCGCCACGGCTCGATATATCCGGACACGAACCGTTATCCCGCTCTCGAAATACTTCGACGCTCGATGAAAATGATTTTCACACCGTTCCTGGAAGTTTCGTAATCGTGTAACGCGCGAACTCACGTACAGTTCACTATTTATATCCCTTCTCTAATTTTGCACTGTGTGTTTCAGATTTAATAAAAATCCCTGGTAAAGTCGGATTTGACCTTTCTTCAATTCAATGTATATATTTGAACATTGTAGATAAAAAAAAGCTTAAATGTTCGCGATCAATCTTCATTCGACGACCAACAAACGGTGAAATTTAAAAACGTAATTCGATTATTTTTATTTCGAGTAATTGCATGCACACTTTTAGCTATTCCTGAAACGAAGAAAAATCAATTTTGTTGCTTTCAAGACTGGATCCCGGGTCTGTCGAAACTGACAGGTTTTCTCCGTTACTTTTTTCCATTTGTTTCATTCCCTTTTTATTCTATTTTATGCGTTCGACCAGCATCGGGGAAATAAGCGAGCTCGCGTAGAAATTGTAATAGTTCAGTTCGAACGGTTTCGACAAGTTAGGGGGGCTGTATTAATCTTCCCCGGTAGATACGGTTCACGGAGCTTGTCGTCGGGTTCACTTGTGCCTTCTTCGCCAGCGCATAATGCCTCCTTTTAAGACCCGCCTTCGATATCGGGGAAGGCCAGAAATCGCATGACGGCGGTCGGAATTTGTGGCCAGGGAAGAGTTTTATGGCCGTCTCGCGCACACAGAGACCGGGGATCGGAATGCTCCGGGGCAACCAAAGAAAGAAAATATTCGAAAGAGGACGCGAACGATTTTTATTCGTCGCGCGCGACCACGCTAGACAGAATTCGCCCTGGAACGCCACGGAGTTAGCCTCTTACAGAACGAATTATTATCCTCTTTGACACACGAACAAATTCAAATTTGTCTCTTATAGTATATCCGCCAAAATGGAAGTTTATTTACAATTTTATTACCTCGATGTTTCGGTGCTTTGAACATTTTAACTTCGTCGATCGCGAGGTATCAAACTTGTTTTTAAATACAGTGAAGAATTCTTTTGTACACAAGCTATTTAAATGGAAATAGCTCGAGATCTCTGTTACAACGATACAAGTAATTTTCATTTCTTATTCCAAAACTGAACCTTCGAACGCTTATATTGAAAAATTCATGGAAAAAGAAAATTCCAAAGTCACGAGTTTATACCTCGATAATATAAAAAGATTCGAATAAAAATGTCCTTTATAAAATATCCTTTGGAAGATTTCAATCTTAACATGTATTGTCTGGGAGCTGGAAACTATTTATTTAACGTAATAATCCGGCGCACGGTTCGCCAGCAAGCTGTTTTGTAATTCGGGCGACTATAAAGTTGTCCGTGTTGGCGAATTCGTAGAGCTTCCGCGATAAGACGCATTATAGTTTCCAGTAATTGTCGAGGAATAATCATAGTCGCCTATATCCGGCCGGGAATAGGGCGGTATTGGCTTAAAGGTCCAATTTGCAGTCGGAAGTGCAGATGTGATATTACGATATGTTTCCATTAGTATGAGTTGTACATATTCACCTGCGGCGAGGGTTGTGTTAAATGCAATTTGCAGTATTCATTTACCCCCTTGGTAACCTTCGTCGATGGTACGAGCGCGGCGGTCTCGGTTTCTCCTTTCTTGGAATCTGATCTGGCATTTGCCGCATTATGCTCGAATTCATGAGTACGGGATCGTCGTGAATGTTTCAATTCGGTTCTATTACATCCAGATGCGTACCAGGATATTTGCGCAACTTTTCAGCGGCGTAAAAACACGATTTACATACATCGAATACGAATCTATACGTTGAATGTGGTTAAACCTAGCATCGATATCGTCATCATATTTAGTCCTATTTAATTTTTATTTTATTCAGATATTCTATAATTTAAATTATTCTACTAAAAAATGTTTTTTCGTCGCACATCCCAATTTTAAATAACAGAAAAATTCAAAAAAATACTTTACTTAAAAATTGATCTCCTTTTAGTTTCGAACCATTTGATCGTATAATTTTTCAATATAATTATTCGTGACGACCGACAGGAGTCAGGAGGCTCAGTGAGCGCGTCTCGAACTCGACGGTCCATCGCGGATTAATCAAGGGCGAAGTCTGAAAGTTGCACGCAGAATTTTCAGAGACCCGTGCACAGTCTGCGTTCACGTAGCATCGAAATTCCCCCTCAGCGAGATTATAAACGTCCGTTGTAGCATTCAGCCCGGGTAGATGCTCCCGGCCAAGTGCTTTTTCCGTTATTAACGGCGTTGGAAAATACCGAGGCTGGCCTCGATACCGAGTGTAAACTGCACGGGCCCCAGCCATAAACAGGAGGCACCCAGGGCCGCCCGTACACGGCTACGAGCCCCGTAAAACTGTTCCAGTATCTCATTCCGGTAACCGCGCTGCCCGGTGTCACTTTTTCTCCCACGCGGAAATATTCTTCCGCGTCCGTAGGCTCCGATTACTCGTGCCTCGTTTCCCACCGCTTCTTCTCCTTGCGCGGTTCTTTCCCCCTTTCTTTTTCCGCTTCGTTCATTTCACATTGAAATCTATTTCACCGCCGGAGAAAGAGAGAGAGAAGGGGAGAGAGAGCGTGGCTCTCGCGAAATAATTAGGAACCATACATCCTGCGCCGCCTCGACTCTCCCGGGCGCTTCAGCCACCGCGTACTTTTACCTGGCGGCTTGTTTCCTTTGCGTGTCCGTCTCTACTTTCTGCCTTTCTGCCTTTATACAGTTCGTCCAATTACATTTCTGGCCGTTGTATTATTCATTCGGGGAAGCGAGATAAACTGAGCCGGCTTAGAACGCGATTATAAGGGTCGTTTCGTGCCTCCCACGCAGCTGCGTGAGACCGCCTCGTCGCCCAATTTTCGCCCATATTTTCGGTACTGCGTTCCGAATCCTGCAGAATTATCGTGTGATGATAGTCCAATAGTTCGGGGGAGGTTTTACAGATGCGACACTTTCGTTATTCGTGCTCGTTGATCGCTTTTTATGCATTTTTTATCAATTTTATCGCGTAACAAGCAGGTTTCAGCAGGTTGAATCGAAACGGCCTGCTTAAATTGTGTTTTTGATTACACGGCTGCTTGCTTCGAGTCGATGGTCATTGGAGCCAAAGAAACATAAACTATTTCTAAGAGCAACTTAGTAACAGATATTGTAACTTAAATTAGCGCAAGAAACGACACACTACTGTACCATAACTAGACATAAATTAACACATCGACTGACAGATCAAATTCATAAAACTTCAATATTCTTTTCTGACTTTTGAATACAGCTCGATCGAAAATTTGTCGCAGTACTTATTTTTGTAAACTTACAGAAGTGTATAAGATTCAATTTTTCTGAATGATTTTCCTCAAAAATTTGTTTTTGATTTTTAATGAATTTGAAATACTTTTTTGTAGGTATCCACGAGCTCTACTTCGTAAATAAATTTTAATGAGATACACTCACTATCGTAGAAGTTATGGTCGTTTGAAAATTGGACCACTTTCATGGGGTTTTGTTCACTTTATGGGGTCAAGGAACAACTTTTCCAAAATTCTTAGAATTTCTACGTATTCTCCATCAAAATACGCGTCGTTTGCCTCTTGAAACATTAAAATCGTCCAATCCGTTCAAAAGTTATGACGTTTCAAACATTTGCATGGAATTTCAGGGAAACATATCAACGTCTGGTCAGCCATTGAAATTTTCAGTAAATAATTTTTTCCTCGAAACTGCGTAGGATTTCGGGGGTTTGTCTATTCACCAAAAATGATTGTAATGGACCCCCGCAACCGAAAATAATTTTTCCAGAATGATTTGAAATATTTTTTTTTCGCCGAAAAATTTAGGGATCTACCCTGTTGATTTTTCTTAAAGATTCGTTTTTGGTTTGTAATAAAGTTGTTTGACGCTCTACGGAAATGTTGTTTAACACTTTTTTGTAGGTATCCATAAAGCTCTACTTCATAAATAAATTTCAATGAAATACACTCACTATTGTAGAAGATGTAATAAAATTACTTTGAATTATAATTGAGAAAATATTTTTACATACGAAGGGTCATCTATGTTTCTCGAAACATATTAAAAGTACAAAAAATTGAGATACGCTATATCGCTGTGAATACAACTTCCTCCTCTCCCATTTCTTTTTTCTAACGTTCGCCATTTACGAGGAAAACGCTGGCACAAATTATCACGAACATCCTATATATCACGGGTACCTGTCTGTGTTTTGCAAGCCCTACGCGGAACAATCGGGTACCAAGCGACGGTACGGGAGACATGGTTCTCCAGTTGGCATAAGGACGTTTTCTCTCGGGTCCCTTTTGCTGCCAGATTCGAGTACAACTACCCCCCGGGACAGGACCCTCGCACAGAAGATAGCCTTCAAATCATTTAAGTGCACACCGACGGAGCCATTTCGCGCTCGCAATCAACCCTCGCCGTTGCAGTCGATTCCAGATTTCGACAGACAGAGGCCGTATTGTTAATCGCGAAACACGGCTTATCGAACGCAACGGTAGACAAGGAAAAAAAAGAAGCAAACGTTAGCTGGTTCCCTCGCGGAATGGCGCTGGATTTAATTAGTACCGGCTCGTCCCTCGTTCTCTATAGCGGGGAATGAAAAAAGCCTGGGAAGAAACCGGCGAGGAAAGAAGTCGACGGAGGCAAAGAGGCAAGGAAACAGAAGAGAAGGGGTCGCGGAGACCTGAACCGGGCATGGAACGGAATGGCTGGGATAGCACGGGCGATGGTAAATGTTTTTTCTCGTGGGGAAACTCGCCTAAAAGGGTTGTCGTGCCTCCGCCGACCAACAATGAGATAATAAAAGGAGACAAGAGGCGAACGAGCATCTCGAGTGTGTCGTGTCACCGCGGGTGCTCGTCGCGTGTGCAACGAGTCTTAAACGGGACGCGTATAAAACGCAAATTAACTAGCGAATGAGAGTCCCGGGAATTTTCTCTGGTCGCGTAATCCCGATGGAGCAGCCGTTTCGTCGCAGGTGGTTGACTCAACAGACGTCAGCGCGATGCTCGAGCTCAACAAACCGCGTCGACGTTTGTTCCGTGCGTTCGCGAATGAAACGTTAACGTTCGTAGACGGCGGTTGCCGGTATTAGGCCAAGAATGAAGGATCCCGCGAACGGTTTGAATGGACAGAGCTCGTTTCGCTGGGATCGACTTCCCTTTGAGTTTGCTTCGCTTAGTTCCCAAGCAGCTTGTGTCGTTTGTTTTTCTCTTGCCAATTGCCTGCCAGTCTATCCACGCTGCGAGGGAATTAACTAAATCGTTCCCGTTGCATTACGCGAAAATGCACAAAATGGAATATATGTACTGCAATAATTTCATTAGATTAGAGACTTTGCAATATTTTTATACGTTATAAAAAGTCAAAAGTAATGGTCAAAAAATTGTAATACTGAACATCATAAATATTGCTCTAATAATATTATAATATCTACATTACGAGTCGATGAATCAACTAATCGTTTTCTGTTGTTTGTTTCAGGTGAGTACGTGTTGCATTAGAAGGTGCATATCGAAAATAAGAAATTAGAGGGGTGAGTTATTGAATATCGATTTTATTTGAGGTAATACTGACCATTGAAGGGTTAAATATAGAAAGAGAAAGCGAACAGTTATCCTACGAACGAGACATAAAATTTGTTTCTTCTCGGAATGCTAATTCTAGCTTTTCATAAATTATATGGTCCAGTCGCGATCTTGCAACAAACAGACGGCTAGCACGTTATCTGGTTAACGATGTCAGATCGAGCGAGTGCTATTAAGACGTCGTGTTATCTAACGAATAGAAACGACTTTAATTTGCCGGGGAAAGAACTGCAGCGGGTCGATTACTGTTTGCTGGAACAACTCTTCGGGCGACGCTTAAGAACTCATTTCCGGAGAACCATGAATTCAGTGTTGCTTAATCGCGAACGGGCCGCAGCTGGGAATTAAACGCGTAATTATTTCGCCGTTTTCGACCGTAGATTCTGTCTTGTTCTTTCGTAGGATTCGCATATAGTAGGCGTTTAGTTCCCGTTACAAGCACGTTGGTTTGGGTTAGCAAATGTATTGCATCGTTGATACTGTCGCGCGATAAATTAACGCGGAAAACTTTTAATTAACAGTAGCACCGTGAAACATAGGTTCGCGAAGAGACGAGCGAAATTCATTATGGCGCAACGCGTAAATATTGTTAATGCGTTTCTGGTAAATACACTCTCGATGGCGTTTGGAGAGATTATAATAGTTTCAAGACCTCGAAAAACAAATGTCTGTCTGATACTCGAGTTTTTTACCTGTACTTTTGGTACAGTTTGTTAAGATAATTTTCAATCGATTCGGAGAAGAACCTGTACATTCGTAGGTGGCTCGTATCTTTTAAAATCTACATTTTCGTCTCGTCGCGAGGGACACGACGTTTCGTGCAACTCGCTCCGAGGAAGATTAAAAAGCTATTGGGGTACAGAGCGCTTTTAAGGATCTCAGACCGAAGCATATTGCACCGGGAACGTTACACTAAATCCACTCCAACGACGTCGCGCATCGTCTTTTGACGTTTTTAATTTCAAGGATGCCATTATCCCGCGACGCGTTTCGAAACCGTTCCGCGCGAAACTTCCGGGGGCCCCGTTCGCCGCCTTTTCTTTCCGCCCGTTTAATATTGTTACGTATTTGTTTGATTCATTACGCGCGGCCATTAATTAACGTGCACGTGTTTACAAGGCGTAAGTTAATTAATTAATTACACACGTAATAAACCTGTTTGCGACGAGGCTGAGCTGTTCTCGTTTCGAGTAGCTTGTTCCCGGGTATCGATCGAACTTCGTCATTAGCATAACAGCTTCATCGTTGTCGGCCTATCAGAGGGCGATCGTATTCGCGTATCGTTTTTCCGGCGGAAGAGTTTTCTTCGTCATGGAATTGCTTCGCGCGAAAGGGTTCATGTTCGTTTACTCCCCTTCGACGTTGGAGCTGGAAATTGTTAACGTTCGATTACTATTATTGCAACGAGCGTCAATTTTACATACGTCATTACTGAAAGTGATATGTACATCTCTTAGGAGTACTATGTTTAATTGGAATAACAACGTGTGTGAAATGTAGTCGATAGACTGCGTATGTTTTTTAGAAAATATACTTGATATGCAAAAATAGTAAGATAGCCATTCCATTAATTCTATTAATGAAGATATGAATAAAGGCCTGGAGTTTAATAATCAAGCTTTCGAAGAGCACAGTTTTTATTTCGGTAACTGTCTCTTTCAGATATTTTAATTTCCGTTAACAGGTTTTATTTACAACTAGCTCTCGCTCGCGGCTTCGATCGTATCGGTTTAACTTTTTAAGTGCGGATTCAAATCCCCCACTGTAAACACAGCTGGACGGAATTCAAACTTTGTATGCACAGTCGAATGAAAAAAGTATAACTAAAACACCGTGCAATGGGGGAAAACAGGGTGCTCAATTTCAATAACTTTGCGACGACTTGAGGCATCTCACGGATTTAAAGGGTTAAAAAGATCCATCGGAATTAAATGAGAGAGTAGTAAATAAATTTCTATATACAGTAATGATTCTTTAAAGGAACTTAGTATCTCTTCCAACTAGGGGAGGCCTTCGATAGATCAGTATTGAAATCTTAGATATGTTTATAAATTCATAATTCAAGTTTGGTTATTCAACAAAGGGGCATCTTGGAGATTTAATAAATCCAGTTCTGTCACCATTATGACCAGCTTAGAAAGCTGTACTATACATAGATTGCATACCCTATCTTTAGCATCGAATTTACAAAAAGAAAAAAAAACTCTTGACCACCTATTTTGAAGGTTTTTGTCCTGTCGTGATTTTGAAGAAAAGATGGTCGATTTGAGGACGATACTAGTATGTCATCATTATGACCAAGTTAAAAATTCTATTATACATCGAATGCAACTATTTACTTCGATGCACGGTCCCTCCAACGTCTTTATAAGCATTTATTAAGAAATAGCTGAACATAACGATACGAAAGGTAAGCAGAATCCGAGATACGAAAGGACAGGTGTTTCTGGGGCAACTTGACCGCTCACGACAACGAGGTAAATCAACCTTCGGTGCAACGAACGCGTTAAGTGGATTCTCGCGACTCTCCCCTATCCGTCAAAGTGCCGGGGAACACTTTCCCCCGTCGCGGGAGGTCTATCGAGAGTTTCCGCGACGAACTTTCGAGCTCGTCCCACAAATCAGGCTCGCGTGTCCGCGCGTGTATCGCGAGCCCGGGATCGCATAAATTTCGTCGGGCCTCGTTCGGGGGCCAGGGACGCCGGAGAAAGCTTTGTCGCCGGGATGACTCTCGCGGTACGCCGCGCGGATACATCTTTCAATTAAGCGGGCATTGTTCGCGATAGAGCCGCGTTTCCGCCATTCAACAAGTCCCCCGACTGCGTTCTTGAGGCGAGACATATTTCCACCCAGTCGTGTCTCCCGGCGCCAATTTACACCATCCGGTCGTCGGTTTCGTCCGTACTGGGCCCTCGTGCGAAACCCTCCGCCATGGGCGAACGTGTTGGCTTTCCGGGGAGGCGTCTCGACGCTCTCGAGGCTAATTTAACCGCCTTAACGCGACGCTTCCCGTCGCGACTAGACAGACTGATACGATTAATGCTCGCGCCCTCTCGCCCCCTCCTCCCCCCCCCCTGCCTCGGATGATCCATACTCATTAGCGTTCGGCCTCGTTGCGGCGTATTTTCGGCGACAGACGACCTCGTCGACACACTCCAGAAATCTTTTCTCGGTTACCTTATTCGATAATCGATGGATCGTTGAGATAGTTCAAGATTTGCGTCCGAATCGACTTGAAAGTATTGGCAGTTAATCGACACGATCAATGTTTTTAAAATTATATACTTGTTAAATTTTATTTTAGAAACCATTAGATATTCATACAAATTCATGTTTTTATTAGTAGAATTAATGAAATGCTTCATAGAGGGTTGTCTCAACCCTTAAATATAATAATTCATATCTTACTTGCATATCTTCAGGACCAAATTATTTTGTTCCTAATAAACAAAGTGCAAATTGTCAATCACCCACGACGTCTGAAAATTTAACCATGAACATTCATTCATAACTCTATAGTAATTACTATCATGATGTAGTATTCAAAATAACTTAAATACTAGACGTACATATGATTAAATATTTCTTATATTTTTGTATATCAAGTGCATTCTATAATTTGTTGAAAATCAAAATTTATACATCCCTTTCTATAATCACAGATTACATAAAATAAAACGAACAGCAATTTTAATCCAAGTTGGCTTTTCTGATATGTATTCTCTAACGTAGAAAATAATAACTAACACAGAGACCAGTTTAAAAATTTGTTTAGTCTTTAAACCGTTGTTCAGAGCGGAGACATTTTGAAAGGATCGAAGAAAGAGATCGATGTTTGTTATTTCGAAAATATTTATGGCGGTGGTTCGGTTGGAAAATAGAAAACGGGAGTACGGTTATTTGCAAGCGGATGGCCGACGACCTATCGCTGATAAAATATTACGTGTTGCCTGTTACAAAGTGTCTATCGATCGTACGTTCATCCATGCGTATTACTTACTTCGCGAAAGTATCCTAAAACGAATGTCGCGTAGTTTTTTATCGCTTATTCGAGGCACGTTTTGTTTTCCATGCTTTAGGGGGGGAAAAAATCCCCGTTTGCACAAAAAGTAAATACTGGCTTAACGGACTTTACAATTTCACTTTGGCGCGCGTTGCTTTTTCAACATTCCGAAAGCAAATATTAATCCAAGGGTTTTACTGGGAACTTTGAGTGTTCGCGCTGCAATTGTTTCCCTTTACACGAATTATAGTTTTCTGTACGGCTTTGACGCAGCCCCGGTGTATTCAGTTTTATCAACGCACCGAGAACCCACGTCAAAGTGACAAATTCTATAAACAAAAACGGTATATTTTGTTACGTAAGAGAGACAAAGGTAAATATTGAAGTAACGCGCGTAAAAAAGTTTGTCCCCATATCCAGTTTTCGGAACGCATGAAGCCGTGTCGACCAATCGTTCCGTAAACACTTCCTCGTCGAAAAAGGGATAGAGAAATAAAAAAAAATACAAAAAAAATATATGTAACACCCGATACAGAGGGGAAAAAATAGAGTTCAGAGGTTCCCGGATCGACGAACGGAGTCATCGAACCGTCTTCGCGAGTTTTCGAATTTCGACGGAAATGTGGGCCGTGATATTTTGTTAGCTTTATTTTCATCGCGATATTGCGAAATTCGTTCAAGCAAGGGTCCTCTGCGCCGTGTCAGGTTTCATGATTCATCGCGATATCCCCAGATGCTCGAGCAGAAATAAAAACCCTGGCTGTCGTGTGCTGAACTCGAATGAGATGGAAGCTGCGCGAGCCGGTCCCGCAGTCTCTGACGCGAGTATATAGGTGTGTATCCGTGATCCTTGATATGCAGGACGAAGGCTAGTTCTGAGGATGCAACGTGACCTCATCACCCGAGCTGGCTCTTTTTCTCTGTTGTCCGAAAAACAGTTTCGGTCGCGGGGGAGGCGTTCATCGTGACTCTCTAAAACGTTTCTCCGTGCCCCGAAACTCGCAAATTTCACTTTGTATCGTGTACAAAGCGTCTTGTTCTCGATCCCCATTGATCCCTATAAACGTCTTCGTTCCTGTAAATCGCACGATCGTGTCTTTCGATACGTTATCTGTTTTGAACAAGCGAATATTTCGATCGGAGTATTTTGGATTCGATGATCAAAGGTCACGGGTGACGAATCTTTTTCTGATAAAAAATGGAATCAGTTGTTAACTATGAAAGTGGTTATTTATTTTATTTTATGAGGGTGAAGGAATTTTTTTTTGAATTTTTAGATGTACGTGGAAAGACCCCATAATGAAGTTTTAGATGAATTGATACGTCAAACAGCATTTCCGAAGGGAAATGGTACACGTTGCGCCTGAATGCTATCGTTTTACAGTATTATTTTCCAGTCTATTTGTTCAATTAGCACATTATTGCACCCGTAACGATCTCTTTAATTCCGATTAATCAAAATGGTCCCTCGTTGCATAAATAATTCGAACGATACGCGTGACTTAATCGTTCGATCGACGAAATCAGCGAATTGCAAAATTTACTTTTGCAAAAAATACATTAAATCACTAACACATCCGATGAGCCGTGAAATTTGAACTATTATAGTTTTTAAAACTGTTTAAAATTAGCTAAGCAACTAGGTTATCGAAGTCGAAAATTGTCATCTTTCATTCTAATTTATTAACAAACTAGAAATTCAATTGTCTCAGTTTTTGTAAAATAATACTTTCTACAAAAGTGGCTGCTATCTGAAGCTGAAAATTTCCGTTTTGACGTAGAATATCTCCCAACGAGACAGTGAACAAAAACACGCTCAGATAAGGCTTGTATCTAAGATTGTGCTATCGAAATTCGAGAAATCTTATCAACGCGTTTCGAGCAATCTTATCGAAGAAATTTAAGAATATACAACACGAAGACGAAATTAAGAATTTTAGAAAGAAAGTTTTAACATGTCTGTAGTTAAAATAACGATACCATTATGAATTCATTTAAATCTCTATCAAACAAGATTAGATCTTACGGTGTATAATAAGAACCAAATTGTGACGTTGTTCCAAGCTTGCCCGACTCGATAATTTCTTTCAGCGTACAAAATTAGAAGGAATCGAGTTCATCGACTGCATAAGGTCCACGAAATTAGAAGTCGCGATCGACCTACGGATCGACGTGGCCGCAGTATAGAAAAGTGATTGGATCGGACGGAAGCAAGAATTTATGATAGCCGGTTGAAATCATACAGTATCGCTTTTCTCGCCAATATCGGTTCCGCCGGTGCTTCGTCGGGGCAGATAACGTTTTCACGTATACCCGTGGCGTTTTCTCGATCCTGTAAAAACGAGAACGTCGCTTTCAGTCGGAACAAATCGCTCGGCACGTCCATCTCTCGTCGAACACACGGCTGCCCGTCGGAACACGTGGCTCCGTGGTTGTACCGGTGTCCGTAGGAAGCGTCGAACGATAATCGATTTCAGCCGACCGATGGGATCGCCATCGAGTCGATTAGAAACCGTCTGCCCGAAAAGAAGCTTCGTGACCTTCTTCTTGCACTCTCCGCGGACGAATAAGGGTACACGACAAAGTGGAATGGTACACGGATAAAAGATTCAACCGTCTCCCCTTGGAAAGCGAGTGTCCCTGCCCTGCGTTCTTTCCACGCTCTCGTTTCTCCTTCTCTTCCCGATGGTTTCCATTCCCCGCGTTTCCACCGGCGAACCAGACGTCGCAGTGACTTTGGGCGCTCCGGTGTGCGACACGTATGCGCCCAGGACGATTAAACTTTAAGGCTTCCGCGGTCGATCCACCCTCGAAGGATCCAGCCACATGGTACCACTCTTAGCTACCGAACGAGATAGCTAGCAGTAAAGCAATTCGGGACACATTGCGACGTGTTGCTGGGGAACTTCCAGGCAACCGTCAACGCCGCTCCAACGATCGAGGAAGCTCTTTTGACTCTCGACAGCCCTTCGTTAATTCACGCTAGGCCACAGAAACATATGTTTGGACATAAGTGTAGAATTTTGAGTTTAATATTTCACGTTTTTAAGGTTGGTTGAGTCCTGGTTCGACGTCGATTTTTATCTCAGGAGCTCCTTCGTCAGGTCCCACTCGACATTTTTTCAAGTCCAAACCAAAGAGATATCGTACACTTGAATGTTACAAAATACAACAACAGTGTAAATAAAGCAGATATTTTAACAGGTAAATTTCAAATAAAACATTTAAAAGTGTTGGGAGCTGCTGGTAACAAAATTGAGATATAATTCGGAGTGCAAAGGGTTAATGAAACGATCTGATGAAACGAATTAAAAGTGAAATTAAGTATCGAGATTAAATTAAACTGTATTAAAATATTAGAACAGAAAGTAAAATTACAAAATATTTCTTTAAGATAGCTTACGAATATACACATGTTTCGTAAAGTGCAGACCACTCGGTTCGCGATGCTTTATGCAAATCATTTACGAGAGATGTTACTCGAGCCAGCGAAGAAGCCGACATTACGAAGGTATGTAAGTGTTGGCCATAGAGATGATTTGATTTATCGTGTACCTAGATCCATAAATTCGTATGGGTCTCGCGGTATGGAAAACTGGGTATATTCCTAGTCCCGACGGAATATGAAATTTGATTAAGGAGATGCGCCATCTTGACGGTTGCAAAGCAGAGGCTGTATTTATCTTTTGTAGCTATGAACACGGTCGAGATAAATTTTTCAATGTGAATAAAACACGCAGTCAACTTGAAAATAAAATATTTTGTACGAAAAGTCGAGGAAAGGTTCGAAATCACGAGTCTTTTGAATCATCGGTTTCTGTACAGTAGGGGCAAACACGAATATACATTTGTACGTCGATTAATCGGAGCAACTTGGTACGACAAATCAGTAATGGTACACTTGCTCGATTAACTCAGCAGAACGGTTCCCGTATCTCCTGTACAAGCATTTCAGATTACGTGTTTAGATAATCGAGAGTCGAGTAATTAACGAGGCGTTTCAGACTAGCCATCATTGGCAATCGTGTTATGTATCTAAGAGATTCCGAAAAAAAGAATATATCGTTACCGCATCGATGCTCATACGTCTCACTTATGGTCTCGTATGCATTGCTCCGGGTTTTTTCAATGTCGCGGTAATTATAGGAAGATTATCTTAACGCTGCTATCGGTTCTAACGATGGGATCAATACAGTGACACGTCCATTAACGATGATACGTATCTCTTCCCAAGCATCGTATTATGGTATCAAACAGGTATCGAAGCGAGTATTAAATATTTCTTGTACCATCTACATAAATTACCTACATCGTTAAGATCGAGCAACGCCAGACATAGTATTAAACCTCCTCGTTGCTATATCTGTTATTAATTCTTGCTCGCTTTTTATTCCTCTATCGTTTCGCTTGTTAAGATCAAGAAATAGTCTTATACTTCTTGTTTGCTTGTTGTTAGTCGTGTATCAGAGTCGCCGATCGAAAAGCTAAATAAATTCTGATTTCTTTCCCGGGGTATCGCTTTCCATTTCTTTCCCGGGGTTGCCTTCGCTACCGAAATCTCTCGAATTCTTCAACGCGCGGGGGAATTGCCAGGGTTGCAGGAATTCAATCTCCAAGGTTTTCCCGTGGAAGAGTTGACGTTCCACGACGAGGCACGCTCTGCACGGACGTCTCCTGTTAAATTCACGCTGCGTCGAGGCTGTGCTCACACTTGTCTGCCGGTTCATCATTAATTCCGCGCGTTACAGTTCCGCCCGAGTCACGGGCAGCATTAAAATTGAATTGCTGGTAACTTCGTTCCGAGTTCGAAACTGCTCGCGCGCCGTCTTGGGCCCCCTCACCCACCCTCCCGCCCCATCGATCGGCCACGATTATTTCGGCCAGTTCCTCGGTTGCTGCCTTCCGTAACGAAGCGTTTCCGTGAGAGATCAGGATTGAAGGGCGCTTCTAAACGCCTCTCTGTTCCCGTCCCCCCGCCCGATCGAGTGCGCTCGGTGCAATTTTTCACCGTTTCCCGAACGTCGAACCGGTAACGATGCACCCGGTTGAAGGGGAATTAGAAGTGGCGCAGGATGCAAGGGCAGCAGGAATTGGCCGTGGAGATCGACTATAGAGGAGAGAGTTAGAACGAGAAGGGGGGAACGCAGGGGGTTAGGGCAATGTCAGGATAACGCCAGTTCGGGTTAAGGAAAGGAAAAATAGCCAAGACCCGCTGAGTTTGCTCCCATGAGATATCAAGCTTCTTCTCTGGGCTAGTCTATAATGCGATCTCTTCGTGCAACTCATCGATCCGATCGTCCGTTTCTTACGTATGCGAACGATGTCCAATTCTAACGGTCAGATGAAGATTCAATTCGGAAATTGTTAACGCTTTCTCGCGATCGCTCTTATTCTCTGTTCCAAACGGAAGGCGTAGGAAACTTTGATCAACGTTGGCTATTCTGGGTCATTGCTCGATACTGTGCTTGTGTAATAATTTTGGTCTTCCATATGGACTTTATTAGTAACTTCTTTCTTGGCTTAGTTACTTAATTTTGAGATCCAAGAATTTTTATTTATGGTATTTCGTAGTTGTAGCGCTTGTTGAGGTTTTCTCGGTTGTTACATATTGTGTAGTATTTGTGGTACTTTACTCAATATATGGCTTTATACATTAGTAATTTTCTTATCTTTGCTCAGCTAATTTTGATACCCAGGTGTATTCGACTTTTGTTTATGGTATTTTGTTACGGTAGTGTTTGCTGTTGAAATGAACGTGATAGCAGGGGGAAAGTGTATATATACGACTAGGTGCAGCAAGGGTCGCCACATAGTATTTTTGCTGCTACCTCATAATTCTAATTCTCTACACGTAGCCAAGTTTGAGACCCCAGTATTCCACGAGTTTTCTTTGCGGTATTTTGTTGCTGTACCCTGTTTGGAATCAATTTTTCTCGAGAAGGAACGTCGTGTGCACGGTTAGGTGGATCCGTCCTGACTTCTGTCGCAGCCGATGCGTTGAAAAGCGCAAGGGCTCGCGAGGCACGAAAGATAGACGAGGGTCGTAGCTTTGGGTTTCTTTGATCGGTGATGCATCGAAAGCTGCTCGGTGGATTTCGGTATTTCGATGCATCCAAGCACCGATCCTCCAGCCGGTTGACGTATGCGGTTTCGTTTCGTTCGCCCACTCCCTCGCGTTGCATCAGCCCTTTCGGGAGACGAAGCAGGCGTCCCTGGTGGAACTCGCATGAAATAATTAACAACTCTCGTAACGATGGCCTACGGTGCTCCTGCAGCGATCCCCGTCAAACGCAAGTCGCTCTGAAAATTTCGTCCGCGGCCTCTCCAAGTATTCACCCGCGAAGGGAAATTTTAATCGGCCGTGAATTCGACCCGTTAATCCACGATGCCGTAATTCCGCGGTTTGTTGACGGTGGTTGGACGCCACGGGATGGACAGGACAGAGTAACAGGCGTGTCGTTTCGTTTTTAGGCTAGTAGAGCGAGAGTAAATTCTTTCGCATGTTTGCAATTGTTCCAATAATTTGAAAAATAATTCCAGGGAAAATGTGACAATTTCATTACAAGATTCTTTTGTATCGAGTCCTCTTCTATTTGGTATATCCATGTAACAAATTAATACAAATAAAATACATATTTTAAAATTATTATTCACTTTGGTATTACAAAGAGGATGGTTCATTTGTTTAATAACTGGACATTTTTCGCGGAATTCTTTCGAATAAAATATCATCGCGCATTAAATTCATTACTACACAACGCCTCGCTGTATTTTTGTTTACAACCCAACGCCCTATGTGTTACGCCCATACGCTCCATGTGTTCGCGGTTCGTTGCACTCGTTTAATTTTTTAATTCGAATGAATATTTTATCAAACAAAATCAAGCTTTCTGTCCTGTGCGTTCAAAAATATCAGAGAATGAAATAATATTTTTACTCTGCAATTTCCTATTTCCTGGTGCCACGACCAACGATCGGTTTAATAAACAATTTCAGTAGTGTTTCAAGTTGAAGAGTATAATAATTTTAGAAAATAATCTCATCGATTCGAGGGAGTATTTATTTCACAGGTTAAATCGAGTAATTTGTACTTTGTGTTTTTGTATTGTGTAACTAGTCAGTAAATATTGGAACATCATGCTCGAAAGACGGAGGGTGACATTTTGTTCAAAACTATTAGCTATTTAACTACTTAGGTTGATGATAATCCCCTTTCTAGTTAACGCGAGTTCCCCCAAGGCTTTCCTTGTCAGAGGAAGCGTCGAAGTTCCTGTATCCCATTAAAATTGTTATGCCTTGACATCCTAAATCATGCGTTGTTCCGTAATCTACACCACCGTCCAACAGTTTGTAATCACTATGTAAATTATGGAGGACAGAATCTTCTTAAAGAAAAAATGAACATCTTAAAAATTTCTCTTTGTTAAAAAAGTCACTCTTAATTATAATGACTGTTCCTTTACATTGTTCCGTAGAGTAGCTCCTAAAGACGCCGTTCGATGTTAAGCAATTGGATATCCCGATCTGGCTACAAAAACTTAATTGGGTTCGATAATTGTCCTGGTCATTTCGTATTCCTCGAGACTTCCTTAAGTTCTCTTTGTAACAAGAATCCTTTATACAATTTAGACGAGCACTTGGGGGTCGTTATCCTGTTACATAACAACGTTTCGGCTTGTTAATTGGCGCGTTGCTCGGACATCTGATTACAGTTTCCTCTTTTCTTTGTATTTTCTATTTTCGTAACACTTGAATATGTTCGATGTATCCAGACACCGTCCACGAAGACGAAATAGTGTTAATTTCTGTTGTATTTGCGTTATCTGTTGCCGAGAGTTTTGGAATCGACAAGCATCGAAGTTCCGTTCGACACAACGGAACAAATCAAATGGCAAAGCGTTGATATCGGTCCAAATCACGGAAACGTATTTCCGCGACGCGGTGTTGACACTGGCCGCTCATCCGGAACTGCCGGAAGCCAGTTTGTAGTTGGTACACACGGTTTGCCTTCCGGCGCGTATCTTACGGTGACCGGACACTTTCCCTTCGTTAGACACTCGGCCGGTGTCGGATTCGGGGGAACTTTGCGGAAAGTCCGTAGTTTGCAGTCGGCCGGTGGAAAACATCAGGGCACCGAGCAGCTTGTAACTTTCGCGATTTTACGACCGCAAGGAGTTTATGCCCCTGACCGGGTCGACGTTCCCCGGGAAATCTGCTGACGTCCACCAGAATCGGTACATTATGGCGCTCCTATTAACTACACTATGAGATTTTTTATCGTAAATTCCTGCTACTTGCATATTACAATGCTCCAAAAAGAATCGGGCATTTTACGTATTTTTTTAATCTATAATAATGAATTCTCAAGTTGAAATGTTAAAGAAAATAAATTTGAATCGACAAGAGTCGTACGAATAGAATATCCTCATCGTTGCAAAATTTGAGACAAATTCTATTTTAGTATTTTAAAAAAGTGTTACATCGTTTTGGTTAACGCAACAGAAATAAATTTTGACCGACAACGAACTTGCGTTTACATTTTCTCGTTTCGAATACCTTTGTTTCCCGTAAGGTGCAAGTTCTGAAATGTAACGAACCGAAGTTCAACGCAGAAACAGCCGTGTTCTGGTTGAATGGCGTATACCCTGTGGTCCGCTGTACGCGTTCGCCTACGGTTCTGAATTCTAATATATCCGAGAAAGTGTAACGGGGCAGGGAAACGAACCACTGCATTCTTCGCGGCCGCGTCGGAGTTAATTATGAAAAATACGATATTGTTGTAAATACGGTTCGGGGCAAAGAGAAGGATACAATGCAATTAGCGCGCTCGAGGGTTGTTGCTCGGTCGTAAGAACGCTGGTACGCGACTCCTTTGACGGTTTATCATTCATGAGCGCGGCTGGATGCAAGCTACGGTCGAAAGAAAAAGCGGTTTCGCATGTTAAATAGAATACAACGCGTGCAAACAATGCGAGCGACGGTGGAACGACGAGGAGTCGGACTTAATTTTCGCGTTTGAATTACGTGCGTCTCGACGAGTTTCTGGGTCGTCTTGCGCTTTCTACGGCCGTTTAAAAACCGTCGACCCGGGACTTTCATTTTTCTGGCCGATCGCCTCGAATTAGGATGATCAGGCTGCTCGACCTCCACGGGTCTCGTGTTCGCCATGGGATCCGGATACCATGCTCCGCTTTCACATTTCTTTTACGGTCCATCGGGCGAGTTTTGGACTGGCCCGATGACGTCAGATAATATCTCCTCGGCGTGGAAAGCCGTACGTGTTCTCCTTTTTCTTTATAGCCTTCGTCGGGACACCCGTTATTTTTCTGGGCCAACGTCGAAAAATTATCGGTAGAAAGCGGAACGAGAAACTGGTCGGGAGAGAATTTCGTTGTTCGAATAGCGATTTATTTTCAAGCTAACATAATAATAAATATTACTATCTGCAAGCAAATATTATTTAAATGTACTCTTTGATGAAACTTGATCGAGGTATTTGTTATTCTCTTAATCTCGTTAGGTGTATTTCACTCGAGTAAAAAATTTATCCTGTTATTTTTCGATGCTCGTGTTATTCATTTCGTTTGTTATTTTGACGTTTCATCGGAGGGTATAAAATTTGCTCGATACTAACGATCCAAAGTGTACAGTTACTATTATTTGTTCTAGCTTGTTTGCCCGGTAAAATAATCGTTAAATGGAACGAAATAAAGTAACAAAAACCTCCTCAGTTTTTTTTAACGAGAAAAAGATACACGATACGTAAAACGCGAGAAACGTAGTTTGAAACAATTAAACCATGAAATTCGTAACGCGTTATTAATATTCACGTATAAAAACGAATGGTCGTTATAAACTTTGCGGATACAATACAGTGTTTGCAAAGTAATTACCATACAAATTGATGTATTTATCGTGACTGTTTTATTCAGAGTTTAGGAGCAATATTAAGTGACCAATGAAACATTTATGGCTTATACAAAAATAAACACTCTTTCGTACTATTATTGTTATATTAAATTTCACGAATATCCAAAATTAATAATCGATATACAAGTCCCTCGATTTCAAATTTTCATTTACCTAATTTTGGACAATTTCCATACAATTTTAACAAGGAATAATTTGTACCAATAAGCGTCAAGCCGTTCGAAGTAATAGTCTTATCAAGGATTCTGTGAACGACGGTCTGATCAAAGCTCGCGACTGTTGTTGCTCATCTACTTTCAATCTATAAAACTGAGAAACAAATTGCGTTTCACTCACTATCAATTATCGTTATTGCATTTACAATGGCAGTCGATCAATCGTGTAATTTATTTTATGTTTCAGGTGAGTAAGCGATCCAGAGAACGTCTTTCTATCAAAAGTCGGGGGGTGGTGAGTTACGTTAACACTTTGACTGTATCAGTCACCATTTCATCATACATTCTACTTATTACATTTATAATTTCTTATAATAATATTCTTAACATCTTCGTGTATCTCACTTTGGTCTACAATATCAGTGGTGACAAAGTGTAAAACTTCGATGATTTTAGACTTGAATTTTTACCTTCTTAAAGATTAAATTTAAAGGAGTAAACTTTCCATCCAAGTTGGATTTTCATTCAATCTCACGAGGAGCCAATTTAAATACTAGGATATATTCCCATTGAAATAAAAAATCAGAAGCTAGTCTTCAAAGAGTTTTGACAAAGTGTTTCGATGAAAGTTTGAACCTTTAAAAAAAATCCCTAAAAATAATGTAATATTGTCGGAGGGTCCTGGTGTTTTCTCGATTTACGAATACCGTGGAAAGGCGAATTTTGAACTAGATGGTGGGGTGAATATGTACGTACGCGTGGCTCAATAAATTTCGCGTCTAAGCTCCAGCGAGTGGCCCGACGACTCGCGCGAACAACGACGCAGTCGCTGGATCCTCGGGCGAGAAATGTTGTTGTCCATAAAAAAAAAAAAAGAAGCGGTCGCAGATTAATCTGGATCAGCCGTAGATAAACTGGTCATAATTCCTACCGAGCGTCGTCTTTTTGCCGGCTGAAAAGGTATTAACGTTCAACGGCGCTATATCGCTGTGAAAATATGCCTGCCAAGACTGCCTGACGGATTGCAGAGAGGTCCAACGGCAATATTGCACTCCCGTTTATTCCGTAGCTACAGAACTCTTAGTTTCCTTCATAGAGTTTGGGGGAAAAATTATTCCCAATTAAAATTGAACTAAGTCGAAAATATCGAAACGTTTCCCCGATTTTGTACGTAAATTTTTTAACGATTTTCACTTTTCGGTACTTAAAGAAGCGACATGTTATTGAGAACAATTTCGATCAAGGGAAACGTGTCGTTGGAACTTTTGTTTCGACTAGAAAATTTTTTTTAATGCAATTAACCTAAAAAATTTAATACTTTTTTTAATTTGGATCATGTTAATTGTGTGTTTTTGACCCAACCACGAATGTTTTTATAGGAGTTTTGAGAATTCTGGAAGACATCTGAGATCATAAATCTCACTCACTAATTTTTCTCGTACAATTTTTAATGAAATAATCCTTAAAAATTCAACGATAAGTCGACAATTCGTAGCTTTATTTATTTAGTAATAGACAGGAGAGAGAGTGACCCTTACGCCAAAGCAATTGTTGTTTCAGCGAATAAAATGTGACGGAGTATTTTAGAGTGCTTAATCCGCGCAAGACGGTTCTTCATCCGATTATGAGGCACTGAGCCCCGGAACGAACCTGGATTTTCCCCACACCAAAATTTGCCACAAGTTGTCCAAAAATGCTAAACAAAGGAAGTCTATTTTCCGTTGTAACACATTTGTTAGAAAAAGTAAATTTATAAACGATCATCGAGAAAACAAATTTGATTGGTATACATATTCTTTTATTATCAAGCAATAACAAACAAATTTTCTTTTTATACAAAATCTTATGTGACAACTGGGAAAAATAACTCCCTTGGACAGTATGTATATTAGAGGAATATTTTCATATTTTTTGGTTTGGAAAGAGTGGCTTCTATAAACTTTCTTATTCTTGCGCGCTTCTAATTAGTGAGAAAGTACATTAAAGTACCGAAGAAAGCGCCGGAAGTGTTGTGCGTCGGAGAATTTCTTCCGTTGCTCGAAAGAAAACTCTGGGCTCTTTGTGTCTTCGTAATTGGTAAATGGATTAATAAACAAACGTTTGCATCGTACACGAGCTACGGTTCCAACGTTGCGAACACATTTCAATCTTTAAAATAAATTTTACCAAAAATACTGTCCTCGAACACCGGATTTAAATATTTCATCGTCGTTGATCACTTGTTAACTTTTGCGGATACGAAATACCTTTTTACGTGTCCTGTACTTCTGTAACAGTATTTTCGAACTATTTTACGAAACGAATGAATGCTTGTCACGATTTTTGTTAAAGTCAATGGATTGTTTGCAGCGCATGAAACATTGTGTGCATAGTTCAGTGTCAAATAAAACGGGAGAGAATTTGTTTCGGTCGTAACGTGTTTGTTCCGAAACGACTATGTTTCGTGCTATTTTTCTGATTCTGTCTGGACATCCGCGTATCGTATTGTAAATGTCCAATAATAATAAAATTGATAATAAAATTTCCCACAAAGCGAACGATCGAATCGCAAAGATTTACAAGGGAAATTAAATCGATAAAAGTGATTAAATTTTATTTTTCTTATTTGCGCGTGTTATCGTAGATTACTTTCGAAGCTCGGTCGACGAGAAAGGCTCGATTCGGCTGAAACGTTTTCAAATATCTGCCGTGGCGCGTTTGACGCTCCAATATTTTTTTTTATTTTTATATTGATTTCGCGCTTGTTTGAATACGCGGTTCGTGTCCGACCATAAATTATACGTCTATCTATCGAGCCGTGACAGAGATTTATCGCAGTTATCTCGGGGGCGAAATTTACTCGATGTAACAACAATCTATCAGGATCGTGACTAATTAATTAAAGCAAGAAACGCGTATATTGTCCGGTGGCTCTTTGTCTCCGGCAAATAATGGGATTATCGTTTAGCAGTTATACATCCGGAAAGTCTATAAACATTTACTGTCGGTGGTCGAAAGCATTGTCCGTGCCCGTTGTAATGCACTCAAACTTCACGTATAATTAATTATTTATAACAGTGAATAACAAATGAATATGCATAATATACGATGTTTAATAAATAATGGGGTTTACAACGCCGACCGTATATCGGATCTACCTCCGATCTCGTTCGAGTGTCAAACACGGAATATTATCTACAAATTATTCGCGATGTCACAATTGACGCGTGACAGGATATTTTCGAGTTATCGATTTGCCCTGATTCGATTGTTATTCGATTAATAATCAGAATCAGTACGTTTATAGTCCGCGATAAAATCTTCGTTACGTTGATTTTTATTGATTTTAATTTTATATATACTTTGTTGTTCGCCGATATGTTTCGGTACCGCGGCGTCGACGTTCGAACTTTTAATTTCATTTATTCATTTTTTTTTTTATCGATCTTTTATTTCCCTTTCCGAGCGTGTGCGGCGAAAATCAGTCGATAGGAACACATTTTTCATCAGCGATTTTCAATTTAGCCTCTTTTCACAAAATCGCGGATCGGCTTTCCCATTACCGTAATCATCGCAAATGCGAATCTTTCATCAGCTAAACGCTATTAATGCTGTATGGATCACTGATAAATCCAATCCAATTCAACTTCATTTCATAAAGTACTGTTTAGATCGAAAATATCTCCTCTAGTAATTAGCTACAGAGAAGCTTCTTTCGTTTATTAGTTTCCTATTCTCTCACATTTTTCTAGAACATCTGCCCGGTGAATTTTTAAACGTGTTTACAATTTTCCACATTTTTTAAATACCCACGATGCACGTAGTTTAAAAATCAGCGAACGTGGAATTTCTCTCGCACGGTTTATAATAGATTAAACAGATCTTATTATTCCGTTGGAAGAAAATTTCTCGAGGTACGAGGGAAGAGAGATTTATAGTATATTCTCGAGAAGAAATACTACGCGTTGCTCACCAAAGCGCTCGTTTCCACGCTGCACGGTACAGTAATTTAAATTTACGGGAAAAGAATTTTCAGAATTTTCTTTGAACGTAATAAACATTCTCGGGCGATATTACACTTTCGGTAATCGAGCGAACCCGTCGATCCATCGGAGAACCATTTTGCAAGGTAGGAATACGAATGGGACGAGCGCTTTTGGGATAAAACTGGGCTTAGAATGTGGATCTCGATGAATGGAAATGGATAGAATAGATCCTAGAATACTAGCCGTTTATGATTATCCGGTTTTGTGCAAAATAGAATATTAAAATGTGGAAGAATCAATTTCATTTTTGTTTCAAGTTGTCTATGTAATTAGATTAGATTCAACGTTAGCTTCGATATTGGGAGTATTTATTTTATTTTCTTATCTTTTTCAATACCAAATCTCTGCTAGTTTCACATTAAATAGTTTAATAAGAAAGTGGTCAAATTTCTGTACTGTTTATTCCAATATATTTGTTTATTTACCTTTATATATATTTATATATGTATAAATACAGAATAGGGACTTACTAATGATTTTTTAACATAAATAGGTTAATACTTTTTTGTAAAGAACACCAAGGTGCATCAACTGATGCAATAAGAAATATAAGATTCTATCTAAAAAAAAATGTCAATGACCTCCATATTTCTATGCGTATATCTACGAGAAAATTGATATCATCAAAATGTATTCCTCTCGAAACCATTCAATTTCATGTGAAACATTTCTCCTTACACCTAGTAATAATAACGTACATTTAGATGGCAATAAGTGGTGACCCATCTTATACATTACAAAACGAATCCCACGTCTCCCAAAATTTCAGCGTCGAACGATACTTTTTATACGAAAATGAAAACACAAACCACACGTTTTAAGTTCGATTTCACTCTGGCTGACCGCGAGAAAGAAATTAATAAACCACCCCCCTATCAGTGATCGACACTCGTTCGCGATGTAGGTCCTGGATAAATCCGCGGGATAAGAGCATCGTCTGGTGGCGATGAGCATAATATCCTTTCCTATATCCTTTACCCGTCGGGGATCTGAAACCGAAGCGAAAATCGCGCGGTTGCAAAAGGAGAAGGGCAAAGGATTTCGACCGGGTAGACGCGTCGGATCACGTCGTGAGACCGGTTAAATTGACGGGATAACGGCCGATCGTGTCTAAAAGCTTAAAGTCTGCCGCGAAAGTGATTACCGGGGTTGCTGTTCGATGTGTATATACATATAGCCTCGCCTCTTCGGCGAGTTCATTATTAATAACCCGATCGAAGTTCGTAAAAGGTCGCGCTAACGAAGATCCGCAACCCTTAACGAGTATCTAGCGTTTTAAATTAGCGGTCGAGTTCAGACGCGGGGTTCTCGAGCGTCGAATTTGGCCGCGGAGGCGAACTTGGGGGGGGGGGGCTGTCGATGCAGCCTCTTGATTGTACTTCCGGCCGAGCGTGTCGGTGAGAAGCTTTCTTCTGTCGGTGACGCGTCGAGAATTAATTAACGTTCGAATCGTACGTTTCGGCGCTAGGGAACAATCTGTACACCTTCCCCCTTGCCCCCTGTAACGAATATCCACTCTACGAACGCAGAAATTTTGATGCACAAAGTGTCTCGCGACGACTTTGCTCGTAGAAATTACTGTCGGAGAATTTCGCTCTGGGTACTTTAAGTTTAAGATAATAAAATCGAACGAGTTCTTTCACCGCAACGTTTGCGCGTCGCGGTTGACTTTTAAGTGAAATTTTGACGCCGGTTTCGCAAACACGTGGAAATCTTGACGAAACTGAAACTAACGTAAGTTCGTTGAATTCGAGAGCCCGCGGAATTGCAATTTCGCGACTTCCGGAGTTCCGAATTGCAGCTTCAGAGTTCGAAAGTCCGCAGCAGTTACACGGTCGAAAGTTCCGAAGAATATAGAGTTCAAACACTCGCGATCCTCGCGGCGAATCTAATGCTGCATCTAAATTGTAATCTTTTTCCTCGATGCTGAAATGTATCGTAAATATTCACAGTCTTTCCAAAGGTTTCGTAACATCTTATACTGATATAAGCCTCAAAAAATTTTTATGCACCATATTGGAGCTATTTTTAGTTTTTTTAAACCGACCTCCTGATTAAAGTTGCGTAATTTATTAATACGAAAGCATCAACCCCGATTCTATTCGATATTAATTTAGATCGTCAAAGATGTTATTAGTATTATTAATGTCTCTTGATCTATGCACGCTGTTTGAACGTTACACGTTCTGGCATTTAGTCCGTTCTCGGCGTGTTTTCGATGTTGCGATTATACCGAATAATTACACATTGGCCGAGTCACGTGATATGTACTCCGAATATGTTTCGCGAAGTACAGCGAAGTGAACACGTTCGCAGTGGCTTATGTTACAGTTGCTGTAATAACTAGTATTAAACGCAGAATTCGCCGGAGTCTGTGTATTTTGAAGGGCGTCGTAGCTGATCCGCGGCGCCGTCCAATTTATCCAAATTAGCCTGTTCAATTAGGGAAGTATCAATATTAATTTATAATAATTAATTTAAATGGACAACGCACGAGTTTACCGTGTATCCGTTGTTTGAAGTGCACTCGCGACTAATTAAATTGCCCGATCGATATTTCGTAATTACGCGATCTAGATACATCGTCGATAGATAAATCTGTGATAAATTTGTTCAAGTTTCTTTTAATATTTATGAGCTACTGATTTGATATTTAAAAAGCACGTACTGCTCCGATTTACGGGCCATTCTTTCCTCGAGACATCTTTCTTGATTGTATCGCCGTGGTCGCGTCGCTTAGGTGAACGAAGAGGCCTATTAGGAGCTGAAAGTTCACAAATTATTAACCTCCGAGTGGCAGGAGTGTAGAACGAAATAGCTGCTTCTACGTTGAAAGTTCGTAGTTAAAATATATACGCTCTTAACTTTGCGGCACGTTGTTCTCACACTGTTCATTCGTCTTAACTTATTTATTCGTTTATTAATTCAACGTTATGTCTACACGAGCAGAAGTTAAAGGAACGCACGGATCGGTGTTTTAAATTATCACGCTAATTCAGTAATCGAATTTTTCCCTCGAACTCACTGACGATCCCGAGTTCGCGTCACAGTTATTTACGTGTTATCATTTAGAAATCCCGTGCAAATATTTCATTGTTATCTATGGAATGCATTATGCCAGAAGCACTTGGGTGTCTGGAGACGCCATAAATTAATAGGAGTTGCGCTTGAAACTACTTGGGTCGATACTAACCGGAATGTCGAAAATTCCTATTCCTACACGAATCTGCGTAAACTCGATAGGGATAACTTATAATACGTCTAATATCCCTAACAAAAGGTATAGAAATTGGTCGCGTTAATTGCATTCCTGGCGTTGCAATGCTTCATTGGCCGTACAGTCAGCTGTTTCCAAGTGTTCTTACCAGTTCAGAGCTTGACACATAACTGAACGTTAGCTCCTTCGTCGCGTGATTCTCGAAATTATTTTTGTATCATTTTCTTTTCGTGGGGTTCGTCATCGAGAAATATTCTAAATCAAACTAAGGTCGGATATTTACAGAAAGATATGATTTATTGCAATAGTAATGCTTTATTAAATTACTCTGAAAAATTAGAAGAGCTGTAAATATGTAATAGAAAATTTAAAATAGAAATAGAAATTAATTTGAAATAGCTATCGTGCAATATTATTTAACGATATCCATTTCAACCACTCGATGTTTCCTAAAAAATTCAAAGACATTCAACGCAACATATAAATCAAGTTCTGGAAATATCGAGTGGGGAAAATTCGCGTCCAATGTCTTAATATAGTAAATATTTTCCACGGACTCGTGCGTTTGACGCATTTTTCGAAAATGATTGCGTTTAATTTCTGGCGGAAATAACCTGTCATTTCTGGCGTGCATCGTGTGATGTGTTGCTAGGTTTCCAGCGGAAATTTCCGGGAAAACGATGCTCACGTGAGAAGATAAACAGGTAACACGAAGTTCGGGAACAGTTCAGATTCCAAGAATTTGAGAACTTCGGCTATCGATGTAATTATCAGCGCCCGGGAAATTAACGAGGCGTTTGAAAAGAATTCTCTCTCCTGCGTGATGTAAATTTAATATTTTTTTAGGAGGAAAAATATTTTAGAATTTATACGAAATTATAAACTGGGATGCAAAATAGTACGATTGGATAATCCTCTGAATCTTTGAGTATTGTTCGTCGATAAATATTTTTAAATCAAATTTCATTATAAATGCTGTGACATCGATTTTGCTTGGCCAACGCGAGCGTAATATTGCGTGTAACAGACTTTCCCAGGTCTCGTCAACCAGGGTTGCTGGTATTTCGTGTCTGTCAGCAAAATTTTCTCACGAATCCTCATAGAATATTCCATCCGAGGATACAGCTATGGAAGAACGTGACCGCGGAGCACCACGCGAACCTGTTAACCAACGTGTCGCGTGCCCCGAGCACGTTCTTTGCTAGCAAAAACATCGAAACCCCATCGTTTCTTGACATTCCGGCTAGTTGGCTGAACTTCAGCCCCCCCGTTCCCCTAACACTGACGTACGAGTCTTAGCGCGTAACCACGGCTGAGTTTGCACCGGAAGCCTCTGCACGGTCCCCGGGGGAGAGCCAACCGATCTTCGTCATCCCAGCGGACGAACTTTACGGCGATTAATCTCGCGATGAGAAAATGCTTCTCTCAAAGGATGTCGGATGGAGGGGGGGGGGTAGGGGACGAACGCTGACCGTGTCTCGAGGGGGGAGGGTGACGCGGAAGAACGTCGAAGAAGTTGTCGATGATGGTGGACGCCGACAAAAGAAAAATCCCGGGTAAAGAAAGAAAACAGGCGAACGAACGAAGGAGTCAACGAGCCGCAGAAGCTAGCAAATCACTTTATGAACGGCCCGACGGGTCTGGATTGTTAACCCTCGGGCGCCCTGTTCCTCGGAACAACGACCATCGAACAGCTGATGGGATCAAATTGGTAGAAAACGCTATTGGCCGTGACGAGAGTTCGTTTTTCTCGACGATCGAGTTGCTTGTAACTCGCGTTTTTATAGTTGAATTTTTCAAAGATACGATGCGGTCGTCACGAAATCGATGGGCGTCAATTTACGTTTTCTTTTAACGCTCTAAAATTACCGAACTGGAGACTTTGATTTCAGATTGAATTTTATTTCGAAAAGAAATCTTCGTTCATCATTAAACAAGTATATTTCTGTTGTCACCATTTTGAAATTACGTCACACACTGTGGTTTCGATAAAAGAAGCTCGAATTCTCTTTCTCTTGGAAGGGAAATAAGTCTAAAAATTCGTATCGTTTCGAAGTTTAAAATTAAAATAGTGGATTTGGTCGTCGATTCGCGGACGTGACTCCATCGATGGCTCGAATTGGCGCACGAAAAACGGTCGACCAACGTTTTACGAACGCTGTTCCGCGGAAGAGTTCGAAAAACTTTACTGTCCACGTGGCTCAGCGGGAAACAGCGCGAACCAGCAACGAATTTCGCGGTGCCCGAAATTTCCGCGCGATTGTCCGCGTCGTAAACAGTGGAATGCGTTGTACTACGGGAACCGGTGGAGGGAGGGGGTGCAGAAATCGTTGATTCGATTCGGTTTACGGGGCGTGCAACGCGATCGGACGACGGAAAATTCCGGATCGGTATGAAACTCCGTACCGCAGAAACGCGAAAACACCGTTCGCGGTGTAACAATGAACGCGCGAATCAGTTAGGAGCCGGTATCGCGAGCGTTCAGTAATTTTGGGTAACGTTCACGGGAATTTCAACCGCTGTCCACGCGCCGATATTCCCCGCAACGGTGTGTAACGGGCATAAAACGTACCGTGGACGGCGCCATTTTGGCATTTCGACGGCTGATCCCGGCAACACCAACGTGGATTTACATTTAGGAATATTTTGGACTCGTTAAACCGCTGTTGTTCTTTTCATTTTTAACGAGAAACTCCTCGATACCTTTTTGATCACACTTCTGTCGAAGCGTTATGATTTTTAGTAAAATTATTATTCGCGTTTGCTTTAAACAATTGCTGCTTTGTTCCAACAGTTTTCTGGATAGCTATTTAATCAAAATATAAAATATCGGAGAAGTCGTACGGAGAAAGATATTTTTTCTTAATCTCTCAAGATATACTTGTTATGTAAAAATTAATCTCTCCTGGCCAGTGTCAAATATTACCATTTTTAAATATAACCCTTTCGAAGTCAAAACAGTATTCGTAAATGATAATCGTATCGAACGATTATTGCAGCTTCACCTTTCGATAAACTCCAACGGGAGAATCATGAGTCGACTTCAAAACATGTTTGAACTCGATAAAAAGTATCAGGAGCTAATAGGTCACGATAAGTGAACGGTAGAAATTTCTGTAATCCGTGTGTTTTATTTCAGTTCGAGATGTTTTCAACAACAAATTTGTTTTTCGTCGTTACACGAGGAGATAATTGTGCGTAATCCATAGGGTGTTCAATATTTATGGAAACTTGGTTTCAACGAAGGCTGACGAACGAGACTCGCGAATCGCTGCGTTATTATAACATTTCATCGACGAGATTTTTTCACCTTATTCGAATGCATTTTTATTGCCTCGATCGCCAGGAGCCGAAAACTTGTTTCGCATTGTAACTCGAGAGCGGGTTGTGTTTTTCAGTTTTGTACGCAATTGCGAGGGACGAAGAATGCTCGATGAAAGCGAATATTTTCTGGTTTTAATTTTCACTATGCACGTGTCTGCCAGTGAAAAATTCGTAAAAATTAAATTTCATACCTTTTCCTTGCCACGAATGACAAATGACTATCTTTTGTATACAATCAATGTCTCTGAGAGATATTCCTACTAATAGATATTCCTAAATAATTTCTTAATAATCGTTACGCTTGAATTCAAGTGAAAATTAACTCTTATCTACTGTCCTTTTGAGTTTGATAAAATAGACGTGTATTTCTTAGTACCGTAGCGAAATTTGAGCATAAAAGACAAAGAACAAACTCGATGTCTCGAGCTGTGGCGTTCGATGGAACGGAATTACCTCTTTTTTGCTTTCGCGTGTCGTGTCGCCTCGCGTGGCTCGTCTTCGCGTGTCGAAATCGCTTCCCACCGCGTAATTAAGAGGCAATTGCATGGTTTTTGAGTTTCTCGGGGATCACGATTAATCAGATCCGACAGGTTCGACTTTCCCCGCGGTTAAACACGCCACGGTGTCTTACGGTTTGTCACGTTGTACGCGCGATTCCGTTTAATCGTTCGCGATCCACCATATACGCAGTTACTGCGCGTTACAAACCACGTACGGAGTTCTGCTTAATTAAATACTTCGAGTTTAATTAAACAACGGTCGCGTACGAAAACTACACTGTACCTGTGCTCCACGCGAAGCCAATTTACGTAATTGTCCGTAAATATCGTCAACGACACTCGATCCTTTCGTCGCGTTAGAAGCCATCTCGACTTCTACGACACGTTTCCCCCTATCGTTAATTCCGAATTTTACGAGAACGTAAATCAGATTTCGACGTTATCGAATCATGTTTAGTTTTACAAATATTTTTCTATCCTTAGAAAAACACATTATATTTACATTAAAGAATTTTTTTCTCAAAAGTGCGTAGGAATTCGGGGGAACGTGTGTTCACTAAAAATGATCGTAATTGACCCCTCGAATCAAAAATAATTTTTTTAGAACGATTTGAAATTTTTTATTTTCGTCGAAAAATTTCTGCACAAGGAGGTACATACTTGTATTTATAATTTCTTTCTGCTTAGAAGAATCTCCTAGATTTAAGCTTGTGACTAGGTACATGCACCAGTGATCCAGTTCAACTCAAGTTTGCTAGTCAAATAGAATTAGGGAAAGTAAAATCAAAATCACACAACTCCGGGGGTCCAAGCGGACCCTTCCTTCTCGTTCTTTTTTTAAGAACGTGTATTCGCGCGTACACGATCGAAGGGCATTTTACCAGAACGCAACAATCGCGGCGATGATGGCGGCAATTGAATTTGCGCGAAAGCGATTCAAGTTAATTGGAAACAAAAATTGAAAAACTCGGACAGCTCGTCGAACAAAACTTTTTTTCACCCGGTCCTCGGCAAACGCAGCCAGCTTTTCTCGTTGACCGTGATTGCCAGTTACTCTTAATGGCTTTTGGGGAAAAATAGCTTTTCCGGTTAGGGGTATCCGACTGACGAGCCGCGATATAGGTGTTCGCGATGCTTTGTTCGAGATTCTTGAAACCGTTCTCTGACGTACCATTTTTCTGATGACATTTGTCCGCGTGGATGTGCTTTGACACATCACTAAACACAAACCTTCGATAAAATCGATTTTGGCCATTTCTGAGTCCGTTAATTAATCAGTATTTTTGTTTCTTTCGACCAGTAGAAGTAGCGAGCATTAGACAGACAGAATACAATCCCTATAGTAAATAACGAATTTTCAAAATTTAATTTGCCGAAGACAAAGGCTCGTATCGAGAAATTTTAATCAATTTTATCCATTTCTGCACGAGGTACCATCGCACATCCGGTTACATACCCATCCTCTGTATGAAAATTTATATCTTCTCTTTATTACGCCAGAGTGTCCTTTAATTGAGTGGTCGTTTTATCAGAACGTAAATAATATAAATAAGTATCGCACAGTAATTTCCATAAAATCGCAGCAACATATTATTTTACGATTCCAGTACATATAACAGTGGAATTAATAATTAACATCGACGTTATATTTCGTAATATCGGAGATCAGCTCCGGTCGCGTTCAAAAATACCGCAGTGGTTCTTGCTTACGTGTCAACGTTGAATTATTTTCAGTCGAAATAAAATTTCGATATGAGCTTTCGAGCCGACATACTTTATGAAACCGTGTTAAACCGTAGGATGTTTTTAACGTAGCATTTTGTTCCGTCACACTGTTAACTGCTCTCATTGAATATAAGTGAAACTGGAGGAATCTGAGCGACGAATGAAGTACGACGTATAATGCAGTGTACATATATTAAGCACAACTGCTACGGTAACGAATGGTCTGAGACCCCGAGATTTCTCGTTTAGTAAATTCGTCGCACTTCTCGCGGGCGTTATTAAACGTACGAAAATGAAACCTGAGGTTCGAAGGTGTAAGAAAGTGGAGCGACACTTGGAAAGTGTTTTGATGAAAATGGCAGTAAAGGTGGAAGTGATTAACGAATGTTCGCCGACCCGAGTTATAAAATTTACGGTACCAGCGTGAAACGACGCCGGTGAGGCGAGTTTATGAGAGGTGCGTACCTAACGTTACCCCTTAATCCCTCTATTAAAGCAACTTCTGACTCGGTGTATACCATAATTTGTTCGAAAAATAAGATTCGAGAAGGGAATACTTGTATTTATAATTTATCCGGCAGTAATTTTGCGCGGGAACGACAAGTTTGTAACTAGTTTCCCGGTTTATAGGGATTTAACGTTCGATCTCGCGATAAGCTCGAAATTATGATCCGTAACGCGCATAGGGTTTTCAATTTCGCGCGAAAGGTGTTGCAGAAATTAATTTCGTACGGGGAACGTTTCGAGATTGATAAAATGCTGTTCGACGACTGGATGAATTAAAAACGATCGTACGAAATGGGGAAATTCATCAAGGATACCGAAGTTGGTAGTCGTGACGTCCACGAGACGTGTTGCAACCAAGGAGAGTTCAGCATCATCTACCTTTCATGAGAATGCCGGAGATCTTCGGTTCGTTTCTACCTACTCATTATTCTCACGTGGAGAACACCGTTCGCGTAATCGGTTGGCCTCGTTATAACGGCGCACGCAACGGATGCAATGTTGTTCCACCCTGTAGTTTTGCAGTGTTTCCCAATCGTCGGAGCGATCACCTTTCACGGCTCGTTACCGTTGGAGAAGATTGGGATCGGTACGGTGCAACGAACCGGGCGCCGATTGTCCCAGACGCTGCAACCGTTCGCGATTAATGTCGCCCCGTTCGGTATTAATTTCTCCCAACCCGGTTATTTCGAATACCGTCGCCGATGTAACGGCGGGATTTATCCGTCATATAACCGGGAACCGTGTATTTTCGATGCGCGAAATGAAATGCGGTTGACCGTACCGACAACGACTGGAATAAAATTGGATTCCCGTATTTTCAATCCCAACGCCCGCTGGGCGGCTCTGGTACAAAAAACTGCGAACATAATTGCAACGAATACCATCACATTGCGTTTGGGATCAGTCTTGATCCAGACAATTCGATATTGCAACACATCCGTGGCTTAAACGTTCGGGGTGTATTTTTTCACAATATTTTATGCTGAATATATAGCATATTCATTACTGAAACGATCCTGACAGGTCTTATTTTAGACGCTGGGACCTTTAACAGGTGGTCAGTCGGGCACTTGTGAGAGAGGAAGGTTGACCGTAGTCGTCTAGCGACGAGTGTGGGAACTATCGCGATAATTCCCGTTTCTTTTAGGGTTATCCATCATCGTCAAGCTTCGTAATTTAATGAGAATTTATTTACAAGCTTTGAATGCAACGACCAATGCGATTATAGCCGTACGAATCGAACGGTGACCATTGATTCGGGCCAAAATGGATCCGCGTTGGACAGTTCGCGCGGTAACGTTTCGCCAATAATTGCCATCGAGCTTGTACAACGACAGACATCCATTAAATTGGCGACGCGTGCGTCGTAGTTCGCGGAACGCTGTTTTGCAGCTGGTAATCGCAGCAACGGGGCACGAAATACTTGTTACCCGGAGTCCCGCGAAAGTTGTACAGCGGACGCGCAAACATTTCCACGCGGAGGCACGACGACGTAGTTCTTTCCGCGCGTTTCGAATGGATTCCTCAATGGCGCACAATTCCACGGAAAAGATTCTCTGTCGGCGTATTCGAGTGCAGCTTCAACGGGCCCCTCCTTTGAGCAGTGTGTCGAAAACGAGCTCGCGATTGCACTTTCCGCGCCCCATCCCTCCTCCGTCGACCCACCAAACGCGGCTGGTATTTGAGGAATTACGCGACTCCCTAAAAAATTCAATGCTCCTCGGAGTCCCGAGCGAAACCTGCCTTTGCTTCCATTAAACGCTCTCGTATCCTCTTGTCTCCTCTGTTCGATTGATCTCAGCGTAGCCTGTTCGCCGCTTTTCGCGTGCTCGATCTCAATGATTTTACGCTTTTGATCACTCTTCCTTTACCACGTTATATTTTCAGCCATTTGTCCTCGTAGGGTGACGCTTGATTATGCAGAGTGAGCCATTTAACTCTTTTACCTTAATTTTTCTCGTAATCTACGCGTCGTATAAAAAAATGTTTCGAACGAAAACAACAATTAATTTTTTTCCTGTTTTTTAACTATAATGTGTAACATTTAGTCATGAATTTAGAAAGTCTATTGAATGTAGAATAAAAAATTATTAAGGTGTATGGTACTTATGGTGCCTCTGAGGATAGCTCTGTTAGAGCAAAACAGAAAAATTTGATAAAAAAGGAAAATAGCATAAAATTAATTCCTATTGTGTATATCCCTCTTTGTAGCAAACAACTTTCATTCGAAACATGTTTTCATACAACATGTAGTTTACAAAAAAAATTAAGGTGAAAGAGTTAAATGACCCGCCCTGTATAAAACGCGAGTCCACGAACAGAAATAAATAAAAAATTACCTGCGTGTCCTACTTTTCGAGTTATAGATGACTAAAAAATTTAGCATATTTCCAACGTACAGATCAAAGTAGAAATAGAATGTAATTCCAATTTATACGAATCGGAAGAGCTGGAAAAATCACTCTCTCGATGGTAAAATGACAGAAATTTCAAAAATTCTGTTTCACGGAGCGGTCTAGAATAATTGAAGAGGAACATCGTTCGATATTTCGCAGCCGCGCGAATAAGTGTCGTTGCACGCAAGTGCGTTTCTGTTTGGTCATCGAGTATGATTTATCTAGCACGTATTGCGTGGCGAATGGTCGTAGTCGCGCGAGCAACCCTCGCTTTGAATGAAAACTGCTCGCGCGAAGTTCCGCGATTCCTGGGAATTTCTAAAGCGCGGCACATTCGGCATTGACGGTCCCTTCCTGGTTTTCCACGATATTCCAGCGGCAGAAACACGTTTCTATCGCCTCTTGTGAACTCTTGCGATATCAAGTAACATCCAAACCTGCGAAATCACTTATACGATACACGCCGGTTGGATCGCTTTGCGTTCGAGGCGATCATTTTGAACCTACCAAAGAGACCAGCGCGACACGAATATTAAATTTGCAAAGAAAATTTTGCTCTGGAAGAGTTTTAAACGCAATATATTTCCTCTATGGAATATAGTTAAATTGTTAATGGATATAAGAAATTTTAGTAACGTTGAAACGCGAAAGGGAAAGGAATTATATGCTCGTAGAGTTTGGGAACTGCTGGAAATAGCGATTATGGCGATGGTTCGATTGCTTTCCCAGCTGCAACGTTGGAGGGTGTTAAGGGAGACTAGCCACCGATTTAGCGATCATTCGTAGTTTAAAAGGGTGGCTTAGGACTCGCTGGACACCAATATCCTCAGAAATGGATGCCGTCGGGATTCAAGAAACCCAAGGAGACAGCAAAAGCAAACGGCAGAGGACCATGAAGAAGGGTCGGTGGCCTATTCTGTCGGGCTTTCTGGAAATTGCTTTCTCTCGAGATTTCAAAAGTTCTTCCGGTGCAGCGACCTAACAAGGTCTAAATTTTCGTCGGGGAAACGACGGTGACGGAGAAATAGGAATTTGTACTTCCCTGAAAAGCGTTGGTTATTTTTCGCGTTGAACGTACGATATTTCCGGGAGCAATCGCAAAATGTCTGGATCCTTTCTTTAATACAAACATTTTGTTTCGCTTTTTCCCTGGGGAAACACTTACCAACGAATACACAGGTTCTTTAAAAAAATGTTCCACGCTACTGGGAAACGTTTCGTCGATTTCCTTATAAACCAATATTATTTGATTCGATGAATAATTTTATACATTCATGAAGCATTTGAGTGTGAATAAAATAAAATATTAATGTTACTATAACAACTTATAAAATGTATTCCGTATACGTTTTGCATATGTTTACCGTATTAAAATACATTTTAAATGTATCGGACTCGGAATGTATGAATTAATCATGAACAACACGTATCTAAACTTTTGAATCTTTAATGATCAGCTGAAACTCATAATTAGTTACGAAAATTTAAGACTCGAATAATTAGTTTCCTTTCTCTTTGAATTCATCTTGAAACGTATTCGAAATATAAAATAAACAGTGGCCAATTTCAAAAGATCATTCCTCCAAAAATAACTTTGAAATATCGTGGCAGGAGGACGAACGTGGAAGGAAGCTGATATTCAGAAAATTGAGTCCAAGTGTATGACAAGCGAGCGGGGCTCAGAGTCCATGCATAATTTCCTTCTTCAAGAAGCTGTTTTCTGAAAAAACTCTTTCGTCTTCAGGGAACTTTGTTGGTTTAAAATCTCATAAAGTAGGTCGTCAACGAACCTTTGACTCGCTTTCCTCGATTCATCCTTACCATACAAATGTCTCGGTGAATTACGAAACTGAATAAACCTTTTCATTTAAGCCCGTACTTGATTTTTATAGTGAAAAATAACCAACGACGGCTACCGGCGGAGTTGAATCGATCTCCCGGAGAAATTGCGAATCGTATCATGTCAGGCGTTTCTGTCAACCTGCGAAAACACACGGCTAACAAGCTTGCAGGCTAAAATTGCTCGACAGTGTCCACGTTTCCCTTACACATCGTACTACATGCCCCTTATACTCGATGCTAAATTCCCCCTTACCCTGGAAGTCATCCTTCCGGCTGTCAGCTATGCGCAAATTGACGATATTAGAACATCTAAGCTCCTGCACAGAGAGCTTGCATACCAAGACGTACAACGCAATCCTACGTTCAGACGGGAGACTCAGCTACGACATATTGCATACACAGTCTGATAAATAACTAGACTGTGCTTCCGCTACCGATACGTCAGCAATGTTTCAGTTTTATATTTGTACTGTAAGCTCTAGGCAATTCTGGAATCGAAGCTCCAAAAATTTCTGGGTTCTTTAATTGATCGTTTCGAAGCACTCGGTAGGCATAGAAGGAATATCGAGAGAGCCATTCGTTCCATACACAATCTGGATATTTATCGAACAGGACCGTATCGTACTCAATTTTTATTTGTTTTGAGCATGTAAGATGCCTATGTTATAATATAATTGCAAAGCTGAGTCACAGGGGGCTACGCTCTTAATTCTCTCGCAAGTGCTCGACCGACAATCATTTCTTTACTTCTGCAAACAGCAAGTCATCCACAATCTACTTGCACTCTCAAGGAGGATGATCTTAAGGACAATTTTCAAGAATTTTTTAACATTAATGTTATTTTAAAAAATTTCGATTTGTTCGATCCGTCATAGTAGTTTCCCCCTTTAAGTAAAGAGAATCACTTGTTAAGCAACCAAACCAAAAAATAAATAAAAAGCAGAAGCTACACAATGTCGATGGCCCACGGAAATTGCTACAGAAAAGAAGGCTTACGAACGATACAACGTGTATCAATTAGCTCCCGAAATTTATCGCGTGGCAAATTAATTTCTCCCGTATCAACGAGAACATGTCATTCGAGTCTAACTGAAAGCTCCCCAGCGCGCAGTTGTTAACACGCGGTACGTTGCTGGTAGCGGCGTCCCCGGGCTTCTTCATCGTCGTACACTGACACATCCCCGCGCTGAAGTTGCACTTCCGCCCGAAAATCGGACCGCAATTCTTCATTCTGCTCGCAATTTCGCAGCGGAGCATCCTACCTATCTCTAACCCTCCCCCTCGAGCACCACCCACCCCCGTCGGGCAATCAATCCGACCAGTCGGCATCCGTAGGTGCGTTCAGCTGTGCAATTACAAGTTGAACGAGCAGCGTGACAAGAACGCGTCGACCGGGAATCGGCATTAATACCTGTCGGGCCGCAAGGAGCGAAACGCATCAGCAGGACCAAGTCGTGGGTGAGATCGATCCCCCCTCCACGGCCATCGTTATTGTTCCTCGCTCCGTCTCTTTCGCTCTGTCGCGCCATATGTCGGCGGGCGAACGACACCCGCCCCCATTGTCTTCGCCCCAGACAATCCACGATCTCGCACCTCCTTCGCCGTGGCGACCGGTTCCGGTTAATGGCCGAGAGATTATTTCCCCGCTAATTAACCGGGATCTTCTTTCGGTGTCGGTCCACTTTCGTTTCAGAACCACCAGCCATAATTACGGCCGCGGTAATACGGTAATTTTCGAGCCGCCATCCTTTTACCATCGGAAACAAAGGCTGAATTGATCGCGGCGAATTAATGGCGGTTTAATCGCCGCTCCGCATCGGACGCTTCGTGCCTCGAGATGTTTGCGGATTTTTTGCTATTATACGGAACACCTGATTGCAATTGTTTCGTACGCGGATTAAAAGTTACGTTTTATTGTACTTCTACTAATTTTAGTAGAAAAAAGATACAGGTTGGGGTTCTTCAAATTTTTTTTTATAAGCTTCGATGTTTCCTTTCGATGTATCAGAGATCTTTGGTGCTTCCTAGCATAAATGGCTTTGAATATATTCAAAATTGCCCTCTTTTAATATGTACGTACGTCTACAGGGTATCCAACAAATTTGGAACCAAACATATACTTACTGAGGTCAAATAGATAAAAGAAAAATTAAGAGATCAACTTTTAATAATATTTATGATTTACTCTGGCAGTTTTAAGAAATGCAAACATTTGAAATCGACTCCATTAGCCCTAAAATTGCATAAAATTGCACGAATTTTTTTAGAGGCCCCAAACCTGCGAATTTCTCTTAATGCAACATCTTAATCCCACGCAAGGAACTCGAGGCGCGAAAATGGATTTTCTGTGTGCTTCTCCGCCGGTTCTTTCTTGCCCCGTTTTCTCGCCCGTTCGTTACGAACCGCCCGCGACTGGTAGTTGTATCGAAGACGGCGGGGTCAAAAGTTAAATTGAGAATTTTCGGCGACAAGCATCGTTTTTTATCGCGGCTGAACGTTCGTCGCGGCGCGCCTCTGATGACGTTTCTGGCTTGGAAATTGAATCTCGCGGCGGGAACGTGTCGCTGATTTTTGAAGTTACGAACCATGACTCGCCTCGTTTTTCCCGTTCGTCGTTGCGAGAATTAAGCGCTATAAAAACATCAACTACGGTGGACATTTTCCTCTGGCGCTACGGATAAAAACTGTTCTTATATTTTGTGTTTCATTAATTCATCGAAGATATATATACTTTTTATTTAAAATATTTTATTCGTTATTCGTTTCGTGTCGAGTATCAATGAGATTAATTTAACCCTCGAGTGGATTATTGGGGATTATTATGAATGTAATTATTTAAAAATTTAGGTAACTTTCCATTAGTTGATTATTTTTTAAATGCTTCACAGGAAAGTTGATTTCCATTTACCAATTTGGTAAAAGTCAGAAGTATCCTGGTTTGGTCGAAAACTATTATTGCAACGGATAGCAAAACGCGTGGAAACGTATCCGGCTAAGCTTCCCCATTTGAATTCGCATTGTTTTTAAGAACGCAAGGAATATTTCGCGGAAACCTCGTTTCGCGATTTAAAACTGGATTCTGTGTTTTCCGTTGCCCGTGAATCCTAATGGTCGATTATAAAATTCCAGCGACACGTGTAAAAGCAACGTTTTACGAAGCGGCTAAATGAACTCCGAAACGGTGAATTCCGTGAGAGTGGAGGATCATGAGAGTGGCCGATGCGCCGTTTAAAAAACTGCAATGGCCGCGCGGTACAAAAAGCAAAACGATACAAAGCGTCGTTTAATCCCGTAAAGTTTCATCGTGCGATTTACATTCTGCCCCGGCCATCGTCGCCATTTATTGTCCGCGAAATTCGCGTCAGCCGGGGCAGGAAAATATCGCGAGGACTGGCGACACAGTTCGTTTGTTCAGTGACAAAGCAACTGGAGAATAAAATTGTTGTTCCGGCAAACGAATGACGCGCAAGGAAAATATTCGCTATCGGATGCATGGCAATTTATTGTAATTTTCCATATAGGACGCTAAGTAGAAACGGAATTTATCGTACCTTTCCAATTACGAAATCAACGCGCTACCCTTTAAATTTTAACTTGTATTTTCAATTTCTTCGAACGCGAATAACAAAACTCCAACCTTTGTGAGTTGTACATTTTAAAACACTGGAATTAGAAGCAGTTTTATTTTAAAACTTTCAGGCAAACAATCGATCTGTATTTTTTTTGTAAGGAAGCTTGTCGATCTTTCAAACATCGAACTCGTAAAAACGTAGGAGCATTTTAATTTTAATTTCGAAATGGAACTGTTTGAAGTTTAATGTAAGTTCCATTTTTAAACTATCGATTTAAATCGACGTTAGTTAATTTATTAAATTATCGTAGGATCAGGGTACTTTGCGATACCATTGTGATTCGCCTCGCACGTTTGGAGCACGGTTAAAGAATTATCGGGTGATTACGGAGGTAGTCGATGAAATTTTTCTATGTATCATCTTCCATGATTTGTTCAGAGTAGACGATAATCTTGTTTGCCCGTAACTTGGTAACTTCGTTTCAGAAAGACGCAGCTGCAGCGACCACGATGTCGTTGAAAGCAGCTAGAGTAACTTAATGGTCGTTTCTCAAGGCCCTCCATGCCCCTCGGGGCGTATGAAATCTTAATATCCCTTATTACCGTACTCCTAATTAACGGGCCTTGGAGCCACTCGGATAACGTATTTCTTATTCCACTGTGCCAGACTAAGGTTACATGATAATGAACCTTTAAGCATAAATTCTAGAATCGTTTCGTTTTAAACGACGCGCAGTGATCTTTGATGTTTCAGTCGCGAAACGCTCTTTGACATCGGTTTAATATGTCGTTTTGGCCCGCGTAATTATATATCACTTTGTTGCCCGAAGTCTTTCAATATTCAATTTTAATGATGCTTGATAATAGTCCCGGGTGATAATAACAATAATAACACTCTGGTGATGTTTATTAACGTTTAAATCTCGTTGAAATGCATTAATTAGCGGGCGCTGGTGACCGCACGGGGCGGAAATTTATTAATAATTCTGCCTCTACCAATTACACGTACAGCGTTCTCGTTTTCCCGCACCTTTTCAATTACGAATCGAAGGTTGTGTTTTCTCAAAATACGATTTTTCTGTTACATCCAGAGTTTTATTAATATTTCAATAACCCCAAACTATCTTTTGAACCGTCTAAAGTAACATACTGCTCTTAAATATAGAATCTTCTTTCGAACAGCGAGTTTGAGAATGGTTACCCAACCACTGACTCCTCAAGTGGTTCCGTCATACGATCGTAAAATCCATTATGGTTGCACAGCGTTCCGAAGTGGTATATCTACATCGATGAAATCTGTGTTTAACTTCGTGATTAAGTCATGTACGCCCCGGCGCACGGGTGCATTATTGACATCGCGGAGCCCAGGGCAGCACAATGCTTCCTGTTTCTTTTTAATCGCGACGGTCGTGTGTTTCTTTTTCCCTCGATGGCGGTGACAAATATACCCGCGAGCGGTGTAAAACTCCCGTCGCCGGGGAGTGCACTCCGGGCGAACAAGGGAGCCACTTAAGGGGTTACCAAATACCGGTAGCGAGGCGGAATATTGCGTCACGGGATCTCTAACAACGTCGTTTCTTTCTGTTGCAGGTAAGCCAGACAGAGACCGTCGGCCGAGATCCACGCGGAGCGTAAGTAACGATTCAGCGGTCGGCGTGTCGTAGTCAAAGCGATCGCTGGTACCCAGCAACCCTCGTACCCAATCGCTAAGCTGATCCTTCGAGGGGTACAATTTGCTGGGGCGTCGGTCGAAAGTGTCTCGAAGCCTCCCCGCGATCCATCGACGAGACACGATCGCGTGCTCCACTCCGCGTAAGTGCATCGTATTTATGAACGTCGCTGTCGATACGCGACAATGGGAATGGGAGCCACTGACGGGATAGGGTTGGTCGACGCGGAGAGGATGGATAGCAGGATTTCCAGCACTCGTAACCACCCCCCGTCTCACCGTTTCGTCCTCGCTTTCTCTCACGAGCCCTTGCTCGCGATTATTACCCTTTCGAAGGTTGCAGGTGCAGCTGCAATGCACCGGCGCGCATCCGTGTCTGATACACGACCTCCAGGGAGATTTCATACGACGGAGGTTGTGCATTGGCTGCCTTTTCCCCTCGGATATGCCGCGGAAGTCCCTGAGAATTGCAAATGTTTCGCCCCACCCTTCTCCCCTCGCCGCCCCCTCTCCTCGGACCACCCTCGTTGCTGGGGCTGTTCCTCGCTGTTTCTCCGCGTTCCAGCCATCCCCATTCCCTCCGTCTCTCGCTCTCCACGAGACGAGGCAATGGCACTTTTCGCCGCGGATATGGAAATTTCATATACACGGTGCATCCTGCCTTGTTCTTCTTTAAGGATAATGCTATTCCTTGGCCGACTTATCGCACCCGTGTCACCGGTACTTTAATATCTTACTCCGTCTCCTTCGATCCCTAATGCACCCACTGGGAAGCTTTACAGGTTCCTTTTCCGTTTCGATCGTTGCTCGATGGGGAACGACAAAGTATCCACGGCTTTCGTTGGCATGGAAGATTTTGTTTCGAGGCGAATTCCAATGTTGTCGAGAGCGGCTGAACGCGTCCGACGGAGTTTAAAAGAGGGCTTTGGAGAGAATTCCGGTTCGAGGCTCGAGCATTTGCATGCTATTATGCTCTTAGGTGACGTTTTAACTATCCTTGAAGCGCTTTCGCGTTGAGGCAGTTGAGTCGGGAGAAAAGAGAGGGGACGTTCGGTGGTCGATCGAGCACTTGCGAGAGAGCGTGGCCCTCTGCTGGCGAAGCCGGGTAGCGTCGTCGTAAAAAAATTGTCGTACTTTTTAACACTAAACCTACCGACACTTTCAGACCCTCTTTTTCTCTTTTACTTCTAATTTTTGGATTATATGTATAGAGTAGTTTCGTAACTCCACGCGTTTAAACTTTTGGTATTTTTAATACGCGTATAAGACTATTCTAAGACAGTGAAAAATGAAGATTCTCTCTTTTCGTCTTTGCTATATATATATTTCCTTGACCGGAATATTAAAAAATTCATTGTACGCGTACTATAAGAAAAGTCGTGAAGTTGAATGGCGCTAAAATAACATTGTAACGATAACATAAGTTAAAAATTCCAAACGAACTTTTAAAAATGGTCATTGGATCGGTCGTGATAGGTTCAGTGTTAAAGTCCGCAATAATATTCCTAAAAATAGCGTGAATTTTAAATGATTAAGAAGCACTCCCCCAAAACCTATATCTGTCGCGTTTCCAATATTCCGGACCTGTCGTTTTTAAAACAGATGGTGAATCATTTGGAAATCCATCGTTTATTCGGGCGGTTCGCGTTCCACGAAATCCCGAACAGTCGCGGGATTTGCATACTCGATCGACGCTCTGGCCGGAAAAGTTTATTTTCCCCGCAGCGGCGACCGTCGGTCGCTAAGTGAACGATCGTTATCGGATATTGAGGATCGAGACGGTTTTTATTCTACCCGGGGGCAAGCAAGCTCCTTTCATCGAAGTTAATAACGATCGCGTGTCTATCGACGGGAGCGTATAGTTTGTCGTAAGATCGGGTATATTAAGTATCCGTATATCAAGACGCGTTCGCAAGACCGCGATTCCTATGCGGAGGAACGCCAGTCCCCCTCCATAAAGCGATTTACGACCGTCGCAGATTTACCGACGAAATTACGGTCGCGCGTTTCCCATGGATACCTTGACTTACGGTGTCTGAGGAATATCATTTTTCGCGCGTTTCATTGCGAGCATCTTTACGTTGCTCGACGATATTAAAGAGATGTTATTGATATCTTTCGTTCCTGTACGAGGTACTAAGACGACCTCGTTTACAACGATTTCAGCCAGCACTTTTCAAACGGAATTTCCCGACAGTTTCAATTCTCTTGGCCGAGAAACGATAACTTCTTTCACCTGTGTGGTCTTCGAACTATTTTATTGGGACCATGCACGGTCATGATCGCGACTTCGTTCACTGTACGCAATGATAACTATTAATGACTGTTATTATGATGTAAATTATACAATGTACGCCACAGTAATCCAGTGTTCAGCGAATTTAGCGAAACAGTAAATGTACAGTAAAGTAAAAGTAACAGTAAATTATTTTTTTTTCACACTGTGCTTACATATATTAAATAATAAATAAATAATTGCTGCACGGAGAAGCGTCCGCGATATTCGTGGATTAAAAATATAATTCCCCGTGCACCTGTGCAAAAGCGCGAACATATCGTCCGGTGCGTCATGAATAATGGTTCGCCATGGAAGCAACGGCCGGTTTAAACGGGCATCGGATCCGCGATGATCATTTGCCTAATGGACATTTTAGGGACGCGTGTCCGGCCGAAAAGAGAACCTTTCCGGTAATAATGCGATTTTATCTTGACTTTTATTCAACCGCTGCAGTTCGACGGCCGAACGAGAGGAATGAATCGCGATCGAATTGCTTTCGAAACGCACGCTGCTGTTGGACAAAATTCTGTTAATGAAATGGATTCGCTTTACACTAACGGCGACGATACTCGCGTTATCGATTCACTCGATTATACTCGTGATGTCTACTTTGCTTTGATTCTACGTTTAACATCGAAACAATCGATGTAGCCTTTACTATCGGAGAATTATTTTACGATTTAGAAATATTTATTTCACTTCATTGGGTGCAGAGTCTTGTTTTCTAGGTGAAATATCAAGCATTATTTTGTTTAACAAATCGATTCGATTTGCGTAAAAAATCAGCGGTTTACATTCGTCACTCATGATTAATTTGCCTCGATTTTCCGCCGGTCGTGTATTTTATACTCGTTATTATCGAGGGATCTTTCCTCGTGCAATGACAATAATAATCATTATTATTTTTACACCAACGACAGAACGAGCTTAACGATTGAAAATATTCACGGCGGTTGGTCCGACGGATTAAACGAGGCTACGCGATATTATTATTTTATTTAGCCGGTCGGTTTTGCGGCCAGTTTCGCGTAATGCGGCCGATAAAAGCGATCGCGAATGAATACTCGGCGGTACGAGCGTATCGCGATTAAAACGTTACGACGATTCGCGTTCAATTGCCGACTTTCATATCGCCGTGATATGTACTAATTAATGCCAGTTCGTATGCCGCGTATATTAACATTTACTCGGGCAGAGAGAGGGGGGCGTGAGGGAATTTATTCGATTCGAGTGCAGATAAATAGCGCGTGCGTTTCAAATGTTCGCGACACGTTGTTCCGAGGTGCTCGTTACATTAATTTCGAGATCTTCCATGGGGCTCGATAAATTACGATTCGAACGATCGGAACATTGACGACTATACTTGCACTGTTCTATAATATTTCCTCTCGCGACGTGCCTCGTGTATATTCAAGCGTAATTCATGTGTTGTCTCCTCAGTTTTATCTACGAATTCTGTATAAATTTTTTGGGACAAAAGAAACAATCGAGTTTGGCAGCTGGATCGACTCAAAGTGACATGGTGGATTCTAATTAATGAAATCTACCAGGAAAAATGGAAATTTTGATTAGATTTCACTGAAAATGTACTCGATAAAAATCCGAATATAAACGTATCTTTGAAATGTTTAAATATTGCCAAGTATCAAAGTATGGAGATTTCTAAAGATTAAAAAATTCTGCTGATGTATGTTCTTTTCGTACGCGTGAAAGAGCCCCCATAGCGATGTTCCGTAGCGTCGAAACGAACGGATGAGGCTCGATGAATTTTCGTCGGTCGTCTCTGCAAAGCGTGTAATCGAATTCATGGTGTAACGTAAGATGGACGACGCTGGTGTAATCCGACGAAACGCTGCCGCGCCAGGAGGAAAGAGAAACTCGAGTAACGCCATGATTTTACGGTGTGTCTGCGCGCATAGATCATCGTGATCTACGCATCAAAACTGACAACACGACGGTTTCTATTCGCCTAGCGAGTTGATGCGAGATATCGTGCGTGTATTCGGTTCTGAATTCGATAATGTGAAACCTCTCAAACTCCTGTGTGCTCCGATACACCTATGTTGCAATATTCGGTAACACAGATCCTCAAAGCCCTATATACTGATTACTACTGCCTGTTATTAATTAATATGTCGCGTCGAAACGTTTGCAAGGTAGACGATTCCTTTGGGTTTGAAACTTATCGAATTCTGAGTATCAGCTTAGGTATTGGTGAAATGTTGGAAGATAAAATAAAGCTATTGTTGCCACTAAAAATATATTAAATATATTTGTGACGAAATAGAGCGTTGAAGATGTCGACTTCATTTTTTTTTAAATAAATTCAGCATAGGTAGAAGCGTGAGAAAATAAAATATACTTTGAATATTTGTAAAATCGATTTTAAGTTTTCATCTTAACGGAAATGGTATCCAATCTGATGAGAGATATCCAAATAACAAACGAGTAATATCATCTTGCATTTGAAAAGATCCAGAGACCTCGATTAGCTTCGGTAAATCATTTATTTAATAGATACCATCTCTAATTTGTTTAGAAAACAGCTTATTACACTTTATTTGAACCACTCAGTGTTTTTCAAATAGAATTTCGAAGTAAACTCGTAATAGGTAGAAGTAGGAAGTAATATAGGGCAATTAATTCTGATTGGACAAATTTCTATATGATTGATATTCGTTGCTGTGTGTTTTATTTGGTCCCATTTTCTTTCTATTCCTTTATATCCGTGTACTCGCGTTATTACATTTCTATGGCAGTTGTTTTTTAGAGTAGATCCGACCTGTTCGCTATAGGATCAATCAGTGCTATATTTTTCGTGTCGTTAGCTTATGGGTTGGTGGTTTCGATGCTGAGTTCCTTTGAGTCCTCCTATGCGTCGTCGTTTACCAGCGTGCATTCCATTTTAGTTTTATCGTACGTTTAGTTCGTGGTCAATACACCATGTTTGCCGTTTGAATTCGACTTTGTACTCCAATGGTCATATGCATCGTTGGATAGAATATTCTTTCGGAATATTTTACATTATAATATTCTATACATTTGCTTCTACATCGTCTCTTCGATTAGTGGAAATACCTATTACAATAATTTCCCATATTCATTATAATTATTACGGGGGTTGCTTGAAAATTTTTCCAATTTATAGAAATTATTCTAAAAAGGTTTTTAGTAAACGCTTAATGATTTTATTATAGATTCACTAACAGACAGAGAGAAACAAATTATCGTTTGCAGGATTCATTTCTTAATATAATTTGTCTGCTACTGTTCGTCCACGAGAAGTTGGCTAGTGGGACGCTAGTTCACTTGTTCCGCCTCCCCTCACCTCGTCCTCGTTTCAGCCAATAGAGGGAGCTCCAAAGAGAGTTTCCAGCCAATCAGACCCGCGTTCTTTCGCCAGCCAACTTCTCGCGGACGCACAGCACCGTTACAGATTTCTTTCCACACAAAGCAGGTCGAGGCAATCTAATAAACAGCGGTAAACTCGAATCTGCGCGTAAGAGGAAAACACGATACGACACGGAGGGACCGTAGGGCTCGCAATTTTATTTCGCGAAACAGCCTGGCCGGCGGTATCGTTTTTCAAACGAGCACGTCGTCTCGTCGTTTGGTCGAACCGGTTTCGTCCGCGGTGGTCCGTTTCTCCGCGACGCACGGCCATCGCGGCAAATATAAATTTAATGACGGCGTCGGAATGGAGGGACGACGAACGAAGCGTCGAGCGAACGGAGGGGGTGGCTGCGTCGCGCCGTCGGCTTTATAAAATTGACTGGCTGTCCCGTTGGCTGCCGGCGGCTCGATGAAAATAAATAGGCGAAAGAGCTGTCAAATTCTGGAACTGCTCGCAGCCTATTGCGACAAAGTAACATTGAACGCGTTTCTCTCCCCGGACGGGAACGTTTCGACTGCAAATGAAAAGGGCCTCCAGACGCCCGGAGATTTTCCGGCGCAGGAAAAATTTGACGCGCCCCGATCGAGGGGATGGAATTCAGCGTGGGTTCGACGCGTTGATTTTTCGCTACTAGATCGAAAACGAAATTATGCCGTATTACACGCAGCGGACCGCGTTTAATCCCTTTGGCGACGGTATCGCGTTTAAATACGTCCATCGGTTCGAACGAGCTCTGCCCTCGAGCTCGAATTAATGCCAGAGTCGGTTCAATTATTTTTATTTATTTTAATTTGGTAGATTGTCACGGGGAAATGCAACTGAGAATGTTTTTTACGATTCTATTTACGCATTGTTTACACTAGAAAAATGTAGGAAATAGGTTTCTGGTTTCTTTCCTTTAAAAAACAATGAACTAACAGAGGAATACATAGATTTTCAAATAATAATCCACCTACGGATTGAACAATCTATAATGTAAGAAACAGGTAGCTCAAACTTCCGAGTAGATGATGAGAAATATTATCGTTGTGTCATAATAGAAGGGGAGCAGAAGCAAGAAGAAGTCGAGAAAGAGCTACATTTCTGAGCAAATGTCAGTGCGAATATCTCCATCTGCCGGTGTTGAAATAATAACCGGATTCCTGTCTGCCTCCCTTAACTTTATGATTAAAATTCCTGTAGGCTGGTGTCTTCCAAATTACGCGACGCAACCCTTAACAAGCGCCTTACTACCAAAGAGGAACGAAAATTTTTAATATAGAAAAATGTGCATAACTCGAACTTCTTTCGTACATCCTCAAAGGATTTTTAAAAACGTTCTTTTCAACCTCTTGCTGGTCAAAAATTTATTTGCATGATCCAAGATCCAATCAGACAATTTCATATTACGATCAACCTTGAATTATTGTATTTAAAAAAATGTCATGTTTGCAGCTCCTCGTTAACTGGACTATTTTACTACGAATTACAATCAGCTAATATTTTGTATTATCTTTGTCGAAAAATAATAACTCATTTGCACGTTGCATGGACAGGAATTTCGCGCCAAAGGACTTCGTCACAATTTCTGATAAGCTTGAAATTTGCAATTACGCTATTACGAGGAAAGAGGCCCGCGAACAATGCAACGAGAGCCGATCGTAAATTGTATTCAAGCTCCGATACAATGTTCCGCGAAATCCACGCGCGTGGATTCTGACGTAACGCAAACTCGCATCCGGTAGCTGACGGTTCTAGAATACAATTTTAAATTGCAGCCCGTCGCAAAGCAGCGCGTTTCCCTTCGGTTCTGTGCCCCGTTGCATAAAACTGGTTTCTTGTTCCACGAGTCGCGCCGGCTCGATTATTCGTTCGGCAAAAAGTTGCGACCGATAATAGTTATAATCGTTACGACGACGACGACGGAGAAAACTCGTTTGTTGTTTCTAATTGCGAATTTTCTGACGAGCGGGCGGACCGGTCGCGGATCCATTTGTAACGGTTTCCAACGGAGGGAAATTACGGCGGAACCTATTAACGCGAATTGAATTTCAAAAATGCATAGACCCGAGGATGGATTTTGTTGCGTCGCGTTCTCGTTTCGGGATTCGTAACGATAAATAAACAGAAACGAGAAATACGTTTTTCGAGATTTCGAGTTTACCCTCGCGCGGCTGCCGGGACGTAGATTAATTTTTTCGCGTGTAAGCAATTAACTATCGTATTCGTAGGTTATCGTTGGCTTTGCAACAGTAAAGCGGGCAGGGGGGAAGTTGAAATACGAAAATTGAAATGTAAAGTAAAGCACGAAGCCTGAAACGAGAATTTACTTATTGAATATTCGTTATATTGCAGCGTGGTTGAAACTTTTGCTAGCAAATTAATTTTTTCCGTATAGCAGATTGAATCAGTTTTTTATTATGGTGAAAGAGAAATTTTTATAGAAAAATAGAAAAATAGTATTATTTTTAAATATTATATAGTTACATACCTTGAGTCGTGTTTCACGAGGAAAATATAAAATCTTGCACGGTATGTTTTCGATTTAATTTGAAACGCGGAGTGTCTTCCTTCGAACCGTATTGCTCATTGCAGGATATCCTGTGTTTCGGTTCCAATAACTGTTCTAATATTGGTTATTGGATGTTATTATATAACCGATACAGATTCGATGGAGGAATTCGTATTGAAACAATAACCGTAACGTTACCGATATTTTCACTGCCTCCAAAACCGATATTGAAATTTCTTTCGATTCGTGGTAAATTTGACCGCCGAACAGTCATCATTTAATATTTAATATAGCCTTAATTACAATGACAAGATTCATCGACTCTTTGTACGATTCTCAGCTATATATTTTTTAATATAACAATACATTTCAACACGTTGAAATCCTTAATTGGACTCGAAAGACACAGGATTTGCAGTGTTAATAAGTACTTTGTTTTGCCTCGTGCAAAATTTCTATATCATTTGTACGATCAATGCGTAGCGTGGGAGTATTTTACAATGTTCGAGGAAAGAAATTCCATCACGGATGATCGGAGAATACGGCTCGTTCTTATTTTTCTGATCGTCGAGCGTCGAAAAGCGCCATTCTTGCGCGTTTATACGAGCAGGCTCCCATTTCGGCGGCCAGATGTCGTGAAGGTATGCAAGGAAAATCAGTTGGATTCCTTTGGGTAAGACGATCCTTTTGATGGGGAATCGGGCAGGATTCAATTTCCGTACGCAGCAGCCGGTCGACATTCTGCTTTTGGCCCGACGTCGAACGATAGCTTGCCTCCCGATAGCACGAGGCTCCTGAATTTATGGCGCTAACGTGCCCGCGTTTAATCTCACAAATTGAATGTAATCTTATAGCCTCTTTATAAGTGGTTGCTGGAGATTCGGCGGATCGCAGTTGCCCCGAGGATGCGAGACCAACCGTTCTAACCGACATTTTCGTTTCACCCCCCGGGGATATCGTCTATTGCCTCGATATCAAAAGGTCAGGACGATTCAGAAAACGTGAACGCAAACGACAGTCCTACGAGCGAACGTGTATCGTTATCGTTCTCGAAATTCCAAGAACAAAGTTGGAATTTAGAATACGAGACAACTGCATATTTATGGAAGATAATGCAGTTACCAAACAGTCAATTACCATATTAATTAAATCGAAATTAGACTCGTGTTGTCTATTCGATATTTCCTGAAATTCTCTCGATATTCAAAAACTGCGGTGTTTATTTCGTATTTACATTAAAATTGATCCGAAGCGTTCGCTCGTTGAATTCGCGAGCGTGCTCGCGTTTGACTCCACGAGTGGTGCGAAAATTGGTTCAAAACGGGGCGGTTTATTTGAAAATGAGAACAATGAGCGCGGGAGAACGTGCTTGATCAACTTTTGATGTTTCGACGAACTCGAGTGTCTCTTCGAAACGGTTCCGCGATAATAAAAATACATCATCGAGCGATAATGAAAGCCCGTTCGAATGGAAATAATTCAGTTTACGGTTTTATTTGTTGTATTCTTTCCTCGTGGATCGAACGTGATCTTGCCAGTCGCTTTATAAGCGGTAGATAGGCGGTCAGTCGAGCGGTCGACGCCTCCGTCTTACCTCCCCCATGGGGACATCGCCTTTTACCTCGATATCAAATTGTAACGACGGATCCGCGAAGAAAAGGGAACGGTAATGGATTTCTGAAAAGTTTCCGTCCACGACGGGACGGTTCTTTGTTCACCGCGGACCAAGTTTCGAGTCGCGGAATTAGTGGCCCTTTAATGGGTCTCGCATAACGTTTACGGAACTTTTCTCCATTCAGGGCAAAGGAAAAATCCGAGATGGAAACTTTTTCTGGCTGATTGAATGGTCCGGACGAAGGGAAGCTAAAAAGAGCAGGGTGGATCCTTCGTGGGCCGACGGAGCACGCCAAGTTCACGCTGGGAGTCGAACAGTAGTACGATCCGTGTTTAATCAGACAGCGAACGTCACTCGAAGGGGCAGGCCTATTTATCGCGCTGGCAGAATCGATCGGGTTTCCCCTAAAGTTCCTTTTACGTTCCTGAAGTATCGATACGATTGAAACTATTTATCGCGTTGTTAATCAACTCGATGCTTTTCTGGATTTATATTTTTTTGGGGATAGAATCAACCCTTTCCACTCGTATCTATATTCGAGAATTCGGTTTGGTGGACAAAGTTAGAAAAATACACAAATTTAATCTGCATCTCACCACCTCTCAAACGGTAAAAATCTATATAAATTTTGATTTTTCAAAATATTTAAAAAATAAATAAAACTTCCAAATTAGTAGGATACACGGGAATACTAAAGGCTAAAATTATGCTGTACTACATAAAATATGAGGCTCAGTATATTTTTTATTACCAGCATTTATGTATTTATGAAATATACATAGTTCCAATATTCTCCTCGAAAACACAATCTTGTATCACAATTGTATGTTTTATTTTTTTTATAAATAAATGATCTTGGGAATAAAACCAAAAATCTTTTATTTTATATATACACTGGAATGAAATACTAATGTAAATATGTAAAAAATAAATTTAGAAATTTGTACACTGGAAAACAGTGAAAGAGCACTGATGTATGAAGATAGTGTTATAAGAGGAGCAGATAGGATCCTAGTAAAATGGTACCTGCAAGAAAAAAGGGATTTGATATTAGAATATCGACAGAGACACTCGACAAAGTTAACTATAATATTAGCGAAGCATTCAATTTTCAAAAATTGATATTCTCGTGTTTCCAACTTTTCGATTCTCTTTCGGAAAAATCCCTTCCCTTTTCGCGAAGGAAATTGCAGAGGATATTTTGGACGTCGACTTTCCCGCTGTCTGTCGAGTTTTCCAGTCTGGAACCAACCAAGAAAGACGTCAAGGAGCAACCAGTTAGATACACGTCAAGCGAACGCCAGCGTTTTCCGCAGGACAACGGATTAGGTTACTCGGGAGCGCAAGCTGGGTATCGTGGGCTGCGTTAGGATTTCCCATGCGAGGCGTACATTACGTTACGGTGCACCATGAAATATGCAACGCTATCTGCTAGCGTGGCCGCAGAGCTGTGACGGTCCGCGCCCTATTTCCGAGCTGGCTGCTTTCTATGCACGAGTACTTGGCCGCGCCCTGACTGGAAATCGAGGATCTGTAATCGAAGCTGCATCGACCAAGATTGCTATAATTCACCATCGATACGAAATTTGACAACGAATCAAAATCATCTGCAACGGGAAATGGACCAATTTTCCATCTGTTCCGTCCACTTTGGTTTGACACAATATAACTTTTAAATTAAATTTTAAAAGATACCATGACTTAACCACATTCCAAAGACGTCATTTTTAATCCAAACTATATTTTGCTCCGATCCGTATCTGATTGAATTTTAAAAGTGGGGGGCCATGACTCGACAACATTCCAAAGACGTAATTTTCAATTTGAGAGAAATCGGTGGTTGTAATAATTATTTTCTTAGAACGGCAGCGCGAGTATAAATTTTTCAAAGCGTTTTTCATTCCCCTTCGTCGACTCGTCGAGATCGTTGGGAAAGAAGAGGGAACGGTCGTCGTCGAAGTTCTCGATGAATCGACGCTCTCGTCCCGAACAGCGGCCGAAAGTTTAAGTAGGTCGCGTCGAAGTCGACCTTCCCGCCAATTAAAAACCCAATTCCGGTAGTCGCGTAGCCACGGCTCGGGACCCCCCCGTTCCTCTGTGTGTCTAGGGTTTCGAACGGACGCCGCCCGGAGCCAAGTCTACCCGGGTATCGCCAAGATTCCCCAGGAAAATTCGATTGCCTCCAGGACCAGCGGCGTTGCTCGAGTCCCTTCGACCTCCTCGTTCCCTCTCCGCTCCGCGCAATCTGTCGACGGGCTGACACAATTATAGCGACGACGACGCTGCCAGTCGCCTGTGTCGCGAAGTCGAGCGATAAACTGAATCGCGTGCACGCGTGTTTACTAGTGCAACGCAATTAACAGCGTTCAGAGAAATCGGATGATCTAACGAGCTTCAGCAGTTACGGCTCGTCGCCTTCGACAGCGACGACAACGATCGGGAAGCACCAGGAGGGTCCAGACAGCTCGATACGACCAGATCCAAGGACCACCGATATTTTAGGATGTTTACCCGTGACGCGTTTGATCGATCAAACGATTCGTTTGATCGATCGAACTCGGGATTTTTCGAGTTTAAAACGTATACTGTCTTGGCGATATTTTGACCCTTCGAATTTTATTTAACATACATTGTGCGAAGCCAGAGGTAGCAAATTAATTTAAAAGATGATTAGCGATATATAAAAAAGGTAAAGTCTGCATAAATAAATACTTTATTTAGCGTGTCGGAGTGGTAAACGCAAGAAGTATAGTTGTAGGGAAGAAAGGAACGCTTTCTAATAAGGGAAGATTAATTTTGTTGTTTTGTACTCCAATACAAGGTATTCAATTGAATTTACATGTATTTCTGAAACATTTTGTACGTGTTTCCACAATGTGGTTTATTTTATCGTTATTTTAAGACCTCCCGTTGAGATACATCTTTCCACGTCAGCGCTATTCAGTTTAGAGGACCCACATCACCTTGCAACCGTTCTTGCCCCATACATCATACCCACGTTATCACAGAAGGCGCGCGACAGCTAAAGAGACCCTTAACAATTAACGTCACTGTCGTCTAGAAGCTTCACAGATACTATCTAATAAACACACAGTATTAGGTTGTCCCATAAGTTCATTCCATTCGATTTTAGTTGATTCTTCCATTTTATAAGAATATTAAAATATTTAAGACAATCTTGATCTAATTGAATACAATTAGTTCGTGATATTGTCGGACCTAGTATGGAACTTACTACTTCGGCTATTCTAGAGTGGTTCAAAAACAGAAAAAGAAGTATTAAGATTATTTACAAACTTCTTTAGTAATTAGTGAATTCCCTAAACCTGTTGAACATATAAAAAAAACATTTAATAAAATTATCCCAATAATTTGCTGCTTGTTGTAATATCTAAATAAACAGTCTACCAACGCGTATACAAATTACACAAATTTTATATGCGTGCAATTCTGATGTCAGTTATGTTTTCTGCATAACTGAGCCACCGTTGAAAGCGACAAAGCTTCCCTTTTAAAGTGGTTTTCTTTTTATGTCGATTGGACTTTCCGTTTTCGAGATATCGTAATTTAAATGAAGACGTAATTTTTTAAATTCCATTCTTCGTCTTACAAAAGTAGTAAAACTTTAGACGCATGCAGTTCTGAAGTTACTAGTGTTTTATTAATTATTAAGGCACTGTTAGAAGCGGCAAGGCCTCCCCTTTAAAATGGTTTTTGGTTTTTGTCGATCCGATTTTCCGTTTTCGAGATATCGTAATTTATGTAAAGGGGTAATTTTTAAAATTTCGCTGTCACTCGCTTCCCCGTGTTAGAAAAGGCTATTAACGCGCATTAAAAATACTGAAAGTTTAGAAGCGTGCAGTTCCGAAACTATTAGTGTTTTATTAAATATTAAGGTATTGTTAGAAGCGGCAAGGCCTCCCCTTTAAAATGGTTTTTGGTTTTTGTCGATCCGATTTTCCGTTTTCGAGATATCGTAATTTATGTAAAAGGGTATTTTTCTTAATTTGACTATCTCTGTCTCCGTCTGTCGCGTCGCGTTGTACCTCCTTGTCGCACGTGAGTCGTGACTGTCGTGACCTACTTCCGCGTAGTATTTCCAAGAATTTACTACGTACTGTTTACTATTTTCGCGCGCGCGAGTTCATTGATACGAATGAAACGTAAACAAACGCTTCGGACCCTCGTATCTCCGGAACTAGCCACCGCATCGACTTGAAACTAAAATCGCTATATCTCCGGAACTAATAAAGCTATCCACTCGCATGACCACTCATTTTAAAGGGCATTTCATGCCCTATCCGATGACCATATCAACTATTCTAATTTATTGAGTCTTCTATGTTTAATTTCACATTTACTTTGACGCTATGCACCCAAGGAAGTTTCTGCAATTTCTAGTGATTATACGATCGGTATGCGATAAACACTGAATCATAGATTATTTATTTAATTGAAAATGAGTTTAAATTTTTACTTAGAGTGTTCGTAGCATTATTAGCCTGCATTTTTCCCCGTTAATAATTATTTTCTTCGAAACTAATTATTATCTCGCCTTGAAACAAAACTATACTACTTCTATGTGTATTTTGAAATCTAATTATAATTTCCACTTAGGTTTTATTTAATTTCAAAACAAATAGATTTCCCTCTTATCTCCAATATCAACTAATATGGTTACCAACGGTTACCGTTTGCTTCGATTATACACCTCCATTATGCGACTGACGTTTCCGTGATTATAACCGTGCAATATATCGATCTTTGTCTACATCCAATTCCATCGATGATAGATTCCAATTCACGAGTACAATTCAAGATAGTGGTATTAATTTCTTGAATACCTTTATTATTACTTTCAAGAATAATGTTATTCGCTTCTGTCTTCGATCAAACACTTTCGGCGCGTTTATAACTTCTTTCCCAATAACCCAGTCCGACGTAAAGTCGATTTCTAATTTGCTTGATATTCCTATTATCGTATCCGATATTTCACAAAAAGAGTTTTAAGTCGATGAGGCAGTTTTTATTGGGCAGTGGATTTCCGAAGGAATTAATAAATCGTATCAAAAGAAAGAAAGAGTAAAATGTTTTGTCCCACCTTGCACATAGACTAGAATATCAAAAGTCGAAAATGCGAAATAAATATCGTTTTTACGAGGTTCCCATTTCAAGTATATCGATTTTAAAAATGAGATACGTGAGGTGCATAGAACGTCGTCAACTGGAAAATTCGAACTTCTAGGATCTCTTTGTAGGTACATATCGCATTTATACAACCTGGGAGTCACGCGACAGATTTCCTAACTGCTAGATCTCGCGAGACCAAATACCAACGACCTGCAAGTCGCTCTACGCGTCCAAAATATTTTTCACTGTTACGAAAATCTCTACACAAAGGTATTAAAAATTAATAAAGACTTATCAAGTCAAACTGTAAAACGGTATACCGTCGACCTCGAATCTGGTCACGCGACGAACGCTACCGCTTTAATTAATTTACTACCACGTGGCCCACATATGCAAACGACGTTACCAACTTTTGGGAATTTTTGAACAGAATAACGACGCCCGAGCAGTTTCGTAATTAAACTAAAACGTTCCACCGCGACAGTCCTGCAATATTACTTTCTGAATTCGCCTGGACTCCGTGAGCAACGTTGCTGTTGTTTTGGCGATCCGTGTGCTCCGTTTTCCAAAACTCGATCTGTTCGTTTATCGATCGAATCCTCCAAGTATCACACGCACGACTTGTAATTCGAAAAGTACATTTTTCTCGATGGAAACGTACAAAATGACGCGTTACGATCGACAAATTCGAACGTAAAAATTCATTCACGCAGATCAGAGAGTGTTTCTGTATTTCTCAAAAAAAAAAAAATAATAATTCGAAACGAGATTGAACGTATGTACGTTGCGTCGGTTCGAAGGATATCGCTGACTCTGACAACAGGATGTGATCGATAAGGGGTGGAACGACCCATATACGACTTCGCTTATTTACATGCCATTCCCGTGAAACTACCGTAACAAAATCCTACCCGACGTCGCGAAACTTCTGGTTCCGTGATACGTTTTACGGAAGCAACGTCGGCCTCGGGTAGGAAGGCGTTATCGCCATGGAGCCAAGGTAACTCTTCGTCTGCTTCTCCGGTGTAAGTTGGAGGAACTCGCAGGTATCTCCCAGCCGCCTATACATAACCGTGTGTTGCGCAGGTTGACGCAGCCGGGAACGACGTCGGCAGCAACAGATAAGGACGCAGTCTATAAATTAATTAGGCTAAGTCTCTAAGACCTAAAAGCCGCATGCGCTCCCGACCGACCAATCTAAATCTACATTAAACCACCTACCGGGGAGGGGGGGGGGGGCGTAGGCGAAATTTACAACGTGGCCTTCAGTCGTTTGCACGGGCCTTTGTTTCTCTCGCGAGTTCTGCCGCAGTGCCGTTAACTGGCTGCCAGGCTTCGCGAGAAGCTCCGCGGAGGACTCCTTTCTCAATTTTCTTTTCTTCCGTCGGGATAGCTTTCGTTTCTTTAGAATTTATGCCTCTCGGGGCGGAATCGTGGCCGGCATTCGAATGCCCCTGGAAGAAAGTACGCCCGCGACTACGCGTACCGTGTTTCGTTAGGACACTCGATGGATCTCGCGAGCTAGCTAAATTGAAAGCAACCATTTACGGTACCGATCCCTCGAGCGAAATCTCTTTTATGTAACGAACAGATCCAACAAGTTTAAATCGTAGACTAGTTCGGACAGTGATGTTCAACTTGTCTTGGTAAATACAGTATCGAACTTCGAGACGAGAATTCGAAACTTGCTCTTTGCTTTCACACGCAATTTTGTTTGTTTATCACGAGTACCTGATTTTTATAAGATAAAGAATTCTTTCGACTTACTTTCGATGTAAATATGTCTAACACGTACGGTTTGCGTTAGATTACGATTAGATACGCTTTATGCTTGCCTGTTTGCTTTTGGGGAAAGAAGTCAATCATTTGTCTAGTCTACTTAGTATTGCGATCTCCACCGACAGTTAAAGCGTGAATAGTCGATGCACATAAATGAGTAAATTTCTGCAATTATAAGAGTTTCTTAGGACTCGTAGAATCGAATCATCGTCGTGAGTTCCGTGAGTTTTCGAGAAACTGGGAGCACAAAAGGCGACGCCTCGTTTACCCCGTGCGTCGTTGCGTCCAGGATTCTTTATACGGCCATCAAGATGGTCGTTGGTCTGCCCTTTGTCGGCTACGAGAATCGAGACGGTGGGCTTATGAATATCTTATGAATGCATAGAAGCCGTTACTACGGTATTACACGGTGTCGCCGTTCCCTGGCGCAGATAAGAAGGCGCTCGCTGAAAAATGGCCCCTCTTTCCGTATCCCAGCGGCCGCTTGATGGGGACCAATCCTCTCCCGGGCGAAGATATTTTCACTTTATCACGAGCCGCGCAGCGGCGCCGGTCTAATCTACGTTTAACGCCGGCCAGGGGATGCTGGCGTTGTCGCGTTGTCGCGATATTAACGCGGAATTCATCGCGAGCCGACCTGTCGCGGCGGTAAAGTTGCACAGCATATCCGATAAATAACGACATTATATTTTTATTACATTTTATTTTATTCAAGGATACACCACTGTTACGGTGGAAAATAAAGGCAATTTTCAAGAATTTTTTTACCGTAACTGTGAAACTTTTTCTGATGAATGTTCAATGTTTTCGAGAGTACATTTCTTGAACTACTTCTTGTAAAAATTTTGTATAAAAATATTTACTATTATGGGCATAATAGGAACCAGCGTGGGAGGCCTCAATTCATATTTATGTTACATGTTCTACGTCTATTAAATCTTCTGTAATTTTGTCATTTTTTTTACTGTAATATTTTAGGGGGCCATTCTTAAAACCCCAAGCATTGAAAAGAGATTTTTTTCAATCCAACACAGTGGTATTCCCCCTTAAGTGTTCCTTTCAAAAACTGATACGTTTTGTGAGATTTTTAATTTTGTGTCTTCTTCTACCACGACGAAAATCATTCCATTCAAATATAATATCTTTCATACTGACATATTGTTCCATTAATATTTGTATTATTTTAACTTAATTAGACTGTCCTCATTTATTTACACAATGCAATCATGGACAAAATTATACTGAAATTTATATCAGTATGTTCGTTTTTCTTCATATGTAACATCGTAAGGGGAGCAATTAAAAATGCGTATTCTCCAGAACTTTTATTTTTGTACGTAATTACTTTAAGAAAGAAACACTCGACGAGAGTAAAATACTACCAGTGTATTTTGATAATGTGGTTAATATAGGTTCGAATATAATTGGAAACACAAGCCAAACGGGTCCTAGAGTGTTTCCCCATTCCCCGGGAGGATCACGAATACATATCTCCCTTAATCATTTCACTGTACCGTGTCAAACGCGTAGATATTCCAGCTCGCGTGCGTAACAACGTTCATTTATGGTTTCTCGGACGTTGCACGGCCGTCGTTGGCAAACAGAGCATTCTCAAATTGTGTAAGACGGTTGTGCTCGCAGCGGAGGAGTTAATAGCGAGCTCGAGACGATAGTTCAGCCGCGAAGTTGCGTTTCGAGGTCGTGTGTGACTCGAGCGAGACGACGTTCGAGGGTTAGGCGATGATAAGTAATCCTGTCCCAGGGTTCGAGTCAAATGAACGCTCTGTGACGCGCGTCAGGCTCGGGACAACGTAATATTCGCGTACGCCACGCCGTTCAGACATATTCGCGCGAAACGTGTACGTAGCGAAGACGAGATACGCGTTCGATTCGGTTTCCCTTCCCACAGAATTGTCGGAGAAAATCATTCGAACGTTTTAAACAGGCTCTCTTTAAGAATTTTCTTATCGTGGAAAAATTCACTGATATCGAGTCGACAGGTTGGAAAATTTTGTACTTTTTCTGTGGATACAAGCTTGGATGCTCGAAGGGAAATTAGTATTCACAATTTTCAAATATTTAAGATGTCAAATATTTTTAATACGAGAAAATACTCGATCTTAAAGAGTCGACACAATGCAAAGACGAGAATTTAATCAACAATGCGTTTTGTCAAATGAAATGAAGCGTTGTAGAACGTTTTTACGGTCGATAGTCGTTAGTTAAACCAAGTCAACTTTTATTATTACAACAGTGACCATATCTGGCCACCTATCAAGGGAGGTCCATCTCCAAGAATTCCCAAGCGTTCTTTTTTCTCCGGGTCGCTCGCCTCTAAATGGGTTGACAGGCACAGTGAGAAACAGTTGAGTGCGATTGAGATACATGTGCCCGACACTGGGTTTACGATACGGACGTGCCTGTTCCCAGAAAATTGTCTTCCATCAGTCTGCTAGAACCGTACGAGCACGAAAGATTCCACAAACTGTTATTGTAGAATATATATAAACTTTGCTGATATCGATAATTCATTTATTTTTCGTTATAAACTAGCTCTGAGAACTGGTGGAGTAACTAAGTCGAAAAACAAACACTCGCAACAGTAGTATTTTTATTTTATTCTTCATTTATTTTGATCGTCCAGGACGAACCAGGAAACTTTGCATTCTCCGTGCGACGTTCGATTCAATGTGCACAGAGGGCCCAGTCTCTGAGCGCCAGTTAGGAACTGCCGTGGTCTCATCGACGACTTAAAATTCGTTCCATTTCCTCGGGGCGGGCGGTCACTGTCACCGCGTCCCTGTCATCTTCCGCCCCCCGTAGTTTCCGGGGCTTCCTCGTCGCGGATTTCCGCAATTTCGCGCACGCTCCCCGGAGGATCATTCGAGCCTCGTGTAACGCGAAGTTCGTTATCAACGGCCGCGTGGCTCGTATAATTACCAACGAAAACTGTGCCACGATCAAATTTTATAAGGATTATACACGGTGGGCAGAGCAACTTTCGTTATTGCCGCTCGTTAATATCCTTTTCCTTTCGCGCGGTCGTTCGTCGTTCCGCGGGGCCAAAGGTAAACCGTGACGGTGAATTCGTTGTCGTAGAACGGGGGCTAACAAGTTTATTCGCGGCAGATTTTCACCGGCGCGCGCCACGGACAGGTGCGAAAACGTCGACCACGATTGTTTTTCTCTTACAATCGATCGAGAGGAAACGCAACGTTCGTTCGGACATTTTAAATCCCGGCTCACAATTTGTCCGAACGCGTCCGGGGGAATCGAAGGAATTAGTCATCCCGGGTCGCGTTCAAACCGACGTTTCGTGCGCCCCGAATGAAAGTTATTTTCGACTTAATTACCCCGGGAAAACTCGATAAGTCACGGGGGCTACCGTGACACACTTGTTCCACGCTCGTAGGGGCTGCATTACGCGTTGCTCGCCATTTTCCAAAGGTTAGGTTCATGATTGCACATTAGGGTAGTCCTTAGCTACGGTAGACAAATATGTGTGTACCTATTTCGTCGTTCATTCAGATAGTCTACTTTAAAGCATAATAGTGGTCCAAGAATGGATTTTCTTACAAATATTTTTAAGTCTCCGAAAAGTTTGAGGGTAGAATTAAAGGAATCGAAGGACAAACGGAGATTGATGGACGGGAACACGTTTCGCCTGGAATCTGCTCCTTAATCTCAAGACTCATAGATCACGATATCGCTGACATTGCACAGAGCACGACAGCGACGATATGAAATTCGTGGAACACGATAGGAATACCTTAATTCCTGTAGAACTTGATAACAACTTCGTCTCGAGGTATCTGTCGAGAAACGAAATCCCAGAAATTTCAATGGTCTCCAAGGCGTCCAACTCTTGGGTCACTCGGGACTCCAAATACCCATAAATTCAAATTCTATTAAATCCTACGATTGCAAAGTTAACTGTGCTCGATCCCACGAGCCTTATACATGGCCAGTCCATAATTCCTGCAAAATTAGTCTACTCAATTTCGTGTTTCACGAATATTCGATTGATTATCTCAAGAGGAATTGCCCATAATAAGCCCAACGAATTCGAGGTTTGTTCGAAGCTCTGCAACTTTGGAGTCGCCTGTATCGAATCCCTCGAGTCTAACGTCGTCGGTATCACACTCTACTGCTCCAAGTTACTTGTATCCCGCTGTTTCGAGATTGCGTCGCAGCACACGGTCCTGGGGTCGCTAGCCACCCATATCGAAGTCCAAACACCAGGGCAGTGTTAGGTGCTTTGATTAAGTACACTGCATTCGAACGTCGATGCTCTAACGGTTGGTTTATTCTTCATTGATCGACGTACTATTACAGCAAGCATCTATGTTGCAAACGTGAATCGTGGGGGTCTGTTCTTCGAACGTCCATAGTAAAAAGGGTCCTCCGTATCGATGATCTCATTTGTAACATGTAGATAGGAATCTGGTCGAGTCTTATGGTTTTCACGCTCACGTTTTTATGTTCTTCTATGTCGAATAGTTATAGTAATATACATTCAAGTTGAAAGTATTCGAATATTTGAATCTGACCACACGCCAGTCAACCATCCCTGACATTCTCACAATGTAAAATCGATGTTATCGATAATATTCGAAGAACCCAGAGTACGAAACGTGGAGGCTACTAAAAAGGAAGTCGCTTGGAGTGGACGTTAAAAATGATGTAATATCGTCCGCGCAAACGGTGTAACCTGTTTAGCGTGCGCCGGCTGACGCTGACCGGCCGTTAATTATTCACCTTTATTTCGTTACGTATCCGCCCTATTTCGAAGCTTTTAAAACGGGGCGGTGAAGGGGGGGGGGAGAGGGGGGACGGTTTCACGGCAATTGACGACCGGCGGTAATGCAATTTCTACGCGTCGCGCAAATACGCGCGATGAAGCGCGTCCCACTTTTACACGCGTTCAATTTTCGTTCGCGCCAACCCTCGACCCTCTCACGCCCTCGCGGACGCTGCTTGAAAATATTTTACGTCACGGATCGGGAGGCTACCGCCTGTATGTTTCCGCGAAACGTAATTTAAGAACGACCGCGCCGTAACGTAGGATAATTGGCGACTCGCCCCCCTTTAATGTTCCTGCGCGACTTAATGTTTATTACGATGACGTGAATGGATTAACTTCGGGAAATACGTTAATGGATTCGATGTAGAATTTCTCTGGGAAAAATTCTGGCGCTCGGAGGCGTTCAATCGAGTTCAAAAAGCTGATATTTCATATTTCTGTTGGCATGGATTTTTAGCTTAAATATCAAGGTTCATGTGTATTCATCTAGCCAATCGATTTTACAATTCGTTTAATAATTATTTTAAGATTTTTAAAACACTCAGCGTTGTAGTTTGTTATTAAATATTGTACAATGTCACGATATTATAAGAGAACGTAAATTCAGCAAGAAAAACCCCACGCAAAAATTACCGCCTGTTGTTCCTCTCTCCATTCTGCCCGCGCGAGCAACTTCTTTCTCTTCGTTAACAACTGGGCGTCCGAAATTCAATTAGCGCGCAAGGAAACAGCGTTCGTATTCACCATCTTCAATTTGCTGATTGTCGTTCCACACGCGAAGCCGTGGGGTTTTAAAATTATTCTCCGCGAAATTTCCCATATTCGCGACTCTTCGATCGACGCGTGATCTGTTCGACGTTAATTACGGAGTCGAAATAAAACGCGACTCACCGGTTCTCCGCCGCGTCCCAGTTTCCTCCCATTCTCCTCTATCCGAGCGTACAAAAGTTTCCCAGAGAGAGAGAGAAAAAAAAAACGAGCAAAAGACGTTCTCGATGACTTGAAAATATTTCGGAGACGTGCAAGGTACTTTATTCCGGAGAACGAGAGAGAAAAAAAGAAAAAGAAACGCGGAACACTTGCCCTCGTTTCCAGCCAATCCATCATACGCTCGAGGACAATGGAGAATCCACCTGGTCCGTTCCGGTCGATCTACACACACGGGGCGAAGAGACTTTCGCGAGAAAAGCGAGCTTTCGCCCCGAAACACGACGGAAGCCGCTTGGCTCTTTATGAAAAGCTCGGGGAGGACCCACCCACGGGTCCCATGAATATACTAGCCGGCCGTGGATGGGTTGTACCGTGCTATCGATACGTAAGAGCGTCAGAAGGGTGCACGTGGACGGGACGTGGGAGGGGGAGGAGGAATAAATTTAAATATCGACGCAGACTCTTTGATATGTTAACAGGGATAGTCGAAGGACGAAGGATAGAGGCCAAAGGCCGAATCGAGAAAACGAAATTCTTTGATAGTGATTTTTCTTTATTTCTTCGACCTTCCACCCGTTTCTACCGTCGTTCTCTCTCTCTTCGTGACTCTTCTACTTTCTCCCCCATATTTCTATCTCCTCCCCCAATCGACTCGAATTTTCGAGCTCTCCTCCATCGGAAATCGTCTATCTCCGCATTATTTCTACCGTCCGCCGTTCCGTTCTTTTATCTTTTCGTTTTCTCTACCCCTCTTCTCTCTCTTTCTCCTTTTCTCTCTCGACGGTTCCGCGTCGCGCTCCCTCCGCCACATTCGTCACACACAGGACGATTTATGTTTTCTGGAACGGCGCGGGGCTCCACCTGTACGCGCGCGAGTATATGCAAATGCCATCGGGGGGAGGAACCCGGTCTGGTTTCCTGTCTGTCTCCCTTCGCGCGCCCTCTCGCCCCTCCCCAATATTTCTCCCTCCGTCGGGCGACATTGTTTCGGTCCCAGCGTCTACTTCCACCGTCCGGAAGTTCGTCAGTTCTTTAATCGAGAAATTAATGGCGGCGTCGAGCGTGTGTGGCGTTGCCTCATTGTCGCCGGGATTTAAAGCGAAATGAATTCGTCGGACGGAACCAAGAGGCGCGCCTGGGCCCTCCGCTTCGAAATTACCCTGGAACGGGCGTTTCCAAGCCCAGACAACCCGTCGATCGTCAACGGTACGTCCGATATTATTTTCCTACCCGTTTATATTCTCTTTTCGAATCCACATAAATTAAAATCGTCGCGACGACTCTCGAAGTATTACTTTGGTGCCCAAAGAAGCGATAAACTTCGTTGCATGGTTATTATTAATTTCTTACATACGTGTAATATGTATAAAGTGTTCTTTTGATTTTTTTTTTAAATATGAAGTCGATCTGAATAATCTTTTAAATCAGCCCCCAAAATATCCCTGAAAATAAGATAAGTTGCCCAAAACAGTGCAGTTAATTAGAAGCAAGATTGCACATTCTTTCGCTATTAAACTCTGACCGTAATCGACCTACATACCTTAAGTAAGTAGTTTCGTGAAACTTGTCTCATTTAATTTCCATGACTTCCTCGATGGAAGCTTCGAGTATACGCGTAGGGCTGAGTATTAATAAATCGATCACCCTTGATGAAGATATGAATCGTTAATCACCAGTTCTCCTGCATCGCGATCTATCCTTAGCATTAATTGGAAAAGCGATGTGTGGTTCAGACACTGCTATCAACGTTTCTCGCAAAAAGGAATTTCTTGTATTTATATTCCGATCTACTTCGTACAGTGATTATGGAAATTGAATATTTGCAGAGTTTTTTACTCGCGAGCGTTATAATTTCAAGCATTACTTTGAAATTATTTTATTAATTGTGGTCCAATTTAGTAATTATCGAAATTAATTTCAAAGTTGCGAGGAAAGACCTTATAAATATTACCTTTCGCTAATAGTAGCTTCAGACTTTTTAAATCATGCTCGTGACTTTTACTGTTACTCGTGTCCGACTACGAGGCGACTTAAACTACTTAGCAGCGTAGCGATAGTTTTTTCCACATCCCCCGAATATTACCTTTCGCGAGAAAAACATGGAGTTCCACTTTTCACCGAGACCTGCGTGATTAAATTTTCATAATGCAGTGAAAAAGAAATGAGACCGGGAAGAATATAAAGGAACCATGCATAAAATAACACGAGTGTTTTTTTTTTTATACTCATTTCCTTCTAAATATTTCCGCGGGAGCTCCATACGTTTCACTCTGCGCTGGCATAAATTTTTAAATGATATTAAAAATTCTACTACCTTAATAGCGTTTCGTTTTTCCGCCATATTTTTCCGTGGATCGCGTAAAGGATTAGCGCGACGATCGTTTGCGGCCGAAAAAGATTTGATGAAATAACGTTGATTCGTTTTGAGGGAGTTATTTAAATTAGTCAACCTTATAGAGTTCTATTTAAGAAAAAGTTACAATTTACACTTTTGTCTATCTCTAACCGTTTTGATACCCAGTATTTCAATTAAATTACTTAAAATCACAATAGTTTCGAATAGAAATAGCAGGAATTGATAAATGTCTCCCATTAGTCGTCCAATCCATTTCGATATTTGTAGTTACCGTGTTTGCGCTTCGATATAAACGAAAAATCACGGTAAAGGATTTTATATTGGTAATATCGACCGTGAAAATTGATGATATTCTACACTGTCTATCGTTTGTAATTTTGTTTTCTCTATCGATGGGATTTAACTATTCTTAACGACGCGACTGACATTTCTCGCGGCGTCATACGCGGAACGTCGCCCGTTGATCTCGTCGATGTCATTCGCAGACTTAAACGCTTCTAATTAAAAGAGAAAACAACAGGTTCGCGGTGAATCAGAAGAGAATTAGGTCGAGCACATTAGCGCTTTTAAAAGCACGGCGTTCCCGTCGTTAACGACGGTTCTATTTACTCAGCCAGCGTGCATGCTTCCATCGAGCGGATCGAATGGAGCGACAGTAAACTCGTTTTTCGACACACTTTTCCCCCCATTCTTATCAGTGTCCCCGCTGTTGCATTCTCACGGTGTTTCGCGGATTCATCAAGAATAATTCTAATTCAGTTTTCCTTTGAATATTTTCGCAAACATCGAGTAACATCGAGGTACGAAGGAAGGTCGTGAGTTTCAGTATCGTAAATCGATATTAACTAGAAGGGATGTTTGATCTGCAGGCGGTACAAAAAATTACAATTATTCGTGACAGTAGCACAGGATTAAAAGATTTTTAAAATCGTGTAATTGATACATATTGATAATAGGATTAAATCAGACGTAAAGAATGAAGATAATATGTGACGCCAGAGTTACGAGGGATTGCAGAGGGTTAACTTGGGATCATCTCGCCAGCTCCGCTCTATATACGCGTTCTCTGTCTCCGGAACAAAGAGACAACATAATCCAGACGAGATTAGAAGTCGTATCACGAATGATTCATGGTCGAAAAAGTGATTATTCGTCGGTTGGAATCGCCACTTGTTCCGCGACTTTTGATCCACCCGTAACCAGTTCAATTTAACGAGTCATGGTTAATTAATTCCAGGGATTCCGCCATTATAGGGAAACGGATAATTCGTAGATGAGTGCTCTCCCGTTGGCGCGTCGTTTGAGATCGTGGAAAATGAAAATAATGAAGCCGGGAAGAAAGGGGCGCGGGCAACAATAAACCAGGGGAGAAAAGAGAAAGTCATAATGGGGCGAAAGGAGGGGAAAGGAAAGGTCACAATGAGAGGGTTCGAGAAAAGAAAAAACCGCAATGGAATAACGGGTACAGCGAGACGCGTTCCGAAAGGGCCCCCGAGTGTCTTCGAACTAATTCCTCGAACTGTCTTTCTCGTTTTCAAATGGAAAAATCGACGAATGAACGATCGTATCGATAATTACGAGATCGTTAATTCGTTGCGCGAACAGTCGAGAAACACAGCGTGATTAAAAACCAACAAATTTCGCGAAATCGAAATCTGAAGAGTAATTGGAATTTTGTACAAACATGACGTTTAATCCAATCCGCGGGTCCAATGTTATTTTTACAAATGATACGGGCTAGTATTCGTTAATTATAGGAAAAATGTTTTCTCGCCCGAGTCACTCGATGAAACGCGTTACACAGAATCGACCCATCGACAGCGGATTTTTAAAAGCAACGCGGTCTGGTTTCACGGTTTTTGACGTTCAACGAAATACGCTGTTGCGAATCTACGGATCGAGATTCATCAGGGAGGGTCAACGAGCTTGTAGTGGAAGCGTATAAGGGTTGTACGCGAGACGAATGAACCATTCTTCTTGTCGGTGGATCAAGGACGAAGACACGAGGGTCGTGGTCGCATGGGACCGAGAAGAAGTGCCGGAAGACGACGACAAGAAGGAGAAACAATTGCTCGGGGACGCCTGACCGACGTGGGATAAAAAATTCCATGATCAACCCCTCGACGAGGTCTTCCGTTCTGCCCGGTATATCCTTTACGTACGAGCACATCGCGGATGGGAAAGTTCTCCACGTATCGCGGTCAGGTCTTTAAATATTCAAATGAAACTTCCGGTATCACCTGCTATGTACAGGATATTGCCCGTTTACCAAGTCCTCTATCCTCTATAGAGTCGGAGTTCGCCGGCGTTTTTCAGCTAAGCGCGAAAAGTTTCGGAAACTGTTCTATCCAGGGACGGGTAGAAATATTGTGTGTCGGGCGAAATGAAGGCGTCGCGGGGCAGACTGATCGCTGTTAATAATAAATGCCCACGCTCCTGAGATTAAGCGGGACGCGACTAGGAGCCGGTGGCCGTCCCTTCCCGGAACAAATTTAAGTCTTAATTTTGTATAGCGAGCGCGTCGAACTCGTTTTTTGCTCGGGGGGTCAATTTCCGCGTTGTCGCCGCCTCGCTGGCCGCGGGTGTGTAATTATTTTAGCGTGGTAAAACTTTTCAGTTGCTGTAAAAACAAAATTTTCACGGAAATTATGGGATGTAATAATTTTAAAATGACCAATACAGCTGAATATTCAAATATGCAATTATTTTATTAAAATTTTTCAGTTGCAATAAAAAAAATAATTTCCGTAAAAATTGGAGGATGTAATAATTTAAAAATGACCAACAGGGCTCAATGTACACTCAGTTTATAATATAGTCCAAATTATGATGATAAATTATATTCAATTTGCCCGCTGTTACCGCGTCATTGGTCGTGGATTTATCATATAATTATTTTACCATGGTAAACTTTCTCAGTTGCAGTAAAAAAAATAATTTCCACAGAAATTGGACAATGTAATAATTTAAAAATGACCACCAGAACTCAATGTACAGTTTACAATTTAGTATATTTCCAAATTGAGGTGGTGGATTAGAGTCTAGAATCGTGATAAATTGCTCGAATTATATTCAATTTACACACTATTATCGCATCACAATTTTACCAGTTAAAAAAATGAATTTCCCCACAGTAAACAATAATTTTTGAACGACGAACAGAGCACAATGTCCAAGCTGTAATCGTGGATTGTAGTCTAGGATAAGTTGCAATTATTATCGAGCCATTTGACGAACAATGGAACACGGCTAAATGCGTTTCTACGTTTCGCGGAATTACTGCGTAAATCCTGACGCGTAGCGGCAAACGTGATCAGCGAAATCGTCGCGTCGTCGGATCTCGAACGGGCGATCTACCGTCGCGATAGTAAAAGCTAGTAATTACAGAGTCCAGTAATAAACCGTCGGCGTCCGAGTCTAGTCGAGAGGCTGTAAAACGTTGCCAGTTAATGAAATAATTAAACGACGCGGCGTCCATTGGTTGACCCTGGAACAGCTTTTGCCGCGGAGCAACGATAACCGATAACCGGAGCTTCTCTCTGACGATGTTTATTGGAGGGAACCGGATTGCAGTCGCTATGGTTGATAGTTTAACTCGTCGTCGATGCACTTTCTCGCGTTCTTAGTTTTAAGAAACGGAATGCTAAAGTAGCTGCGAAGCGGGCACGTAGAAATCATTTTCACTCGACGACAAATTCACTTCTATTCCCGAAAGACCATTCTACATAAATTATTATTGGAGACTTCAAGTTTCTATAAATATGAAAATTAAATATGAAAAGTCTCTGCGAAAGGATTTTTAAAATAGAAGGAAGGTATCAACCATCTTGATTAAACTGCGATTTTCATATTAATATTAAATCGTGACGCGAGTCGCAGACGTATGATTATTTTGAAAAATATATTAGAGATATGAATAAAATCATAAGGCGTACGTGGATACTTCGTGTATCAAATAATATTGACAGAGTCAAAGGAGCGACAAAATGGTCGACGTCGGTGCGGTTGTTTTATGTTCGTAAAAAGGTTTTAATTTTAGAAATTGGAATTTCGAAGGTACAAAGTAACTGAAGAATAATTTGAAATCGTCAACATGGAGAGTTCGTAGTTATTGATATAAGAAGAGTAATATGCAAAATGGATATGTATTCAGTGTATATCAGGAAATGGAAACTTTGTAGCTGTGTACGGAACGGCCAGTATGTTTATTATTTTTCATTAGCTGAAAGCGATTGGAAATATTGATATCGATCCAATTACTATCCGCTGTCATGGACAGCCGGAAATTATTATTTTTACATATAAATCGACGTCGTTCCGGAGTGATACGCGTACACGCGAACATTCAATCGATACTGGTTAGGCAAATTTTTGGGAAGTTACTTTATTACTCGTTTCATAAAACGTCGAACACGATGAAAAGGGATAAAGCTTGCCATTCAATTACTGTTAATACCCGTTTAAAATTGCGTTTGCTCGTAGCGAGTAATACATCAATTTTTTTCTCTGTAAATTCAATCGAAATGTATTCGATTACAATTCTGAAAATAATTTTTAAAAGTGTGTGCTTATGAGAGCACTACGTTCCTAGTTTGTTGCAAGTAATGATAAAAGGAAACTTAATAAAATACTATTAATAATGTATGGAAATATTCAAAATTTAATATCACTATTAATAGTAATGGCACAACACTTAATCAAGTATTATATGCAAAGTATGGAAATATTCAAAATATAATATTATCATTAGTAGTGGAATTATATAATAATAATACAAAAGGTGAATCGGTCTTCTTTAGCTAATAAGATTTGTGTACTTTTTTTTAAACACGAGTGAAAGTTTAAACGAGTTGAAATTGGGACGTTTATCGTGATTCGTGAAAGTATTTTTTGGGGAACAAACGTTGCTCTAAAAAAATTGCAATGGATCCGTTTAAATCACCGTATGCACGAGGGCGTTCGGTTACAACGTGGGTGCACGAAAGTGCATGGAACTTGAAATTCCCCACGTGGCACGGTGTAATTACCCTTACGCAACGTAATTATCCTCGAAACTTCGGTCGCATTATTCTGCACGCTCGACGACACGATGCGAACGGTAACGAGTTGCGTTAGAAGGATTCCGACCAATTGCGTCTCGAGTGCATAATTTGTTTGTTCGTGTGCAAAGAACGCCGATGTAATATTGGGGGTGGATAATAGGACCGTACCAAAATTCCTCAAACCAAATTACGATTCCACTTGGAGTTATTCAGCTTGTCATTTTCAACGAGGAACAAACATTTTGTACGTGTTTTAATAACACGAGTAAACTTCGAATATTTGATTTTAAATAAATACTATATATTTACAAAAAGAATTATTCAGGTGTCTAATACGATAAAACTTAAAGAACCGTGCTTATAGTCTACAATATTTAAGATTATAATTGATAAAAATTAAAAATAAAAATTACGAAATGGTCTTTAAAATTTATAATTTGTAATGTTCGAGCATTCGAATTATTTGTGTCGAACACATAAAAATTCAACAAGACTCCCAGCCTCGAATCTAACGAGCCGACAATCCATCGTACGACGATCGATTAATCCGTAGTTGGTATTCCTGTTCGCGTTCCTTTTATGCAAAATGTTCCTACGCCCCCGTCGATGGGAAGAGCGCGATGAACTCGTTGCGTTTGGCTCGTCAAACGTGAGATATGTAACTAAATATTACGCGACAAATATCACGACTCGATGTACATTGCATTGGTTGCGTAGATCGTGTTGCGGTGGATTTAATCGAGTATCAAAATTGTTAATACCGTTTGCGTTTGTGTTTCACATTATTAATATGTTTAACAACGATTCGATACTCGTTATTGACAATATCTGTATCGTAAAAGTAAGAAAAGTGGATTCAAATATAAATACTACAAATTGTTAGGAATAATGCCTCTTCGTATGTATATTCGCTTAGATCGCGATTAAAATTATTAATTAATTCCATAACTCGTGGTGTTTTAGTCGATCGTATGTAGTTAACAAGACGCTTAAGATACTTGGTACGTCTCAAAATTATTCAATGGGGATCTGTTTGCAGGAGCATGCCCTCGCTGAAATTTCTCTTCAAATTACCATATCGCTGCACAATATTTAACAGCTCCGATAACCAAAGTTGAGCGTTGCTTTAACAGCATTAGAAGGTAGCGCGAAACAGGGTGAAATAAACCAAAATTTCACAGTCAGTTAATTTGCACTTTATTTATTTAAATAATTTCGATCCAACGCTGTCTCTCGACCAGAATTTCCTTTCCACGCTTCTCTTTCCGCCTTCGAGTGTCAGTCAGCCGAGGAACTCGTCAATTTTCGTTTCTGACACTCGTGAAACGATCGACTGGCATACGCGAAACCGATTTTACGAGACTGCGATGAATTGACATTTCCGCGACGCTACTTTTTCCCGCCCAGGAAATATCGACAATAGACAGAGGCGTACGGTGTTTTTCGAACTGTAAGGGTTTGAAATTCGTCAGGATATTATCTTTCTTCCTACTCGAAGAACAGATCACTCTTATTGCGATTTATTTCCACCATCGTTACTTTTATTTACTATTCGTTGGCCTTAACGCCGATAATCGAGGCTTCGTTTTGGTTCACAGCGGTAGAAACGATATTTAAAAAGTAAAATCATCGAAAACCTTCCAATACAAATGGTCGTCGACATTGTGAAGTTTTACATTTTCCGATTCCGGACCGTCGCGAAGCGGTCTTCCGCAATTTCGCTGAAAAACAGAAGCCATGCTGGTCGCGCGAAGTCCTAGAAATATTGGCGATAAAATCGCGCAAAGGAACGAGCCACCGTAGAATTTACTTTTAACAACAAGCTCCTCCCCCGCTGTGTAAAGCAACGATCACGTCGGATCGCGGATCTTCGTCGTAACGGTATTTAAAATGTTCCCGTTTATTGCATGTTTCAGCTTGGACAGAGACGAGCCTTTCGCATTCCAGCTGGGAGTCGGCCAAGTTATTAAAGGCTGGGACCAGGGATTGGTGGATATGTGCGTGGGCGAAAAGAGGAAGCTGACCATACCGCCGGAACTCGGTTATGGAGAGAAGGGAGCCGGAAACGTAATTCCTGGAGGTAAGATTGTTCTTTCGCCGGAGTCTTCTTCCTGTCGACTGTATCTGAAACTCGTTATTTCCGACAATTCCGGCCAGAAATGATCTTTCTCCGCGGATACAATGAACAATTGTTTCGACGAATACGTGAAACAGGGAATACAGCTACTACCACTCGTAATTCGTACGCTGTAATGGTCATTCGCTATAAATGGGGAAAATATTTCGTGCGAATATCCAGAAATAGCTCAGTGTCGTGGTTGTTTGATATAAAAATCACTCTATGTATGAAATTATGCTATCATTATACAATTTTATACGAGTACTTGGAATTAATGAAAGCATCCTTTATTTTATTTTTATGTTCAAAGAAATAAATAATATATTTAGTTTAATAAACAGTTAACGAATTTCGAAAATTAGGGAACACATGTAGAGTAGGATTTTATAATTTAATAATGCATAAAATATTATTAGTATATAAATTGCAAAGATGGCCAGCTTACCTGTTTATTATCATCAATCAGAGTCTTTGTCAGTATGAAATTATGCTATTATTATACAATTTTATATGGGTACTTGGAATGAACGAAAGCATCCTTAATTTTATTTTTATGTTCAAAGAAATGAATAATATATTTAGTAAACAGTGAACAAACTTCAAAAGTTAGATTAAAGATGTAAAGATTTTATAAATTGACGATGCATAAAATGTTATTAATATATAAATTGCAAAGATGGCCAGCTTACCTGTTTATTATCACATATAATATCGTATCGTCGATGAATGACCCGAGTCTTTGTAAATTTTCTCTAAAATCGCGAAAGATTCGAATCTCGGTACGCGACAATGCATATAATTACTCTTTTCCGAATGATCCGCGAGCCCCATCGATACTCTCAGAGGAACGAACGAGGACAGACGACGGATCGATACAAAAGGGATCGTTAGCAACGAAATCGGACTAAAAAAAAAAAAAAAGAAATGCAATTGCACGGAAATCCAATAAAGCGTCAACCATTAAATTGAGCACTGCTATCCCGGCCGGCTCGGTCGGATCAACATCGACGCTTGCGCGCTCATTTTTTCGGGAACTCGCGCGTTAGATAAATCGCGAGCCTCCCTCGAATACGCGTGTATCTTTAAGCGAAAAGTGTTCCACGTTTTATGCAGAGTTTCCCCCTTTGTCTCTGTTTTACTCTTTGGTTCGTCCAACGACTTCCTATATTCGACTGCGATAAACAGATACGATGGTTCGTCGTGTTTATTTTGGGAATTAACGCATCGAAGATTTTGTACATATAATATAGAAATATGTGTATATAATATCACGTATATTATCAAGTGAATTTATATTAGAGCGTATTACTTTGAATTCGCGCATTTAACACTAGATTTACGGAAGTCATCAATTTGACGGATGTCAGATTATTTTTTAACAACTTATTTTAAATTTGTTTGATGCAATGACATGAATACATGTTCTAATTAAAAGAAAAATCGTATTTCAAGGTAATCGTCAACATGAAAAATAATGAAAATCATAACTATTCAACCTGATATAAAATCACAGAATTACAAACCTCGAGGTCGATTGTTGTAAAAAGAGAAATAGAAATCACGGATCGTATTACTAATATAAAATAAAATATAAACGATAAAACCAATGAAAAACTAAAAAGAACGATGGAATTGTAAAAATATTATATCTCGTGGAATTAATAGGATTCATAAAATGAAAAATTAAATAAAATTACATCGAACCTTTCCATAATCAGCAGAGAGATATACTGTTTTTCGCAAAGTTTCTCAAGGAATCCACGGACATTAGGAAGAAGTTTTCGCGCCGTTGTTCTGTCACAATGCTGTCTGCGGTTCTTTCTTGCGGAAGAACGTGTAATGAGAAGTTACAATGTTCGAGGGCTTTGCAGCGCGTAGCGAGGTAAACGCGGTTTACGCGTTTTATGGTTAATTAACTTCTTCAACGGGCAAGATGGGTTAACTCTCGTCCCTTCCGCGAAAAGTATTCGCGACGTTCTCGCCTTCCCTGCAATATTTGTCGGAGTACGTTAGTTAATCTGCACGGAATATTTCAACGTATCCGTAATTCATCCTTATCTCTTCCTCTCTGAAAATAATTATGCACTTAAGAGATTAGAGAAACATGGATGTTTTAAAATTTTCCGACACGACATGGATCCGGTAAATTCGAAGGAATTTGCGTTTCCTTTGTGCCATAAAATATTATTTTAATAATATCAAATCGATATGTCCGTACCTTTTAATTTTACAATTTAATATTTCAAAGAGTGCTTCAGGCTAATTATCAGAAATTATTGGTATTCGTATACCATTAATTACAATTCACGTTTGAAAGTTTGATCGATGGGTTCTATGTGTCGAACGGACGGACACGATAATAGAATTCATTTATTTGAAGCATATTTTCTATAGTTAAGGAAGCGTGGCGCGAGTTTTCATCGCCAGGTGAATATTAAAGCAGGGCGAAACGATGTTGTTACGAAGAGCTTAATAAGAAAATAACGAGTTTCATGATCCTATTATGAGAGAACTTGTTCTTTAACTTTCCCCGCATTGATCGTTGGCTATCAACTCCGCGATACACGGTGTCCAGTACCGGAAGTTATAACCGAGAAAAATGGTACTATGCGTCTAAAAATAAAGCGAATGCACGTTGACAGTATCGACCAGTTTGATGAAATTCGCGTGCTCCAAATAATTTCGAGATTACGTTTCTCGAAGTAATTTTATTTTACACATCGTGAAACACCTTGTAAATTTCTTTAGGCTGATCCAAAATGGTATTCAATTTATTTTAATATCAACAAGCTGATTCTTCAGCGCGAAACGAGTAATTTCATCGGAAATTACGAGTCTTTCCGCGGGAATAAATTAAACGTACGGTGGCCAGCACCCTTTTAAACGCAGATTATTTCGAATTGCACGATCGTCTGCCGTTCGTCTTTCTCGCGGAACAATGGAATGATTAACTTCCCCGTTATTTCGCTGCTTTCCCAGTTCCGTATAACATTAACTCCTATCTATGCTCTCTCCGGAGGCTGAAACAGTGCGCCCCGACGCAGCGCGGAGGACAACGAACCGGGGTAGAAGCATTTCGGGGTCCCAGAGATCGAGCACGAAACGGTTTCCTTCGGATAACGGGGGGAAAAGTGGCGGTTAGAGGGAGGAAGGGGGTAGGAAATTGCGTAGAAAGAAAAGGAATTTGATTCCATCTGTCGTCGATGTTGCGGCTACCCGAGAACGAAAAACTTTCCTCGTGTTTACCCCCGCGTTTCGCCGTTCAATTTCCACGGAAAATGAGTCTGGCCGCCGGATGGAAAACCATTGTCCGACCTATTAGTTACGCTCGTTTATGCGGCGAATAATTGATCGGGAATATTTTATTAGGGCCGGTTTAGTCGCGATGGGACCGTTCGTAATTGATATAGCACGTGTACCTATACACTCGAGTGCCCCGCGTGCGCGTAATTTGCTAAATTTCATGGAAATTCATTATCAGCCGCTAACTAACCGAACCGATATATCGTGAATAAATGTTCTTGGTAAACTTTCGACGTTTTCGAGGGTGTCGTTTAATTATTTTTTCAATTTGACGCTCCTAAAAATCGTGAAAAGACAGAAAATAAATACGAACTTGATCATTGTTTATATTTAAGTTGAGGTAACTATATTTAGAAGACTGGAAAACGTGAATGTTAAGGTTCTGTTTTTAATTTGGTGTTACACATGTGGAATATGGAATAATGAAATTGAACACACCTTTCTTTTTTTCTCTAAGAAAGCTTTTACGTCTGTAATGTCGATTAAGGTGTATTTTTATTGATGATATTTCTGAAAAATCCGGGTACTGCCCTGATTAAACTCGACCATACGATTTTTTATTTAGTCGTTCGCCTCATAAACTATGTTTTCCCGTTAATCAGAGTGGCTGAAATGCAGTTCGTGAGTCAAAAGTACGATTGTTGAAATACCCTGTCCAGCAAATATTTTTCAATTGTCACAGTGATGCTGAAAATTTCTAATAATTGAGTCCAGCTGTAGTATTTAAATGGATTTCGCCTATATTTATATTATCAACTAACGAACAAAGCATAATCTACAACGCGAATTAAACTACCAACGAATATTTCAGCGTGCTCGTTCATAATGCATAACTTTAATGCAGCATCTAACATTTATCGCGTCGTACTATATTTATACAAAATTAACGAACGCGTTGCCAGCGTTACAATGTGTATTTAAATAATCGCGTTTCACGGCATTTATCGATATAGTTATCACTTTCTAATATTTCGAGGATTTTTCATGGATTTAAGAATACGAACTTGCATTCACGTTTTAGATGAAAATTTCATTAGAATTAGAATAGCTCTCTCGCGATTTTAATTATTTATGGTCGAATCAAATGTCAAGAAAGTTCCACAGAAACTATCACAGCTATTTTCTCTCGTCGATTGTTCGACCAAAAATAGCAGTGATTTGTAGTAAATGTCAGCGGCGAGAAGCCCGTCATATGTCATCGACGAAGGAACGAAATATGGGACCGATTTTCGTCGAGCTGAAGTGCACAGATAGTCGACGAGGAAATAATAGAAAACTCATGGTCATCGTCTTTCATCAATAATGACAGAGACGTATTGGATGTTCGTTGGGTTTCGAGCAATCGATCTGATTATCGCGTGTCACCTGCTTTCGGGATCAGTAAAATATAATGAAAAATCAGGATGCTTGGGAAAACGTTCCATCGATATTTCTGGAGAATCTTCGTGTATATTTAAACCAATGGGATGTATATTTTTAGAAATGCATTTCGTTAAACTTTAATGTCCAGCGTATTAAAATAAATGCCTCACTTAGAAACTAAATATCGGGGACAGGAATTTTGTTAAAAGTCGAAAGTAACTCTTTTAATCGTCTATAAAATTCCACGACGCTAGTAACTTAAAAGATAAATATATCTGCGTTGAAATTAAATATATTCTACATTTTATAGGTAAATCAAGCGTTTGAATTGTCTGAGAAAACTTCGATTGGACCCGTAGAAGGGTAGATGTTTGACAAAATTTAATGTTTCTGATTCCAGGTGCTACTTTGTTGTTCGACGTTGAGCTGATCAACATCAGCGACTCACCGCCAACCGCGAACGTGTTCAAAGAAATCGACAGCGACCAGGACAACCAGTTGTCTCGCGAGGAGGTGAGAGCAATGGCAAGATCACTTTTAATTTCTTTTTAAGGGTCATCCGTGGTGGTGATTGTAAAACAAACGTAGATCGAACAAAGCTTCTAACAAGTATTGTGTAGTTTTGCAAATTAAATTATTCGTATCGTAATGTTTAAAAAAAGTGTTTAATACTTTTAATCGCAGCCATGCACGACTAATTTTAACTAACAAGTTTGTACATAAATTGTAAGTAATATTTACAGACGCCAAATTTGAAATTTATAAGACCCTGGGAAATTAAATTACAAAGTTTTCTGTAACTTTGACATAGCATGAATCAACATATTTATCGTATTTTTTTTTGCATTCGAAAGATCAATGGCGGTGCAAATTTTTAATCAAAGCGAAACTGCTATCCAGCAAATCCCTCGCGGTACAATTTCTGTCGTTTTTAAATACCTGTATGTAACCTTTTCGCTAGATATTCACTTTGACAATTTGTTTCGTTCATCTCAACATTTTTTTACGGATCAAAAAGCGGCCCAATCACAACAGTAGTCTCTACCAGGTTTATCTCTTGCACACCAGTGCGAGGGATTAACATTTATAGATTTTGCACACAACGGAGAGAGCTGTATTTCGGTACATTTTACGTTTTTTTTTTAACTATAACGAACAACGCGATCCAGTATCTCTTTTTTTTTTGGTACCAATGTACCACATCGTGATCCATTCATCTTAATCACTATCAAATATCGCACATTTGACAAACTTTTATTCGAAAACATGTCCTGCATCGGCATAAATAACAGGAAAATTGTCACGATTAATATTATTCTTTTCGAAAGATATTCAAGGGAAATATTCAACAGGAAACGTATATTTAAATTTACGAGCAACGCGAAGTTCCAATGCAGACCGGTTAGGAAGTTTCAAATGGACGTTTATGAAATTCATTCGGGATAAAATATTACAAATATAAGGGAAACAGAAAAATTAATTTGGCAGATTTTACAGCAATGTTTCGAATTAAAACAATTTTCCTTATTTATTTGAGTACTCACTGTTATTAAACATTTTCCAAAAGAATTTTATAATTAGTCACATCTCAAAGAGTGATGCATGAATCAATTAATGGGGTGGAAAGAACAAAAGAAATTATTTAAACATGCAGATACAACATTCACTCGTAACTAAAGTATACTCAAAGAAAGTTAATAAAATATAAGATATACAAAAATTTAGATATTAATTAATTACACTCTAGCTGATCGAATAAGATTAAAATTACTTCTCGAATCTTGATAGTTTTAGTCTACGATATCATAGCCCAATTTTTGTAATTATGTTCGAAATCTCCAGTTTGTCAGTGTCTGTATCAGCTTCGTTTATGTATTGTCGATACCAGAATGACTGCTTTATTCTGCTTAGAGGTGCAGGAAATTGAATTAATGTTTTGTATTTGTATGTAACTGGAAATACTCTCTAGTGCAAGCTTTACTCCAAAATCTTTGAATACAGTTAATAATATTTCATAAATGTAAGTTTTTCTATATAACTTAACACTAGATTTACGGAAGCGTAAATAGAACTCGTAAATATTATTTGTTAGAAATTTATATTAAATCTCGTCGATACCTCCGGCGTTCGCCAACAGAGGGCTGCGCTTAACGCGTTTCTCACAAGTGCTCGATCGTCTACCTATTTCTATATACACTCCTGGACCAACCATTCAGTGTCTTATATACTCTAATTAAAAGAAACCTTATATTTTAATAAAATCAACATATACGAGCAAAATCAATATCCGTAAGTCCATAATCTGGTGTTAAGATTTAAGAGGGAAGCTTCATGGTGAAATGGTAAAACGAAAAGCGATATTTGACAATTTTTTTACAACATTTTCGCCACTTTCCACATATATTCTTTAACATTTCAAAATACAAACATTTTTTTTTCGTTACGTTTTATCGACCTTGGATGAAATAATAAATGTTATTCCTTATATGCAGTCTAGCATCCTTTTCCTCTGATCTAGAATAAAAAATCGAATGAAATTTTGTCTATAATACTACTACGCGTCGCAAGAACTAACATCCCTCATAATAATAATTATTTAAACTATGTTTATTGCACAATTAAATTAGAAATTTATTGCAAGAATCATTTTTTTGTGTTTGGAGCAAAATTTTGCATTTTTTAAGGACCATAATAGTCTAGTACCATGACGAACTAATAATACTAGGCTGCACATAACGAATAACTTTACTATTTCATCTAAAGTCGACAGAACCTGACGAAAAAAAATATTTCCATCTTGAAGTGTTACCAGCAGCTCCCAACGCTTTTAAGTGTTTTATTTGAAATTTACCTGTTAAAATATCTGTTTTATTTACACTGTTGTTGCATTTTGTAACTTTCAAGTGTACGATATCTCTTTGGTTTGGACTTGAAAAAATGTCGAGTGAGATAAAAATTGACGTCGAATCACGCTCGACATATGAGTGCAAAGGGTTAAAGAATGCACGTGAAAAGTGGCCGAAAAGTTAAAAAAATCGTGAAACAGCGCTTCTCGTTTGACCATTTTGACCAGGGAATGGGATCTGGTCCCCGAGAAGCAGCCCAGGTCGCTCCGAGACTGAAATATCTCTGTTCGTTTTGCGCAGGTGAGCCAGTACCTGAGAAAGCAGGTGGTCGAGGCGGAGCAGGGCAGCGAGGAGGTGAAAAAGCTGCTGGCCGACAACGACAAGTTCGTGGAGGAGATATTCCAGCACGAGGACAAGGACAAGAACGGCTTCATATCCCACGACGAGTTCAGTGGGCCGAAGCACGACGAGCTTTGAAGTCTTCGTGCCGCGTCGCCGCGTCTCCGAGCATCGCGTCGCCGACGGCGTCGTGGCTCGCGCCACCACGTGTTCACTTCCGCGGGGAATCGCCTCCTCGAGTCCTGTCTGGTCCGCGGGCACCATTGAGAACACGCTCGATTGGCCCCCACGACCGATCGATCGTTTCGTCTGCTGCGCCGTGCACGCGGATCCCTCCGAATCTCGAGGAACAAGCTGGGGAAGCCGAGGAACGCGGACGAGAGAACCGGGAACGCCGGAACCACCCTCTTCTTCGCCCGGGGAATTTCTCTCGCGAAAGGAGGACACTGGGCCAATACCGATCACGAACGAATTCCGGAAAAGTGTCCAGGAGTTTCGATCCAACGGATGCTGGGAACGGGGGAACGCGCGCTCTTTCCAGGGATTCCTCCGCGAATGGGAAATTTCATCGATCGCGAGACCGAACTAAGAGCCGGGAGCTTGAGAGTCGAAGATATCGTCGAGTTTCGTGTGCCCAGGGCACCGCTGAGCCCTGAAAAGCACCGCTGAAAAGCTTCTTGCTCGATAGAGAACGCGTTGCTCGATTCTTTCGATATATTCGTTATCGTCTGGGGAAGGAGCGGAAATTAGAGCTCAGATTATCGTTTTTCCGTCGTGATAGAGTCGTTGGGAAAGCATCGGCCAACAGGGAGACAATCGAAGAGTGATCGATCGCGCATGCATGCTTCCATGTAGCCTTTTTATCGCCTCGTAGAGATTGTTGCGTGACTGAAAGTGGATTGTGTGGGTTTAAGAGCTTGTACTCGACGGTAGAGGTTTGGTAGAGATGATAAAAAAGATTATTATAGTGTGCATGGAATATGCCTTTTACCGTCTTGATCGAAACTACGATGTTCAGTCGAACGAGGGATGGTAAAAAGCACTATAGTTAATCGTTGGCTGGGTAGAGAAGTTTTCACAGGTTCATGCTACACGGGAGTTTGCGTCCTCAACATTTATCATTTTGGACGATTCGTCGAAACACAAAAGAATATCATTTTTCTTACGTACGATTTTCGAGAAACAATTTTCTACATTTATACCCATATTTCTGACAAGGAATATTCGCAAACGGTCCGGCTTCGATTTTGATGAAACTTTGGTGGTTTCACCCCTTAAACTCGAGTCACCGCAGCTAAAAAAAAATACGTATCTATTATTTTTGGCTGCTTTATAAGTATACAAAGTTTCATCAGAATCGAAGCTGGACCGTTCGCGAAAATTCTATTCTATTTCTATTACGCGAAAGGAAAAGTTTGGCGTACTTTTTTTTGGTAATCGTGTGCAGCAGTACAAATATAACACCAGTGTTCTATCCAAACCACAAGGAATAATTTTTGTTTCCTGTTTGCGTTATCATGCGAACTCGTGATATCACTATTCTATTAGCACTTTGCAAATTATAGAATATTTTATTTTTATTCTACAGGTGTATCTGTATTGTAACAACTTGTATTCGAAAAAATGGCGCAGACAGTTGATTGTGCTTGTATTTCGATTATATTATTAACGTATAAATTAACATTTATATTTGAATTTAGTGCAACGTCTGAAACTCTCATAAATCCTTTCCATACCCGAGATCCATATCGTTCCTGTAGTCTTCTTGGGAATGGTAAATATTTCAACATCTTTTAATGGCGCTGGACAATGTTGAAATATGGTTATAAATGTATAAAATTATTTTGCAAAGTTACATCGAAAACACGAATAAATGTGAAAACTTTAAGGGCTGATTTCACCCTTTCAAAGTGGAACGTTTGTACAAAGTTTTATTCAAATCGGAATTTCCCTTTCAAGGGACGTACAGTAATGATTCTTAAAATGAACCCCTATATTCGTAAATTGAACATTCGAACATCGACAGAAGACAAACTCCGTTCATCTTAAGAATCATTATCCTCGAAAACCGCCAGCAATCGTGGATCTCGATCAAAGGATCCGCTCGAAGTTATCGAAAACGCTAATGCAAACACTCGTGTGCGCCGTGGCTGGTGCAAACCCATTCCTGCTCGATAAAAGGCCTATCTATCCTCTGCTGAAGTATCTCGCGCGAGGGAAAGTCGATAATCCGAGCAAGGACCGATAGCGGAAGAAGAGGAACAAAGAACAAAACGAAACGACGAAGTTCTCTCGATGCCCCTAACGGTTTCCGGTCAGAGACAGAGTTTTTCATCCGAACGCGTCACGGAAAACATGTACATTTACGGAAGATGGAAAAAACATTCGCGCGTCGAATGATCGAACAACGAGGACGAGCGCGCATCCGTTCCGAGTGATTGAAATCCTGGCGCGAAGCGAGGCTGTTCTAACGTAATATAATTATACAAATATAGATAGAAACAGACAAGGAGAAAATGTGCGATAAAGTATATATGCGAGAGACAGAGAAAAAGGGAGGGAGAGAAAGAGTGGTTTTTCTACACGACTATAGATGTTAGCATTAATTAAGCGCATCGGCGTAACGGTGCTAAAATGGAATCACGCGCGAAAACGTTCTGTCCCTCTATCGAAAGCTTCTTCCTTTTCATCCCCCTTTGAGTCCCCCCCCCTCAGAACGTCCCTTTTGCACCAGCAGCCAAAAACCTCACACTCGCACTCACATCCCCCCCCCCACCCACCCCCCACTCCCACCGGCATTCTCAGGCCGCGAATTTCACGCGAGAGACGTATCCAGGACCGGAGTAGGATCGCACGAGGAAGGTGCAATCTCGAGGATGCGTGGTGGAGATGAACGGCGATCGCATCGACGCGATTCTTCTTTCCCACGATCGCCGCCTATCATTATTACACTTTTTAACTGATACGTTTTTATTACTACATTATATTGTATGTCGTTAAAGTTGGACGAAGGTTAATAATAAATCGTGTGTCTCGTGCACAGTTTGTTATATAACACGGCTTGTTTTATTCGCGCGACGCTCGAACCCATCCCCCCCACGTCCCCGCAGAGTAAGCGTCGCCGGGTCTCTAATTTGAACGCGTCTCGCAGATTTACTACCTGGTTTACGAGTTGTTTACGACATTAACGCTAAAGGCAACGGAACTGATTTTTCGACCTAATGATTCTGTCAATTATGACATTCAATTTTTTTGTATTCGTGAAATTAATTTTAAATTATTTTGCGTTTAGGATTTTTTTTTTATTACGGAGAATCGGGTACAGGTAGGTTTTCTAAAAGAACTAGAAGCCATGATTGTCGGTTTGTCAAAATCCTTGAAAATGAAAGAAATATCCGTGAAATTTTAAGTAGTTAAGGATTTTTTAAACATCAGGTGTAGCATTGAATTGTCTAATATTTCTATATTTCACTCGACAGTTTCAAGGGATTTTCTCCGGGTAAAAAAAGAGCCAAAAAATACTTTTCAAATTCTTTATAGGAAAAGAAATCAAACTTACATCTTGCAGTCCAAGGCGTAGTTTCCGTGTCCGGAGGTCCAATATTTTTATTCTGTTTCTGCTGTTGCGAGTTCTAATTTTACTGCTTTTTTATTTTCGAATATTTTATTTTTTTAACGAAAATAAAATAGTATATCAACTATAACAATTTTTTATATTTACTTTGACGCTATATACTTAAAGAAGTTTTAGCAATTCCTATTGACTCTACGACTGGTGTCCAATAAAATTGGATTATAAAGTGTTTATTTAAGCATTTTTAAAATTCCGTTTCAAGGGTGTTTTATCTCCCATTCGATGAAAATTAAAAAATTTTCGCAGTTTGCAAATTTTCTGTAGGAAGTTAACTAAGTATGCACGTTTAGAGTAAAATCATTGAGTATTTTTGTAAAGATTTTTAAAATGCATGTTTTAAGAAAATATCTTACTAATAAACTTCAAAACACAACTTTCTCTAGATACAATGCAAAAATTAGAAGTACGTTGCCTCGTTTAGGGTCGAAGAACATTTTCTTGTATCGTTTTAAATGTTCTCGGTCGCAGAAATTGACTTCTTTCTGAAAGTCGGCGCCTTTGTAAACGTTTGGAAACCGTCGCCTTAAAGGGATCGAGTATTCCTCGTTTCCGTAGCTGAACGAATGCATACAATGCACACTTACCTGGTATTACCGCGTATTTTCCAATACCCGACGCGTCGATCGTACGAGAGCACTTCCTGCAAACGGAACGGGATAGAGAACGAAGGGGGGTGAAAACACACACAGAATCAATGATGATACACTGCTGCTGCTCGCAATTTTATTTGAAGAATCATTTACCGCAGAAACTTACAATGATCTCGCGTACGCGAGGGCACGCTACGCGATTAATAAGGTGATGATTAAGTTAATTAAGTTGCTCCTCCCGTCGAACGAATCACACCGGTTTTACAAATTCTCGTCGTATGGGTGTCGAGATTCGCTACGTACGCGTCGGACAGATGATTCGTAGATTCGCGAACTCGACTGTTATTTTGCGTTACAATTGTACGAAAAAATATGGATCCACGCGGGCAACAGTCGCTTCCCGCGATACGTTTGCTCGATCTCGTTCGTGGTTTCTCTATCGTCGTTAAAAGAATTCGGATCACTCGTCGACGAGGCACACGTTTGCACGTCTCTGTCGTTCGTGCTTTTCTCGAGAAGTCAAGAAGAAATTGAAATTTTCATTTCATGCAACATGCAGGAGGGAATCGCCTGAAAAATGCTTTCCATCCGCGCGTGCGAGCATTTATTACTACGGAACCTGTCGCCGCGGAAGACGCATCCGAAAAAGTTTCTCTTGTTTTCGTTTATTTTCTTCTCTTTTTTTTCTTTTTGTCGCGGAAGATGAAGAGGATATAAGTTTCAAAGTTGTCGCGACGCGGAACGCTGACCCGTAAGCTCGTCTCCGTAGCCCACAGGCTGCCAGAAGTCGCCTCGCAACGAGATTTGGCGAATAAGTCGCCTGACTGATCGTCGCGTACACTTCCTTTTTCTTTCATCTTCCGTCAACAATATTGCGCGACTGCAGGGAACGGAATTTAACGCTCAAAGTATATTTCCTACGACTACGACGTCGACTATGATAGAATAAATACGTCCGCTCGTCTGTCGCTAAATATTATATCTCCGGTAAAAAAAACGGAGATGGAATTTTTTTCGAAAGACACGAAATAATTGAACTCTGAAAGTACAGTTTTTCCATCGATTTTAAAACTATTTCTTGTATTCCGTCGCTCGGTCGTATCGGACACGCGTTCAATTTTTATGGTTGCTGATCACGCACAAATTTCTATACACAAATATCGAAAATATCTCGTTGAAAATTCAACCGAAATTCCACGAATCGTGGAAACGATAGATCCATCGGTTTCATTATTCGCTTGTACTTCGTATTATTCTCGAATATTTTACTTTAGTAACTAATCGAACGTTTGTCTGATCTGAATCCAATCCGATCGAGCAAAAACTAGTTATACGTAACTTCATTTAATTATCAGAATAGCGTACTATTTTTAAAGGATGAACGACAGAGCGCGTATCGACGGTGAAAGATAGAAGGAAAGGCCTCGAGTTTCGTCTCACGACGGATTTGATAAAATCTACAGCTTCCTGCCAGCGTGCAGAAAGATCGATCGAAATATATATATGTATATATATGTATGTGTATGTATATATAATTCTTTTAACGTATAACCTTGGTGTATCTCCGCGATTCCTTGGAAGGGTTGTTTCATCGTGTTACGGTCGTACGGGTTGCGCCTACGTCAAATCGCGATGTCCTGGCCGTGTCATCAACGTTCGATCAGAGCTTCGATGATCGTCTGCTGGCTATCCTCATTTTCTCACGGACGAGTTTAACGGTGTTCGAGTTTTATCACAGTCAGTAACCCTTGATGTAGGCGGCGATGTGCTTCTTCTCCTCTTCCGAGAGGCCGTTCTTTAGCGTTCTACGCACTGCACAATACACGTGATTGATATTTACTACGAAACGAAATCAACGTAAGCACAATAGAAATCGACGCAAGTTGCAAGCAATACCGGAAAACGTGAACATTTCGTATTTTGGGAAGTGTTTTATGTAGCACGATATGTTAACCAAGCAAGAGGAAACGATAAGGTTCAAGATACAAGGCTGTTTCAGTAAATTATCTAATTTTGTCTAACTCCGAACTAGACAGACTCTCGATACTCCGGCTCCCATGAACCTAGAAAAAAACAGTAACATTTCGAGCGTTAAAAATTCTCCAAATACGAATTGTTCAACGACGTTCAGGAAATGTATTAGCGAAACACGTCACTCGGAAGTAGTCATGCAAAAACAGGTTTGCATGCGATAGAGTTGAAAAGAACGACAGACAATTAAGCATAATTATTGTTGCGGTTATCTACACGACTAATCTAAGGCACGTCAGTTTGTTCGAGATCCTATCTCGCCGTGTTCGTTCGGGATACATTGTTTAATAGACGCAAACTTATAGCAGTGGGAACGGCTGGTAATTAACAGGATCTATATGTACCCGGTAACAATGCGCCGCACTGTTAAGATCGCTAGCAGAAACGTTGCGTATAAACAGTCGCACCTGTAACATAATACTCGCTTAATTATTCGCAGAGAATTTGCCGCAACTCCAGTTTCAGCTGCCTGCCGCTGAATCAAGCTGTACTTCCTTTTTTTTCTGTTCCCCTCGCTTCGGTTGTGTGTTCTCAAATAGCTCGCGTTGCTCGTAGGTTTTATCAGAGACGAACGACCGGTAATGGATGTTTTGCAAAGCTCGAAACGAACGTTCCAGGCTTTACGCTCAACTACTTACAGAATCCGCGCCGAACCTCTGCGATTCGAATTATATTTTCATCGATTTTTTTCGACGTGACAAAGTTAAATTTGTTCGTCGTGGCAATCTCGTCTTTTTATTTCGATTAATTGAATTTAAAAAGAAGGGGACAACGGTCTTGAAATGTCAATCGAGTTTGATTCGATCCGATCGATTCTTGTTCGGGGATTAAATATCTTATCGAAACCAGTAAACGTACTCGAAGACAATGACCCATCAAGCGCAAATTGTTCGGTCGCGTTAATGAGAATTTCGTTTGTCATCAACGCTGGCTGCGTTCGTATAACATAATAAATGAAACGCTTGCGCCTGTATTTAGAACTCTGAATGGTGGTTAATGAATTTGGAAAATTATCGCGTGTGTCCGCAGCCTTTGAATCGAATAATTTTGAAGCGCAAAGCTGATCACCGTTATTATCGAAATACCGTTTTCGGCGGTCCTTTTGTTTACCGTGGAAAATATTTCGCATTATGTTTGGCGGCTCATCGTTTCGCGGAGCGTTCGCATTTAGGAAACGCGTTTAATCCATCGTTTGCGCGATCGAATTCGTAGAAATTATTTAATTATATTACTTAATTACTCGTTGGGCAACATATCGCTAGTTCATCAGCGCGGATTAATTTTCCGAAATTCCGTGGATATTTTGCGAAACGATTGGCTATCGTTGAAAGTGGAATATCAATATCGAGTTCACGATTTGATTTTACTAAAAACGAACGAACGTACGGTAGAAACGAATCTATTTTAAAACCTGATACCTGGTGTCTCCTCGCTATTTAGGGAACGTGTATTTGCGGAATATTTCCGAATCCCTCGACGCAAATTTAATCTCGATTTCGTTCATCGAAGGAATTTCATTTCACCGCGGTCTGATTAATTTAAATTAAATGTCATGGACTTCTATTTGGCGACCTATATCTGTATTCCACGCCGAACGGGATGTCCCGAAAACTTAGCAAATTTGCCATCGGCCAATTATAACGTTTATTTAACGAGAAACCAATAAAATATTCCGGGAGACCGCTAATTTGAAAAGTTTTCCATCTCCCAGCCGCAAAATAACGAACAAGGCCGTAGACTGTCGGACATAACGACGTATTTCGAAACGTTTCACGGAAAACTTTGGCAGATCTATCGACGAGATCGATTAATTGGTAAATTTCATTTATCAGCTTTCTCGATGCTTTGCGTCCAAAACACAAAATCTCGTGATTCGATCAACCGCGTCCAGGACCACGGAATGTAGAATAACGCGCAGAGAAATGGAACAGAGGCACAGAGAATCGCGAAACGACGATCGAGGAAGCGGGAGATTCGGATCAGCCATCGCCGCGGATCCGATCGAATTATTAAAACCGAATTTATCCGAGGTCATTACCGAACAGGAAACAGTACGCGTGCATTGTTCCTCGATAATTAGGGGTTCATTATCGGCTGTAAACACGGGATCGATAACGCGGAATACTACTGAGAACTTGTTTTCAGTGCGGTTGCTTACGGATAATGATATTACGCCCCCTCGATACTCGACATTCCTACTTGCAATCGAATTTCTTGCACCGTGAAACTGGGATGAAGCAAATTACGTCCTTTCTTTCGGTTGGAACAACTCATCGATTAAAAATAACTCTTTCTGAATATTTTTTATTTTATTATCAACAATGACTCATGCGTACTCATAATTAAATTAATCGATGATTTAACACACAGCAACATCGCTGCAAGGTTGATAGATCACGTGAATTAATTTCGAATTTTTGTATTTATTTCGAAGAAAACAATTCGTCGAATATATATAGCGAACTATCTAATACGAGTACGTGTGTGCACGTATATGGCAATTTGTAATTATTGTAGAAATCAAACTTCCGTGCGAGAGCATAGCAACAGTTTCATGATTTCTCTGTTGTGCTAGACCTTCCACCTGCTGATTAATTTCTCGAATAATTAGTTCGAAAACAAACCGTAGAACGAAGATGTAGATGAAACGCGTTAATTAGACGAGTTGTACTACATTCCAAACTTTGGACGCGTTTGTTACTACTTTCCAATTTTGGCTGTCGCGGAATTCGTATAATAATTGATTATTAAAAAATAAATATGGTGAAAAAATAAATCAGATCATCAAATGACAGAAACTGCAGAACAAAACACAGTCGCATCTTAGTTTGAAAACGATATTACGCGAATCGAACCGACATATTCGTGCACGCGATTCTTTTCGAAGACACTTGGACGTTCGAATAATCCGAAACTGGAGTTAACAGATGTTCGAGGGCATCAACGTTTTGGGGGTTCATTCTTTTCGTTATCCTGGATCGACCCTGTCGTTTGAATTGTCCCGATTTTCGCGGCTCGTTGACTTCCAATTTAATGTTGCCCGGGTAAATCGCTCGCGCTTCGACTGCCTAGGCAAACACGACCTTCCGTGGTCCGATTTATTTGCCGTGACGCGCGTGTCGCACGCGTCGCGACGTGACTGATCGTCCACGACGACGCCCCGTGATCACGTTATTAACGAGACGCCCGTCGTACCGTGTTTAACGTGTATCGGTTCGCGGATAAACTCCGTCGGAGCTACTTAGCAAATATTTACTGCGACAAGAAAGGGGATCGATACCAAACGAAATTACTCGCTCGACGCGTCTTTCGATGTGCATCGGTGTATGAATCTATACGTGTCTCTTTGTGTGCGTGTAATTCGATTTGGTCTCGCGTAAGCGACGGTGAAAGCGACGCTCGAAGTCGTCGTGTTTCGATGTTTTACGCGCTCCGCGAATATGCTTGAATCTGTTTAATGAAATCGAACGGATCATTAAAGTTTACCGCTTCTTACTTAATGCCAGATGCTTCCGTGTACGAACGAGATTCGTTGCGATGCAATGGAACCCTAGCAACCAAGTTATTCTCGATTTGTGAAATCGAGTGTTCGAAAAATGATTTATATAAAGCGAAATGGTATCTACGAATTTATTGAAATTATGGAAAGGGTACTCGAGTGAAACTAAATGAGTACTTATCTCGAAGAGATAATTATAAGGTTGCTGTTATCGAGAGTCACATTTAATTGAAAATACATTTTTTGAGAAAATTCAATTTTCTTTTGACATATCAGAATTATCCAGAAAAGTATACGACTATAATGTTATTCGATTTTAAAACAGAATTTATAGACGAATGTTTCCTGTTTGAAATGGTTAAATTTTCAGAGGGTCGTTGAAAACTATGAATATATCTTTTATTGTTGATAAAACCTTATTTCTGGTTCACGATTTCGAGCCAAGTAGATTTATTTTTGCGCAAAGTGCTTGGAAAATGCAGCGGAAATTCTCGAACAGCGGAGATCAAGTGGAGGAGAATCGATGTTGACGGTCGATTAATACGAGTTTGTAACAAAATTATCCCCCCGCTTCCTCTTTCATGGAATCACGGTGCAAGTCCTGTTTATGTTTTGAAAAATGGTTTTCCACGAAACGAGCAAAAATGAATCAATCTCGCCGCCTGAATATTTCACGCTTTCCAGTCACGCTAGATTAACTTGACGCGTATCGTGTGGGGTTATTGCAGTCTATGTAACGAGGTTAGTATGAATAAATCGGCAATTTTGGTAAAAGATAAATCGTAATAATATTCGCCTGAAAAAAGTTCCTCGCTTTCATAATTTTCGAAAGCAATCACGAATATTCAAATTAATTTATTATATATCCCCAGAGTGTTATTTTCACAAGGATCACATAAATTTGAAACGATCCCCTATTTTGTTGCGCCACAAATCCTCCGTAAAGAGCAATGTTCTCTCAGGTTCGTGCACGAGATCTATTACGCAACGCATAACGAAAATTATTTTGTGAGATGATTAGGAAGCAGTGCCGACATCCATTACTGTAATATTACAGGAATACACACGCGAACGTGAACTGTTACGTAAGATGGTTTCCAGCGGTTCGAGTACTGATAATATTAGGACCCTGTTTACTTCAAATGACTCTGTTCATCGATGATTTCAATACGTAATATGGTGGAGCTACCGCGCGGAACAATTTTCTCGTCTGAAAATAAGTTGCTCCTTTCGTATCGCGATGTATTATATTATGCAAATCTAATGGAACCGCATTACTGTAATTTCGGTTGCAATGATTTCTTCGATCTGTTTCCAATTTCATTCTCTAAATTCATTCGTTCGACATATAATTTTAAATTCGATTTGTGACACGTCTAATACTTCCTCTGTTAAAGACTAGAATGGTATATTATTATCTTTCGATACGTTGTCTAATTTTTCAGGACACTCGATGATGGTCCATAGTAGAATTTCTTTAATTTTCTTTCGACCTTCGTTTTCACCAATCTCTATTGTTAAATGTTATTTATTAAATCAAAGATGGTCCAAACTTAATGAAGTTAAATTACGCAAACGATTTAGCGTTTATTTGATGAAATCGAGCAACCATCATCACTATTGTAAAAAAAACAATTGAATATTAAATAAAATTATTAAATAAAATCGAGCAAATAAAATTAAAATACATGGAACTTGAAGAACATAAATTCGAATCCAGTAAAATCGTATCGATCGAGACCAGGCATATTTATTTAGTCAAAGATGGTCCAATTTAGCGTTTATTTGATGAAATCGAGCAACCATCATCACTATTGTAAGAAAAACAATTGAACATTTGAACAATTGAATATTAAATAAAATTATTAAATAAAATCGAGCAAATAAAATTAAAATACATGGAACCCGAGGAACATAAATTCGAATCCGGTAAAATCGCATCGATCGAGAACAGGCATGGAAATGTAATCGATACGATTGTTCCTCGCGCGCATGTCAGGCACAGTCGAGTGGAAAATCATAAAGCGGACGGTCGCTGAAACGCTCAGACGATTATCGACCGGTTAATGGATAAATCATTTCGCGAGGACCAAGGCGTGGCCCATCAATTATTTCGTCGACGAAACAGCGTGCTGGTCGGATCGATGCGGAGCACGTCTACGAAATGGAAGCGCTTAAGTGAGTCCCCCGTTAGACGTTACGTAACACGAGTAAGTAGATCCGGAGGCCTTCTCTAAGTTCAAGACACGCGTATAAATTCTTGACCCGCTTGTACGCGATGATATTCATTGATATTTCCAAGTGTCGAGGCACCCGACCGCCACCGTAAATTTATGACGGCTTGTAATCCCCGACGGACGGAGCAATTAAACGAAAAATAATTGCGAATAAATATGGCCGGTGTGGCTAATACCCCGTAATAAATTTACGACGTTCCGTTATCGTATTAACCCGCGTTCCGAACGAATCGTTCACGCTGACACACTTTTTCTGCCCGATAATTTCGACCTGCATCCCACGGAGAATCAACGGAAAGTGTAACGTGCTTAATTACGAACGTTGCATCGTAACCAGCAGGCAATTCCCCGGTGATATATTTTTACGCGAACAAATTGCACGTATTATTCTTGCAACGTTCGTTCGTTCGATAATTTTTCTTTTCAGGAACATACATGCATTATTAAAAAAACACACACACACGCTCGTTGTTTCCTAATTTCGTCCTGCGTTTAATTTGTTCTATAAAATTTGGTTCGATAACTCGTAAGACTATGTAAATGTCGAAACCATCGATTATGCACACCGAGCAAAACAATTTTCTACGACTTCGCGTTATTTACGACGTCCAAGCGACGCGTATAATTATACGATAATCTGTTACTTCTCATAAATTATAGATCTCTATTATTTTACATATCTATTATTTATCGAGTCGTTTCATGTATTTACAGTCTTGTAATTTTGCATTTCCCGAACGAATCGTCGTAAGTTAATGGTTTTAAAATCGTTTACCGCGTATGCAAATCCGCTACACGAGAAGTAGTGTTTGTCAGCGGCGCTGCCTGAATAATGCAAGATTCCATCAATTTATCACTTTCCCTTTATTTAAATGCGCGTGGAACGTGCATGCGATCATTTAACACGTTCAAAAAAAAAAAAGGACACTCGGATGAGAATTTATTACGCTCCTACGGGGATGTTTTCGTAAATTAAAAGTGACAACCTCGGACGCCCGTTTATGCAAATCGTTTACATTTTTCAATGGCAGTCGGTCGTTGAAGCACGGAACATTGTGTATATCAAAATATTTAAAAATACATCGAATTATTCTTTCGAGTAAGCGTGCCCTCGGAATTTTTACTGGAATCAACGATACACGTTTGAAACGTTAAAGCAAGATCTTTTAAAATAATTAAATGCCACGAGAGTTGATGCTTCACGACACTTTCACCACAACTTTATTTATTTCGCAATTAATAACTCGTTTGATTCGTTGATGTACGCGTTTAAATTTATATTATATCGGTTTTGCTTCCCTTTGTTCGTCGTTTGAGCAATTTCGAATGAATTAAACAGTCCTCGAGCCGCTTCTAACGAGAAGACTGTTTTCATTTCAGCAGTAGCCCGCGTAAGGTAAATGCGTTTGCCTTTAATCACTCCTCACCAGAACGAATAAACTTGCGAAATGAAAGCGTGGGATGGATTTCAAAGTGTATCGAACCCCACGAATAAAATGGTTGTTCCTGAATTTATATTTTAAACTCTTATTCCACAATCTTATACAGGTTGTTTGGTCAGCCTTGGGAAAAATTTTAATGAGAGATTCTAGAGGCCAAAATAAGACGAAAATCAAGAATAAAAATTTGTTGATTGAGGCTTCAATACAAAGTTATTAATAAAATTATTGTTAACATACACGAATTTTTTTCTCCAAAGTGCGTAGGAATTCGGAGGTATGTCTATTCATAAAAAATAATTGTAATTGACCCCTGCAACTAAAAATAATTTTTTCAGAACGATTCGAAATTTTTTTTTTTCGCTGAAAAATTCAGGCATTCCATGTCGATTTTTCTTAGAAATTCGTTTTCGATTTTTAATAAATTTGTGTGACGCTGTACGGAAAAGTTGTCTAGTACTTTTTTCTAGGTACCCATGTACTCTATGCTCGAAAAAAGTTTCATTGAAATATACTCACTATTGTAGGAGTTATAGCTGTTTGAAAATTGGACCACTTTTATGGGGTTTTCTTCACTTTACGGGATTAAGGAACAACTTTCTGAATATTCTTTGAATTGCTATATATTCTTCACTAAAATACGCGTTATTTGCCTTTTGAAACATTAAAATCCTTCAATCCGTTCAGAAGTTATGACGTTTTAAACATACGCATGAAATTTCAGTGAAACATATCAATGGTATGGTCAGACATTTTCGGTAAGGAATTTTTTTCTCCTAAGTGCGTAGGATTTCGAGGGTATGTCTATTCACCAAAAATGATTGAAATTGACCCCCGCAACTAAAAATAATTTTTTTATAACAATCTGAAACTGTTCAATTTCGCCGGAAAATTTTCTAATCGCTATGGAACTTTAAACGTTAATAACTCCTTAACGAAGCCTCAATCAACAATTTGGTGCTCTCAATTTTCGTCTTATTTCAGCCCCAAGAATCTCCCATTCAAATTTCTCCCAGAAGTGGTCGAACATCCCCGTACGTTTGTCGAGTTTGGAAGGAACATCCTAACTATCTAAAATTAATGCTCGTGTCGTTTGAATGTTGCTCGAATGGCGAGCATTCCGTTGGCCAGAACGCACCCTGAGAATAGACACACGTTAAAGCATGCCGGGGGACGGAAAGAAGCAAGCAAGGATCGCACATTCCGTCGCAAGGCGCGGCTAAAACGCAGAGAAGAGCGTGGAGGGGGGGTGAAAGCAAAAGGTAAAGTTCGGTTTAATCGAAGAACCAGCGAACCTTCATCGCGTCGGTCACGATCGGTAGCCCTTCAGGGTTGGTACCCTTCCGGCGTGGTGTTGTTCTCCCGGGTACGCGATCGCTTCACTGTCAGACAGAAAGAAAAGAGGAAGGGAAGAACGCTAGGCCAGCCCATTAGCAACCGCCACCGTTTTGTACGTGTGCACGGGCACGCGTTTGCGTTCGTGTATACGTGTGCGTATAGTGAAACCATCACCACACCCATCGCCACGCCACCTTAAACTGAATAATTCGGGACAAAGGGGAGGAAATGAGGGGGAATGGGGAAAACGGGGATAGAGGTTTCACCGGGTGTAAAGCACGTCTCCCGAATTACTTGTACGCATGCCAACACAACGACAATTGTTATTTTCCCTCGACGTCGGTCGATTCCTCGCCTTCCGGGCAATCATCCTCTATCCTCTGCGTTCGTTACACCGTTTACTTTATTTCCCCCGTTTCCTGCGCATTATACTTTCTTTAGGGGTACGATTACGCGAGACATTTACAAGGGAGGGAATGATAGTAGAGTGATCCCTTTTCGGGGTGTGTTAAATGTTGGGTGCGGATACTCGACACTTTTTAATGCAACAGCTGTTTCACAACCTAACCCTAAACTTACAAGTCCAACATAAAAGCAAGATGGACGTCTTAATGCTGCTAAGCGCAAGAGGAAAGAACGACACGGAGTAACTTTGAAACAACATGGACCACGTGAAAGTACGAAAGGGGGTTCGAGTCGTCAATTTGTGGATATCTATTTTGTTAAAAAAATATATGAAATATTCGGATACCAGATATACGCGGTAGACACAAGAAAAAAACAAGACTAAGTAAAAGTGAAGAGATTGCACGAAGCTAATTTCTAATTTCTAATTTCAAAAGCTTCGATGAAATAATTTATTTTGTGTCGTTCGACGCGATAGGATAAATATTAAGTACCTTCTTTGGTAATGCAACAGAGAAACGATTAAAAATGAAAAAATCGAAATGAGGGAGAATTAGATCAGAGAGCGTCGGTTCGTTCAGTCGCTCGTCATAAATATCGCGAGACAGAACGCGGTTGGTCGCACTCGACCAGCAGATTACGAACAGATTCGAGCTCCTGCATCCAGGGATTACGTGCACACGCGAAGATCGACGAGGCAAAAAGTTTTGCCGACAGTCGCGAACGGAAATTCGCGAGGAACGATGTAATTCTCGAAGACGTATCCGATATACGAGCAAAGCCGATTTCGATGGAGCCGGCGCGCATATTTGTGAAGTAAGCAGAACGGAGGAACACGTATTCCTCCTTTTTTCTTTCCATCCTCGATATTCCGGGCTACGAGGATTAAAATTACTTGCCAGCGTCTTGCATTAACGACGGACTATTTTTACGATAAAACTCTACGAACCGTAACGTTACGGTGCGAACAACATTTAAAAGAAAACTTCGTTCTTTTTGAGTATCAAGGTTTCGAATTTAAAAATTAAAATTGGTTGTCAAAATTAGAACCGAAAAAGACATTCAACGATTCCAAACACAAATTTTCACGTGGAGGAAATGAATTGGAAATATAAAATAATACTTTTTAAGTACGAATTGTCCAATGTGTTCTTCTGTTGTTATTTATATTTGTGCAGGACGTTTGTATTCCTTTCAGTTGGTTTCAACTAATAAGAAGACAATAAGATCGATGTTGGAACCTCCACAAGTAGAAATATCAAAGACTGAGCAGACATGTTAGTCAAATCGTACTCAACCACGTACCACAAAAATGATCAAAAACACCTGTTTCGAAAACATCTTCCTACATATAAAAAAAATGATAATATATAATTTAAATTGTATTCAATGCTGACATAGCAAGTGCATATGAAACACAAAGTAAACAGAGTATTTAAACAAAAATTTGCTTCAACTTTCTCTCTAGATATCAGGAAATGGACATCCAATGGTGAACCGTTTTTCTCAATACCTATTTTCTACCAGTTTTCCGTGCCGAATGTCTATTGAAAAGTTTGCAATTCGAGGCGTATATTCCTTGAACGTTCCGCGGCGAAATGCTTTCAATTCGCAACGAGAAAATCCGACGTATCTTTCAGACGCTGATGCGTTCGGCGACGAAAACCGCGGGTCTGAAAACCGTCCGTTCGAAAAATGAATGGGGAGCAATATAAAATGCAAATGTCACTTTCGCTAAACTGTGCTCCTTTTTCGTGAAAAACCACGGTACCGCGGATGTTGCCTGGAAAAAAAAAACAAATTCTAAAAGCAGCGCGACCTACATGACGCATAGTCGCGAAACTTTGACGTTCCCGGGGCAACTTATTTATTTACACCTGGCGGGAACGTTACGATTTTTCACGTCAACCCCTTAAGAAAGTATGCCTCCCGGTTTTTTCGCTGCTTTCGTATTAATTTATCGTCCGTTCTCGCCGATAATCGATTCCGCACGGACGATGAGGCGCGTATATCCGCGAGTTTTAGAGGAAAGATGGAGGAAGATCGGTGCTAATAAGGTGCTTGAGAAAAGTTCAACGACGACCGAGGAAACGGCGCTCTGCGCGTCGTCCTCGATCACTGGCGTTCAGAATTTTGGCTCCAAACTTCCACTTATCGATCTGCATGTCACGACACTCTATTTATGGACCGAATGTTTCGAACGACAACACGAACTCGAGGTTCCCATTTGCAGTCGTATGGAATATATCGCGGACAAAATCGAGTTTGTTTCGAGTTCTTAATTTTATATTCTTCCTATTTAAAACAACTCGCTATAGAAGAAATCTCCAAATAGTAAAATATGGTCCACAGTGATAATTACGTATCTTTCTAAAACTCTTAAATAATTTAATTGCATAGGTTGGATCTTTTTAAAAACGCTTCTAATATTTTTTAAATTCGATCAATCGGAGTCCATGAAAGAGTAAAAGTACAAATATGTACGTTCGAATTTCGCAGTGGAACATTTTTCATCCGCGTCGACGTTTTGCGCGTAAAAAAAAAAAAACATTTTATTAAAATAATTCGCTCCGCTGCAGCCAAAAGATCAATATGCCCCGTCCAACGTTTACAAACGCGAAACGATATGCCTGGCACGAAAAAAAGGAGAAAAAAAAACGTAACTGTCTGTTTTTCCACGGAAACGTCAACTCGTGTTTCAGACAACGTTTCCAACTAATTGCAAGGTACAATTTTCTTCGAGTAATCAGTGGGAATTGCGCGACGCGACGCGTAGTCTCCAGGGCGCGGGGGCGTTCATTTATAAATTAATTTTAACCCGAATCGAAATCCCCAAGATTTCTATGACGCAGCGTGCGGGCACGTCGAACCGGGAAAACGCTCCCGGAAAATGAATCACTGAAACGACCGAAGGAAACCGATGATAATTACGCGATATAAAATCGTTCCGACGCACAACCACGGTCGAAGGAGTAGCTTTAACGGCGTGATTTCCCCCCAAGGATATAAATGAAAATGTCTAAGCATTTCTATCCACGAGGGGAACACGGGCTACGCGTCTGGATATTTTTTAATTAATTTCTATGCGATTTTTTGTTCGCCGGTAATAGAGCGTGTCGTTCCTCGAAAGGTCCGGTGAAAAGAAATTCGAAATAATGAAAGATTCCTGTGATATTCTCGTGATACGATTGTAACGTAAGCTGCTCCTTTGCAAATGATAAATTAATTTAATAGTCCATCGGTTAATCGCGAGTTGGCGTATACTTTGAAAAAAAATGGGTGAAAAATAATAAGAATTTAATTTTCCGCATTTTAGTTTGATCTATACATCGTTGTAATATACTCGACACATGGGGATTCTAAAGAAGGCCCACACGAAGATCGAGACGATTTATATACAATGATAGGAGCACTTCGTTTCAAGTATCGAGTAATATTAAATATAGAGAACTATCGTTTCATTTTCGTGGGTCATACACGCCACGAGTGATCGAGTCGTCGAAAAAGTCGGTCCATAAATACGTCGCTGAAAGACGGTTCCTTTGATACGGGTCCGATCGAACGATCGATCCTCCCTGGAGAATGGACAGATCGATCAGCGTGGAAGAAAGGAAGCCAAGTGCAGGGTGCGGGGATCACACTTACAAGACTTACGATCGGCGTGTCTGGTCCTCTTGCGCTCTCTGGGCGTCGTCCTCGTCGCCGGTGTCTTCGTCGCCGTCTTCACTAACGATTCCAGCAGCTCGTCGTCGCCGTCCGTCAGGTTACCGTTGGTGTTCTCGTCGCGGAGCAACGGACCCAGCGATGTTCGTCCTGCAACACGATTTCGCGTCTCTCCAAAATACATGCGCGATCGAAACTCCGAAAAACGCGTTTCTAAAATTAATATCTCAACAGTAATGAAATTTTTGGAATTTATACTCGCTATTCGTTTGGTTCACAGTCTAACTCAACACTAAAACTATCGACAATTATAATGTATTCATTTGTATCAAAGAAATTGAAACGATAGATACGCAAAGAAATGTGTAATAAAATCTCTTATAGAAAACCACAGTAAATTTGTATCATATTTTATTAGAAATTACGAATGGGTCATTTTGACTCCAGGGTTAAAATCACTAAGAGGACGAAGGGGATTTGAAAAAAATATTCTCACGCTGAAATAGACGTAGTTTTCGAGATAGCAAGGTGTTTAGTTCTTTTTAAAATGTCAGAAAAATCGTTTGAAAGGGTTAACGATTTTGGAAACGTACTATCCCAGCCGAGACACTTGGCACTGTTCGGATCGCGAACCGTACAGGCGCGAGACATTTTTTCTTTCGCAGCGTCTCTACGGCTAACTCTTCACGGAACAAGTCTCTCTTCTCTCCCGGTCCGTAGGGTAGAAACTTCGAAACCGTCAAAAGCACGGGGGGTTCCTTTGAGAGCTTCTTTGAAACTCGGCTGAAAGAAGCCTCCATTGGCGGTCTCTCTGGTTGTGTAAATCCGATACGAGCATGTGCGGCGGAGGGGAAACGAGAACCGCGAGGGAAAGAGTGTCGGAATTTCCATGGACGAGGGAAAAGAAAAAGCAAAGTTTCGCGACGCGGTCAACCTAGTTAGTACTGAATGTCGTCGACTACCGGGGAGGCTTCTCGCTTCGGTATTCGCCGCGAACGGATGGAAACGTTAAACGACTGCAATTTTATTCCCGCGGGGCCCTCGGTGTTCAACGCGTTCGAAATATCAAAACGAACTTCGCGTTCGTGGAAAATCTTTTCCCGTCGTCTTCGCTAGACTTGCAATTTCGACGATTTAATTTGCAAAAACTAGAAAGAGTCCTGGACGTTGAGATAATGAAGAATGCATGATTATTCGTTGACAAAGTACGAGCAGACATCGAGTTATTTTCGAAACGAAAATGAAAATATTATTACCTTCACGAAATTACCATAAAACAAACAACCTCCCGGGTAATAAAAGGTTTGAATAAAACGGGACGCGCCCCGGGCCCCGGGAAGCTTTTCAAAATACAATTTTTTACCTCCTCCGGCGAATCGACGTAAAAAAATTCCATAGTCACGTTCTCTTTAATTAAAGCCTCGGTGCTTTATTCGCGCTTGCCCTCCTAATATTTGCCGAACGTACGGTATTAAAACGTTCCAAATCCTTTGGAGCCCGCGTCCGCCTGCTTAACCGTAAAAAGGCTGAGCCGCGGACCGCCATGATAAAGATTAAGTAGGGAAGGCTTTTCGAGCCGACCTTCGTTATCCACAGTTATCTTTGAGGTACAAGCATTTCACAATTGTACTCTCGCGGCTCGAGGAAGCAATTGTTCCATCAAAAAGGGCCAAACTATTTTCAATAAATTTCCAATTGTCTGGAAACAAAGTTTCGTGCTTGGTCTGTCAATGTTTTAACACTTTGGCTGCCACGTCACGTAATGGAACTGAAACAATTTATTCTGAAATTGAAATTGAAATGTTAAATAAATTTGTATAGGACGAAGTTCAACGTGGTTACGAATAATAAGTAGCAAAGACGAATTTTAAGTTTTGATCTCGTAGAAAATTGTACGGTTTTGGTCTGCCAGTCAATGTTTTAATGGACCAAAAAAGAAGAAATGTCCCTAGTCCCCAGTTTTATTCCAAAGAATCTCGACAAGAATACAACCATCTAAAGAAAGCTACGGATATGAATGCGATAACGGGCCGGAAGGTACCCGGGTCGAGGGGAATCTGCCGCGACAAATCGTGATCCCCAGGACGAGGAGGATGTCGTGGAAGGATTCGCACGACATCTCCAGGTGTTCAGGGTGCGTGGACGGGGGGGTCGTTGCTCGTCGCGGAAGTACGGTAGGGGGCGCGACTTAGGCGGAACGTTTAGGTATTTTATAGAGGAGCATACACGGGGAACAAAAGGGAGAAAAGTTATGATGGCTGCAGCCACGGTAATGCACGAGGACCCCGGGAAGTTTACGAGCCGTAAAGGAGGGCTAGTTGCGCCCACCGCGTTGCTCTTTTATACGGCCGCGCGACGAGGGCGAGAATAAAAATTCCAACGCCGCCTTTCGGGAAAACGGAGAATCCGCGGTTACAATCCGAGGCGATATCGCGTGACCCTGGCGATATCAGTTTCGTTCATTGTTCGGAGTGCCTGCGATGAACGCTGGGCGCCAACCGATGGCTGACACGGACGATGAAACGTCGGAAGTCGTCCGTTAATACTCGCACGGTCAGCCCCGTATAATGTTTCCCAGCGACGGGTTAAAGGAGATTGTTCTAACGGTGTACGGAACGCGGGTAACGTTTAAGTGGAAATAAAGTTTCCGATTTATTGACTCGTAACGTTTTTCCCCCTGCGCCGAGGGTCGAGCGTCGTTTGGGGCAACGAGTCGTAAATTGTCAAGGTTTGGTCGTTCGATCACGCGTCGATATAGTTGGATCTGTTCGGGATTTATTGATAATAATACACGGTCGTGATCAAATAATTTCTCTTCGTGTACCGTGAGGAGGAAACCCCGAATCGATGCAGTTAAAATAATATTAAATAAATGCGTTATGCGTGTTACACTAAGGATCAAGTTTAAATAGTAATTCTAAATTAGTTATTGCTGCCTGGGTTGTTAGACAACAAAATTCCAAATTTATAGTACACTGTGTATAGTTTCACGATGAATTGAAATTAATAAGTATTTACAGATGTAATTATCAAGTTGAGATAGAGGAAAAGTTACAATAGGTGTCCAGAGGAAATTTAAGTAGTACGAATACGTTTTCAGCCAGACAAACCGTGTTTCTAAGTAGTACGTATCAACGACTGATGATACGTTCACTCGAATCAAGAGTAAGAAACTTATTTTAAGGATGTTCTATATATGTGACGAGTGCATTACAAGTGCAAGGAATATATTTACTATTTCTAGCCAATAGTTTCTTAATTTGTAACTTAATAATTGTACAGACCAAAACACAACATCTGTCAGTGTTTAAATTATCTCATTCTAATTTCTGAGTCAATTTACAATTACATTGAAATATAGCATTCTTTGAATTAATTTTATAGTAAATAAACTATACTGAAATACATCCGTATTTTAATAGGGTTCTTAGTACTATAGAACAGAGTTATATTTACAGCATCATTTTATTTTACTTTGAATGTTCCTTCATATTCTATGAGAACTCCAGTAAATGCAAATTCGAGTAAAAAGCTCTTGTTCTGCCCACTACGAGCAGTGAACTTTATACGAGTCCGATTAACCATTGCTTCTTCTATCCTTTATGAAATATTCCTCAGAATTTTTCAAAAAATTGAAATGTAAAACGTTTAGAGATCACAATGAATAATATATAATTGCTCTCAGAGTCATTGGTGATTTCAGTCACAATATAAACTATATAAATATGATTTATGCACAATGTATAGGGGTAGAAATCAGAATAGCATATTGGTATACTATACAAATGTTTGTTAGAACCTATATAAATTTTCGAAATATCTTCCAAAAGGAACCAAACAACCAGAGCCATAGAAACCCTTATTTTTTTAACAAAATTAATCTTCCATCAGATCTAACAATAATATATAAATACTCTAACCACATTACAAAGTCCTCGTTTAATTCAATGAAATATAAGAAATTTAGGAAGCTTAAGTAGTACGAAGCCATATGTGGTCAGACACGAGACTGTTAAAGCAAGTAGTAAATATCAACGCATGAAGAAACATCTCAGGAACCTTTCCAATAATAATATTTCGAGACTTTAAACGATATATCCACATTTTTAGGAAAATAAACAAAGATGAAAGAGGAGGACGTAAATAAAAGATGCGAAAGAGGTCCTCGAGGAGAATCAGGAGGCGACGCTAACCAAACTCGAGGAATTACGGTTCGGTACGCGATTTTTGCATTTGCTTGGCCGCGAGAACCGCGGCTCGCCGATTCGTTCGAAATATCCGAACGTCGTTACTTCTCATTCTCGGCTAACGCCGTCAAATGAGTCCGCGCTATCCCGGAATCTCGTGGCTGGAGAGCGTTTGCTTAAAGAGGACATTTATCTCGCGCGCCGCCACCGGCTAGAACATTACGGAAACGAGGAGAAATTTTCGCACTTTGTTCTTATCTTCGGCGCGGCGCTTACCCTTTTAAGGCGTCGCGTAATATTTCCGACCGCTAAAAACGACCGCGCGGAAAAGTTGAACAGCCTTTACCCAGGCCCGTCGACGACCTACAGAATGAAAAAGTTTCCCCGCCCTCGTTGCAAGGGCAAATGGCGAAAAAAAGGAAAGAAGAAGCTGAAATGGCATTTTTTCCGTCACGAAAAAGCACAAAATTCATACGTTTTCGCTTCTTTACTGACTCTACTTCAAGGATGAATGTCGTCAAATATTTTTGGTTATTCACTGTGCTACATTTCGATATTGACGCTTCGGTTCCATTTTAAGTTACGAATTTTATTTTCTTCAAGGGATGTAAATTCGTGTTTAAAGTTTCGAAATTTATTGGAATTGAATTTGACAAGCAGACATAGAAAATTACCGTGTTAGGCCACGCGGCGATTGTTTATAAAATACTGCGCAACTGTGTGCGCCTAGTTTTTCCGTCCTTTGATCGAGGCCAACGAGAGCAGAGCATTATTGCGTTTTATTGCCTCGTTCTGTATTCTACAGTTACGCGGAGCCAGACATCGCGTAACGTAGAAATATGAAACTTGTCGAGGACAGGATATTAGAACGGGACCGATCGATGAACGTGGCTCGCGGAAAAGGGATTTATGTTGCAAATTGCGCGCTGATATTCCAGCGTGGAATGCGCAGTCGATTATTTTCATTTAATACGAGAATACCGGAAATAGCGAGGAACGAATCGATGGCTACCGGATTGCCGGTAGCTTTTTGTTGTTGTTGAGAGGGACGCTTTGTTGGCAGTGTGTTGGTAGTGTGAAAACATATTTCTTTGCTGTTTTATTGAATTTTTAATTAAATAGAATCTTAAATAAAGAAATTTCAGATTTAAGTTTGGGTAATTCAATACTTTCGAATGCACTTCGCCCCTATAATATTTTTATATGTAAGTTGTATGTTAGCATTGGCAATTTGGGGGTAATTTGAGGTTTCAAAAATACGATAATAGGAAAGAGGGGTTATCTCGAAAACTATTCAATTCATCTTATCGCTAAAAAACTCTAGATTTGAAGTTTAATTTTGGTCCCTGTCTACCCAACAATATACAGTAATGATTCATTTTAGGAATCATTACTGTACACGTTTCACTCGTTTACTATGAGTAAAACTATACAGACTGCTTTCTTCCGTTTCATCAAATTTTCGTCGGTGAAAATGAATGTTCGTAAACAGAAGAAGAGAGAACCATCGCGAAATGGGTAAGAGTCGTATCGGGTAAAAAGCGTTCGAGTACACGGCGGTCCAGAACGAAAGAAAACAAAAGGAACGGGTAAAGAAAGCAAAAGTGGAACGAAACTTACCATCTTTCCTCTGTCTCCTCCAAGGCAAGGTACCGTGAATACTCTCGACGTCGGAGATATCGCTTCCGAGCAGTTGCCTGAGCTCCGCGTCCGCGCGATCCTCTTTCGTCCTGAATTTGCCAACCTGTAACGATCAGAGGGGACGCCGGGTTCACGGATGCGACCGATGTCGAACGATATTCGAGGAATGAAAACGGAGACAAGCGTGATATTAATGCAACGGTAGGCAAGAAAAGAAATTGATTCTTCCCGGGGCAAAAAAAAGCAATTTATTCCCCTCGCCGCAGGGACGGCTGGGGGGGTAGGTAGGGGGGAGCTGAACGCGAACCATAATGCCCTTCACGCTCCGATAACTGTATTTGATGAGAGCGGCTCCCGATTTTCAGCGACCACGGCACCGAGGAAAAATACGGGACCCGGCGTTGTAACTCACCTCTGTGATCATCTTCCCCCTGGTCTTGTTCCTTTCACGGTGATTGGCTTTTTTCTCCAGCTGCTGTATCACCCGCTCGCGCGTGGTCCTGTACTCCAACGCGAATTCGGACACCACGCGGCAGAACTCGTTCGGTTTGGTGTCCTGGACCCTGTGCAACGGGATACCCAGCCATAGGATGAACTTGTGGAATCGATTTATGATCCGCCTGTGCACGATGCCCAGCACGATTATCCTTTCCGCGCAATCCGCCAGGAAGTCTGACATTCTGGATCAACAGAGAGCCGTGGATCACGGATTAAAGTTCGAGGATCTCTTTCGCTATCGAGGAAATTCGAATAAAATTGCAAAAGGGTCCGTATGAATCCACGATGCATTTCTTCAAACGATTCTCTGACAAATACAAGGGGGTTTATACGTTAAGTGCATAAGTAGTAATGTCATTTTATGCATTTTATAACTTATAATATAAAAATATATCACAGACCTTACAGTTACACATATAGGTTGCAATTTTTCGAAATTTTTATTATTGCACTTTGTTCTCCTCAAAGTATACGTTAACTCTTATTGGAAACATTTTTCTGTCAGATTAGCGTAAATGCCTTAAAAATCGACCGTTAAGATGAACACCCTGTAAAGTGTCGAAGTAAATGACAAAATAAACACAGAAGACGGTATAAATAATAATAGTTAATACATTCATATGATAGGGGATAAAATGCCCTTTAAAATGAGCGTTCGAACGAGTCGATAGCTTAATTAGTTCCGGAGATATGACGATTTTAGTTTCGAGTCGATGCGGTGGCTAGTTTCGGAGATTGAAGGGTCCGAAGCGTTTGTTTACTTTTTTGCTACGGCCTTGCCAAGGTCGTTGACCGCACGTGCTCGTAGTAACTAGGTCACTCGGCCACTCGGTCGCGAGTCACGTGCGAGAAAGAGAGGTCCGGCGCGACGCGTCAGACGGAGACAGAGATAGTCGAATTAGAAAAATCACCCCTTTACATAAATTGCGATATCTCGAAAACGGAAAGTCCGATCGTCAAAAACCAAAAGCCATTTTAAAGAGGAATGTCTACCGCTTCTAACAGTGGCTCAGTTTTGAAGAAAACACAAGTAGCTTCGAAACTGTACGCGTGTAAAGTTTTACTATTTTTAATACGCGTTGTTAACTGAAGATTCTCTATTTCCTATTTACGTTGGAGGTTTTTTACAAAAAATATGAATCTTATTTCTCTACAATTCGACCAGCAACGTGCCATTATACGAATCGATCGCTCCGTCTCGAACGGAGACACACGCAAAATAAATCGTAAGCCAAGCGCGATGAATTCCGCCTCGTGGTGTCTTTCACCTTCCCGAATGATGTCATAACGCGAAGGGTCAATCGCGAGCGGCGATTTTTTACATTACAAAACTCTCATTATTCTCGCGTCGAGTGGTCCACTCGGTAGCCCGGTCGCTCAAACGAGTTTCTCGCAAAAACGAATTAACCCGGCCCGGCATTTAGGGCGTACCGTTACACTTAATCAACGGGGGCCACGCGAGGCGATATTAACGAGACGTTGCACCGTTAAACAAAATATCGCCCCGGTATATCTGTGCGATGCAACAACACGCATCGGGACAGGATATGAAGCGCTACTCGGGCAACTGCTACTTACCGCGCCCCTCGTACCGACGTTGCAATTAAGTACGAGATTTGCCAGGTCTCAGGCACCGGCATTGTTCTCGTTGACGGTGAACTGTAAATACGATTAAACGGGTCGTAACGCACGTTCGGGCGAACAAAGGGCCACGCAACGCGAAATGGGCAACGTTAACGATGACCGAAACGGGTCCGAGTAATTCTGAGAACGCCACTGCTAATTGCTGATTGAATATTCGATCCTTACCGCAACCGTTCAGGAGGAGTTCCCGTTGTAAACATGGAAGGGGAAAAAATTATTCATTTTTACTGGATTTTCTGTGAATTTTATGCCCATATACGAACTACTAAAGCTAGCTGGATACTTATTGGTATTTTCAAAGGTTTCAATTTAATTCAGATTATCTATCACCAATAATAGGATACGTCATACGCAAGCGTTAACTTTCGTTGCTACGTTTAAGAAAATAAATGTAAGATGATCGTAAAGGAACTTTTTAAACGTAAGAGACACTGGAGGTGGCTTTACGATGCAAAGGAGATTCTTGACAGGTTCAATGGCCGCTAATATGTGGGTCAGGACAGTTCTGATTTAAGAGTCGATGAACCATGCTCGAGATGTTCACGATCCTTTTCGATTCAGATTTGTGTTAATACATTTACGATTATTGTACACGATATTTTCCCTAACATGTGCATTCTCTATAAAAAAACGTATTTCACCAATTACGAACATTTTTGTGTCGCAAGGAGTTAAATTATTACGAACGAGGCACCTGCACGTTCAGTGGGAAAGTTTGCTCAAAGAAGTATTATAAACAGACGAAAGATTCAAGATTAATTTTTTCAGACCATCCATTCAGTCCATATATTTATCTCATTATTTCTTACTCGCCTTTCGAGATAAATTTACGTCATAATTCCGGGCGTAATTCGAGAAAAACTCGAGTAAGAAAAAGAAGAAGCAAAATATCGCCCGATATGGCTGACTTAGATAAGAACTGGTTGGGAGTGGGGGAGTAAGGCTTCGAGCTCAGAGTATAAACGGGATAAGGTGAAATAAAATAAAAAAGAAGAAGAAAAAAAAGTTAAAGGTACCGAGCAGGAAGCCGAACCCATGGAAGGAAGAAATACGCTTTCGGTAATTAATGGTGGTGGCATTTGGAGCGGCGCCAGTTTTCGTCGGTGGGGAAAAAAGTCTGTCGCGAGTTTATCGAACATTGCTCGGATCCTCCGCGAATTTCGCGGTCGAAACTTCGCCGGGAAGAAACTTCCACGGGTGTCCACGGACGGCGAACAGAAACGGGGAGGTACGCGCGGATCGGTCGCAATTTCACGTCGGGACAGATACAATTTCGACTGGTACTTACTTGACTTTCATCATCGTCGAGCCGTCGTGTTTCGCGATGAGCTTCAAATGGTCCCAGGACGCCTTGCACTCGCTCTCCAGTTTCCCGATGTTGGACGCCAGCTCGTCGAAGTCGATTTTCGAGGCCCTCGTCACCGCACCGATCTAAACCAAATACACGTAGCCCGCCCGACAAAATTATTTCCCGCCAACTCTGTACGACCAGCCACAGATACTATACATCCACGTTTAGTATTTCTAAGTTTAGACTTTCCAATCGAGAAATAGTCGATGAAGGTTATTTCATATTTTATTTTCCACGTATCGTGTGTATCTATCGATAGAAGCAAGTTGACGTTTCGATTGGGGTGATCGATTTAACGAGACGGTGAAATTCATACTGTGCTCTCAGAGAAACAATGCAATTTTTAGAATTTCATTTAATATACAAGTAACAGTAAATATCTTTCTGCATTTAATTTCGATGGAAAGAATAATATTGAAATTATCGAATTTTGATAGATTTATATTTCAATACTTTCTTCAATTATGCATCACTAAAAATAAAGTATTAGCCAAGCAATTTCCTTCGAAAGAGAAAAATAGTTTCTGTTACCAAGCTGAGAAAATATAAACATAATTTTCTTCAAAAGACAAAAATAGTTCCCGTTACGAAGCATTGTGCTACGATTAATTAAAGATCGCGACGAGAAGTTCCCAAGGGAGAAAATTGGAAAGAAATCGTATTGGACCGTCGTGGTCGCGGCGATAAATTGTAAATTATTCGCACGCGGATTCGCGGTCCCCAATTACACGGCGGCTCGATTTAACCGCGCGTTGGACACAATTTCACGGGAACGGCGTTCGCAACAGATCCCACCCCCGAAGAAGTTGCCCGGAACGAGGAGGAACTTCTGGTCGCGATCCTCGGAAATGCAGCCACGGTTATTCCGTCTTGCGAGCGCCAGCGAAACTAAAGTTTTATCCACTCGGTTCGACGCGAAGTATGCACCCCTCTCACCTCCGAATAGAGATCCGTAGAATCCGGAAACTTCTCCATCACCATGTGGCAAAGGTGATGAAGCAGCGAGTGTTTGTGAACCGTATCCTTCACTTCAGGTACTTTGGCGAGGTATTCCAGCTGAAAGCCCTTCACCTGAAAAAGGCAGAGGACGTGTCAGCGTTACGCGACCCTCCCCCCCCCCACCCCTCCCATCGTTTCTAACGCTAACTTCTACGTTTCACAGTCTCGACCTTTCGGTTGGACGCTTCCGGCCACTTTCCCGCGTAACATAATTGTCGCGAAAACCCGGAATCGATATCCCTGGGCTCTTACAAGCCGACGAGGATGGCATTCCGAATGGCGTCGATTCCCATCGTTCGAAACTTTTCCCATGCTTTTATCCGCCGGAACCAGACGTGGGCGTTGCTCGCGATCAATTTTCTTGTACATCGTTCACGGATCTCTACGATTTATTCGACGATACGAGACGTCGACACGGTTCCCCGTTCAGGTCTTTGGCGATTTTTAAATACACAAATTGTTACGATTTCGTATATGGCGTCGACACAGAAATTATTAAAGAATTTTATACAATTGAATAAAATTGATTGCTTGTAGTGACTAGAAGAATTATGTTATTTCGTTCGTGTTTCAGGTACGAATTAAGTTTACTTTCGAATAGTTTGTTAACCCATTCGCTGCCACTCGTGGTACCTTAACACTTTGACTGCCATGTCATCTATGAATGACAGGATTTTTTACTATGGAACTAAGACAATTAATTCTCAGGTTGAAACGTTAAAGGAAATAAATTTCTTACGAAAATAAGTGCTAAGATAAATCTTAATTTATGTACTGGTTCGATAGTCAATGTGGTCACTTATTTATGGGATAATATGTGTGCTAATCAAGAAATAACGGAACTTCGATAAACAATAACACTTGAAACAAAAATGACAATGATCATATAATTCAATAATCATATAATTTAGGCTTGACAATGAATTGGTTAATTTGGATAAAATTCCGTCCAAGTAATGGAGAATTTCAGCGTTTGTCTTCTCGTTCGATTATTCGAACGCCACACGGTTCTTCTATTGGGAATGCCAGAGTAAAAATATTCAACGGAACGTTTAACGACTGGAATAGGAAATTTCTTTCGAGCCCTAGACACTTTTTGCTAATTTCCTGCGAGACACGAGGAACGAGGAGAACTTCGCGTCAGCTGCGAACTCCACGGCTACGCGAGTTCGATAAATGGCCGTGAGGTGTAAAAACACAGCGAACCACGCCGCGAAGGATAGATAAGAAACGATTAGTCGTACGTTATTAAAGAAACGTTGCAGTTAATATATTCGATGACGAATAGAAAGGGATCGTCCCGCGTCGAATCAGAATCTCGAACTGGCACGAATATTCGTGCGAATATACCATTTGTGCGCTGGATGTTGCGTGTCCAGTTGCTTTGGACGCGAAAACAACGACTCTGGTTGCGTTCCACGCGGCTAAAAGTCGGTAAAACTAGCTTTCTTTAACAATAGTTTTCTGTAGAAAATTGTGGGATTTATAAAACTTGTACAGATCCAGGCAACTTTTAAAAAGAGTCGAAAGGAGTTATTACGATTAAAACCGAAGAATGGTATTTATATACTCTACCGAAAATAAAAACAAATGGTGCTAATATTTCACGTATGCACGAATATTAATTTACATACACGCGAAGTTGAAGTACAACATGATCACGCCACGCTCGGGGAACGCTATCTAATGTTAATATTAGGTCGTCCCACATGTTCGTGCCAAGTTTCGTACTACAACAGCAATATTTCAAACATATCGTGCAATTTTATGAAATACGGTAAACTCCTTCTTGTTTGACAACGCTATAAAATTGATTTATTTATTAAAATGTAATTCGATGCTGTTACTTAAAACGTTTGCCTGGAGATTGTTCTCCAATTATTAAGTGGTTCAGGTTTGATTTTATCATATGCAAACAAAATTATTCTCAAGCACGATCAGGAAACTTTCGTTACGTAAATTCAGCGTGAATCTCATACTTCGAACTTTCTCACAATATCTATCCATTTCAAGCTTCTGTGAATTGGTACGTTTCAATTTTATTTGTTTTTTATCGAATTACAAATTTTATCCTCATCAATCGACGAACGATCTACTGAAATCGCGAATAGTTTTTTCATTCGAGCTAAATAGTGTAAAATGACTCGCGTGTCCAGCTTCTTGGAGCACAACAAACGATCGGAATCGTGCACGGCGAACCATACACGGGATTCACGAGCGTGAAGGTGCAAACTGCACCGCCTACGGACATTGCATCGTTATCGGACAAAAGGGTACGCGATAGGCCGAACGGTTTCTGTTTTCGGAAACGTGGCAGCCAGCCAAGCGAATCGCCTGGACCGACGTTCGTCCCTTTTTTCTTTTTTTTTTCCACCTCGTATCATCGGCTAACGGTTACACGAAAATTATCGACGCCGATGGATATCGATTCCGCGCGACCGGTGACTCCGACGGACGGATTAAGCGGATATCATTTGGCTGGCATTCAATACCTACCTCATTTCCGTTGAGGAATATCCCGATCGAAAGGAGCGTGCTCAAAATCCCGCGGAACGTTTTATTCACTCGCAGGGTCTCCATTCCCTGCTTCAGATCCATCAAAGGGTCCGCAATTTCCTGCAGTCACAAAGATGGTTCGCGATTATTTCTATCGAGCCGCGTTCGTTTTCGCGGATTCGTTAAATCTCAAAGCCCCTCGCGAATCCTTCGACGTTACCCTTTTCACGAGGCCGTCGTATATACGTTTTTAAAAAATCAATTATTTCTTCACTTGGTCGTTCAATCACAATTATGTTTTTTAAACAGAGTATAACCATTGATGATAAGCGTAGGTTGACGTAAGGGCCATTTTAGAGAAATCGAAATAGAACAAGATAAGCGTCTCTAAAACTGATAATTCAATTTCAATTCAATTCAGAAAATCGATAGACACTGATAATATGTGCAGTTTGACGTAAGAGCCATTTTAAGGAAGTTTCTTTTAAAGAAATAGAATAAGATAAGTGTCTTCAAAATTTATAGTACAATTTTTTATTGTAGAAAATTCTGAATTAAAATTCAGAGAATCGATAGTCACTGATAGCATGTGCAGTTTGAAATAAAATAAGACAATCGTCTCCAAAACCAATAATTCAATTTTTCATTCTAGATTACTTGTCCCATTTCGTAGAGACTTTTTCGCACGATTTTAAAGAAAATTCCTTTCCAATTTCTCACGAAATGTCAAAAAACGTAATACATCGTCTCATTTGAGTGGAAATACATTTGAATCTTCCGTGGAAGGAACAGAGTCGTACGTGTTTATCGAATCAATCGAGCGGTTCGTGGTCGAAGGCGATAGTTAGGCGAGAATACACCCAAGGATGAATTCAGACGTCGTAACTCCGGGTACGTAGATACGAAAATTCCCGGTCCCGCGGTAAAAGTGTTTCACACCCTCGAGTTAGGCGCCAGTTCGCGGAGGAAGTGATGCACGTTCGTTCGCAGCACGATCGTGTATCGGAATTCGCCGTATTCCCAGCGAAGAAATCGCGCGATTATGCGGGGAACGTTCCCCGCGACTTCCTTCCTCGCATACCTGGCGTTTCTCCTCGTCGTGGCCACGACTATCTCCGCGGAATTCGAGACGAGATTCGTGAGAAATAACGGGCCAATTCGATCGCCATTACGCGCATTGGTATGCGACGACGCTTAATAGAATTTGCATGCGAAATGACATGCGGGCTTCTCACGCGGAACTGCATTTACAGCCACGTCGTTGTTTCGTTTTGCGCGAGAAGTAATATCGAAAAGGATTTCACCTTCCAAATCCTTCATTTTATTTACGTTAACACGATTATTAAAATTGAACATCTTAAATACGCCCAACGATCTACTTGGAACCTTTCAAACTACTCTTTTTTAAATAAACATTCGTTCTTGCGATTCTTTTATTGCTTCTTTTCTTCATGGAGGCATTCAAGACTGCACTGGTATCTTTATTCTCCATATTTAAAATTGCACAACGCGTAAATATTATTTTGTAACAACTCACGTTGAATTTGTTTGGTGCAATGGCATGAATACGTATTCTAATTAAAAGAGAAATCGTATTTTAAGGTAATCGTCAACATGAAAAGTATCAATCAATATACGTGCGATCAATGCCTGTAAATCTAGTGTTAAACAAAATACGTACTTTATTTTTATCCGATTTACTTGTATTACGATATTTGCTGTACGCGAGTAGTTTATAGCCGTTTCGACTCACCTTCTCCGAATTCTCAAAGTCCAGCTTGAACGCCCAAAGTTTCAGCCTGGCGGGTAACTCCGAGATGGAGGCCAAAGTTAGAAGAAACTGCTCGGCCGATCCCAAAGGTAGGTCAGGATTGGCGGCCTGCGCCTCTTGTATCCTCGACCTCTCCTCCTCGGTCGGCAGCATCGTCAATAGTTTCTATCGCGAGGGAACCGAGGGGGGGCGAGGGATAGGAACGAACGAAGAAAAGAAAACGAACAAGAAAATTAGAGAAACGAGGAAAAACCGCGAAAACATAGCGTACGCGGTGTTTCAACAGAACCTTTGGGCTAATCGTGAACCAAGAATCGCGACACGCCATCGATTAGGATTCGAAACGAAACTGGGATCGTGATGTAAATTCCGTATCGGGAGAAAATTGAGAAAGAAGTGGATAGATGTCAGAGATATTCGTCGGCTTCGAAGAGCAATGTGATAGCATTTTTATTAAAAAGGCATTTCGTACACCAAATAGTTCCAGAGGTGTGCAAATACTTCATGACGTTGAAAGACAGCAGAAAATTCTCAAATAATAAATAAATATTACGTGTCTATTAATCAGAAGGATTACCTATTTAAGTCACGTCAGATCGAGTCTGGTCCAAGATTTTATATTACACTTCTAAACTGAACCAAATGTCTGATAATATCGAACTCGATGTTCGCGAATATTTGCACACCTCCAATCGATAAATAATCTTGTATTTGTCTGTTAATGTCGCTTAAATATAATAAAACTAGGAACCTTCGAAAGGACAAGAAATTCAATTGTAATTCAATTATCACATGACAAAATACTGATTAATCAGAGATCTTGTATAGGATTTAGGTAAAATGAATGAAATTCTTACCTCGATACCCTCCCTGTTCATAATGGTCGCGTCCATTTTCAAGATCGCGGTCTTGATCGATCTCGGTGGCGGCAACTTGGTCATACCGATGTTGATGGCGTTCGATCTTTTATGGTCCAGCACGATGATCTCCTTGTTCTTGTTCATCTCTTGCTGCTTCTGCTCGACGGGAGAGAAAAGAACAAACACGCTTAGACGGTGATCGAGAATTCATGGTCGCTGGGTAACTTGAAAAGTGTTTCCATAAATGCTGCGACACTCAAAATCGTGAATTTAATCAGGAACGAACACCGTGCACGAATGACTTTCCAAACGAAAAGCACGATCGACCGTCGAAATCGCGTGTATATTCAACCGCGTGTAAAATATTCATATTCCAAACTGACGGGAAACGGAAATACAGAGAGACGAAAACACCCGGTAATGTATTGGCTATTTTTACGGGCCAATCGGCGGAAAGTAATATTATTATTGGCGATGCGAGTTTAGCAAAGTTCGATAACGAATGATGCGCACGGCAACGGTGCACGATGCTAACGCAAACAGTGCAACGAATAAACAAAAGCTCGAAGGGGGAAAGAGAGATTGGAGAGGCAAGTGAATTAAAAAGTAAATACATCCAAGTTAGTTAGTCAGTGTACTTGTCGGAAACGTGAATGTATTAGCAGTGTAGGTTGTTACGCGTTCGTGCAAGCAGGTTCGTTTTAATTATTAGATCGAACAAAATATCGATTCTTTGCGTGTTAATGGCAAGCGTAACAAACGGCAGAAAAACGTGTACAACGAGTGCAAGCTGATTCGGGATTAGAGAAACACGTTCGTTAAATGAAGTTAAGAAATTAGGACTCACCTCCTGTAAAATTCCAGCATGCCATTTCGTTCATTTTTCGTGCGAGCACCAAGAATATTGCAAATAATACAAGAAAAAATTAGTCGTATTGTATTAAACCACCATCACCACCACCCATCCGCTATTCGCCGTATTATTATTCGCGATCATTATCACGGGATATCGTTACAGTTACGGATCGTATTAATTTACGCAGTGTTATTGTTAAAGTTACTTCGTTAGACTAACGGAGCCTATTATACCAAGATTGTGATCGTTCGTGTGTATGATCGTCCGGTGAAATCTCTGTAGCAAACCGCGCGGTTAAAATAATATAGCACGAGGGATAAAGGGTAACGCGAGAATCCAAACTCCCATTTTAACCAGTTTTTTCCTAACAATTCCGACGAGAATGTTCTTTCGAACTTGCAGCATACGTCAACCTCGAAGCTTCGAAATGAAAAAAAACCCCTCGTACCGTCTTGCCGCAAAATTTTAATAAGGATTCCACCGGATCTTTTCATTCCCGATTAGCAGATCATTTTTTATACAAATTCAAGATAATAATGTGATTAAAAAAAAAAGAAGAGAATATCATCTCTTCTCTGAAGCTTTAATGAGGACTTCGTGCCGTCACAGTATTTTTATACCGACTTCATAAATAATGTAACAGTATCTTACTCGTCGACGAACAGGAAAAATCTCTCATTAGTCAGATCCGCGGTTCATATGAATTCTATTTATCCATAGCAATTTCGATTGGCGTTCGTAATGCTCCCGAATGTAAATGCATTTTTCCCCTTTATCCGCAAATCGACGTCGACTCCTTCATAAATATGAAACTGGAGATATCAATCGCCTTAAAGATTATCGGGTAGCGATAAGTCGTGGCTCGAGGAAGATCCAAAGAAACAGAGACTCTCTATCTCTTCCAATATCTACGTTCTACGGACAAATTAAATCGCTCGAAGGCGGTCAATATTTGCTGTAACCGATATTTACGCAACAAAATCCGAGTACGTCGAGTCTCGTTAAATTTACAGAGGGATCAACGAAAAAGAGGTAGAAAAAAAAAAAATGGCCAACAACGTCCCGGTGATTTCTTTCCTCTTTCTGTCCCGTCTCGTTCGCTTGCTCCAATTTCACTCCGCAGCACTCGGTGTTCCGTAATTTTCCCGATTCACGCCGTCCCTTTTTCCCTTCGCCCTTCTTTCGCCCGTTTTCTCGCGAAAAGTCTTGTCGGACTCTTTGCCAGGCATTAATTATTATCGGACTCCGGTGTAAATGTAAAAGTTCAAAGGACCAGCAGGCAAAAAGCATCGTTCCGAAGACGAGGCGGAAGAGGCGGAGGCCGAGACACGGTGCACGAGTAAAGAAAAGACGCGACTCGAGAGAAAAGACAATACCAGTGTCACAAGTTGGGACAGTGATTCTTAACCACCGCGCTGAGAAACATCCAACTCTTTGAAAATAGCTACTCTGTACTACGAATGTTGAATTCATTTTCTACAGTTTTTAATTCTTCGTTTCGATCTTCCATCATTTGGGTCCTTAATAAAATATAGCAGAGAACATACTTCTCTTTTTTTTTAATTTCTTTGAATAGAAAATGTGTTCAATTCTTAATTAATTCTATTTACTTTGAACTTCAATTTCAGTTATTATTATTTGCACGAAATTTGAAGAATAATGTTTCCCTATATCGTCAAAAAGTTAAACTCTTCATGGACGATTTTTTCTTTTTATAATCTGTAGTTTTTGGTCTATTTATTATTGATATAATTATAAAAAACTAAACGTCCACATATGTGGCCAAGGGATTAAACTCCAGTAATGACGAATTTATCTCGTTTACAAGGACTTCCTGACCTCTCGCGTTGTGTCGGCGTGTCCATTGGCTCGTGACGATTTAAAACGCGAGGCAAGAACGGTCAAAGCCGATAAAACTGGCATGTAATTACGGGTAGTAATTAGCGACGAGCCGACCGTTCGCGTGGAATCTCTGAACGCGGTCGGTGACGATCGTCGAAGAATTTCCACCGGTTTTCACCAACCGAGGGAAAACGCGTGTTACCCGGAGACGACGTGGCATTATCCGATATCCACGGTGAAATTAATGTGCGTGAGATGTGAGCCACTACGGCACGTGGAAAAACGTGATTCTATTCGGACCATCAACGCTATCGTGAAGAAACCAACCGTCGGGTTTCTCGGCCTATTAAATCGCACGTATTCCAGGCGAGAAATATTCCACGCGTAATATCATTTCGCGACTCTTACGTGGCGTTACCGTGATTCTATTTCTTATCTTTCGTTCGAAAATTCCACTGCAACTATTTCCCGAAATAGAAATCCCTACGGTGGAAATTTTCCGCGGGGAAAAGATTAATTGAAAGGGATAGAAGAGGCGCGAACACGCGTGTAAATGCAATTTCTGTATGCCCACGAGATATTACCGGCCTTACGAGCACGCTTTTCCTGTGAATTTCTATTTGCCGGAAAATTTACTCGATACGTACGCGATTCAACGCTAGCGCGAGACAGAATTGCGCGTGGCGAAATGGGAAATACGTATGCCCGTTTCCGTTCCTCGAACGAAATTTATTCAATGGAATCCGATAATGCAAAGCCCGGGGAAAACGACATCTCGTTAGAAAAATTCGCGAATTTAAGAAATTCCCGGTTACGCGGCTCGCGTAATTTTAATGGCCGGCTCATTCAATTTCAAGCGTGTTTTCTAACGAGCTCTTTTTCGCGTCGCGAGATTTTAATAAAGGAGATAAATATCACCGACGTCCGCAGCGATTAATTTGGACAATTTTTTATTCCGGATATTAGAAGATTCTTTTTTAGTTTCAATGTTGCCTGATAAGACTAATTATGAAAAAATTCCTTTAAGGTTTCGGTAGAAAGGAATGTTTATATTTAATTAAGACAGACTATGACAGCATATTTTCTTCGATGAAAATATATTTACGCCAAAACGTACCGTTTAAGATTTAAGGGCGCCCTCGTCAATAAATTGTTTTCAAGACCAACAGTTCCTTTCGCTTCGAGGACTATCAAAAGGGAAGCAAATTCCATTATCCAAACTTTTTAACGATATCTACCGGGAAGTGTTTTCAATTAAGACATTCCACGTTTAACGAGTAAAATCGCTCAAGAGCCTCGTCGACTGTGCGGGAGAAAAAGTCTCTTCCTTATACCCGGGCCCTATGAAACAACGCGAAAGAGAATCGAAAGAACAACGGGAAAGAAAAGGTAGCGGAATAACGGAGGAAACTTAAATCCTTTGAGCTCGTTGACATTCGTAGCTGACCAACGGCGTAATATTTTCTGTTTTTCTTCGCGACGCGAAGAAAGGGGAACGGAAGCGCCGCAGCTGCGGGGCTTTTCGCGATTTAAAGAACTCCAGCCTCCCAGGAAACTTCGTCGTCCTCTTTGACAATGCGCAAACAATCGCGCCGGTTCGAGCGAATATTAAACGCGGCGAATATTTTAATAAACTTAACAGGAAGTTCCGCGGGAAGCCGTAAAATCAAACGCGCGAATAGGGGGACGGGGATCGACGCGAGGGATTTTTATCCTCTTAAGCTTTGGTAAACGTTTCTCTTTGCCCCTCGAACGAGAAACGTTCCTAGAATCGAGATTCCTCGGCCCCGCGGAGCGATCCCGGGGCGTTCTGTTATTGTATACGCAATCGAAAATAAAGCCGTTTAAGGGCGAAGCGGTTTAAGGGGCGCGCAACCCCCTCGCGAACAGGGCGGATTAAACGTGTAATCCGCGTCAAAGGCATCGGGAGAATTGGAACGAAGCCTCGAGTCGTGTTCGAGTGACGGCTCTTATGTTTATGCGACTGTAAATGGTGGCAATGAATACCCTTGGCCCTCTGTGACAACCCTGATCTAATCCTATTACGAATATGTGTCAATCGGTGGTCGCTGAGCAGCGTGCATTTTATTTTTAAATTTCGAACCCTCCAATGTATTATATTAAAAAATAGTACTTCTTAAGACGCGTAAGAACCACCCCTTTTTGCAGCTGGACAGCGAACGCGTTGAAGCGTCTCGACGCCAGTTCGAACGCCGTCCACTGCCCTGTGATTTAAACGCGCGAAGGAAAAAGGAAGTCGAGGTCCGGTCGAGCCTTTAATTCCTTCCGTTATCGTCGAAACACGTTCGAAAGAATGCAGGGGAAAAGAAACGGTAGGCGGGGGGCTCGTATTTAATGCAATTCCCGGCACTCCATTTCGGACGGAGTTTTCCTGCAGTGTGTTTAATGCTCCACTCCGCGGCTGGTATCCTTTATTTAAAAATATCTCGAGAGGAACCGCCCCACGTGGCCAACCGAATCCTCGACATCGGGCTAACGAGACAATAATTACTGGCGAGCGAACAGAAAAAACATTCCCCGGCAATTGGATAACGGGTCCGGCGAGAATTTCGGCAAATGTTTGCTAATTAGAGGGGTGGATTACCATTAAACGAATTTCTCGCGAGCTCGAACGAAAGGGTTGTACAAATTATCGCGACGAGAATAGAAAATGTTTTCTCCCTCGACCGTTCGAAACTTTTCATCGATGTTTTAATATTAATAAAATCGCAAGAAACTTTTATCGAAACATTCTATAATATTTTCTTTGTATCTTCAAAAGATTCCAACAATTGATAAATTTAACGCAACTGGTACGTCACGATCCAAGTGTTATAATATATACTAAAATATTTAAAAAATATAAGGAGTACAGCGTAAATAAATTTTCTACCACAGAATGCAATCGAACGATCGAGTTGCTAACTTTTCAACTTCCATCGGTGCAAGAAGTATCCGAATTGCAAAGCTTCGTTGCAAAAACGATCCATCTTTATTTACAAAGGAGTTCAGTTACACGCGGGAGCTTCGCAACGAAACTTTTAATCGCCACGAAGGGACGCTATCTCGCGCCACGATTAATTAATTTTGTCCGCGAGAATAATTCCCCAAACAATGGAAGATACAGAACGAGTGGAAATAAATCATTCCTGCCACAGCCAACGGTCATCCCTTGGACATCGTCGCAAGAAAAGGACTTTGCGAGGACACCGGGGGAAAATAACGATTTCCTTGACCTCCAGGTTCGAAGGTTTCGTCCCCTCTAAGCGCATGACAACCTCCTGAAGCAGCTTTGTGTATTCTGGATTGTGGGTACCCGCGACCAGCGGAATTTCAGCTGAAAAGCAGACGTACGGCGGAGCATTCGCTCTTTGGAGCGAGTTTAACGAATCAAGAGTCGCGGGATGACTGACGTCGTTTGTTGTGGTCCGCCAAAGAGAGAAGAAACAAAGAAATGCCTAAGATTCATGGGGGGGCGGCTGTACAGCGTTGACCTTTTGCTCGAAATTCCCTTTGGGGTAATTAAATTTCCTGTCGCGGGCAATGGATTTTGAGAAACCGCGAGAGCCAGACGGATAAGTGGTTTTGCATCGACGCGAAGGGAAACCGGAAACTCGGCCATGTCGCGTGCATTGTTCCCTTGGTTACGGGGGGAGGGAACCGAGGCTTTCGAAAAGCAATTATTTTTTGTTACCAGAAAGGGATTTAGAATTCGGCGATAGAGCGACCCCGGGAGCCACGGGTTCGATCGTGAATAGTCAACGGATTTAACGTTCCCTTTGAATCATTTTGCCGCGACGAGGGATTAAGTGACCAGCTTTTTCCACCCCCTCGCGAAATCAAAACGGCACGGTGGAATTTCATCTAAACAATTCCAACGGGAATAATAACAGCTACGTTTTCAATTCTCTCGTCTTTTAAAATATACTAAATAAGATCAGGATGTGCATACGTGTAGATAGCACAGTTTTAAAAATATTAAATCGATGAATTCAAGTCGTATTTAAAACATAAATTACAGGATTCCCCCGATAGAAGTGAAAGTCTCGTACTCGCGCTTATAGAACTGATATAAAGGACAGTAAAGAGAAAGAGTGACGTTAAGAAAGTGTTACTTTTGGCTCGATAGGTCGCGAGACGTCCACCGACGAATCGTACAGAGTCACGGGTTTCATCGTCGCGCGAATATTAATGAATAACCAAACCTCTGACCAAGAGGATGCACCCGGAGGACAGAACGAGGACTGCTCACCTTGGTGATGAGATCCTTGGCGCGGCTCTCGAACAGATGCTCGAGCTTCTGCGTGTCAACAGGTACCGGCGATAGCTCGTCCCATATCATCTTGTTTTTATCGAGCCTGGACAGTATGATGGGATCGTCCCTGACCTCCTTCCAGAACAGCTTCACCGTCTTCTTGCTCTTCTTCGTGAACGTAGGCGGCGGACTCTTTGGCGTGTTGCTGGCGTCGGTGGACGTTGGCGATCTCGGGGACTTGAAATTCATCCCGAACAGGGGCGGAGGGGCCTGAGGAAGCGGCGGCGGCAGCCTCGCCCCCAGGGGCGGCGGTGGCGGGGCACGAACACCGCCGGGCGGTGGCACCATGGGCGGCGGGGGCGGTGGAACCCCGTTGGTCACGTTCACGGGACCGAGAACGTCGACCTCGTCGTCGGAATTCAGATCGGTGAAGTCGAGGTCGCAGAGGGCCAGCGGTCTCTTCAGTTTCTTAATCAACTCCTCCCAGTGGAGCTCGTTTTCCGATTTCTTCGCCTCCTGCAGCTTGGGCAGGTTGTCGCCGGTCGGCGACTTCAAAACGTCCGCCTTCGATTTTGATTTCGCGAGACCCTCCTTCGCCTTCGAGATCAGACCACTCATGTCACCTATCCTGTAAACGCGAAAGTCCAGGGCTGTAGACACGTTCGAGAGTCCATTCGAGACTCTCGACTCTTTGATTACGAAAGGCGTACATACAGGGTGGTCGGTCACCGTTTGAAAATTGGACCACTTTCATGAGGTTTTCTCACTTTATGGTGTTAGGGAACAACTTTTCCAATATTGTTAGAATTTCTAGTTATTCTTCATTAAAATACGCGTTGTTTGCATTTTGAAACATTAAAATCCTCCGATCCGTTCTGGAGTTATGGAGAATCATTCATTCCTGGTCAGGCATTATATTTTCGGTAAGGAATTTTTTTCTCGAAAGTGGGTAGGATTTCAAGGGTATGTCTATTCAACAAAAATGATTATAATTGACCCCTGCAATCATAAAATAATTTTTTCAAAATGATTTGAAATTTTAAAATTTTCCAGTCGATATGGAACTTTAAACGTTAATAACTTTTTAACGAAGCCTCAAGCAACAAATTGATATTCTTCATTTTCGTCTTATTTTGGTTTTTAGAATCACCCATTATATTCTTTCCCAGGGGTGGTCGAACACCCTGTATACGCCCTTACAAGGTCATCATATAGTAGACGAATGAATTCACAAAAAAATATACGATATTCCCCGAAAAGTAACGTAAATACTAAAAATTGATACACCCTATCGTATCCTACATGGTCACGAAAAACTGTAAAATTTTTTTCAAATTAGAACAATCTCCGAAAAAATCGCTGGCTAGTAATAGCTGCATAAATACAATATCCATTTACGGGACAGAGCCACGAAAATTTAATTAAAATTTGATAGAATCTGGCAGAAAATTCATAAGCGAACGCCTGGGATAATATCACGTGCTCGTTCCAAGATAGGAAACGTTTGGTAGAATCTCATCGAGTAACGAAATCGATTCTTTCCCCGAGCCGACCGTGCTCGCATCGACGACCGATTTCCTGTCACGATTTACATATCGAACCCTGGAATCGTATTTAATTGCTCAACAACAATGGACACCGGTGTCTCGCAATCTCGGGCCCCCCTTAACGGACTCGAATCTCGTTCACGCGTCGCACGACTGAATTACCTGGAGACCTTCTCCTCGACCGGGCTGCTCGGTATAAGATTTTGAGCCACCAGCTTTTGTGTGAGATCCTTGACGGTTCCTTCCCTCTTCAGCTGTAAAACCACTCGACGATCCTCATCCTCGTCGGTGTGATTGCCCTCGTCGCACTCGACACCCTCGTCCGGGCTCTTCCCGTACCACGGCTTCTTCTCCTCCGAGTCAAGTTTGTTCGCTGCGTTCATCAGGGGCGTCAAGTCCTTCCTGCTGTTCGTCCTGGACAGCTTATTCGAGGGCGAGTCCGCGTTTCTTTCGTACGACGTGCCGTTCGTGTACCGCACGCCGTTCGTCGGGAAAGGACCTTCGCAACGCCAATACATTTTAATTCCGCGGATGATCCCTCGTTACGTGCAAATCCAATTCAAATTACTTGGTCGATCTCGAAATTTGAATAAATCGGAGACAAAGTATTCTGTTCTCATTTATCAATCGATTTAAGAGCCTGACAAACTGGACATTTCCGATTAAAAGACATTCTCCCAATTTTTGAAATTTTCACAGTATTGTATGGATAGATAAATCGTACAAAATTACGTTTAGAATTAAGAAAACAATGAATTCGTATTTTCTTTAGTTAAACTCTTTCTATCGATTGATGAATCGTCGTTGAGAGTGAAATTTCTATTATTTCCGTGTCCACCGTAAATAGCGAGAATTAAACGTCGATTACTAACTTTCCTGATCGTCCGAATGACCCACGGATGCTCGCATATTCGCCGTGGCCTCTTGTTGCTCCCTGATGAAGCTTCTCTGTCTCTCGGCTCGTTCCCTTCGACGTCTTAACGCCGGTGTCACGCCAACGTCCACTGAAAGCCCCAATAAATCACTGCGTTTCTCAACTGTTCGCCGCTGTTACACACGCCCCCGATCATTTTCTGCATCAACCTATAATTTACTATTTACCGAACGAGCCGCTTATACCGTACGGTCGTTTACGTTCCCGACGAATTCGCGCCGGTTCGAGCCTTTCGTTTGATTTATGGCCCTTGACGTACGGATCGACGCGCCAACGACAGCTCCAATAAATTCGCGTGTCGTTTCTTCGCGATAAAAAAAGAACCTACGTCGGATCAATTACTTCCTCGTTCGTTCCTTCGACGTGAAACTGACCAAAATTAAATTTTCAATCCTCTGAATTCTATAAAAATTTCCCTGCCAAAACGGTTAAATCTTTAACCGGTGCTAAAAATAAAAATTCTATAAACATAGTCGAATAAAGGCTTTAAAAAAGAAAGCTACAGGAAATACGAGTATCACAAGTCGACGATATTCGTGTAACTGTGTTTATGCGCGATGTATTTACTACTTGACATCCTCGAAAGTGATAGATGAAGCTTCCATTAATCTCTTGCTATTTCTACACCGTTTCAAAATGCTGGTCATACGTGTCAATAAAATACTGACACCGTTGGAAAATGGATGGTCGTGTTTACAATTTGAAATGTCGATTCTACTAGTACCAACTTCAAATATGAATAGGTAGCAAAAGACTAATTTTAAATAATCAACACCAACGGTGACGAGAGTTTCACAACAAAATTACGGTTCCAGAAAGGGACACTCCATTCTGTACTACTAGTTAAGAAACGCGATGCAATAAAAAGTTTCAATCAACTCACGCAGCAGGAAGCTCGTATTCGAACGCAAGCACGAACCATCAGATCAGTTTGCTCGCGTTTCTTTCGAGTAAACACGATTTATCTGTTACACCCACTGTGCGTGCTCGTCCGAAATCGCTGCGTTTTCCGCGACGTTACGAGCGTCCTCGAGCACGGTCCCCTCTTGGCGAAACTACGGTTTTTCGCGCGCTGCGTCCGCAACGAAACGCACCGGGGGACTGAAAACCGCAAGGTCTCGCTCCCGAGAGAGGGACGATCCGTTAACGCGGAAATCGTCGCTCGTGGGCGTCCAAGTTCGTATTCACCGCGCGGTCGAATCGTTAACGAGCGGATTTGTGGCGATTGCATCGGCGACAGACACGCGCCAGCGAACAAAACGAGCGAACAAAAACCGAAAGCGAAGTTCCTTTAACGCGTGGAACGACGGAATAAGAATCGACAGCCAGGCGTCGTTTTTTTTTTACCTTTGTTCTCCTTGTAGCTGCCGTTCAGTTGAACCTCGCCCAGATGACCTTGCGAGCTTTGGGAACTGCTGGACTCGTCGTCGTCGTCCGGCAAACTCGAATTAAGCGTGTTGTTCAGGGAGTTTAGACCCAACGAGTGGTTTAGCCGCGGACTTAGGCGGGCGTTCAAGGACATCGACAACGGAGACGTGCCCGTCGAGTGTCTGCGGGATTTTCGTCGCTCGTGCGAATCCACCAGGGACTTCCGGTTCCGCAGCGTCTTCCTGCAGGCACAAGGGCAACCGTTCCCGGTGAATTGTTTGCGGAAGTGATTACAGGCTTTTCGTAGTGGATCTAGCAGTTCCGTCCACTGGATTCAGGACAAGTTCTCTTTACAATTCTACCACCCGGACCGGATACGATTATGTTTCGCTGGTTTGAGAATATTGCATCGTGCGTGGATACTCGGATAGTGGAACGCAGAATGTCAAAAGTTAAGAAAATTATCGCTGAAGAAGTATTTTAATCTTAATTGTACAAATTATTGTATGTACCGCCTATACACTTTCCAGTTGCAATTTTTTGAAATTTTTATTATTGCACTTTGTTCTCCTCAAAGTATACGATAACTCTTATTGGAAACATTTTTCTTTTCAGATTACTGTAAATGCCTTAAAAATCGACCGTTAAGATGAACACCCTGTAAAGTGTCGAAGTAAATGACAAAATAAACACAGAGGACGGTATAAATAGTAATAGTTAATACATTCATATGATAGGGGATGAAATGCCCTTTAAAATGAGCTTTCGAACGAGTCGATAGCGTAATTGGTTCCGGAGATATGACGATTTTAGTTTCAAGTCGATTGGCTAGTTTCGGAGATAAAAGGGTTCGAAGTGTTTGTTTACGTCGCGAGGTCAATGAACTTACTACGACGTTGTCTCATTCACAAATAGTCAAATTAAATATATAAATATATTCAAGCCAAACATTTCTACACGTGCTATATACACACTACTTAAACAACGCTTTCCGAAATTACACATCTTCCAATATAAAATCTTTATACTAATCAAAATTACTTCCTTCGAAATCTCCAATCTCCCCAGAAGTCGAAATATTTCTCTAACGTTCCTTAAAAATTCCCTTCCCTTTAAGAATCCCTTCGGCGAGTATCACCGACGCGATACAATATCCCGTAAATCGTCGAACGCAAAACGCGAAGATTTTCATCGGCGGGAAGAGCGACATCGGCGAAAATCGATACCTGATGTTATCGTCGAGCTGACGGATAGGTGATCCCCTGTCGTTCCCGTCCTCGTGGTGAAGCACGGCCTCGTAGATCTGGAACTGCCTGAGCAGATCGAGGTCGGTGCCCTGCTTCGACATGTACCTCTGAATGATGCCCTCGATCCCCTGCTCCTCCAAACAGTCCACCTGGTCGTAATAAGTGTCCTGATCCGGTATGCCATTCAGACACTTGTTGACCAACGTCGTGGCATAAATTAGAAGCTCCGTGTCCGCGGCATCGTAATCCTTCAGGAGCTTCATCACGTTGGTCCAAGGTATCATGCCCCTGGACGTGTCCACGGACCTCACCGCCCTGACCAACAGCAGGCTGTTCGTCTCCACGTATTCGACGAACACCAGCAGCAGCTTCAGGGCGGTCTTCACCACCAGACGAAACCGGCTGGCTATCAGTGTGTATAACCACTGAACCGTCTGACCGTGTTCCATCACCCCATTCATACCATCCACGTAGAGCATCACCTGACCGAGAGCTGTTTGAACAGAAACAGAAGACTCTGAATTGATCCGGCCGGACGTTTCGTGTTTGCACGATGTCTATCGGACTTAAACGGGAGTAGGGATGTGTTCTCTGTAGAAATTTGGTTGTTTGACGGGTTGCGTTATTGTACGGAATGTTTTTCTATGGAATTTGGACTGAGGTTGATTCGAGTTGGTACATACTACGCGTTAGGTAGACGAAGGATTGTTTGAAATAATTATCAGAGCTCGTATAATGTTTTCTTTGCCCCATCGGTTCGCGTATTGTCACTAATTTGAAACCATTAATTAGATTTTGACGAGAGGAATATGTAGGGCTGCTTAAAGTGCAGCCTAAGGAGGTACCATATAGAGATTAGACTATCGTGGGGATTAAACGACACAGAATTTAGTTTTAAATTGCAGTCATAAATATTCATAATTTCTCTACTATCAGAACTAGAGTTAAGTTCGTTTCGAATTAATTTAACATTAAATTCAATCCATCCATTCGAGGACCGAAGGAAATAGTCGAATTAAAGTTTCGGTGATTTTTTTAAAATCCTAAATATTTTGAAGTTGCGTTTTCACAGACTGCTCTCGACTCGGTGAACCGTATTACGTCCGAAATTACTTGACAAATGAAACAAAGGGACGCTTGAACAATCCTAATGTTCACGTGGCGGCTAACACTCCGCGCGAGTTAAATACACACGCGCAGAGAAACGCTTCAACAATTTCACATGAATCATAACCGTGATGGTCCCTTTGTCTTCCCGAACAACGGCATATCCCCTCGCGCCGCAACTTTTTTCGGCAAAAACACCGGTGAAAAAAGCGTCGCTACGCTGACAGTCAACGCAAATACTCAATGAGAAGCTTTTGTCGCGTTCTCCGTTGGAGTTGGCACCGCCGGGTTAAAATCCATCAATCCTCCGGACCCGGTTCAGATCTACTTTGGTCATTTTCGTTCGAAGCGCCGCGCCGCGTTCGGATTGATTTTTTTCGGTCCATCTGCGAGGACGAATCTCGTGGCCAACATTTGACACGACGCTTAACGCGATCCGTACGGATTCGGGAATCGAACCACGCGTCAAATCCCGCGTCTCGTTGACCAGAAAATTCCGAAAATTTAATGAGGCGATACTGTCTTATTATTTACTAATTACAAATAAGTTCCAAGTCTTTCAAAAGGGGAGAACTGAGATTCTTTAACCATCTACAATTGTAACAGAAACAAATTTCTTGCAAGTGAAAAAGAAAAGAATTTTAATTTCTACAAATTACAAGGCGAAAGAGAATGCAATTACAAGTATTGTCAAGTGTAAGTCTGACTCTTTACTCGACATTCGTGCAACGCAAATTGCAAAAGAGAACGCTGCTGCAGCACCGAAACCAGCTGAGTTACGCAACGACGACTATTCGCGAACAAATTATCAACACGTAGAACGAACGTAACGCCAGCGTGTCAAAAGTTATAATTTACTTGGTGTGCAGGTACAAGTTCTAATTGAGCTCCAGGCATAGCTATACGACAATTAATTATCGAGCCACAGTGGATTAACCAGTTCTCAAGCAAATGTGTACAAGTAGACGGGCGGGTAATCGTGGTAAACATCCCTTATCGTCGATAAAGCATTATTTACCGTTGAGCAGGTGTTCGCAGCTCTTTCGTTCGCGTTCTCGTTCCTTGTCTCGAGCGTAGTGCCACACTTTGTCATAAAACTCTCATAAATAATCGGAACGGTCCTCTTTCTCTTCGAAACTTTCCCTCAAAACAGTTCCCAGATATAAACCCTTCCCCAACTACACGTATTTTTATCGTAATAAAGAAATATGTTTTTTCGTTCCTAGGGATATGTTTAAATGCATTCTTTGGAAATGAAATGCGAACGAGAAGAATCCTCTCTTGCATAGAGAATTTTATTAAAATGGGATCGCGATATCAGGACACCGGTTCAGAAATCGATACTGGACGTCTGCTTAAAACATACAAACGAGCCCTATTTCCATAAAATAGAAGACTCGATTTTCTACCACGTATTTATGCCTCTACGTGCCGCCATTATATATCGACGTTTCGTGTCTATGTAGTGAAAATATTGCCGTTCCAAGAAATAAGTATCTCCGGCCGGAGGGAATAATGGCCATTCTAATTTCCATCGATAACTACGAATCGATCGTGGGTCCGATCGGTTGGGAATTCAAATCGAAAATGGGCTTCGTTCTATCGATACTTTTCTCTTCTATTATCACCGCCAGTTACAGAAGCCTGGGAAACTTCCGTGCACGATTGTAAGCATTACTTTGAAAAGTACACGACATCTAAGGAACAGATACAACTTCGAGAAGTATACATTTACGTAAAATCACGGAGATGATATTCTCGTTTCGCTTTTAATTGCTACAAATCGATATCTCGAAAGATGGAGCACGCTCGTGAATCGGTTAAAAATTTCAGACTGTGTTCCACCATTTTGAAGCACAATTAAAAATTCACATTATTACTTTATTACGCTCCCGTTATATTAATTTGTTTCTCTCTGGCAATGTGGTAATATAATTACTGGAATTACGTCGACGAAAAATGTTCAGTGAATTGCATTTATTAATAACCACAAGGCTAGAAATTATAACGAAAAACGTAATATAAATTTGTAGAATGTTGTTACATTAAAATTAAATTTTTTATGATGGAATAAAAAGCTATTTGTCTCTTTGTTACATTTTAAATTTAATTGGTATTCATTTAATCTACTTAAAATTGCGGACGACATTGAAACAGCAAACAATGTATGCAGCTGCAGGATGGAAATACACGTGACTTGGAACCTTGGTACATGACACCAACGTTCACGGACACGTGGGACCAGATAATAACGAGGTACGCGATGGGGGAGTCACCGGTCTAGTTAGTCCCGGTATTGACGACCCCGACCTCGTAGAACTAGATAATGACATCTCTTGACTCGTGGAATTCGATGAGTAAAACGTCACACTCTCCGGACACGATACTTAAGAGTCGAGTACCGTAGATCGTGATTCTGAGAATCCCAAACTCGTGAGACTGAGGATCCAGATCACGAATCTGAGAGATATACCAGAGGTCTTGAGGATTATTGGAGAACCCACATGATTGGGTTGAAACCTGTAGGAAGCTCGAAGATCACTATGACTATAGACTCTCTGAGACAGTAGAAAATCATCTACGTTTTCTGATCGTGTCTTCCCATTAATCCACGTAAAAAGTAAATTAACGTATCTTTGCAGTTGGGCCTCAGTATTCGAAATACAAGCGTTCGAAGTTGAGATCGTTAGCAATACAAGACGCGACAGAAATCAAAAGATCCAGGACCAAGCGTTAGGACACCATATTAATAGTTCCTGAAATCTGATTTCGCTTCGATTAGGTTTTCGCGAGTCCCAGGATCGTGAGTATCGAGTTCGCAGAGTCCAATGCCATTCGAATCGCACGGGGACACTGCTATTAAGTCTTAGCACAATGGACTCGTCAGTATCATGTCCCTCGATAGCGATCTCTTGGGTTTCACGAGTCCTAGTTTCCCATTATCAGGCCCAGCGAGTTTCATACCACTGTCTGTTAAGTTGCACGAATCCCCGGTTGACAATACCGCGGTTTACAGGTCAAGAGTTTTCAGTACCGGGGGACATTGAATCGCTAATTTGCACTCATTAGTAACGCATTTAACGTTACCACGGTAACCCATGAGGTGTCTAGGATCGTCGGTATTACCAAACATATTTCGAAACATTGAATTTATAAATGAACCGTAGAAACTTTTTTTTCTTTAAATCAATGATATCGGATAATAACAAATAAGAAAAACTTTTGAAACAATGTCCAGAAATAATCTTCTAAAGCTCGTTCTCGTTACGGAGCGTGTCGCAAAAAATTGAAAAAAAAAATTCGCTGCTAGATCTCGAGCAGTCGTACAAAATTTAATGAGCTCTAGGCAACGTGCGCGAGACAGCGCACACGTACCATCATACGGGATATTTTGCGTCGGTACGCGGGACCCTGCCCAATGCAAAAGGGTTAAATCAGCGAAAACGCGTTACGAAATTGTCGGATAATGGAACTATTGTGTCGATCGAATGAAACTTTTCACCCGTGAAAAGATCGACCGGCTGGAAATTTACGTTCAATCCTGTTCTACGCCGGCTGCTCAAACTCGCTCGTTCTACTTGGTCGAACGTCTTTTTCGGCACATTATCCGTCCGCCAGATTCGAAAGATTTCGAGCAATGCAATTTGGTATTAACGCGTTAGGTATTCGCTGACCAACGAAAGGACCAAAATTTCGTAATTGTTTCCATCTTTCTTGCTTGGACTGTGAATAAATTAAAAATTTCGAACGTTACGATCGCAGATACTGTTTACCATAGAGCAGTAGATCGCTCGATTTGGACCAAACGACTCGTTTTTATATGAAAATTATTTAAAATTAATTTCTTTGCTGCAGTGTATAATAAATGATTCGATTACGATATAATTTTCCTTCGAACACATAACGAATACTATAGAATATGAATAATTTTTTACGCCACAGCGTTTTAAAAAGAATCCAGAATATTTATTGCTACGAAAATGTTATCGTCTCACTGGACAAGTGGTATTCGCGCCTCCATTGGCGAACAATGATGTTAAATCCAATGAATCGCGTTATTGTCGTAGACTGCATAGTCGAAATCCGTTTCGCGTTTCGTGCGTAGAATCTGGAATGCAGCTCGGTTCGCTGCAAGTGGAAATAATAGATTTAGATCATTACGATAGAACGCAGGATTCTCTACGCTTCTAGGAAAGAAAATTAAATATCATGACAGGGTGTATAATATTCTGATGTTATTTTTGTCTGAAATGTAACGAATACGCGTACAGAATTAAATTGGACCTTAACGTTAAATGAAACAGTCATCGACTCTGATGATGTCGCGTATGGAATTAATAATCACATATATTATCGTGAAATGCAACCCGTTTAGTTAATAGTGAAAATTAATACGCCAGGTATTCGATAATCAGAGCATGTCCAATAACTCGGACACCTTACTTATTAATAAATCGTAGTGTTCGCGCTAGAAAATATTTAATTGCTAAATAAACAGCGAAGTTTGTAGGACAGCTGCAATAATGCGCTGCATTAGTTACTTTTAGAATGTGGTTATAACACAGTGTGTTCCGGGATTCGCTACACAGGGTAACAAAACCTCGAACTAGTTGTTCGGAGAACTCCGATTGAGCGGTAGACGTTACCAAGAACTGTACGTGTGTATACAGACTGTTCTTGGCATAGTCAGCCGACTTCGGTTAGTCACATAAACAAGGTTTACTTCTAGATCAGCGGCTCTAGGTACCCGGGACGCTCGATCGGTTATGCCAACCATTCCCTGAAGCTTCCAGGCTCATGAACTTTCAGAACATTTAGCGCAACTAGGATGTCGAGTTATGGTGGAACGATAGCTATCAGTTATCGAAGGATTTCTTATCCACGGCCACTGAATAACGCTACGATTAAACATCATCTAAAATACAATCGTAGCGAGTCAAATTTGCATCTTTTCTATTAACGTCGTGATAGTCATTCGTTCGAAAACATATTTAATTTTGTATATTAGATACTGAAATTTTCATATGTTTTAATGAAGAAAGTAATAGTATTTTAATTTGTATCGAGCATATATTTTATCCTTCGAGCAGGACGCTGACATTGTTAACTGTACATTCACAATTAAATTACGTTATCGTCGAGACGTTCGTCTTCGAAGTAGGTTACACGATGACACGAAAAGTGGATCGCCGTGAAATTCGTAAGAGCGAGACATTCGGTCGAGTCACTGTTAAATTAAACATCAAGAAGTTCGAAACGCAACATTATAGAACGCTGAATTTTTGTATTTCTTTCGTTAAAACATACTTCTTCCGTATGTATATTCATAAAAAATGATTGTAATTGACCCTCACAATCAAAAATAATTTTTCCAGAACGATTTGAAATTTTTTAATTTAGGCGAAAAATCTCACACATACTCGAATTTTTTTTTCGAAAGTGCGTAGGATTTCTGGGGTATGTCTATTGACCAAAAATGATCATAATTGCTCCTCCTAGCTAAAAATAATTTTTTTAGAACGATTTGAAATTTTTTAATTTTGTCGAAAAATCTCACACCTACTCGAATATTTTTCTCAAAAGTGCGTAGGATTTTGAGGGTATATGTATTGACCAAAAATGGTCATAATTGATCCTCCTAGCTAAAAATAATTTTTTTAGAACGATTTGAAATTTTTTAATTTTGTCGAAAAATCTCACACCTACTCGAATATTTTTCTCAAAAGTGCGTAGGATTTCGAGGGTATGTGTATTGACAAAAAATGATCATAATTGATCCTCCTAGCTATAAATAATTTTTTTAGAACGATTTGAAATTTTTTAATTTTGTCGAAAAATCTCACACCTGCTCGAATTTTTTTTCTCGAAAGTGGGTAGGATTTCGGGGGTATGTCTATTGATTATTATTTATTGTAATTGGCCTCTGCAACCGAAAATAATTTTTCCAGGACGATTTGAGATTTTTTTTTTCGTCGAGAAATTTAAGCACCTACACCCTGTCGATTTTTCTTAACAATTAGTTTTTGATTTTTAATAAATTTGCTTGATGCCCTACAGAAAAGTTGTCTAATACTTTTTTGTAAGTACCCATGAGCTCTACTTCAGAAAAAAGTTTTATTGAAATGTATATACTATTGTAGGATTTATGGCTGTTTGGAAATTGTACCATGTTTATGGGTTTTTTTTTAATTTTACGGGGTTAAGGAACAACTTTTCCAATGTTCTTGGAATTTCTACATATTCTTCATCAAAATACGCGTCGTTTGCATTTTTAAACATTAAAATCGTCCAATGCGTTCAAAAGTTATGATGGTTTAAACATTCGCCTGAAATTTCAGGGAAACATATCAATGTATGGTCGGACATGCAATTTTCAGTAATGAATTTTTTTCTCAAAAGTGCGTAGGTTTTCCGTGGTATGTCTATTCACAAAAAATGATTGTAATTGACCCCCGCAACCGAAAATAATTTTTCTAGAACGATTTGAAATTTTTTAATTTCGTCGAAAAATTTCTGTATCTTTCGATTTTTTTTTCTAAATTCATTTTAACAAATTTTCATAACGTTGCACAGTGATGATGTTTAGTACTTTTTGGTAGATTTCTAGTAGATCTACTGCACTGGCTGTTTAACATTTTGACACAGGACGAACTTGTCGTTCAATTCCTGAGCTTCTTTGCATCATAATTTATTACGCTCCTCTCATATCTTTCGATCTAGCACCATAACTATTTTAACGGCCCGTAATATACGCGAAATATGACACGAACACGTACGAAAGTTATTAAAAACGGCGTCAACGAAAACGTAGAAAACAAGCCGCGAGAGAAAAATTAATTACAAACTAGATGGAACTCTTGAACTTCACTGATAAGGAACACGCAACGTTGGCGAAATTTAATTATCGCCGCCCCTGCTTTCGCGTTCAAAAAAAGTAACATCGAGGAATGTCGTTTGCGCGATACTCCGGTAATCGCCAGTCTGTGATTGCGCTTCCATGGAATTTTTTCGCTTCTTAAAATTAAAATATTCCAAGGTTTTCGCGATTAATGAAAACGGAGATTGGTGAACAAATCTCGAGCACTTCCGTGCGCGATCATTAATCGCAGGTTATCCGGCATATTCTCGCCCAGTGGCGATTTATTGTCGATGGAAAAATAGAAGAAGGGTGAATGTTAATATGGTTATTATGCTGATGATAAACATTACGCGGCATAATGCGTTTAGCAGTCGCTGTTGTACAGCGCGCCGGTGATTTAACGTAACAACACCAGCACGTAAATTTAGCAATTTGCATGGTGCCGCGTATTCCTCAAATGTCTTGCTGGGCGCGAATTTATATCGCGGCTTTTGATCCAATTCATCTGAAACCGTTTCCACGCGGGGGAAAATAGGCTGGACCAACGCAATCCAGAAAAAAAAGAAAGGGAGGGCGCGTTAATGGATAAAAAGATAAGGGCGCGATCTATAATGAGCATTTATATGCATGGCGTGTCGAATATCAAGGCAACGTTCACCCGTAACAGCATTGGACATCATTTGGGACAGTGGTTCTCAAACGACACGCGAAAATACCGAACAAAATGCAATATAACCTTCGTTATCTCTTAAAATTAAAATTAAAATTAAAAGGTAAATCTACATCGTAACTACGATAATATTAAACTTTGTATGAAATTTAAAAATTTTACAAAGACGTAAAATGTTCGATCAATACACTGTTACAAAAACTAGTTGAGATTCTTTAAAAAAGAAGATAGAGTAAAAGATTATATTAGGGGAAAGACTATCGATTCAAACTAATTGATTAGTCTTCAAAGAAGTTTGTGATCTCCGTAGCTTTCGTAAGGTAGAACTTTTGATCGTCTTAAAGCACTCCAGTACCTTCTACTTCGATTGAATCTCTACTCGAATCGTATATAACGCTTTCCGAATCCATTCATTTCCAAAAAGTATTTTCTTAATTACTTCCTAGCATTGTGTCTCCTTTGAAGATGCTTTTAATTCAAATTGAAAATATTTAATAGTAAACCAGGTTTGGAAGCTCAGAAAAACAACCAATAGTATTACAAATGTTAAAAAAAAAATGTAACATTTCTGAATAGTCAAAAATATTCTCGATGTAAACAGAACGCGAGCCTCAGAGGCGGGCTAAGAAAGTGGAACGATCCATTCCGAGACCGACTCGTATAAAAATTATATGAACAGGTCGATCTAAATAATTCCGCGCACGAAAATAAGTTGAAAATGCAGACTGAAGCTTGCTTCGATATTTGTTACATATCGAGTACGATTTGGCTGGCGCGTCTGATCATTATTTACTGTTTCTACTTGCGGTGACGTCCAAGTCGCGCGTTGGATGAACATTCGAGCTCGATTTTCTCGAAAACGAAACATTGTACGATCAAATTTCATCGTACATTGTCGACTCATCTTTAAACGCAGAATCTCTTCTTACGTTTCATTTCACGAGCATTTCTGGTGATAGTAATTTGAGAGGCACTGTTCGCGGTGAACGTCACGTTTCAAGCATCGACGTCGCAATCGTAGCGTCGCTTCATTGGTACAATCGCGCCGGCAATGACAATAATTGTAAAGCGATTTAAGCGCGCAACGGTCGCGGGCATTAGCCGACCCGTTATCATTATACCGGCCATAAGTTACGCCGCGAAATCTAATTAGAAGCACGCGAGAGCGCGGATCGCGTAATCATCGACTATCAGTGACCACGTCCAGTCGAGATACATATTATAATCGTTAAATTGGTCGATGTACCGCAAATTTTCCACGCGACGCGCACTCGCGGATTAACGGGTAGACGAGCTGCCATAATTTTTCCGCGCGAAAAATCCACCGACGAGCTCGCGACGTCACGGGGAAGCACTCTCGTGTTACCGTTTTCTTTTCTTTTTTCAGAAGGGAAAAAATAAAAGAGGGGAATGAAAAAAGCTGGAGGAGCAGCGGAAGGAGGGACAAAACAGTGGAAGCTACGACGACATTGCGTCCAACGGCACAGAAAACGTTCCCCCCTGTGATTTAGAATCATAATCCGTACGCCTTCTGGAAACTCGATTTCCACGAATGGGATCGAATGAAAGATTACTCGAGCATTTTTATATACATTCAGACCATATTAGCCAGCGATTCTCTAAGAACATTTATTAAATTTTTATTATGGGTTTACGTTTCGTCGAGATTACATTTTAAGACCTTCTCAAGAGATTTTAAATATTTCTTTCACGGAACAATTTTCATGACTGAAAGATTTCCCGGATCGTGGAACCGTGTTTCTCGAGACCTGGAAACCGATGTTTTTTCTCGAATCCGCGCGTGAGATCGATACCGTGAGCTTTGCGCCGATGAAAATATGCAAATGTCAGGCGAAGTCGCGGGATTTCGCGTTCATGGGGCTGATCAGCAGGGCGAATTCCTATTCGCGCGTTATTCCATACAGAATGCACACCGAACGTATCCTCTGATTTACATGCTTCCGCGGCCGCGGGAAAATGCATCCGCGAGCATGATTCAAAGCAATGATCCCCGCGCATTATACCGTGCGCAAATTTTCCCACCTTTGTGTTTCTCCCCGCGAAATTCTATAGATTATCGCGGTGAAGTTATGCGGCGAACAAAGCTTGGCGTTTCCTTTGATAAATTCCATAAACGTTATGTGCTCTTCTAATTCTCTGCTCTTTTCTTCTACCGGGAACTTCCTCCTCTGGAACGATCAGATCCTGGACTATTTTCTGTCTCTCAAAAATACCGGACGACGGAGTGTTAAGGTAGTGAAACAGCCAATCACTGCTCTTGAATGGACAGTATTTTATCTGCCCAAAACAGTAATTAAATTCCGTGTTCCCTTTTACCGTTTCACGCGTGAACAAAGGTATGTTCTTTGACAATGACAACGATCTTTATTACTCTTTTTTGTACTAGCAAATGCAGATCCACACGTTTGAACGTACCAAAGTTAAAATTTGCAAACTTTTAAAGTACTAAAGCTTGGATTAACAAACCTCTTGAAACTGTTGCAAACGTATGAATGTAACAAAATTAAAAATTCCAGATCTATGGTTAGAAGCAATTTCAGATAGTCAAAAACGTTTGAACATATAAAATTTGAAACTAACATATCCCTTCAAACGTACGAACGTAGAGAAATAAAAAATTGCAGATCTATATTCGGCTACTCGAAACGACAGGGGATTCAAGGCGATTCGGGCGACGTTTTCGGACCGAAAATTTGGTGAATGCGCTGTTTTTCGGGAACCAGACTCTTGGCACGATCCGAGGGGATGACATAATTTAGAGCGAATCGCGTTTTTCGGGGGCCGTTAGTTTTGGTGTCAAGTTCGTCGCAGAAACGCGCGCCACGCTTTGCCAAGCCGTCTCCTCGGCGATATCGTGCTTAATCGTGCACGAGGCACGGGTTTATCGTTCCAACTCGACCGAACAGATGTTTTATGCTCGAAATTCAGATTACGTCGCCATTTTCGCGGCCTTTTTGCTGAACGACGTTGATCGCTTCGCGGAAAGTGAACAATCGGAATTGGGATAAAAAGCATGTACACAAAGTACGTATTGCAAGACTCTGGGAAAACCTGTTTAAACGTTAGATCAAGGAGGAAAATTCTATCGAAAATATAGAAGAAAGTTGATTCACAGTCTCACAATTGGACAAGATGTGATTTTATTTCATGCACCGAGTCAGAGATCCGTTGGTTTAGATCGAGTTAGGGTAGGAATGGAAACTGTTGTCGGTACTTTAATGAGCCAATATCAAGGAAAACGTCGTTATAATCAACCAGCCCTGACACAGTAATATGTTGACGCAATCTGTGCGTCGCTGGATTATAAAGTAGGATGCCCCCTTCGAGCCTGCTCGTAATAAATTTCCTGTTTACCGAGAGATAAGGAACGCACAATGAGTTTCCCCGAAAATTAGACAGTTAACAGTGCGGGCTGTCCCGGGTGGCCTTTCCAAAAGCGACACCGTTAAAACGTTGTTTAATTCATGCGCGCGATAACCGTAAACGCCAAATTGTTTTATGAATTACGTTATCTGGTTTACTACGCCGCTTATCGAGAACTCTTGGTTGCTCAATATTCGCTTAATCTTAATTGACTTGGTCGGACAACTGCTAGGCCCCTTTTGCCTTCCTCCAACCTCCTTGCAAACAGTCGTAAAAGGATCTCGTTGAACCTCTGCGTCTGATCTAATTCGACTTGGTACAATGAAGTCGTTTCGGGAGATTCAGAGAACGTCACTCGTCATAGGTGGCCCAATAAGATGTTTAGGAGGTTGATTAATAATGATAATATATCGTTCTACTTGTTCAATAAATGTCACGAACGTATTTGAAGAAGTTTGGAACGATAGGCACGAGATTTGTTATTTAAACCAAGTCAGCGCTTATTAATTACTACGAACACAACGTTACTGACGCAGGACTGGTCAAGTGTCATTTATTATGCAGTCTTATTGAAAATTGAATCTCTTGAAAACAAAAGTAAAGGAAATACGACTATCATTAGCGACGAGGATGTGGATTGCCTTGAACTACGACTACTCTGGACGACACGTGTCTCTTACATCGAGACAGAAATTACAATTCAGATGAGAAATACTAATGAGAATTTCTCAGAAGTTAAATCGATCAACTATTTTTCTGTAAATATCGTAAATTAGGCAAGTATTTATTCTCGTTCCTGTATAAGTGCAAGTAACAAGAACTGAAGGAAACGCGTTTAGGTCCACCTGTACGTTTAGTTCCTCGATCACTTCTCTATCCCGGTGTCTTTTGAAAGTTTTGAACTGTATCTTTGAACGTTTTCGACAGTTTCCGTCACTCCTGCTCTTGTATATTAACGAGGAAGGATAAATACTTGACCTCTGTATAAATGAAATTGTAACTGCAATTGCAAAATTTGTGCCAGACAGAAACATCAAGTAAAAACGCGGGACGAGGTAGCGGATGGTGTCGTCTCCGTGGGGCGATTTTTCCCCGACTGGTTGTAGAAGTTTCGTGATCCGGAGGTCTCTCGAGGTCCCGTAGGACCGGTTCGGTATACAATACACTCGAAGTCTCGCGAGATCGAAGACGAGAGAGGTGGCTCTCTTCGTTATCGGAGCCGTAAAGAGAACAGAGAGGAGCCACAAGTGGGTTGCGGTGCAACTAGCCAGACCCGACGCGGAATTGGCCTTCTTGCGCGTTGTTCGCCCGGGAAGGTTTACGGAGCACTCGAGCGGGCTGCGTCGAGGCTGAGCCACTCGAAACGCGATCAAAGGGTGCATTCATAATCTGCAACGTATCGCGGTTTCGCCCCGCGCTGCTTTTGTAAACATCGAGCGTTAACGGCGCAGTTCCGCGGCGCGTGCTAAGAAGATGTATCCAGAGATGCCAGACGAAGCCCCGGATGCACCTCATTCGACAAAGGCAAACTGACACACATCCTCTTTTTCAATTCTCCAAAGCTGCCCCAAGTAATTTTGGATCGTGGGAGCCGAGAGAGGAAGGCTCACATTTGCCTTCTCGCTCTTGAACAATTGAAATCCGACCTTACATCAGGCATTTTTACTTTTCGACCTATGTATCATGTCAGTAGTAGTCAGCAGAGGCCAGCAATAGCCAGTAGCTGTGTTATATGTTGTCACCAGTAGCTAGCAGAGGCAAGCAGAGACCAGCAGAGGTTAGTAGGGACCAGCAATAGCCAGTAGCTGTGGTTATGTGTTGTTAGCAATTGTCAGGAGACGCCTGCTGTTGTCAGCAGTGGTCAGCAATAGCTAGTAGCTGTCGTTATATGTTGTCAACAGTTGTCAGGAGTCCTGTGCTGTTGTTAGTGATCAGCAGGGGCCAGAAGAGGCAAGCAGAGGTCAGCAGGGCCCAGTGAAATTACTCGGGGCAGCTTTGGAGGGTCCAAAAAGAGGGCATGTGTCAGTTTGCCTTTGTCGACTCTTCGAAACTCTACGAGCTCACGTACGCGTGATCTGACCCAGTGTGAGAAAGTGGAGTGAGGTGTCCCCGTTGCACCCGGTGCACCTGAGTTAGGTGTGGATGTATCTTCCATCAGCCGTGCGGGGCGTGTATTACGGAAAATACGCTTTGAAACGCGCCAGGGACTGAGGAGGGAAACGCGGAGGGGTAGGACGAAGTTTCTGAAGCCGACTCGGTTTGGCGAAGGCGTTGATGCGCCGCTCGTTAGGCGCTGTTAGCCGCCTTGCGACGGTATTATCTTATCGGTGTTTACGAAAGCGTCGGAGACGTACGACGTCCTCGCGCTCGGAGAGAAATCTTAGACGCCGAATGCACAAACTCGACCGACGACGCTCGCTATTATGGATTTGCACGCTGCGTTCACTGTTTCCAATGGAACGATACCGATAACGCCCGCGACTTGGCATTAATTCGAATCGGTGACTTCCTTTGGGCCTATCTTAACTTTCCAGGCGTGGAAGTTGGATACGATTCACTTTTTAACGAAGGAGAGATTGCTATTGGAAATTGATTTTTACACTAAACTTTGTCTTTAGAAGAAACTGCCGGAAAGAAGAAAGGTCAGTGACGAAAAATGGTCCTATCCATTGTCTAAATAAGCCCAGGATAAGGAAGAAACACTGCACCTTCTTGACTTGTGTCTTGAAAAATGAAACTTTGAATTTTTGAATTTTTGTAAATGAAAGAAAACTTTCTCTTTTCGAAAGAGACAAACCAACAATAGCTATAATCTAAACATATAGAGGAATGATTCTTAAAATGAACCCTAGACGCGATTCGTAAGTTGAACTAGGAGGATCACCCTTGACATTCTGTATTTTGTTACAAAATGAAGTCCATCATCCATAATGTGCCAACTTTCATAAGATACTTATCCATTAGAGGATTAGAGTGATTGACTAGGGATTGTAATTTCATCGAGGTGCAAAATTTAGTTCTAGGAAACGCCTCGAGGTATGTTTAGAGTAGACTTCAAAATTGATAGACACCATTGTTGCAGTTTCTACTGGGCGGCCATCCTCAGATGCAGACATCTGTCCCGGAAGTTCCCTTCGAACGCTTCAGCGATCAAAGAGGCGGAGGATGGATAAAAGACACAGGTCTAGCGCAGAAGAGATTTGAAATTTGCAGAAACTATTTAAACACAGAAATAATAATACGATCTTTGAGTCATAGTCGCTTTGTTTTAAGAATTCTCGATGGAAACTATGTCAGCGTGACCGATTCGAGATATTTATAATTAACGTTTGGTATCTTGACCATGATCGTGCTGTTTGTAAATACTTTCGTAATATTTTATGAATCATTCCTATCCGTTCCTGATATAAGCAATGATTATTGAAACTTTCTAACTCCGGCAAAGTATACCTCTTCTTTCGTACTTAAATATTTGTTTAATGTAAACTCGAAAATGCAATCTTATGAACCTTGAGCTGCCATAGGCTCATATCTGCTCCGAAAGCTTTTAAGTTTGCTTCGTTACGACCATTAGTCCAAATTGTATTTGCCATTGTGGTGCACCTTGTACAGAGATTTAGGATAAAATATTATTCGATCTCTACAGGCTCATAAATATTTACGACTGCAGTTTATAGGATTTCGTATTCGACGTATAGCTTGAATCAGCAGCCTAAGCAACGTTATGCACGGACCACGTTACAATCTATCGAGAAATTGTTAAGATACTCACCCCGTAGTATGTAATTTTGGTAATTCTGGTCAGCCTCGCTGCCAACCTTGATGAGGCAGGCAAGCCCGTCATTTTGCACAAACTCATGCACCAGGTCCTTGTCCTCCTGCAAAACCAAAGTTTATGGTAAATAGCGCCGGCTGCGAAATAGATACCTGCTACATCGTCGCGCGCGTATAATTTATTCCCCGGCGAATGGAGACTCCTAATCGATCGTTTGACGTTTCCAAATTTATGGCCATCTCGAAATTTGAAATGCTAAAACGTTTCGCGGCTCGGTCACGGGCGCACGATCGATAAATAAAATACTCTTCGAGCATCGTCGTGTTTACCGATGGCTATTATATCAGGGGGGAGGGCCAGGAATTTATTGTCCTTTCTTTCGGTGTTCGTGTTTGCTTGAATTGCATCCAGTCTGTTTATTTTACACTCGTGGATCGTGTCAGAAAAAAATTCGACGAGTTAGACTGTTATTTGAAGGAACATGGTTCGACAGAATTCAAACCAGCTAAATTCGTACGGTAATTAACACTAGATTTCCCAAGGAAGTCATTTTGACTGCTTTTTAATTTCAATTAGAAAAACAGTTATGTATATAATGACACAATTTCTTAGAATTTTGTGACTTTTTGCACAACATATAAATGCGTTTATTAATAATTGTCGTTACCTCCCCCTTCCTTCATTTCTGGTATATATATGTGTGTTATACCTATATTGCCCAAAAGCAGTCATTTTGACTGCTTGGGAAATTTTTAATAATCAAATGACTCTTATTGAATTGAGTTTTCTTATATGACCAGTTCAGCTCTGTCAGAAAAATATTTGACGAGTTAGACTGTTATTTGAAGAACCATGGTTCGACAAAATTCAGACGCGGATTGTGACCATCGTGCAAGACTTTCCTAAATTCGTACGGTAATTAAGGAAGTACGTATTCGCGAAAATGGGTGCGGGTTTTCCTCGACTTCGACGGTGGAATCGTATTAGTTTGACCACGTCTGTAAGTCGGTTACCGAAGGAACTCGTGACCATTTCCGAACACGACGTTCCTCGTCGTCGTTTCGAACGAGAACCGTCCAAGAAAGAACGAAACGCGTCACGTCCAGCAGAAACAAGCGGAAAGCCGATTACCGAGATCATCGGTTCCCCGACGTTCCGCTGGAAACGAACGTGGATAGGAGGAACGGGACGAGCGGAGTCGCTGATATCCGATCCCGGAGGAGCTCGCGGAGACGCGCGATTTATCTCGACGCTTCCACCTAAGCCAGCCGGAGGCCGGAAGAGGTAAATGGAATTAGTTATGCCGCTCCGGGCGCGAAGTCGCGGACATAATGGAAAATCTACCAAGTTTGATTAAACCCGCTCGTTTCCAGCGCGATGTTCGCGCGCGGCCCTTCGAACGCCCGTTGTTCCCGTAAAATAATAAATTTAACACGGACGAATCGTCGCGACAGACAAATCATCTCACCACCTATTTCCATCGAACTTCCTATTTTAAAGACATTTTCATAAATATGTTAAAAGATCAGAGATCAAAGATCTTGGAATATTTTCCACGGGACGAATTATTTCGAAATTTTTCTAACAGTAGAATATTTAATTTTTTTTATAGCAAGTAAACGAAGAGATCGAAGTGTTTTGAAAAAGTGTGAAAAATGAATTTTTGTTGGCTACTGAGTGTATTGAATATCAAAGAAATATAAGTAGCTAAAATGATTAAAATCAATGATGGATGAAAAGGGAATATTGAGATTTAAAATTGTGTATGCGATAAGAAGCTCGTTCGTGGCCTGGGCTCCTATGTGTAATCGAAATGGCGGAAGTTTACGCGAGATTTGAGCGCGGAATGTAGAGCCGATTAGCCCCGTCGGATTAAGAAACGAAATTGAACGTTGCTGCGACGATTTCCTGATAAATCCCGCCGACGATGGAGAGAGATTACGTTAGGGAACGAGGACCGGGTTGAACCACGGAGGGTCGAGGATCGGAGCTTGTAATTAATTTCGTAGCTAGCCCCGCTGATAATTGAAACGATAAGGTATCGCTCGAAGGAAGAATTCGAGGATTGTTTTCGGCGGACTTGTGCCCTTTGCCGTCCGATATAACGCACCAAACAGCAAACCAGCCGCTTATCTTTGCAATCGAGACGCAAGGAATCGCGGAAAGTATTTGATTATTATAAAAATTTTCGTGAAATTAACTGGCTCTGACATGTCTGCCCAATGCACACTGTTTCTACTTGTCCTGAATTTCAAGTCGCGCTCCACAGTAAATGATTCTCAAAATGAACACCAACGGTGATTCGTAAATTGAACATTTCTATGCCTCTCAATCTAGGGATTTAATTAAAAGATTCGAATCTTCTAATCAACATTTTTTTGAACCAACTGCTGATCCTCGAGTTACTGTATGCACGTTCTTTAGAACACTATATCGGCGTTATGAACAGCCACCGCCGCGTTTCAAATGAAATTCACGTGAGAAAAGTACAGTAATGTCTTTCGGGTTGAGATAAATTTTCTCCCCGGGTTGAGACAAAGTTATCTCCCCGCTTCTTGAAACTGCTGGCTGCTGGAGTTTCGAGCGTTATCTCCGATACGCGACCGACGGTGTCTCGGGTTACTAATGCGCGAATTACCAAAGTGGAACGGTAAAAGTTATTTTTCGTTTTAGATTTGCAATCACGATCGAATAATTTGCAAAATTTCGGTGTTTCGGAGTCCTTGGGCCAAGATAGAATCGATTAGAATTCGATGACGAAGCACCGGAGACTCTAATCAGACTAAAATGGGCTCTAATGAATTTGGTAACGTGCATCAACGTTTAGCAATGATTGGAAACGTATCAAGTGTTGGGAAATGGATTCCGTATGAACTGTCAGTCGCGAACTGTATCCAACGTGTGAATATTCATTCCTCGTTGCGAAACTGGCAAAGCACCCATTTTCCAAACCAAATTATTACCGGTGATGAGAAGCACGTTCTGTACAACAATTCGAAACACGAACTACGCTATGTCTAAGACCGGAACAAGATGTCACTGAACGTATAAAAGAACTTAATAATTTATTTTAAAGTAAATCAGTATCGAATTACAACAGGAAAAGATGAATTAGGAGATTCGATGGGATTCGTTTTCATTATTATAACGCTGAACCGACGGATAAAATGGCGCTGGAAAAAGTGGAGGTTATTGGGAGTTGATAACGCGTCCGCCATATTTTATCGGCTTTCCAACTACCATTTATTCCGAGTGTAGCAAAATCTTTTAATTAATAAAGAGTTCAACGGTACTCGTTCAAAGTTGGTAATGGAAAAGTTTCTCTATCCAATAAACCAGTCATTATTAGTCGACTATTATTCCATATTTTTTTTTCAAATTTTTCACAGTATTTTCATAATTGATACCATCCATTTCACTATTATCATCCTTATTACGATTAATTAAATTAGTAATAGTGAAATATCGTTTGCCTAATACGCTTACAATACGTTTAACGGATAACATTACTCGATGCGACGAGTAACAGGGTTAGCGTGAAGAATCCGGTAAACAGATTATCGACCATCGCGTTTGACTCCCGACCCCATTCATCACGTTTCTAATATAATTCTACAATAAACTCATCCATCACTTAGGAGCAACGACAGCTTCCGGTATAATAGGATTTCTTTCGCCGTGCAGTTTTCAACTTCGAACGAACGCCACGGGAAAGGACTTTTTCTCGCTCGGCTAATTGCGTGATTTAATTGTGTGGAAGAAAAAGAACGGTGAAAGCTCGGCCATGAATAAATACGCTCCTGCGGCGCGAGTTTGCTCCTCGTTTCGCGAGCAAACAAGAAACAAAAGCCACTTTTGCCCCGACAAAACTTGAAACGGATCGAGCGCTCGCGGTCAAATTCATTCTATTCATCGCCGAAAACGACGACGCGCGGACAGCGACCGTGTTTTCTCAAGTTATTGTTCCCGGATTCGGGAGTTCCGTCTCAAAATCCTCGACGATCATGAAATAATTTAATCTTGTTCAAAATTATTAATGAACTGATTGGTGGTTGGCAGTATTTATTAAAAATTACTTGCACTTTTAGCAAGCATGTCTCGTTCTCTAAATTCGGGGATACTAGGGTAATGATTCTTAAAATGATCATGTGATTCGTAAGTTGAACATTTCTATTCCTCTCAACAATGAAGCTCAACGATATCGATGTGTACAAGTATCCGTTGGTGTCGAAGTTAGGCTCCGCTGTACGATGTTCATTTTACGAATCACTGCTGCTAACAAATGTTTTGTGCCTCTTGATTTTTGTAACATGTCCTTCGAGAAATTACGCTTCGTAATTTTATAATTTACAGGCAGGATGAACTAAAATATTTACCCGCGAATAAATGAAAATTTGTTCTTGGGAACGCGTATCCTCCCCTAGCGTACGTGTCGCGTGTGAATATTCTGAGCTGTCGCGCGCAATGCCGGCGAAAATTATTGGAATGCAACGTGCACGCGTCGAGGAATAACGAATTTGCGAGACAAAGGGCCGCGGTTATCGAGATAACAAGGATAGAAAGGGACGAGGCTGGAGGATCTAGACTCGGGGGTGAGACCGAAGGAAGGAGAAAATGCACTCGCTCGAATCGCCATGCAAATATTTACTCGTCGAGCGAGTAGCTTCGCGTAAAAATAGCCTCTTCCCCGTCTCTGACTCTTTCACCCTCTGTTTCTCTCTCTCGCTCGTGGCATTTTCCTTCATGCTATCCTCTCTGGTACCCTTCCCCCCGACCCTCCTCCTATCATTCACTCTATCGTGGCCTTCCTATCGTTGTCCCGTTCGCGCACGTTTCTCTCGGGATCCCGCAGGTATCGCGAATTGTAAACTCACCTGAAAGATCTGCTTGAGGGAGAAGAGAGCTCGTCGCAGCTCGCGGCCCTCGCTGTTCAGCAATTTTTCTGCAACAGACAAGTAACACGCAACCATTTATTATAATAATACCAAACGGCCGCGGCGCATTGTTCGGTCCCGGGGTCCGATGGAACCCCGGACGAGCGGACTCCCCTTTTTATTAAGCTATCCCTCCCTCGCGCCTTTTTCGAACAAGGATACTCCAAGGTTCGCGTCGCCAACGAGACACGGTCCCGTTTATGGCTGGGTTTCATTATTATCGCCGCGGTGATTACACGCTGGATGTACGAGGACTGCTCTCGATGAGCCAGGATGCAAACGAGAGCCAGGCCACTGTTGAATCCATGATTTTTACAACTTTGGTCACCTCTGGTCCTTTAACGCGTTCACAATCATTTTCACGGTTATTAAAAATTTTTCTTAGTAGCTATTTTCTCAGCTAAAATTCAGGAATCCTATTCAAAATTTGACGTTTCAGATTGGAAATTAATTCTGCTGGTTCTATGGTGAAAAGTCCTGTCACTCACACGTGTTAAAATGAATCGTTTTTGAAGCCACGAATTTTAAAATTTACAGTGGGAGTCTTTAAGCTAAACATACATAGGATTAGAATTTTAAATCTGAGAAAGGTATTAACCCCTTAACGTTCATGCCCGAGTCTGACTGCTTCGAAAACAATATTTGTTTAGTTCAACGGTTTAAGGGATGATAATATTTGTTTTTCTTGAAATTACACGTTAGATACAACATTGTAATTAACAAAAACCGTATTTTTAGAAAGAAATCCAATAAAGAAAACTGATCATTGTTGGTTGACCCGAAAAATATGAGCGTTAAGGGGTTACATGGTAGATTCCAGAAAAGGATATCATCCAACAGAAAACTAAAAGATTCTCAACCTTTATAAATTTAATTGTCGTCATTACCAGACTGATTTAACCCTTCAGTGAACTCTCAATCTCAATTCTTTTACTTAATGTTGATTTTTACCAAATTGTTAAATGGAAATCAATTTTCCTTCAAAACATTTAAAAAATAATGACCCAATGGAGGATTACATAAATTTTCAAATAATTACAGTAACATATATAAAACAATTATTAGTTAAACTTGTGGAGAACTGTAGCAGCCCCAATAATCCACTTAAGGGTTAAAAAATGTTGACTACTTTGATAAAAATAGTCTTTTCTCTTTCTTTCTCGAATACACAGCGGAAGTGATAACACTGACGGGTGAAATACCAAGCAGAACAAAAGGGCGTCCGTTTTCGGGGACGTAATTGAAACTCCAAACACAATTAAGAAAGAAGCTCCTGCAAGAAGGATTGTGTTTGAAGAAAAGCTGGATGGTATCGAGCATGTTCTCCCTATAGATCAAGAGAACTACTCCCATTGTACGAACTACTCTCATCAAACGTAAAGTGCACTTATGCTTATCGGGAGAAAAATTATTTTCTACCACGAACCCGTAGTAATTGGGGTTTCTTGTAATAAATTTCTTTAATTAACCGCGTTCGTTATTCCTGCGGCGAAACGAATGTATCTTAGACGTTTGTATACAGCGATTGTTCAATAATTTGCTTACAATGTGCTGAATTTAGCTCACAATATAAAACACAAATATTACAAAATATTATGCAGTCTACGCTTATGAAATTCGATAATCGTGATACTGGAAACATATTTTTCTTCGACCTGAGTTTAGTCAATAAAATTATGATCATAAACGGTATATTTAATTATTCTCGTATAACGGAAATATCATCGAAGAATATATTATTGAGTGCAAAAAAATCGTAAGTTGCTCCAGCGACAGCGTAGAAAATAGATGCGCCTGGTCGTTTCGATAAATTCCCATTCCCATTAAAGTTCTCAATTTATTATAACGTCGCAGCGTAGTCGGGCTAGTATGCATTACAGAAATGTCACAGTACGGTTTGCTGTTATTTTCAGATTATTCGGTTCAAATATAGGATACTTAATTATACAAATACGTCATCGGTGAACCGCAAAAACCGAATCCTAGAAATCGCACAAACACGAAACGCGACCGTTATATCATTAATTTAAAATAACGGGAAATCAGTTAGCGCAGGATCAAGATTGATCTATTCTCTGGCTCTGTACGCTACATCCGTGCTGTGTGAACCAAGTGAAATCGCGCTTACAAAGGAAGGATTCAACTTGTCCTCCGATTTCAACGTGATGTTACAGGGTGGCAGAGCGCAGGTTCTATATTCGATATCGACATTTAAGAAACACACGATTTGGACTAGAAATCTAAGAATTTAAAAGCAATTAATATTAAGATTGTTAATCGTGATAAGGAAATTTTTATATAATTTTATATTATATTACAACTCTGCAAATGGCATAAATAAAAATCTTTATCCCAAAAGTATACTGAATTTTATATATTTTTGCATGTTAGAGAAGCTTGAAGAAATATGACTAACAGTCCGGTACATTTGCACATAAATAAATAGCGTCAATTACGAGATAATTCCTGGTATGACGTAGATGGCTTTAAATACGCTTTTCTTCTAATCAATTTCATTTGCAGCCGCAATAATGGTACCGAATGGCACCAACGGTAATCATGCATGCATCAAAGAATGGAAACATTCGGTAAATGGTCCGAACGTACCATTCATCTTCAACGAATGGAAGAATACTTTTGACAGCAGGTTTCCAGATGCCGTTACCGAATACTCTACGAGAACGTGCTACTTTTATCAACGAGTATACCATTAGATCGGTCCCATCATTATCTAGAAACGTCTATTTATTGTTAGTTTCAGTCCGATTCTCTTTCCTCCTCTCCCACATTAGACGCTGATGACGTCCCTCTATCGTTTAACGACTTTTTGTTAAATCGTCAAACGAACTGTCTCGGGTTTCTTACGTTCTAACGGTGTCTCGAAAGTACCTCAACCGCCTGCGTTCAAAGCTGCTGCAGCGAACAAGCCACAAGCCACCCGGAAGTTCGCTCGGCGTAGGAAGATCAGGAACAGCTAAGCACTGGCACTGCTTTTGTTTCTGACGTTAGACCTTGTCGACACCGCCATAGGAACTCGTTAATTATCAGCCGAGACTTTACGTCCGATTACATTACACGCCAGACTTCCGAGAACGCTTTCCATCTTTTAAAACGATTGTAAATGCTAAAAAAGTACAACTAAAACTCTGTAATACTCTTATATGCAGTAGAATTGAAATCGATGTTCGAAAGACAGAGTGTACAATTCGTTGGTTACTTGATAAATTATTTAGAAATTAGTAAATATATATTCGCTAATAATATAAACGTTCCAGATCGAATTAACGATTGAAGAGTCCGAGGTATTCGTACGAGAAAACCGAGAGGGAGGATACGAGGAACGTCGATTCAAGTTAATCACCGATCGATCCAGCTTAAATGATCTGGAATTTCGTAAGGAAATCCACAGTCGACGATTTCATATAGGGGGATAATAACTCTCCGTCCCATTTTTCTCCGCTAAGATCATTTATCGGCGCTAATTAGAGGAAAACCGGTAATTAAGTCCGCGATTAATTTTACACGACGAATTTTCGTCGGTTGGCATTCACCGTTACGCTTCTATTATTCCCGGTCCCTTTCCTCCCGGTTTCTGTTCCATCCGTCTCTCTCTCTTTCTTTCTTTCCCTCGTTCTATCATTCTTTTTCAATCGCGGCTCGACTGTATTACTAATAATTGAATTCCATTTCACCAGCGGCGCACTAAATTCAATTTCCCGAGGCTCAGCGGTCGCGTCGAGATTTTCCAGCCTGCTGGAAATTCAGAGAAGGAGAGAAACGGAGAACAGGGCGCAGGAGAAAGATAGACGGACCGTTACTCGACATTCGCCCAGCGAAAAATCGGAAAATGCATTATCGCCGGGAACTCGAAGAAGTGCGCGCGAAACGTCGCGTCGTTAAATAAGGGAAAGAAAACCGGAAACCGTCCGGAGTCAATTTTACGCGACACATCGATAGAGGAGTTCCGATCGTGCTTCTGAATACACGCTCGATCGAGCATCGAGCCCTTTGAATGTTGGTAATTGCTTCGTAACGGTGTCAATGGAGGCGAACAATTTCGTTTCTAATTCATTGAACATTGTGCTGAAACTGGACCAGAGTCCGTTCCGGCTGTCGCGTCGTGAATTTGGCGAATTCTGCTGTAAGCCTTTGGAAAAATCCATCTTCTTTTACGTCCTCCTGAAGAATATGTTTTGATCCTACTTTCAGTCCGCGAAAATGGTAAAAAATATTCTTAAAATCGACTCTTTCTTTTTATCTTAGTCTCTGCTACAAACTAATTTTAATTAATTCTAAATATGCACAATGGCGAATTATTAAAAATTCTGATAGAAAGAGTATTATAGCATTTGCCCAAAAACGATTTCTATAACCGTTAATCCATACGATTTCTAATTACGTATAATTTCATGGCCACTAATCTTGAACCTTGAACGTGCTCAATGATTTGAAATTAAGATCTGTTTTATATCAACCGTGAGCTGTTCGTGTAATTAAGATAAACGAAATCATAAAACGTTTTCGATATCAAATTCAAGATATGCGCGACAGAAGAAACAGCCACCGTTTCCGTTCTTCGAAATGCCTTTTATTTCTTGCGAGAGAATTTTATTTCATCCGCGATAGTAATGCGCTGTATAGAAGCAATTTGACGAAAGACGAATGTCATTTTCATTTTACTGGTCTTCGGGAAGCCACATGGCGACGCATGCGAACGATCGACGATGACTTTATAAATTATTAAGTGGACGCGACTAACTGCGAAAAGGCCGAAAAAATTTCATGATTGTCGATTCAGCGTTCTGCTCAGAATATATCGTACGGTACGTGGACCGAAATGATGACGATAAAATAACGAGATGTATATTCGACTTCCGTTACGATAAATCGAATCGTCGCCGGGATTGGTCACGCGCGAGGGGAAACCGTAAAACAACCAAAAACTTATCGTCGAATCTATGGAACGACTGTAAGACTGCAGACTTTCGCGCAATATAAATTTAAATGCATATTATATTAACTTAAATGTCAATTATTTATTACTTGCATTGTACTTTATTACATCCTCTAGACTTAGACGAATAATACAGTCAATTAAGAGACGATTAAAACTGGAAAAAAATGCTGAACAAAAAGACCAGGAAAAAGTAGACCACGAACCTTGAGGTCTCGTGTTTTTCTGAAACCCCCAGGCGACTATCCAAACGAGCTAATTTCCATACTCGCGAGTCGACGCGATTCGCAAGGACGCGTCGCTACGTTCAAGGATTTCGATTTCGACAATTTATCGCTGCTAGTCGCCGATTATGCACATCGTAGATAATATCAAACCGCGCGTAATCGACGAGCATACGTTCCGTCGAATATTCCCGAATGTGTTAAAAAATAACGGAACGTCGAACTCGATTGCAAAAGAGGAAGAAATGGAGGATTAATATTGGTCTCCGCAAAAATGTTCGCGATTTGCATATACATACGTGAGACCGAGCGTTCCTCGATCTCGGAAATTTCTGCGAATTCTTGTCGAAAATACGGTAGCGAACGCGCGTAATTTATTTACGTAGCCACGTGGTTACGGTGTTCCATAAATTCTTTAATTTCAAACGGAGAAACAACATAATGTGTTCTTTGTAAATTTGTAGCGTATTTTGTAAAAAAGAGAGACTATTTTCGACGTTCTTCGCCTAGATTTCAGAACAAAAATCGATTTGTAGAATACTACATCGATGCATTTATAAATCAAGATAGATAAATAAAGATTTTTCTTTACTTTTAAGAATTATATTGCCAAGTTTGTTGTCAATAATTGTTGAAGATGTGTATAACTTTGCAGAATTTACGACAGAGCTAATATAAATTTTAGAGATATTCAGAAACTAAGATACCACATCAGAAGATAAAGATATACATTCACATATAAATGTATATATTTTCTTTAAGCTTTCTGTATTATAAGAATAAAGTAATAATATATAGTATTGTTGTACGTGATTCGAACAGCAAACCCCGCCATTATGGTACCATTAATACCATTACCGACACGCAATCATACGAATCTCCTATAAATGCGCACTTATAATTTCACGACTACAATTTAACATATAGACAATATACAATGCATTACAATATACAGGCTAATAATAAGCAATAATCGATGTTACAGCTTCGATCGGTGCAACAATAGCTTCTACAACAATGGCATACGACGATGCTATTACTCATTCTAACAGAAAATGCTTTATGTTACCCAAACAGTTAGTATATCTTATTACCTTTACGTATAAATATTACTTCGTCTAAAAGAGGTAGAAATGAAATCAAACTACGAATTTTGCAATTTGTCAAAAGAAATGCAATTGCATATCAGCGAACAGAGATTGGAACTTTGAAAATGTACGTTGCAACGTAGAAGTACCCACGGATGCCTTCGGAATTTGAATTCAACTTTGAACGATAATGCGTGGTTTTGATCGAGTTCGTACGGAAAACGAAAACCGTGCACGTAGCTCGTTCGGAATTAGAAAGCGATCCGTACGTAATTTCACGAGCGTCGTTCGGGAAGGAAGGTGTATCCGCGCAGCAGATGATGACTGCAATCTTAAGCCACTATTAAGTAATATCTTCCGCTAAAGACCGCGTCTGCACGGTGTTTCTCGGTTCTCCTGTTTGCGGCAATCGACGTCTGGTCTATGAACGAACGATCAGCAATTTCACAGAAGAGACTCTTCCTTACTAACCGGCTGATTAAGTTCGCTACTTATCTACTTACATTCCCGCCGACGGATTTTCTCATTTTTCCATTTCGCGGTAACTGACATTCACGGGAATACATAGTAGCGAGTCTCTCGGTTATCGGTTAATCGAGTACTGGGCTCTGAGACTACAATTTACAACTGTGGTATTCGTTTCAATTACGTCAAAGTTGTTCTCGTTAATATCGATTCGTTGAATTCGCCACGCAAAAGGTTATTTGAAGAAAGTCTCAAAGCATTAAACACCCCTCTAAAAAATTTGTATACCCGAGATTTAGGAGTTCTTAAACCAGTATATAAATTTTTTTCCAGGTACAGTAATGATTCGTAAAATGAACATCGTTCCAAGGTTGAAATTTTGTAATGTCGTCTTTTAAGTTTCGCTGATTTCAAGGAGGATGTCCTCGGTTGGAAGAGATAGAAACGTTCAACTTACGAATCATGAGGTTCATTTTAAGAATCATCGCTGTATTTATTTTCTCGACATAATTTCTTCTGTCCGTTGAAAACGAAGGCACTGGTACGAACGGGAGCCAGTCTAGTAATTGCCTTTGGCGCATCCTTTCGCGGGCCCATCGTCGTAACATCGAAAAACGAGATCCGCGAGCGAGACGCTCCCCCTCCGTTGCAGATGCAAATGAACCTACGCGGGTACAAACAGCCTCCGCCGCAAAAGGGCCGTAGCCGTGGCGGCCTCGCCGTAGAAACATACCGTTTGGCCGCGAAAAAGAATATCGTTTTCATTCATGCGCGGTGTTATCCGACCGGGCGCGTGTTTCTTTCGTTCGCGCGGCCACGCCCTTGTTGCTCGTCGAGTCACGGTCTGCGGAACCCAATTCGCGACTACCTTTCGCGGAAAAGGAGGCCCGCGTGACCGCATAATCGACCGCTATCACGCGATCTTTAAATGCATTATGCATGCCCGGTTGTTGCGGCCGAGAGGCGAGGAGGCAAAGAGCGAAACAGAGACGGGGCGTACGCGAGCAGAGGTAATTAGGAATCGCTGTAGGGGCCTTATACAAGACGAAAGAGTCGGAATCAAACGTAGTGGGGACAGAGAGAGAGAGAGAGGGAGCGAGACGAGCAAGAATGTCCGATACGGAAGCAACGAGAGGGAGCAAGAGAGAGGCGAAAGGACCCATCTTCTAAGAATAGCGGTCCCAAGGCCCTCGGGCCCTTGGCCCCTTCGTAATCAGTGACCATATAAGCAGAAGCCTCTCTCTTCTTTTCCCTCTCGTGCTGGTCCCTCCTCTCTGTTCGCGACGTTGAGCAAGCTCACCGACTCGTAACACCGGCCGCTGCAACTCCGCGGAACCTCTTTCATTCAGTTTCGAAAATATTGCCACACCGAAAATATAGAAAATTGAGGAGACAATGGTCCCTCTCTGTGGAGCTTTTCAAGCCTTTCAACTGTTTCTTCGTGACTCGAGAACCATCCTTAGAAATTGGTACACTATGTTGAGAATTAATTTCACGGCGATCTTTGTTAAGGAATTGTAGAAAGGGAGAGGAGTATTTCGTTCTGGGTCTCTGCTCACTGATGCATTGAATGGTTGGTCGAGTACTTGCGAGAGAGACGAGAGCATAGCCCTCTGCTAGCCAACGCGAGAACTGTCACCACAGTACACTTTCTGCGAATGTTTAAAGCTATCACAGCTTTTGAATCGATCTAAATTATGTAAATTACATTTCCATTCGATCTTTTACTGGCCCAAAAAAACGCCACTAACCTGCGCGGCTGCCACATTTTAAACAAAATTACCGATATCACGGTACATGTTTGACCATTTTTATGTTTCACGTTTGAACAAAATCGGCCAGGAAATAACTCGGCGAACATCGTGCGTCGGATAGTTTTTAACGCGCGGCCCGGAAATCGCGCCGGAGCGAGAATTTCTTCAGCTGCGAGGCGCCTAATGAGGAAAGGCGAGTTTTAATTGGACAGTTTCCGTCGGAGGTGGCAAGATACCAACGCAACAGCATGAAAAAAAAAATATTCCCTGATAGCCGCCCGCGGCGCTCGAAACAAAATCGCACGCAAAAGCTCGAGGTGTCGGCTGCGTTACGCTTCGCGTGATCTCGAGCCGCAGCATGATCGCTGCTCGCGTAAACGACTATGCAGTTACCAACGCCCGTGATTACGGGAAGGCAAGGTTTTAATTAATCGTGTACGGCTGCAAAGTGCAATAATTTTCGTGTTCGAGCCGACTTCGGAGCGAACGATCCTAAACGCGATGTTTACGAGACTTTTCGGAAAAATCAACGACAGAGAGATTCTCCCAATGTTCTGTAACGACACGGTAATGGAAAGTAGACGCAAACAGGTTGTGGAAAACGTTTTCAGAAAATTTGAAGCTCGCTCGAAGTAACAGGAAACTGTTTAAAGGAAGACGGGGATAAATTATGAAAATTCGTTTCGGAAAGACTGAACGAAGTAAGAAAGATCGTAAGAGATACCGATGGGAAGTAGGATAAATAAATTGAATATCCTGATTGCAAAAATATTGAGGAAAGTTAAAGTACACGAGGGGATACGTATATAATTAAGAGATTTTAGATCTTATTTCGAGACCAGAATTTTCAGGATCATTCTCTTCCCAGGATGTAGGGTATTTGTCTGATCGACGCAAACATTTTCGACACACGTGGCGACACTCGTCTATCTGGAAGTACACGAAGGAAACGCGTAAGGTGGAATCTATTACAAGGCCGAACGAACTCGACTGCGGATGCTGAGGGTGCGCGAAATCCGATTCCGCGTGTCGCGCGATGCGTGCAAAACCGCTGCGCCTTGCTCTGGAAACGTTAAACGAAAAATATTCGTTCTTACCGCGTGAAAATCCCGTTGCAACAAAACAGAGATTTTCGAAAAATTAAATTTCACTCCACGTCGTGGTGCAATAAATTAGAAAGAAATTTATGCAACTATCGTTAACCCATGTTTCTCTCTATTAGTTCGGATAATTTAATCGCGATCAATATTTATCTGGTCGATTATCGACGATCTCGCGTGGCACGGCCTGATGTCTGGTCGTTCGCGTTCGCGTAACGTTTGCCCACGAAATTTGGAGGACGCGCGGAAATTCTGTGGCCTTGCCCGACAGGCTGAGTCGCGCGGAACGTTTATTAACGAGCATATTACTAATAACGGAATCGAGAATCGCACGGGCGGAACTGGCGTCGCTCCGAGGCGAAATTAAAACGGGCGAATCGTTATCCCGCGAGGCGAATTTATCCGTTATGCGTGCCTCCCGACTTTTCCCACGCGATGACGTAACGATTGATCGAATAAACATTTTATTATTTTAGTTAGAAGACATTCTTCCTTTTGCAGCAATGAATATATTTGAATACGTTTCGATCCTAGCTTTCAGCTCTCTTTAGAGGAATGTAACACGTATCTTAAAAAAAAAAAGAAAATATAAAAGAAAAATAACTTTAATTAGAATATCAATAGAGTATCAATAAATGTAGAAATTTGTATAACAGAAAAATAGTGAGATCGAAACGTTGGATTAAATAAATATATTAAAATATAGATAGAATATTTCTTTCCTATGTGTTAATGAAAAGGCACAAAAATGGATCATATTTTTCAATTAACCATTCAAGATAAGTAAATATATAAAATGATCATAAAAAAAATCTCTTTTAATCGTTGCCTAAATTAAATCCCGAATGAATCGTACAGTCGCGTGTACAAATAATACGCCTCTGAGAATATGAGAAACAGTCAAGGTGCAAGCACACCGGGGAATTCAAAATTAAGTTTGTAAACTGCGTGAGATACAACGTTGTTCCTTGATTGGAAGTAAAACAATTTTAACAGCAAGAGAACTTCCCTTCGGGAAACTCTATGTACGTTTGCCGATAACAAAGGCGTAAACATCGATGATTTTCCAAGGAAAGTAAATTCAAATACGAAAGAACCGACAGACTAAACACCCGGGAGGCAAAACTTCCAAACTTCGAAGGTAAACCTGACGTTAGAACTCGTTGCTCGGGGGAAACTTCGAATTCGTAAACAAAAACAGTTAAAGAACGAATGGAAAATTTAAGTATCGACCCGAGACGGAGCCGGCGAGCGTGGGGATCGCGATTTAATCTGCTCGCGCGTAAAAAATCAACGTTGCGTCGCAAATTAAGGAGGCAAATAGTCTCGAAGACCTTCACGCTTCGGTCCTAACTTTACGACCTGCTGAACATCATAAATGGAGATTCTTGGATATTCGATCACCGCGTGTGCGGAGACCAGACAATGGGTAATTTCAAGCTTCAATCGTTGCAGGTTGATCTTCGGAAATTCGAGGACAATGGATAAAAGAGAGAATCAGGAGTCTCCACTTTTCGTTTGAACAATAATTACGAATATCACGAAATCAAAAATAAAATGGAAAATTCCTTCAAATAATAACGACAAAAGGATTTGGTCGACAACTCTTATACCGTAAATTTAAAATTTTAAATCAACTTTTCAGACATTCTGCACACAGTTTTTTAATATCTTCGTTATCGATGGAATCTTTCAGGAAAGGTAAAAGAAGGGAAATCGACATTTCGATGCGAAATTATCCGATCGCCCGTCTGATAATTCGCTGGTTGAAGAGGGGAAAAAGCAATCTTCCGATAAAATATAAACGCAGCGAGGAAGCTACGAGCGGAAAAATATACGGAATAAGCGGAACGAAGGACCGGAAGATTTCGCGAGGACAGAGGTACACGAAGAACCGTTAAAATATGTAAAACGGCACGGTCCACATCGGCCTCCGCGCCTACCTCCGGCCCTTTACGTCCTGTTCTTTTTTCTGGACCTTCGATCATCTCCTCCACCATCTTCGCGGGGTTCAATGAACGGCTATGGCCCGCAGGTGAATTCTGCGAAGGGCCAGACGAACGGATTTCGTGTTCGATTTGCCCGGAGAGGAACGTCGACCGCTCGAAAGCTGTTCCGCGTCGAAGCAGCCACCGATCTTTGTCAATCTTGCATTATTTTTTAATAAGTTGGCAATTTAACACTTTGACACCCACTGCGGAATATTAAATTTCCCATTACGTAATTGGAAAAATTAATTTTCAAGATGCTCAGGGAAATAAAATGATTAAAGATTTAAAGAAGAAAAATGGGGCTCCTCGAAAGGAATTTTTGAAATTCGTTCTCCAGTCTACAATTTATTTTGCTGTAATATAATTATCGAAAACGTGCGTTTAATTCGTGTGGTTATATGTATATTAATAAGTTATTCGTATCTTTTCCCTTGGCCATCAGCGACAGTGCCATTTTGCTCATCATCCCCTTCGCGAAAGTTCGTAAGTGTGGCGACGACATATTATACAACAGCTTAATCGGTTTTAATTACTTGTCATCTGCTTGACTTTTCTCGGCGGACGCATATGTAATTAGAGGCAACTCGACGGCCGATTCCAGACGTAATAACAAGCCGAGCTCGTGCACTCTATCGCACAATTTACCATATGCATAATTACTATCGTTCTTGCAATCTCTTTTAAGAAGGGAAAATCTCTGGTTAAATTACATTCTTTACGTGTCAACGGACCTCGTGAAACATTTAAATTCCACCTCAACGTTTTCGTGGCGACTCTAAAGATCTTCACCAATGTAGCAATACCAAACGAATAACCTTTTCCTTATCGTGGATCTCTAACAATAAGTAGTGCATTGACATTCTACGTGTATAGACGTATTTAACATGGCAATTAACATTAAATATCAAGGACCGTTTATATCGACATTTTTGTAACAACGCCAAATGCAGTGGATAATTCCCAGCGACATTGCTGGTATTTTTAATCGAAAAACAAAAACACAATACTCTTGAAACCCAATTTAAGGCAGTGTTCTCTGAAATAGAAAAGGAATTCAACCCTTAAAAATTTTATAATCTAAAGAGGGTGCAAGAAAATGTTTACTATTTTAAGCTTACTAAAAAATTTGAAAATAACAAATCCCAACTGATTTTGGTGATTACAATATCACCGAGGAAAAGTACACTGGTTATTTAAAAGCAATTTTCAAGTTCGAAAGTTTGGAAATCGTCGCACGTTCGCTCGACGGGAGTTTAATTTCGCGGATGCACACGCGCGATGCAACGAGATTGAACTCCCTCCAATACGAGGACAATCGCGATTACAGTTAGTTAGATCAGTTACACTTGTGCAAGCAACAGACTACGGTGTATTACGGGGCACGAAAGCGACGCAGTCACGCTCGCGACCGAAACAACGAACGCGTCGCGATAAAATTCACGCCGGAACTTTTTATCGGGCATCAGCGTTTCGTACGGACTACATACGTTGGCCAACAGGGGCACCATCCTGTTAAATAAAGGAACGGAGCAACGAGGAGAATAATCCACCATTGTGTCTTAAATTTTCCCGAGAGCGGAATCTGCTTAACCGAATTTCGTTTGCGAAAGCAGATTATGTTCCAGCGATCGGGGGAACTCGATGGCCCGGACAAAGAAAAACAAATTTCACGTCTCGACGACAGAATCTCTTCGGGAAAAGAATAAACATCGATAACTCTCCCGTCGAAATCGCGCCTCCCTTTGGAAAGACTCGTGGGGGCGAACAACCCCTAACACGACGGATCATTTATTACTTTTTGCGTCATCGAATCTCTCCCCCCTCCTCTATCTTCCCTGCTATCGCGGGATTGACAAAATAAGATGTTTCGCCCGGTACTCTTTATCGCCGCGCGGCGATCAATCTCTTTTTATCAGAAAAAGGCGGCGAGTGTTTCGCCGCGTGAGTGGCCGTTACATTTTCGTCGACAGGGGAAAAACGACCAGCCCATTTTCGCGACGATTTCGTGGAAAATCACGTCGCGTGCCGTGCCCCAACCACCCGCGATTCAATTTTCCCGTAATATTCTGATTTAACGGGGCCGACCGCCTCGAGGAAAGCCGTTCCGAGCGAGCGACGTCTTCGAGGTTCGAGGCTTTCGACGCTCGAGGACTCCCGGGGATAATTGCAACCGGGACCGCAAAAATATTGTCCGCCGTTTGAGTGCGTCGGTTTAATTGCTCGATGAAATTGGTAATTCCGGAGGGGACGAGGACGTCGTGACGTAACCGCTTTTCCAATTACCGTGCGTTCACAACAAGGTGTATTGTTAAGTGGCCATCGACCTTCGACGACCCACTTTTCGCCGTACGCAAATTAACCCTAGAAAGACCAAGGAGGGGTCCACTCTAACAGTCGGGTAATTTTAAAACCAAACTGTTCTCTGGATATTTTTATATTTAACATTTTACGTAGGGTCAGTTGCCCTGATATGGAACACTTTTCATAAAAAGTTAAATATTATGAATTTATAGGACATTTTATGCTCTTTTGACTGGCGAAAGTCAAGTTTAAATTATAATAACGGTTTGGGAAATGTTTACTTATTTTACTGAGGTCCTCATTTTCCATATTAGGCTCATAGTGTTCATAATATGCAATATTATATTTATATTTGAAGAAATAATCGAGCCAACACAAAGCTGATGCATTTACCTTATTATATATAATATTAGATCAAAAACTCAGACTGCGATATTTTCTTAAGAAATGACAATCGTAATCAATACTGCGATAATTGCTTTAACATTGCGGTGTTCTAAATTAGGAACGTATTCCATATTAGGGCAACTGACCCTTTATTCCAATATTAGCTGTATCTAATTTTCTCTTAAAGAGGGAATTTTTCAGGAATCTGGATAAAGAATTTTGTTTATGTCTTTTGAAACCTTGGACGTCTGCAATTTGACGAAATTCGTAAAAATGACACCAGAAAGTTTTCTAACGAATTTGAATAAACAATTCTAATGAGCTAGAAATAACAAATTTGACAGATTTAGATCACGAGAACGAGTAGATTAGACTATCCGTCAGTTAGGAAATCGTTCATGAACTGTCAGACCGCTCGGCTAAGATAGAATAGCACAACGTCATGCATAAATCACATGCGACGTGCAATGCCTAATAAGACCTCTTTCAATAATTGATGCAATTAGTTACTCAGGAAATTGGCATAAGATTGACTTGTTGATCTCTCATTAAGAAAAATAAGGAGTGGTCGAGCATTATGTATAAACAGTTTAGTAGAATCAGTTATACTCGGTTTGTACTTGAGAATCGATGGAGTACAAAAATGGCTAGAACTCGAGAAGCTGGTCAAATAGGGCATTTATATTCTTCTATCCTCTGTGTGTCCAAGAAACGGAGGAAATTATTTTATCATCTTTCGATAATTCTTGTACTTCAAACTACCACTTCTGTTCGAAAACTAGGGTTAATAACGTTGAAGACTATGTTCGTACGGACTCGTACTAATTACAAGTATTTCACAAACTAAAATTTACGTGTATTGGTCGAATTGGTTCTTTTCTAACATGCAAAGCTACCATCGCTCATAGAATACTCGTTTCTTAAAGGTCGTTTTTCGAAGGCAATTATAACGTTGGTGGGCTCGAAGAGCCTTCATTTACCCCTTCCTATTCCTTGGTCATTAACGTAACGGCACGTGGATTAGTTTTTCTAGGGTTAAACGAAATCTCCCGCCGTTAATACGGAACAAGATCCGCCTTCGTAGACCTAAATTCGGTCGCTGAATCGATGAAAAACAAACTGCTTCGCGGTCAACGGGTACAGTTTTTATTAGGCATCGCGCCGTTAACCATCACCCGTCACGGTGATTAATGGCCTATGGCTCCTTAGCGAACCACTAGATCGATTTTTGTCGCGGCTACACTGTTCTGCACTTTATACAGTGATCATTACTCCATGCGACGTTTTCATCGAAAGAATTATCGCGAACACTAATTCTACATTAAAGCTTTTTTTCCACGTTGAAACCGTGACTCGTCTTTGATACGCGGTAGTCTTCTTTCCTCCTCCTTTCAGCCTACGGCAACGTTTCACGATGAAACGAAACATGGAATTTTTGAAAATCGTACCGATTCGATGACACTCAATTAAACGATAGCAGAAACACTTTTGCAACTCGAGGCTTCGAGCGCCGCTGTTGCCGAGTTAATTTGTAATTCAATAGTTTTGTTTCGAGCAAGTATAACCGCCGTTTCCGACGTTCTATATTGAATATTCATAGTGAAATGAATATTTAATTCGAAAAGAAAACTTTAATTAGATTAATTATACGCCGCACGAAAATCGTTTCCAGAACCCCGGCGACGACCTCTAATTAATGTTATTCGATATTTTTAATTAGCCTGTCATCGCCAACTGCTCGCATTAATACCAAAAATTTTTAATTAGTATCTATATTACTATTATAATAACCGAATAATTTTATTTCGCGCGATTGCTATTCAGAAACCTCGAACGTATTTTGATAACTATGATAATTATTATTCTGGACGGTGGATAACAGAATTTGATGGGATTTGGAACAAACTAATTTTCGCAAAATCTCATTTCTGGCAATGTTTCGACGATGGAATTGTAGCTAACGTGAAATTGCAATTTTAATCAAATGTTACAAATTCGTCAAATTTTATTTGAATAATGGCGAAATGCTTTAAAGGAGACGATATATGGTAAGCTCTGAAGAAATGGTTGCCATATGCAGTTGCATACAGTATTAACTCTGGAATACTATAGTGGGTTTCAAACTTACCACTTAACTAAACTACCTTAATATATTTTTGTATAGAGCAGAGTTGCAAATTAATTGGTATGCAAAGTATCGATGACCTGATGTTTTCATTTAAACAAAAATTACAACTTAAAATAGCGTAACTTTGTTTTAAGTAGACTTTCAATACGACCATAAATTACGAAAACTCAATCGAAGACTCAAGAATTAACCCTTTGCTCTCGTATGTCACCATATAGTCGCCGTCCTACATTTTATTATTATACACATATTTACATTACTATTTCATTCTAGGGACCCTTGTTACAATGTTTTGCATATATAAAATAAAATAAATAAATAAAAGAGAAAAGATTTTACCTCTTTTTGTCCTGGCTAATTGGTTTCATTCCCGAGGTCATTTGTTCATAAAAAAATCATCAAAGTAAAATAAAAAATACAAGATTGTGTTTTCGAGGGGAATATTGAAACTATATTTCATAAATTCATAAAGGCTGGTAATAAAAAATATACCGAAGCCTCATATTTTATGTAGTGATACTAATTAAGTATTTCATGTTTTATTATGCCTCGTAATAATGAAATATTTTTTTCTTCCCATTCATTTTCTAATTAAATTATATCACACAATTACTGTGTCATTTTTAAATGCAATTCGTTGCATCGAAGTGGTGAAAATAATTTTGACAGCTTTTCCGTGCAAATCACTGTGTGTCATTACGTACCAACCCCATCGAAAAGATGAACACATCATCGTTCGATAGCAAAAGAGCCAAGGGAAACTCGACTAGCGGGGATCGCAGATCGAGTGAACGATACAGGGGCCGCGCGACGAGAGGAATTCTTGGGGCGTGCATCGTTGGAAACGTGGCGGTAAGAAGTAGATTTGACCCAACGATGCCGGCTGGGGGTCGAGGAATCGTCGTGTCAGACGATACGTCGAAGTGGATCGTGAGAGGCCCGGGCGGTTAGATTCGAATCAACGATCCGATACTCACCTATGATGGTGTGCACCCTCACGGACAGCTGGGTCCTGAGAACGATCGAGTTCTTTCGGCTGAAACAGAAAAGAAAGAACGAAATCAGCGAACATCATTTGCTGCCAGCGGGAGCAGAATCGACGGAAGCCAACCGGTGGCTGTAGAAAATTGGGTTAAGCATTCGAGGGACGAGCGGGGGGCGGGGGAGGCCACGGATGGAAAAGCATCGCGACGACGCAACCGCGTAATTATTTCTTACACCATAGACGGCCGCTAATTATTCGTGGCCGCGAATTAATCGAGCCTGCTGCTCGGGTAATTACTTAATTGGTCTGCGTGAGCGCTTGCACAACGCCGCCAGCCGTGTGTGCGTGCGTGTTTTTGCCCGTCCGTGTGCACGGAGCACGATTCGATACGAATTGGGTTAAAGTGGCTCCCTGCTACGGAATCCGCGCCGCGCACCTTGGCTAGTCGCGAACTTTAAGGCCCTGCGAACCTTCCCACGCCACGCGTCCCTGAGAAACTACGGCGACCGCGTAGACAATGGATTTCAGAGTCAGCGGAGAGAGAGAAAAAAACACACACACACACACACGGAGAAGAGGGGGAGAAGAAGGTAGGAACACACGGTCGCGGGACAGAGGAGGAAGAAGAAGACGCGAGGACGCAGCGGCGCACCGAGCGTCAAACGCATCCGGGGCGAAAAAGTCGGGTACGTACGCGCGTTAATAATGTTTCCGCTCGTTAAACGAGCGAGACCGAGCACGATTGCGCGTTCCTGCTTTTCCCACACGTGCTAGCGCGAGCAACAGGGTCCCCGCCGCGCGTAAGAACATCCCGCGAGAGCAGATCGATCCGCGATTAAACGCGATTGTGTGTCTTCGTGAAATGCTCGGGTCGAGATGAGAAATCGGTTGCCTCGGCCCACGACGTTTACGCTGCCGTGCAAAAATTACGAATTACGAATTACGCGTGTGACGTTCTGTCGAGGAACGGCTAAACGTTTAACCCTTAAGGGGACCAGGCAGTCAGAAAATCGATTTTTAAAAAAATTTTGTTTTTAAGTAATTATATTCAGAAATTAAATGCCAAAGCTTCGTGACGTTGTGGTGAAAAATAGGTATTTAAAATCGGTGAAAATCCGTAAGGGATCGGTTTTTCAACAGGTCAACAGGTTTAATATCTTCATGTAATTCTAAACTTATTACACTATAAAACAATTGCCATTTTAAAGGATCTGTTGCATGATAAGTGGAAGAGCCCAATCCTTAGCTATCGATAATGCACCAATCGCAAAATCATTCGAAATTGTTGTGAACATTTCTTTTTCCCAGATATTTATCAAGACATCAACAACACTAATAGGACACGAATAAGTAACTCTGCATCCGCGCAATCGGATAACAGCCTCCAATTTAGAGGTTTCTAAGATGTTGGGACGTTTCACGAGTTTCAGGTATTTCGAGAAATCTACATCATCTGTAGCCCCTGAAACTCCTGGGAATCGTTTAAGATCCTCGAGATGTTTGGAACTGCTCTAGATCACTGGGTCCGACCTGAAATCCCCGAAATTCTCGGAATCTCTGAAGCCCTTCGAGACTTTCGAGACACTTGAAACTCACGGAGGCGCCAAAACCACTAGATCCGAACTTCTTATCAGATTGCACCACTAGAAGGCTACCTGTATAATGTACCGTAAATCACGGACGGTATCGGTACAATGAATCCAGAATGATCTGTATCGAGTATTATCACAACCTAGAATAGTGTGTTTCGAAGTGTTTGAGATCGTCTGTAGATGCTTCTACGTGTCTGAGTTTATGTATCGAATCCCACGAAGAGCGACTCTTTTCTATCAGATTCTAAGCTTTCTGAGCAGTGTTTTTTATATCCAACCTATGCAATGTGAGACACTTTCAAACTGCATCAAATCTCACAGTACTCTTTCGAACACAACTTTGAGTTCCACACGCGACGAAACTAATAGAATTCGACTTTGCTGGTCGCTATTTTCAAACGTTGGAGCACGTCCATTATTTCCAAGAACCCAAGCAGAACACAGAACGAGTTCCGTCGGTGGAACACAAACGTCAAACCAATTCCCGCGACGCGAAACTTGAAATCACTTAAATTCGTTCCATAAACTTCATTTCCACGACTCATTTCCCGTCGCTCGTTCGCAACACCGTCAAACGAGACCGCCGCCCGGCGCGGTAAATCGAAAATCGCGCCAAGTCATCCGCGTCGTTCCGTCCAGAAGGGCGCGCGACGTCCCGACGCCATCAAACTTTCGAATAATTCGACGTCACCGGGACCCGTCGGCCCGTGGAAGATTAAAGGCGCGACGTTAATACGGGAATTATGAAGTTTGTTATTGCGATTGAAAAATATTACCAAGTTTTAAGCGATTCTGGAATCGCATCACAGCGAGGGCAGAAGGGGGGGTAACTGGCGAAACTTTTGATCCGCGTCGTTTGCCTCGCGGCCCCCACCAAGCTATCCCGTAAACAAACCATTTCCATGAGAATCGAGGAAAAAGAAGCCGTAGGAACGGGGGTCGTCGTACTCCCTTAAGAGAGTTGAAACGCGGGGGCAGAGGTTGCTCGAATAAATTAAAAACTTTCCGGCACGGGGCCAAGTTCAATGTCGCCCGGATCTTCGACGTCGTCGTGGTCGTCGACGGTTTACGTTTCCACGTAAACACGCCGCGGCCTGGCTTCTTTTCTTTCGCGTCCCACTATTCAATCCGCGCTGGCGTAATTGCCATGTATTGTCCCGCGGTAATTGCTCGAGAACAGACGTCAACGAACACGCCGGGGACGGTGCTCGTCCACCGTAGAAAGTAGAATTTCAATCTCGCGAGAATTGAGATAGAAATTTCGAAAGTTACGCGGAGGCGGAATCGGATTGAATTTGCTCTTCGCCACGGACCCGCGGAACGCTGAAATTTAGATGAACTAACAAGAGTACCGCGGAAACTGTAACGCTCCGGTTTTAATGAACCTTTGCACACAAATCTGCAACAATAAATATCACTATTCGACGAAACATATCAAACGGATCTCTGGCCACGCATTATATTTGCGGTAAAGAATTTTTTTATGAAAAGTACGTAGAATTTCGGGGGTATGTATATTCACAAAAAATAATTGTAATTGACCCCCGCAACCGAAAATAATTTTTCCAGAACGATTTGAAATGTTTTCTTTTCAGGGTAACCAGACAGTTGTGGTCAGACATATTTTCAGTAATGAATTTTTTTTTCGAAAGTGAGTAGGATTCTGGGGGTATGTGTATTCACCAAAAGTGATTGTAATTGGCCCTTCTAGCTAAACATAATTTTTTTAGAACGATTTGGAATTTTATTTTCGCCGAAAAATTGAGGCACTTTCCTGAATTTTTTTCTCGAAAATGCGTAGGATTTCGAAGGTACGTGTATTCACAAAAAGTGATTGTAATTGGCCCCTCTAGCTAATCATAATTTTTTTAGAACGATTTGGAATTTTTTTTTCGCCGAAAAATTTAGGCACCTCCCTGAATTTTTTTCTCGAAAATGCGTAGGATTTCGAAGGTACGTGTATTCACAAAAAGTGATTGTAATTGGCCCCTCTAGCTAATCATAATTTTTTTAGAACGATTTGGAATTTTTTTTTCGCCGAAAAATTTAGGTACTTCCCTGAATTTTTTTCTTGAAAATGCGTAGGATTTCGGGGGTATGTGTATTCACCAAAAATGATTTTAATTGACCCCTGCAATTGAAAATAATTTTTTCAGGACGAATTATTGACATTATATTTTCGAAGCCTGACTATAATGTCTGCTCTAACACTGATCCTCTTTTCTTCTTGGAATACGTTCTATCTAATATTATTAGCGAATTAAAATTGTGGAACAAAAATATAGTGTTCCACTTAAGAAACATAGAGTGGTTTTAACATAGTTATGAGAAATTAAAGGGGAGATCAATAAGTGAATATAAATTAACATTACAAATGTGACTGTATACTTTAGTGTGTCTTTTCATAATACACACGGCCGTACTTCGAAGGTTAATTGACTCTTCATTCTCCACTTCGTCCTCGTGTTCTCTTCCCCTTTCTCGTTTTCGAAAGCTAAATTAATTATTCTTGAATTTTCAACCTACAGTCACTTGAAACTAAAGACACTAAAAGCCAGCATATTCGGAATTCCGTCGTCTATATCCATTCTCCAGGTCACACAGAAAATCCCGCAATAGCGCGCTTGTACTAAGCTTCCACCCTCGTATTATCGCGAATAGTAATTTGGCTAACACCGTTTTCAGCGTAATATTATTTCCGTTCTTCTACTCTTCACTAATCACGAATTTCAAATTCCCAAGTTCACCAAGAAACTCCAAAACAAAGTAAACTCATCTCCTTTCTTTTTCATTCCCTTTCATCGCTGCATATATCGGCCGCCATAGTGGATTTAAAAATAATTCGCCAATAAGGCGTTCCGACCTTGTCTCGAGTGTAACGTTTTGTTTCAGAATTAAAGTTGTTGTTGGCAAGAAAAGATTTTCTTGGCTTCCAATCACACTACCCGCGAGGTCGCAAATCAGAAATTTTGAACAACTGCTGTAAATTGAGCGTTTCGCTGAAGATTCAAAGTTTAGGGCAATTGCTCCGTCATCTTATTTATGTGACACCTTCTCGTCACGAAGAACACTATTACGAGGAATATGTAACACAAAAATAACACTGTTACAAACATCATGCATCGAAATATCGTTGGCAAAAGTATCTCGTGACAAATAATCACAAGCAACAATATTGCACCAATGTGTGGGGATTAATGAATCAAGCGTAAATATACCATGAATTCTCACTCCACCCACATTTTCATTCTCTAACACACTCAGACGTATTACTGTACTGATTCTATTAATATTCACAACCGAAGAATGTGTTATGTGTAATGCATTCGCTAGTCAAATTAAAATTGTTACGCGGTCCGTAGTGGATAGTTTTCCATTCGAACGATGGCGGAGGAACGTGTCCGGCGCACGGTTCCGGAAAAACCACCGGAAGCGTCAATTTAACGCCACTTCGTAACGCCGTGCAAGAAAATCCTCGCGCATTAAAGCCCCCTGGATGCAAGAGTATCGATAATCGGTATTCGGAGAAACTTTGCAGACTATCGGTCGCCGTCGTCGATTGAAAACCGCTTCGAGCCGGGGGTTATCGCGTCGAACCACCCCCGCCCGTCGTGTCTCGGTCCTTTTTCAACCCCCGTTGCGTCTGTCGCCGTCCTACCGAGCGGAGTCGCGATTAATGCGCCATTAAAGGAGATTGGAAATCCTTTCGTCGGGACTTTCGTCGCCGTGCTTACGGACAGCGAAGTTTCCACGAGCATCGGCACCGGCCAGGATTTTGCATTCCATTTGCAAGGGAACGTTTCCCTCGGCTGGTTTCCATTCTCCCGCGGGTGCACTCGGTGCCGGCAAGCTGGCAAACGCCTCCCTCCCTCCCCCCAACCCCCGAGACGAGAGGGTGAGATCGCATTTACATGGAGTTCCGGCTCCTCGAGTCGATTTCGAGGACCAGCCGTGCTCCGCGATACGATCGGCTTGTTTTTCCGGGGGAACCACTCCACCAGCCCACTCGCTAAGGTCGAACATCTCCGGGATCGTTGACGATCCTTTACCGACGAAATTCCAGAATCGCGCGCGAATTAAGTCGTTCGAGCATTAACGACAAAACCCTGTCAAAGCGACGCACAGTCGAACAGGGACGAAAGTGAAAAGATCAACCTGCTCATCGGCGATAATACCATTCATAGACACGTTGTTAGATAGTCAGGATGAACAGTCGTCGATTGTTTTAGGGGAGGAAATTTTTTGCCCAACAGAAATTTTAGTTATATCGTATAAATAGGGTAAAGATGCTATATCATAAAAAGAATAGTATTCTATTATTTTTAATGGGTCGTATCGTTCAGGGTAAGAATTCCTTATTTTGAATTTTCGTTTTTTTCATACATTTATCCTAACCTTGATTAGACTTTCCTAAAATACTCCTCCATAATTCTGGCTGAAAATCTTTGTGGATGTATCTTGCAAACGATCAGCTGCTTCCATTTGCCCCTTAATTTTTCACAATTATTTATTTATTTAGTCACGATCACAAATAGAGCTATTTTTGACCGGTGGTTTATAAGTTCATCTCAGAAGTTCTAGCAACTGACGATGATACCACAATCTGAGCTATTTCTCTATGTATTTTATTCTATATACTTTGTTCCTATAGTATTCTTTATATCCACAATATATTTATATTGGATACATTTCTACATATTTCAATAATCTAACACTAAGCGTACTAACGACTCTCGCGTGAAACACTGAGAGGAAGCGTTTACAGAATTGGAATGCAAGGTCTAACGTCTGGTACTCAGTTCTGTCTTTAAATGGCCAGGTGGAATTATTCCAGCATAAAGCTCGTAACTCGTAAACAAGATTAAATAGGATGTGCTTTTATCGATGAACGTCTCGTCCAAAACTGAGACGTCTCCTTTGACAACGTTGCCTTATAAGTGCTCGTCGCTTGCACTCCAAGGAGAGAGAGAAAAAACAGTGGGGGGGAGGGGGGGGGATTACGAGGAATGTAGTGGTACGAGTAAGTAGAATGTAGACGTCAAGCAATTTTGCCTTATGAAGGCTGACTATTACGTCTGACCCAATACGACTTAGAATGTCTTTTTTTTCCTCCGCTAACTAGGCTTCGAACGCGAACCGCTGGAAAGGCTTTCTATGAACCGAGATTTACGATAAGAACTATTTAGGGAAAACATCTGCTAACAATATCTCTACGGAGTAATTAAGTAAAAGGTTCATCGTTTCCAAAAAAAAAAGAAAATTCGAACTGGGTCACGATACTGATTTAATCGAGGAACTTGTTGAAAGGTATCGAAGAGTTTTAAACGTAAATAACTCGAGAAATATTGAATTTCTGATAATGAATACACCGACGTAAGGTCTTGCACTCCCCCTTGCAAGTGACTTTACGCACCTGCCGCCCAGCCGCCGGAAACCACAAGGTAAATGGGAATATACGAGCGCCAACACACGCGGCCGCCGTGACCAGCAAGTCGTCAGCGACCAACGAAGCGCATTGTTTCGTACAACGAGCAATTTTGAATCAAACCAGACGCGTGCAAATGCTACAATAGACACGAGTTTCGACAGAACAAAATTCGAAACGCTGCGTGATTGGCTGTTTCTTTGGAAATATTGAAAAAATCATGTTATAAATTCGTAACAGAACGATGGAGATCGTTGGTATCGGACGCGTAACCCTCTGCACCAGGGTTTGGCACCCCACACGCTACCAAGTGGGCGTGCATCGTGACCTTCGAGTCATTCCTCAGACAAGGTCGTCGTCTTCCACACGCGATCTTATATTTAAGCAAGACGCATTCACAGACTCGCGTGACAAGATGGACAACTCAGAGACAAATAGATAGACAGCACCGCGAGCGATCGAAGTTGGCACTTCTCCGTGCAAATTGCTGTAACGCGATTATTTTACGCCAAGCTCTCGTGTAACTCGTTATTTGGATCATAATTCGATGGAGCGATGGTTTAACTAAGGAAATATTATGATTCGAAACGCTGCTCAGCGATCTGATCAGCCAAATTACTTCCTTTTCTTACGTAAGAGACGGAATGTTGCAAGAAGATCTTATGAAAATGCTAATGAGGTCGTTTAGAAGTTAACGAGCTACTTTGGTGAACGCGTGTTCACCGAGTGAGACATTTATGTTAAATCTCTTCATTTTAACGAACGAAACGCTATTTACATCGTCGCCATTTTAAAATTGAAACGGACGGTTATTCATGAGCCGAAATTAAGAAATGACCAGCGAATTCATTCTGAAAACTTTTACACAATCTACTCTGTTATAATATTATTCCTGCACTGTTAACATAATTTTTTGGAAGCCTTCTTTGAAAGTAAAATGCTACACTTTTAAGATTTATTATTTCTTTAGTTAAATATTTGCTTAATTAACGACGTTTCAATCGCAAGGTTTCGCGTCACTCCTCATAAATATATACATCCTGCATTTATAAAATTAATGATCTCGTTCTTAACCTTCGAACAGAATATGAACTCAATAGGGAAAAATTAATAAATTCAAGGTGACAATACGTCAATCTGTCTATATTTCCATAAAGTTATCATCGTCGAAAATAGAATCTTTCTATGAAAAACACTCGAAGTGTGTGGACGATACACGTGATGCGTATCGATCAATGATCAAACGAAGAATGTCATTTTGAAAAATTGACACTCTAGTTAATACACTGTGTACTTTAGTACCGAGAAAACTATTCCATGAACTCACACAAAACGACCCTGAAACAATCTAAATTTACGTAGAAGTACAAGTTATTTAGAAGCACGTGAAACTTAGACATTGAACGTGCTCTATAAATAACGTACAAAGTAACAGACACCATTTAATTTCTCGTTCAAAGAACTTCCCTGTTCTCTCGCGACTATAGACTACACACGAACTGTATACATTTTTTAATTCTTTAAATAATTAACTAATAATTTCTTATTAAAAGAAATTCAACTCTGATGCATGCAGGAATGAACAGTGAAAAATAAATTAAATCCACGAAAATTTCGACGAATTTGGGAATTCCAAATTCCGATCACAATGATCGATCATCAGACGTGCTTGACCCAATTCGTGTATCCCAGATCGAAACGCGTCCCAATTTCGGAAGTTTCAGGAAACGAAAACTTTCGGAGGAAGCTCAAGCACCAAGCAGGTCATCCAGTCACTAGGCACACGACGTGCTCAACGAGTCGAGCGTAATTTCGCTTGTCACGAAAAATGACAACTTGTCAAACTGCAGTGAATACAAACTGCAACGAAGTACGCCGCATTGAACAGAATTATGTCGAGCAGCCGGACCAGGATTATGCCCTAATTGAACCGCCCGGAACCATCGTGAAACTGCTCGAAACTTACCGAACAGAGAGAAATTTTAAGCGAATTAGTAAGTACCGGGGAGATCCGACTACTCGTTCCTGAAACTTCCAAGTATTTTCATTGCGATTTCGGACGAACCGTTGAAACGAAAGAAAGAGCGTGCAATCTCAGGGAAATTTTCAAGTGTTCGATAAAAGCAATTCGATGCAGCTTAAAGGCAAATATTTACGATTGAAAATTGTACGTTTCACTTGAAATTTAGAAACATTCGACTAAATTTAATTCGTCTGGATTAAAATTGTATATAAATTCATTTCAATTTTTCTAGTCAAATTACATGAATTATAAAACGTTTCCAACGAAAGGATTCTTCGGAAAGAACTGTCTAATTATTTGGAATGAGGTTTTCATTTGAGTCAAAGAAGATACAACGTTAGGGAAATTATAGACCTTTCCGCAAAAATCACCGAAGCCTCTTGAGCACCAGCCAAGTGAACTCTCTGTGTCTCGGTACGAAATTGCCAATTGGCCATTGCAATCGCTCTAGCCGCGATAGATTCAGGGAAAAGATAGGCGAGTAGCGGTCGTGTAAATTAGAGCCACCGAGGAAAACGATGAATTCGGAGCTACGGAATGCAAGCTGCTTTAACAATTTCATGAATCGCGGCGGCAGTTATGCGAGCAAGGATGCCGGGCTTGCTGTAAGTATGCTGAGAGATATGCGAGAACGTTCGACGGCAATTACAGCGACCATTCATCAGGAATGATTTAAACGAGGCTGACAGGTTTATACCAATTAAATGCAACGAAGATCTTCTTTTATTCGACGTTGCATCAAAATCGTACGAAACTGTCGAATGAAGTGTACGCGAAATTAAGTTAGGAAATCAGGGTCTGGGTGATCCATGGTAGAATATTAAAAGAACACTGAAAACTTGATCTTCCTTTTTCGATGGACTACTCGAAATGACGTTCTAAAATATTAGATAAATTAATATTTTTGAAACTAGTGATGAAATAATTTATCCACCCCCTAAAAAAAAGGATTTGTAGATGTTTCTAAATTTAATTTTCTGAAAAAGCTTGGTATCACTTCCGATAGTAATTCCTTGGTACAAGATATAATAGTCTATCGTAATTTCAAAGCACTGAAAGTGTAACATTTAAATTTGCATATGGTAACAATATTGTCAATCGACCATCCGTATATTGAACTGATAAATTAGCTGATTGAATGTACCAACACAACGAAAATCTACAGTTCTATTTAAATCTCAATGAGAGAAAATATGCATTTAACAGAAATTTGCAAAACGATAGTTCTTCGAGTTCGATCCCTCCCTGGGTGGAAATTATGCAAGCCACGCGGCAGCAAAACAAAGCACGAAAATAAAATGTCGCCGGGGCCTGCCAAGCGTTGAGTCACTAGGCTCGAAAACAAAATTCCACGTTTTCGCGCGGATCGACGAGGATCGAGCGTCGAGGCACGCGAACGATTCACGAGCGGCAAGTATAACGAACCGATGGGCTGCTTCTGGCAAGGTCGTTGGATAATTTACGCATCGCCGAACGACGTATTAATTATCGTCGACCGGCGATACGGATCCCGCGAGCGTTCACGAAACGAGGCACCGCGTCGATTAACGCACGAATAAATAATCGTCGACGACGAACGGACGATTGAGCAAGAATTCTAGGCTAGGCGATGCGCGTAAGGTCGTTTCTCTGTCTCCCCCCCTCTCCCCCTTCTTTCAGGCCATAAATCACTTAGGAATTAACCCCTCTAATTGGTCCTCCCCCGCCCCTCTGGTATTTAAATCGACGTCGCTTCGTCGACCGTTATGAGAATGCGGACGTGTAAAGCGCACGCACGTTTCCACGAGGACGTTTTCACGCGGTCGATTTAATTCCCTCGTATAATTAGTCGCTGCTTCCAGAGCTCGTTCGAGCGCCGCTGAGATCGTCACCGGACTAATTGAACCTCTCAATTTGTCGCGACAAGCAGAAACGACCGCCTGGCGTGAAACGAACCTCGAATCAAGGTGACGATAACGCTCGTACGGGATTTTTATTCCGCGATCGAGACTCTCGAGTAATCGTAAAACCGATTCTTCCAATCAAGGGATCCGGGGACCGATTTCATAAGATCGTGGGACGAAGGTGCTGCAAATCCTTCGTTTTGTCTTTAAAATGATATTGTTGTATCTCTGTGATTTCATGCTCAACGTATTGCACCACTATGTTCATCTCACTCGTCACTAATCACATATATTGTACTATACAGGGCTAAAGAGATGGCTACAATGGTTTCTCGTAACTATTAAAGTACGCCTATCGAAGAGAACCTACGATGATCAAATAATTTTTTTAGGTATTACAAGTTACCCCTTTGCTGCCCTTCTAATCATTTTTCTAGGTTTACGCAGTGCAATGGTGGACAGCAGACAGCGGATATTTGTGTATTTATGGGAAATTTAAATTTTCAGAAAGCTACAGAATGCACTAAATATGCAGAAATATAAGAAATATATCAAATAATATATGAATTATTGTATTTAGGGGTTCAGACAACCCTCTGCAAAGCTAATTCAATTAATAAAAATAAAAATAATAATCAGCCATGGAAAATTGCTATATAGTTTAAGAAACCATAGTGACTTATGTTTTATGAATTTAACTTTAAAATAATAAATGGCCTGCCAAAGACAATACATACTTCTTCATATTTTCTCAGTGCTTTTGCAGACTTCTAATAAATATAGTTAATGAATGTAAGTAAAAATCTCTGAAAATGTATTAAAGAATATCTGCAGCTTTAGTCAAGAATATCTCTAATAGAAAACTTGTTGTAAGGAATAAAATCTCAAATTATTTGGTTAAATGAAGAAGTTCTGAAAATATTAGACACTTTAGAATACGTTTTCGTAATGGTTTTCAAGTAACGAGAAATTGGAGGGAATATCGTGTTCTTAAGACTGAATAAGGAACAAGATTCAGGTCTAGGAAGTGGTTAATTACGATGTGTAATTGAAAACAGGGTAGAAACGTGACGAGAGTCGATTAGATGGCGTACGAATGATAGACGACGGCTCTGTGACAATTTGCGTCAATTTACGTCGTTGCAAGGAACGAGTTCGTGGCGATGACACATGAAAGGATTCGAGGCTCGTTCAAACACAACAATCGCACCGATTCCACCCGGATAATGGGGGATCCAAGTGGAAACGGTCGGTGGGTTTTCTTTCGCAGTCGATCGCCTCGCGATCGGAACGAAAAGAATTGGACATCAGAAAGTGGTGACTCCGTAGACTTTTATTTGCCCGGACACCCTCCCTCCACCCCCCTCCGTGTTGTTAAACCCGACATCATTCGCCCATGAAATTTACCTTCTAGTGATTGAATTGGTTCTCGGTTCAACTTTTTATTCGCTCCCTTCTCGCGAAATCGAATTAACCGCTGATCCTTCCACTTTAAAAAGATACAGTGAGTTTAAGTTAATTGAAAAATGGTTGAAAACGCTCGCGGAAAGACGATTCGCATTCGATCGAATTACTTCTCGGTACAAGATGTCCTATTTCTATGAAAGAATGCGTATGAATTTAAGATAATGTTGTTCGTGTAAACTTCCCAATTATAAAGGGGTCGAAGAGATTCATATATTATCAGCTATTTGGGAGAATTATTGACTTTTTCTTTCGTCGAAAGATTCTCGAATCTCGAACAGAATTAATGGATTCCCCACTAGGACCGTCTATTTTTGAAATTTACTACCGACTGACTTAATTTCATCCTCAATTTACAAGTAATTTGTACATTGTGTTGTACACTGGGGGGGCATTGAATCCGTCGCGAGGTCACAGCGCGCATAAAGCGCCAGGCTTCCGATTGGTGGAATGGTACTGGAAACGCACATTCTATCAATTAGGAGTCATCAATGTCGTTCCACCAATCGGAAGAGATTACGCCTCGCGACAGATTCAATGCTTCTGTGCGCGCCATCGAGAATTTTAAATCATAGTTGTAAAAAATCGTTATTAGACGGTAATAAGCACACTAATTATCTATTTCGCCCACTGTATAGAATGTCGAGAGCAATAACTGACATCGCGTGCACTTAAACGTACATTGTATCGACTATAAAAACAATTTATCGCCGCAATAAAGAAATATCACTGCTGGTTTAAGTGGAATGCGGTACTATAAATACAGCGTCGAGTAATTTTTGCTCGGTCTATAGACTTCGCGAAGGCTGCTCACGATGTATTTAGCACACAAGATTAGTCTCGAAATCTAATCGAAGATTAACAAATCTACTATTCTTTTATACAATAAAAGGACATATGCAAACTGAGTGCAACGTAATTACTTGTTCTACGAATTCGTGTGCCTCGAATTGTCAAGTTTCAATTATCTCGAAGTTAACATTAACGACTGGCAATTCGTAGTTCTGTGTTAAGCTCGATTCCAACGTCGGTATAATTTTCCCTCTGTGCAAACCCCTTTATCGACCGGAAGCGATCCGTCACCAAACAACGGCCCGGAAAGTGACCGCGATTCCGCCAATAAGATGACATCAATGGCCATCTGCATCCCGCAGCGTGACTGCGGCAGATCTTCCGAATGCAACGCGTCATTGATGATTCGACCTCATGGTCCCCACATCCGATTCACCGTTCGATCATCAAGATTCACTGGCCACGCGACAGTCCGATCGATGATCGGTCGATGCGTGCTCGTGACGGCACCGATTGCCTTCCGCATTCGCGACCATGCCAAGAAGCTGGCGCCTAGGGATTGTAATACCGGTAAACCGATAAACGACGGAAATTCCTTTAGAATTTCTGCCGGTTACCTAACTGTACAAGTAATTGACAATCGGTAATTAAACCAGACTCGAGGAAAGAAACCATTCTTTCGTCCATCGATCTCTTGGACACTTTCTATTTTATAATTGGTCCCGGAGTGCCTTCAATATTTTTCCACGATTTTTGTTGGGACGATCGTATTTTTCAGAATTTAAATAATTTTACACAAAAGAAATTGTGTATAGTTTTTAGATGAAGACCAAAAATATACGACGGAATCTGATACGAAAGATTTTTTTCCCCATTCCAAAGAACATAGAAAAAATTTAAGTCTAGACTAGAGTACCCCCTTAAGCCGGAAGGGATTATATGGCCAGGTTAGGTGAGGTGATTATGGGAGGCTGGTAAAAAATATCAAAAAAGGACTTTGGACTCCGATACAAAAGAGTCACGATCACAAAAAGAAATCGTCAATTGTAAATAAAAAAACTTTGGAAGTTAGTCAATAATCTAAAAATAAAAAGTAAAACTATTAAAATTCCTTGATTGAAAATACTTAAATACCAGTGCATATTTACTGTTTTTTTATTTTGAATGCAAATAGTTTCGTGAGAAATAAGACGCGAGGGTGAATATCGATTATTCGCGATCGAAGAAGTCGACTCTGCGACCTTTAATGGCGCCAGGACGTATTCGATGAATTGTAAAGAAAAGAAGGAACGCGCGACACTGGCGTCCCCGCGTTTTCGAGGAGTCGAGTCACGGTCCGCGATCGACGAAACACGCTGAAGTGAAAGTCGAGGAATGAACAATCGTGGCCGGGTGTCATGGAATCGTGAACCGTTTCATGATTGCGTCCGACGCGAGGATCGTCAACTTTCGGGCTGAGGGGTTGGGACAATGGAGACTCTCGATTCGAAAGGATGTTCCCCCGCGGTGTTCTCCGTAGAATTTTGTAGAGTGCAATGTTTTATGTTATCGGAGAAGTCGTGACTTCTACGATGTGGCGAACGGGGCTAACGAGAGGCGGAGATCGGAACAGAATGTTCCGAGAATGGAAGATCCACAACCTGGAAACTCAGGAAATTATCAAACTTCGGAGATAGAATACACACAGGCAACACGATATGCGATATTATAACTGTTCAAATTCACTCTAAATGGTTAAAATTAACTCCTGAAATTATCATTATCTTCTATTTTATTTTGCAATTTGTTAAATTGTATCTCTGATGTTTCATCATTTTCTGTATTTCCAGGTTGAAGAAACAAAGTTAGAAGCTTTTTTAAGTATCATCGAAATCATGGTAACGACCTTTAGAAATTTTTGTAAGAAGGAAGTGAACTACTCGAACGTTTCAAAGTTTTATAATTGCTGGAATATTTTTCTTTTCCTCCCGAAGAACTCAATTATATTTACGATTTAAACGGTGATTCTTAATCATCCTGCTGGTTGGTTAAGAGCCACGGGATCATTAACTGTTAATCTGTTCCAGTTAACTACGTTCTCTCAAAAAAATACGAGGCAGAAATAATTTTTCAGACGTAGTACTTTAAAACATACATTAGTTGCTCGAAAGGATTACATTTTCCAGGTGCTTAACCCTTTAATACTTGACGGTCACGCCAAGTACCTGTACTTTGCCGTGAAATTTGCGAGTCACGTTCGAGGCAATAATTCTTCTTGATGTTTCCTGGCTCGGAAGATACAGTTTCGACCATTTTCTTCAACAACTTCCATCGAATGCAACTTTCAATCTTTCACATTCCTCTGCAGCGCCAGATGTTTGTATTAGAAACATCCGACGAAATGTATTAACAACTTCAACAACTATTGCCACAGAAGATCTAAACGACCCAAAGGAATTTCGTCGAGGCAATTGACTTTCTTCAATCTATTATTCCACCCATTGTTCGCGTTTTTTCAAATTATTATAATAATAAAACAACCATTAGGAATACTCTCGTTAGATTGAGCAAATCCTCAGAGATGTATGTTGCTGTAATTAATCATTTATTTCGTACATAAGCTGTACGAGGACTACAGTAGTATGAACGTAGTCAATTACTACGTTATTAAATTCTTCAACAACTAGCACGAATTAAATTCGAGATGACGACCCACGCTATACGCTCATTTTCCGTTTAAATTTTGTATGCAATATCTATTATGAAAATTTTTATTATAGTTCAATGTTTTCGACCTCATATTTGATATTTTCTTTAAAAGAAAGACAAATTACAAACATTTCATACAAGATTAAAATTAAAGAAATTTTCGAATGTTTATTATTCCATGTGTAATGTAGATCATATAAACAAACTATGTTCCCAAACGTATGTAAATCCCATATGTTTGACAACCAAATAGAACAAATTTCTTTTCAACACCAATTACGTATAAACCAGATTACTTATCACTTTTCTTATTAAAAAGTACTTGAAAATAATTTGAAATCTTTTAAACGACGCTGCGCATAAACAGCACCGATTCCTCTTGTCTAAACCGAACAATTGCTCGAGTTCCCTCGATTGACTTTTCACGGAGGGAAAAGGAGGAAACAGCAATTTTCCGAGACGGCCGTCATAATTTCACCGACGATTTTTCTTGTTCGATTCCATAAAACGACGAAGATGCCCGGGCTCTCGCGATTTCCTCGCCAGCGTTCGAGGCGAATTCACTTGGACCACGATCGATTCCGGCGAGATACCCCGATGTGACCATTCGCTCGTTCGTTCCAATTATTCAAATGCACCCTTGCACCCATTGCACCTGTTGCATCGCGGACGCGCCGCCTCGTGCGTCCGCCGACGCCGCCGAACCGTTTCGCCTCGCGCTTTTTGAATAATTGCCGGAGACACGACCGGGGAATATTTTACGCATAATTCCGTGGGAATTATATTCGACGACACGGTCGATCTTCGCCACAACCCTATTCCATTTTTACAAGAAACCTTTCTTTTTTACTTCGCGTTAATTACCTACTACGCCCTTTTATATGAAAATGTGGATAGGACGCCTTAAGGATTAACCGCAAAAAGATAACGCAAACGGTTTTCATAAATGTTAGATTCGACCTTGCTGAGGATTTATGCGGTTTTCAGTGTTCCAGTAATTGCAAAACGGAGGTAATATGAGAATAAAAAATTCTTTTCTAGTTGCTGCCAGCGGAGGAACAAAACAATGCTCATCAGGTTGCGTTTAACTTCTGATGCATTGATAATGACTCGTTTGGTGCTTTCTAAATTAACCGATTCCACTTTTCTGGTTATTTTCAGCGTTTTAAATATAATAATAAAAGTAGTTGGATGTTGTACAAACTTTTCCAATTCAATTATTTCATAAAAATAGAAGGATACAAAATTCCTACTAAACTGTGGAGATTATTTATATATTTAGTACCTCTAAACACAATATTCCAAAAGTATTAAAGAAGTGTACATCATAGGGTTAGCTTGCATATATCCATTCTTGGATATTTCTTTCCAAAATGAAACAGATTTTTCAAGAAATATTTTTCTAATTAATCTCTCACTTTCCGCGACCACGAAGCTAGTTTCACAAGTTTACTATTTTTGCAAATCAGGCTCATCCATCGAGTCGTGCTCGTATTTTGCGAAACGTTCCGTAGACGAGATCCGAAACCACGCAGAGTTTCTAGATGGTCACCCATCTAAGCACTAACTGTACCCAACGTAGTTTAACTTCAGCCATCAGGCGAGAACGCGTGTTTTCTGCGCGATAGAGTCGCCACGGGGATTCGACGCAATCAAACACAGACGGAAATAGTCCAACTCCGGGGTAAAACTCGACTCGCGTTCATAAATCTCGCGAATAAAGAAAAAAAAGTATCGCTGGAAAACGGGAAAATTCTCAATTCTCCCAACGCGATCGCCGCATTTGTAACGTGCACCCACACGCGATCGCGATCAATATAAACAGCACAAACTCTCGAATGCACTCGAAACAATTAGAGAGTAATTTTTCTCCGGCTATTAAATTCTAATTATTTCAGTGCATAATCCAAAAAACAGAGAATTTCTGTGCACGGAGTGCTTTTAATTCACCCTCGAAACAGGGACGATTAGGAGTTGCAAACGCGCGGTTGAGCATCCCGATCGATCCCTTCGCGGCGATCTACCCTGTCAACGAGGCTACGGAACAATTACCAATAAGGTGGCATCCCGTGGTCGAAGTCTCATGTCCCTGGACTAACCCACAGTCAGCGGTGCACTCGACCGGATCACTTTTATTACACTGTGCACGGACGCTTTCGACTTGCCGCCGAAAGTAAACGCGTGAACACGATCGCGTACTCCGACGAGGTGCTCGAGGAGGCCCGAGGAACGCTCGCGACGGTCTCGAGGTCTAGGCAACGACTGGCTGCTACCAGGATGGCTTGTTGCCGGCCTGGTCCCCGCGTTCGCCACAATAGAAACTGGTGGGAGATCAAAACGCTGACTGGTCCGCTAATGCACACGTATACACACGCTCCGCTCGCGCGATATGTTCTTTCGTGCACGCGTGCAACGAGCAAGACCCCCTTCGTCGGCACACACGTGCGAGTCGTTCGCGGAAAATCCACCTGGAGGGTTTAGTCAACGACCACCGGTTGCCAAAACCATGCAGTGCAACCGGATCGTCAACGAGCAAATCTCTCAGGGATCGAACCGTTCTAGATTATTTATCCATTAAGAAATCACGAAAGATGTGGAAATTATGTAATGAATTGGTATACGAGCTAACAGAATTTAAACAAGATCAACCCTTAAATGGACTCTCCATCTTCAAATGAATTATTTTTACCAAACTGGTAAATGGAAATCAAGGTTCCTTTAAAGCATTTAGAAAATAATGAACTCATGGAGGATTATGCAAATTTTAAAATAATTACATTGACATATACAGTATTAGTTAGAACTTGTGGAGGTTAAGGGTTAAAGAAAAATTGAAAGAACGAAACATTGAACAGTGTATAATGTTTGAAACAAAAATTAACTTAAATAAAAAATATAAACTAAAATTAAAAGAAAAAGAAAATATATTTTTCATCCTGATCATATAACGATTTTAAAAATATTTTAATGCTCAGTATCACTGATCCAAAATAAAAATATATTATGATCAAAGTTTCAATGTATATTTCTTACACAAAATGAAATTGCGAAAGAGTACCTGATCGAGAAAAGAACCGACGGAAAAATGATGTTGTGCAGTTTCTGACGGCACACACGTGCGAGCCTTTCGCGTAAAATCCACCTGGAGGGTTTAGTCAACGACCACCGGTTGCCAAAAGCGCGAGTTATGGTTGCGTAACTGGTTAACGATCTGCTGTGTTGAATGAATAAGTCGAGCCGTCCGCGTTAATAAATCAATTTGCCGAACGTTGCTTTCAACGGTACACCGCAGACAGAATGGTTTCCTTTCTAATTAAAAATTATTAGAGACGGGGGAAATACTATTTCTAATCATATAAAACGTTTTAATCTCGCAATACCGCGTTCATAGACATTCTCGTTAGCACGATACCGGGGATCATGCACTACGAAATAAAAGTTCAAATGATTGGAAAAATCATTCGACATGGAAACGTTGTCGACTAAACACTGATTTAATTAACTGAACGTACAGGCGCCGGACAATTCGAAATATCAACTGTGACCCGGTTTGTGATCGATCCTGTGCTACTCTTGGGCCTGTACAATCCACTGTGACTGCCCCAATGTTTACTCAGCTCCGTTTTGCGTATGTACACACGAGCGTCTCGTATCATGCGTAGAGAGAATAAGGGGACACAATATCCACACCGAGATGCCCGTGTGGCAGCGTTTAATTTACTTAACATGGATATGTAACATAGACCAGGTATCCTCCACGCTCCAGTAACGACGCATGCAATTTCACTGCAAGGCCCTTAGGGCACGTCGAGGTTGGACGATCTCTCGGCGCCAACTCCTCGACAATTTCGCTTTTCGAATCGAGACCACCTTCGATCCGACACCGACCGACCGTGAAACACCGTTCACATTCGAGGATCCGATTGAATTCGAAACTGGTGAAACGCTGGGTGCAATTACCGATCGTAATCTACAGTTATCAAAAATTCATTCGATCGATGACCCACTCTCGGTAGCAAGTGCACCGATATATTAATTTCTTTGACTGTACAGCGAATAGACTCGTCACCCATATGTAGATATCGTGACAGTCGATGCATTAAAGTATATAAAAATTAAATTTCTACATTACATAAACGAGAGATATATTTTATTATTTTAACTTCTCGACCGGTGTTGTGTGTCTTTCAAAAACGCACTTTTAATTTACAGTTTAGAATAAATATTAGTGTGAGATAATTTACAAAATATTTAGCATTTATGGCATGTTTAAACTTCACCGGTATTGTCAAGTTTGCTCTTCTTAGGAGCAGGATGTAAATCATAATTTAAATAAAGATTAAATTTATTCCGCGAACCGTCAAACCCGACATGTTGAGCACGTTTAATATTTCAATATAGTCGTGGTCTAAATAGCACGTACTATCATGTGTAATATTTTATAGGATGTAAGCCTTAGACATTTATGTTGGATTCGCTCCAACTACTTCGTACTTGGAATATGAAAAATACAATAGAAATATATTCTCGAACAGGTGAAACCGACATTTTATAGATCGAGTTATCGAGAATCGAATGATCCAATAAACAATTATTCAAATTTATTTTTACAAAGTCTGTGATATTATACCAGCTGTACCGTTGTCTTCTCGATGTCTGAACAATATGTTTGAGATGTTTGAATTACATCGATACCACAGAAAAATGGCAACGAGTACACACATCTCGCTGATACCAGCGATTATTTATTTCGATACCTGTTCGATACCTCTACCAATGCTTGGAAATTGATACGCGCGCGTATTAATGAGTATGTCATCGGTTTGGTCCCATCATTCCTAGTATTATAATATAGAAATGCAATATTTCTTCGGTTACGAGAACTTCTGTACCGTACCAATTAGTAATTATATTTGCAATCTTCCAAGTCACCGAGACGAGATAAAATTTACCGCAATACAGTTTCATTAATTTACACGATAACGTATGATACGCAACACTTACTACGTATTACCGTTCCCCCGATTTACAACCGTTCGATAATTACATCCGTATTATTCGTATCTGTTCACCTGGTCGCCGCTAAACCTCAGAAAATGAAATTATTAAGGTCGATTTACACGGACGGGGCAGACAAGTTACGATTAAATGTTACACAAGCCTGCCGTGAAGCGTGATTAGAACATACACGATCGAAGATTGGTTTACTCGAAGAATATCGAATTATCTTTAACCGGCACACGATCGCGAGCAGACTCTTAATGCAAAATTGAGTCGATCGGATGCAGAAAGGTACAAAATTGTCCAGATTGTGAAATGTTCTAAATCAAACTCAACAAATCTTTCAAACCACGAATACAGATATTTAAAACCCAAATAGCATCCTTCATTGTATACAAGCTTGACTATTCGAAAAATTACTTAACTCAGAAGAGTACAGACTCAAAATAAAACCAAAAAAAATTACAAAATTGATTCAAAACATCGCCACTATTTCCTTATTCTTTCCAAAACATTGTAGACTCTTTATCACTCTGCGATGCGCTAAATTTAAAAAAAACCTCCTCTTGTGAGTCAACCTGCTTAAAATCGAAAAAAAACGAAGAACGATTCTCGAATCGAAGTTATAAACTTCTTACCGGTATTGTAACCCCGCGAACAAGTGACACCGCCATAAATTACGCGAACTATCTCTTCATTCCCCCGGCTGCAAGTGACGTTAATGTTTCCGCGTAACCCCGAGCGACGCAACAGCAGGTACCGTGGCGCGTTTCGAAGCGACGCATTCCGCGCGATTCGAGTGCGCTCATCGGTGCCAGTCTCGATTAAAATAGCTCCGGGTCCCCTTATTTTTTCCACCATATTCCTCAGAAAATTCCTACGGAGGAGGACAAAACGCCCCGGCCCCCGTCCACCGCAGACGGGTGGACGTCCGCGGATAAAGCAACTCGTTAATCTTCGGTTGTTAGCCAAGATGGAGCGATACGTATCTCGGGGTTTCTGTTGCAGACGGATGATTCGTCGAGGGTACCGCTATCGTGCCGTGAGATTGAGGAGAGCCTCGATACCAGTCCTACGGAAGGGTTTGCGAACCTGTTATACAGGGTGTCTCCGCGATCGCGACACGATCGGCCAGGGGTTGATCCGAAAAATGGCGAAAAAGATAAGTCGAAGCGGTGGAACAAGCTTTTTGCGTGAGGAAGCTCCGTTGTCGAGAAAAACGACTTTTCCTGCTTCGTTAGAATGATTATTTATTCGTGGGATTAAATAGCCATTAGTAAAGAAAGAGACACAAGTATAGAAGATTGTTACGTAACAAGGATAAACAGGAAAACAAAATTGAAGGTTATGAAGTATGAAACTGACTGAATAATTACAAGATGCCAAGTAAGGAACATTTACGACTGAATCTGATAATTTTGCATTTGTTAAGATTAAGGTACAATTTATTAGATCTGTACCACCCTTCTAACCTTGTAAGATCATTCTAATTTGATTTCATACGATTAACAGAATTATATAAATACTACTAATTTAAAAAAATAATATTCTTCAAGAAACAGGTACCTTTTAGATTAAATTTATTATGCAACCCTTGTAACGTATTACGTGTATGGTTTTTGTACCAAAACGTCCCTTATTGGTTATACTAGTAACATAATTGGAGTACATTTACGAATGATGGATGAGTTTTTGTAATAGACAACGGTCCTATCGAGATGAAACGACAAAACCTCGAGGCGCGAGGGTCTTCGTGGTCCTAACAAGATATTTAATCGTATTCGTGGAATTCTGTTAAGAGATCTATGGGGTTGTCGCGCGTCGTTCGAAGATAATTGGTCCCAGATACGTCAGAAGTCACCAAGTTATTTTAGAAGAAAGGGATTGAGACTTAGTCGTGGACGAGAAATCTCGGTTCGAAGTTCTTGCGGGCTTCGATCGTTCGTCGATCACGGCGACTAGAAATAATTGATCGTTCTGGACGCACGACGGGCCCTGAATTAAAATACTTTGTAGCTGAGTTACGAATTCAATCACGTCGAAGAATTATGGACGATCGAAATATCGGGAAATGTTCCGTCGCTCCGTTTAATGGATAAATGAGTTCTCGATTAAATGATTTGAAAATCGTAATCTATCTGTTAGCAACTATTTCTCCGGCTAAATGGGTGAGAGTATAATTAATCGATCTTTCTTACCGTTTGCAAGCGTCAGATGTTATCGACGAATTTTTTGAATTTTTACTAGACGTCCTCGACTGTTATTAGCTGAACGTTGTTAGATGCTCTTTCCTTTCTCACTTTTTCACTCAACCGTTTTCCAGCATTTCGCAGGAAGCTCGCGTTTTTTTTTTTTTATCTCATTCTGGACACAGTCCAAGAGCCGACTGCACCTTTTTCCTTCATTGTTTTTGATAATTTACCGCTTCAGCGTCGACGCCCCGGCATTCTTTTGTTCACAAGGGACGATTACACTTTAGAATTCGTGTCAAACTTCTTTTACGTTCGGTGAAAAACGTTTCTCTCGTAATACGTAATGTAAAGGGTGCAGGACGAGCAGATAAATAACTTATTTTAGATGAATTATTATTTGACAAGAAAACTGACAGATTGTTTGAAACAATACATTGTTCCATTGTTCGTAAACGTTTCTCTCGTGACAATTGACGCGAATAAATTTCTACCGAAATTAGGAGACGAGTCATAGTAAAATAGAAATAAATTTCAAGGTATAACCTTCGAATAGAATTTCTTACGCGTGGAACAAGGCGTGAAAGAAACTCGTAAAGAACGTTTCATCGCTTCGCCCCTTTCGTATCGTTTTTCCAACGGTCCCAGGCGTGGATAATTACCATTCGAAATGAAATTGTCATCTTAACTTCTCGTTTACGCCTCCAGGGGGGCGTTATTTTCTTACACGAAACTTTGACCAACATTTCCGTGCAGCGTCTAATCCCAGAAACGGATTAACATTAATGTTGCTCGCGGCGGTAATTGTTTTCTGTCCTTTCCCACCCTCCGGGAGACGATACGCGACTCCTTCGGAAACGTCGCTTTAGAAAGTCAGCAAGAGAAGAAACCTCGATTTAAATAAATTACGAAACCAGAGTTATCAATTATCACCGTAGCGAAAACAACCGTTTCGACGAATCCAGCGCGAAAACAAAATCAGCTGAAAATCGGTGTCGAGCTTTTTCGGTCTTCCGGTGAGTCAGCCGATACACGAAATCCAGAAAAGTTTCTCTCGATTTTTCCGCGATCTCTTTATTACACGACTACGGAAACGAGAAAACCGAGATGGAAGTTATCGATACGATAAAAGTCTAGAAATCATTGGACAATGTCTGCAATATTTTCTTAGAGACTTCTGTAATGAAAATTGTTGTTCGAGCAACAGATGATAGCAATATTTAAATGGTTCTTTGTTCGAATCACGCGATCAGCATCGATCGAACGCATCGTCCACGGATTACACGTCGGATCGTTCGTTATCATATTTGCTGTTTAAGCCGCGCTATTATAGATATGCTAAAGCGTGTTTTTTCGGCGTTGCACGAGGCGAACCGTCGAACCGGAAATTAATCGACGCCGTTACGCACTGGCGGTAACTAATACAGTGACAATTAATCACTCGACAGCTGTAATCCCTGGCATCGATATATCTGTACTCTGGTTGCTTCCATAAATTACTCCGCGCCGTATCGTCCGTCTTTCCTCCTGATCGCGACGTAATAAAACTTTAATCAAGCTCGGGTTATACTTCGTTACTTCCTATTCCTGCTGGTCCAATGAAAGCCGTCGCTAATAGCGAACAAGGTTACTAATAAGAACTCCAACAAACACGAGCCGCCTGATCGGGATCTCTGATTCCGCGAATGAGAACGTGCGGCGCTTGCCAATTCTTCTTTCCAGTTACACGACGCCATTTTTCTTGCGGCTACGCGGCGATCCGCGAAAGCGGAATTGCTTTCGGCGATACGCTTCTTTGCCAACCGAAACGGGAAAAACGATTTTCTCGTGGACACAGATTCAAATGTAAAATTTCATAATTTTTTAAATTATTATTACCGTTTTATAACCCTTTGGTTCCTTGAAAAAATTCAACCACCACAGTCTATGTCTATTTACCATAAATTATTGTAATTGACCCCCACAACCAAAAATAATTTTTTCGAAACAATTTGAAATTTTTTAATTTAATTTTAAAAAAGCCTCAGTCAAGAAATTGTTGTTCTTGATTTTCGTCTTAGTTTGGCCTTTAGAATCTCCCATTAAAATTTTTGTAAAAATGTGTTAGTTGATTTCCACTCACCAATTTGGTAAAAATCAACATTAAGTAAAATAATTCAGTTGAAATTAAAAGTCCACTTAAGGATCAAGAGTACATTCTATTTTACTCTAAAGTTTTTAAATATACAATATCAAAATTAAATTGCTTTCGCTTGGAAAAATTTTCGTAAGCAACCCGCTGAAAACGAAAGCTTCTGAAAGGGCGTTTAGACCGAATTTTACGGTTCCACGTGCTCCAGATCGCGAATACGGCGCGAGTTATTCTTAGCAGTCCGCGAGGAAACGACTCACGCGCCTCCGTGTCATCCTTCCTTCCGGTCACGACGTATTCACGGGGTCGAGCACGTGGAAGGTGTCAAAGGAAGACACGGGGGTGACCGAGGAGCACGTGTCCCGGATGCAACGCCATTAGCGCGGCCATTACGACGCGAGCCATTGTCCTTGCGAACCGCTTGAAACGATCTTCCCTCCGTAGTCCAAGCTATTCACCGAAAATTTCTTTGCTCTCCTATCCGCGTCTGAATTGCTGACGCGATTGAAAAGGGCCGAGAGGAAGCTGAGGGAAGCAACTTGTTGAGCATTCGAGACGCGTCGACGGCGCTGGTCGACGCGAGGGGCGGAGAACTCTTCGAATTTTCGCCTGCATTACCGATAAATTGATAACAGCCGTGCCAGACCGGCTCCTCGACATCGTTTTCCACGGCCCTCCAGAGAAATAAATTGTACCGGGTCTGAAGAGACGATTTCTCAATAAGAATACTCGTCCGGTCCTTTATGCTTCCGGTGGCCGACACGCGCGAGCATTCCGACAGAGTCGTTTATTTGCAATACTTTTCTGTATAAACCAGACGGCTGATATTTTACTTTCGTTCGTAGAATCGGGTCTCCTTCGCGAGATAAACTGTATCAGACTAAATAGTTTCAACGGAAGGATGTCTTCAACGCGGTCCAATGGCTGTAAGGTCGCATCCTCGAGCTGTTTTCTAAACCGACTTCTGGAAACGGCGTTCCGTCGTTTGTTTTCCTTCGTACGGAGTGGCTTGGACGGCCATCGTCAAATTCGAGAGCGTAACCTTGTAAAGCCGCCGGTTTCTCCTATTAATCGACGCCACACTCTTTCGCCGTACGAGATTTTTCCGGCGCGCGGAACACCGAAATCGTTTTAACACTCGCCAAAACAACTTAACTGCCCGCTCTTCCCACATGAACGTGTTTGGTCCACGTTTTACGAGAGGACATCAACGTTCCTTTCACCTGCTCCGCGACTGTGAGAATTCACCAGCTTACGTTCGAGGAATATGGATAACACTTCCGAAAGCTACGGATCGTAATCGAATTTTTAATTGTATTTTTGGATTACGTTCCAGAAACTCGCGTGTTACCTCGAGAACGGCGAAGGTCGTTAATTTTGTCGATGTTATCGCTGATAGAAACGATGCAGATTTTAGCGCAGCATTTTTTAAATACATTTTCATAGCTTCTAAATATTTGAAAAGTGATAAAAACAACAAAGAGTGTTTGGTACCGTTTATCTCTGAAATAGCGGAAGAGTGATATTTACGATAGCAACGAGGAGACGATCGAAATTAATTGAAATCGTATTTCTCCTCGCGGGTTTGATTTGCGCGTTCTCTTTGTTCGTTAAAGGCAGAAATTGTTGGTACAAATATGAAATAAATTTCATTCGAACGGGGGTAATGATTCAACACGCGGAGCGAATTCTAATTAAATTTAACTTTATAATGTTTAACGTCAACGTTTCAGATATTTCGAAATATACAATTTAGTCTTATTTAAAAAAGTGTGATCTAAAATCAAACTTTGCACACCTAACGAGCAATTTCATTATTACATCTACGAATGAAAAGAGTAAGAAAAGTATGCGTTTGAGAAGATACTAATGTCCCTGTAATCTCGTAGAAAAATACATTTTAATGTTACATCTGAAAAGCTCTTTAATATAATAATATGTCAGTCAGATGTTCAAATAATTCCATGTAGCTGAGATACTCTATATCAACGCGGAAGTAACATAATCAACGATACTATTACGAACTATGCATATCCAAACTAATATTAGTTATGATAATAACAATCCTCGTTAAGTCAAGTCTCGAACTATTCAAAATTGAAATTCTATCCTTGCACGTAACGCGCCCGAAATCATTACTGTTTCCATTCTGTAATTATTACTAGTATTACAAATTGTTATCAGTAACTATTAGGAAACAATTCAATTTGTAACATTATCAAGAATTTATTCATTCATTTTTAACAAGAATAAAAAGTTCTTGAAAGTCTCGATAATAGGAATATCGTTCTCTGAGAGACAAAATACGAATGTGCAGTGTTCCAAGAAATTCCTTTAGGTATCAAACTTATAGAACTGCATTCACTCGCCGACTTTCGAGCAAGTTATACGTCCCCAAAGTTCGATCGTAAGTTGAGCCAATCGATCTGAACCTCGAGCTTTCTCGGTAAAGTATCGCTGTAGAATGGCGAGATATTTCTTGAAAATTGGTAAATTCCTACGCCATAAAACTCTCTATGCTGTTTCTATTCTTTTCGAATTGTTTTTACATTCACCTTTCCATCGAAACTTTATGTTAACTGGAAATATCAGATGCAAAAAGAAATAATTTTAATTCCAAATTAAATTCTATCGAAAACACATGATAATCTCGTCTCGATGGTTAAACGTTTATAGTTTCTATGCATTCCAGGTAAACATTCGTGATGTTTGGCTTGTTGGTCTGTTGTTTGCAGTTTATTCGAATTTTAACTTCGGAAACGAAGCGCTGCTCGACCGGTTTGTAAACACGTCGTTCTCTAACGCGTTCGATTCCGTAAAAACTTTTGAATTATTTCGAATTTACCGACCAGTCGTGCGTTCGCGGCTCTCGAAAAAAAAAAGGTTAATCGATCCGCTGAAATAACAGTCCGAGTTACAAATTCCAGACACACCGGACCGCGGTGCATTCTCGATTTTCGATCGCTTTCCGAAGAAAGCCATCGACGAGTTGTCGGAACCGAGGAAAACACAACACTGGTGCAGGATTTCTTTCAGACTTTGCGAAAACAAAGGAAATCGTGTATTTATAAGAACGGAGAAGAATTTCCTCGAAAGATTTCGCCCGTAAATCGTAAATTTCGAAAAAACATATAACACTCGGAACACGCTGGCAAATAAAATTATATCGCGAAGAGGCTTTAATAATATCAATATGAACTACCTAAAAAATTGTATTTATTAACAACGATTACTCGAGCGAGGGAATTATGCAAAAATATTAAACGCTTTAACGTCTAATATAACACTAAATAAAAAGTTACGAGTTTTATAATTACGGCGCTAAATCTCAGTTATTAACTCCGCGTTCGATCTCGCGGCTGTAAATCCTAAATATTAAGTTTTACCCCGAGTGTGTAATTATCTTTGAAATTGTGTGCGACATGCAACACACTATGCATTAAGTATAATAAAATTATTTCATTTTATCGACGATCTTGAAAAGACGTATGCACCCTAGTTTCCTCGAAACTAATTCATTTTAAATTCGAGTTAAATTTGTACACGTTCGTTGTAAAATATTTCAATCTACGATTGGCATTCTTATTTTTATTCAACGTTCGATGAATCGATTTGAACAGTCTTGATTAAGATTGGATCGAAAGAAACATCCTCAGCCCTCTCATTTTCTGATGGAACACGCGGGGGGAAAGGGCGATACAGAATGAATGGCGAAAAGAAAGAAACTGGGCGGTTTACTCGATGTTTTCTTTTCGTTCGACGACGGTACGGAGCATCTTGACACAAAAACAGAGCCTGCATTTCATCCAAATCTCTTAAATTGATTATCGATCGTGCTGCCCGGTGTGCTTCGTAGATGCAACGAGAACCCGCGTCCACTTTTAATCTGTTCTCGTCCATTTGAGAGATGTTCGCGAAAATAGAGACACTATTCTCGCAGTAGTCGCGCGACATCGCGCGTAAAATCGTGTTCTCGTACCCGCGGAGAAACGCTGGGCGAACAGGAAGTCGTAAAGAAGGTATCGTTATGGTACTTCTACCGTTCCAGCTGCGAAAATCGCTGGCTGATCCACGTAAAACAGAACGATCGTTGCCGTGAATCAAACGTCAGACCGATCCATTCGATGCTCCTCGTCTCTTTTAAGGTGAAAGCCTCGCCAAATCGTTACTTTATGTTTTTCTTCGAGCTTTTGATACGAAGACGATAACAAACGAATTGGCGGAATCCAAAAATTTACAAAGTTATAAGATTTTTAAAAGTGTTTTTATGAAATCTTCGCTAATGGAAATGTCTCGTAACTCTGAAACTAACGATATTTGAACTGAAATTTAGAATGAACTTTTGATGTTTACATCAGTACTATTTGATCAATTGATCAAGAACAAGGAATGCAAACTTTTAGTTCAACAATTAATGACACTAATAGACCGTATAAGAGAGCAGAAATAAATATGTCTGGTCAGAGATAACACTAAAACATACTACACTCGATCAAATTGAGATTCGAGTCTCAACAAAGTCTCATGTAATATAGAGCGATTTAAAAGAACGAGACTCGTTTAAAAATGCATTATTCTGCACTTATAAAGAATAATAAAATCATAGAAGCTAGGAAATGTTACAAATTATTACCCAAGATATCTCCACTTCACAATTCCACAAAACATAGTCTTCATTAGATGTATTGCATTATATGATTTGATATATTGCAGATTAGTTTTAGATTTATGTACAAGATTCACATTACAGCCCCAGTTAGTAGAGCAGAAAATATTACTTGCTGTAGTTCTAACGTGTTGCGTAACGTAATCCGTTACAAACGAATTGTATAATAAATTTATAACGCGAGTCAACATTAATTCTTCGCATTTATTTATGGAACACAATTTCTAATGCTAGCCTATCGCGAATAATAGTTCAACAACGATAGAATTTAACAGTGTTGAATTTCGAAATATTTTTTCGTTCATCGACGAGAACTGAAATCTCAGAAAATGCAAATTTTGTTCGAAGACGCGTCTTTCCAAATAAACTCGAAATAAAACGTTTCGACCGCGCATCGTTGGATACGTAAACGCTGATCTAGTTAAACGCGCGAAATTAATGTAACGCGGAATAAAAAACCGCGATAGGAAGCTAGACCCGATAAGATTGCTTCGAAATCTCGCTGATACGAGTGGCTGCAACGAGATGCATGTCTTCCTGCCGCGCGCGGCGTCGAGTGCACGCCTCTCTTTGCATCGCGTTCTTTTCTCGATAAGTTAAAAACCAGAAGCGTGGATGATTTATAATCCGGCGGGTTTCAATTGTTACAACGATACGTGCCACGGTTTCCCTTATCTTCGCACTCGGAGGAAGCTGACCGATAGAAACCACGATGATTTACCGTCCACCGTGCATTTTAATCGTTACAACGACCGCGGTCGTTCGTTCGATTTCACCGCGAGAAAGAAAGAATCCCGAAATCCGTGAAACGTTTAATGGAAAGGGAATAATGCGTGGACACGATATAAATTATGGCGCGTCGTTAACCAGCAACAAAGCTGAGTCGCGTTAAATCGCGCGAACAGTCGAATTCGATAGCTTTGTTAAAATTACTCGTTTCGGCGACGATTGATAGTCTGGAGAACATCATTTCTACGAAATATTTGTCTTCACGCTCTGATAATTTCCAAGGGTGTAAGAGTTACAGATTAAAAAAGAAAAGAAATCTAATTCTAGTATGTCAAAATTGAAATTGAAAGTGACATACTGCATCGTCAGATTTTTGCATAACGTTGTTGTTCTCAATTAAAATAAGAATTGCAAGAAATTTAAAAAAAGAAATAGATAAAATGAAATCTAATTCTAGTATGTCAAAATTGAAATTGAAAGTGATGTGCATCGTTGTTCTTGATTAAAATAAGAATCGTGCAGAGCACCGCGTGTTTAATGGCCGACGTGGCTCTATTCGTTTTGGTTATACCGTGTGTAGTTTTCATTCTATCGACGAACCACCGCAATATTTCTCCATTTTCGGTTTCGTATCCCATTTAATACCTATCGTACTCGAAACGACATTGCCAGTTATTCCCGTGTATATACGAACGTACCGGGATTCGTTTGCTGTCGTTGCTCCCGAGGAAATTCGCCCGTTTCCTCAAACATTTGCCCTCCGCTGGCCCGTTACGCTATTGACAATAAAGTTAACCGTAAATAACAGATCGCGTTTCTACCCGTGCCGGCATAAAACAGCATCCTGGCCGAACTTCGATAATTATTTTCCATCGATAGTCGATACATACCGGGCGCCGCTAATTGACTTTCGCGGTCTTTCCCGTTCGCTGCGAGCCGCACACCGGAAACGCGGAAATAGCTAACGCGGCCGAAAAACTCGCTGGAAAGTATCAAGCGAAGAACAAATTTCAGAGCTATTTCCGACGACGACAGAGAGACGATCCTTTGAGAAAAATAATTATAATTATGTCGTCGATAGCTATTTAAATATCTGATAGTTCATTGCTCCAGCAAATATTTTAAAAAGGATTTTTAAACATTTTTAAGTTCAATTTGGACATTCTTTACCCTTTCTATCCATTCTGAATGTGTCTCGATCAATTTTAACGTGTTTGTGTTCTTTCAATATTAAAAGTAGAAAGGATATATAGAGAAGGGAAAAACGAAACTACAGAATCTCGATAATATTGTGCAATACGAAAATATAGAAGAAATGATTCGAATTATTTCTTGTAAGATATTTGCTCGCGATAATTGTGCAGGTGTAAGTTGCAGAGTGAAAGGTAGCTAGTATAATATATGCATTGATGCCAACATATATGTACGTTTATTTAAATATGAAACTTTATATTTCGTACATAAAATCCAAATAAAAATACTAGCCAGTCTCAAAATTTAAACAGCTTACTTTCTACAATTCAAAATAAATAAATTTTTAAATTGTTTAAAGAGAAAGTCCTCGTTTGTGAAAACATTTTACTAAATTTTACTAAATGCTGTAATATTAATAAATGCTCTGTTAAATACTGTTAAAAACAAAGTAAAATATTTTTCGGTGCTCTAAGTATACCAAGCGACTCGATAATGCTATTAAAAAATATACTAAGAGTAATTGAATGCTATAGAATCAAGATGAATGTCCTAATAAACATACCTATGTCTGCAAACCTTTTGTTACTAAGACACAATTAAAGTTATTGTATTATTTCAAAGACACGCGGCAGCACGTCGTATCGTTGATTGCCACACGTGTTCAAACACTCCTGGCTGATTTCTAATTGTATCGTACGTATTGTCTGCTCTGACAATGCATTCCTGCAATTTATGAAGAGTCTGCACTGCAGCTATACGTACAGTTCCTATCTCTGTTTCAAATTTTGCCATGCACGCTATACCTGAAAGCAATTGCAGTTCAGAAACTGGTCTCTGAATATCGTTTCTTAATTCTGAGGTTCAAAATCAGACTTTGGATACCAAAAACAATACTTTCAAGTGAAATTTAATACATTAAGAGGTTAAAAAATATAAAAACTCTTTTGCATTTAACAAACTCTCTCAATCGTCGCCTTCTTAATAAAAGAACAAAAGTTTAAAGAATTTAGAAGGGATCTTGCCCTTTCGATCCGATATTTGAAATTTCACTCCGTTCGGAACATTCTCCGTAACGCCATAGTCGAAATAACTCAATTACATAACAAAGGTGAAATTAGATTTCGATCTGAAGAATTTATTCCGCGCGTACGCAAACGCAACGCCGCCGTTAGGAACAGATTTATAGACAATTCGCGTTGTCGATCTTTGTGCAGTGATCGAAAGGAATGGCTCGTTCCATCCAGTCGTAAATAATCCGCTAGCGTGAGTTTATGCGTTCTCGTGATCGACAAGCATAAAACGGACGGTAGCCGCCGAGCGAATGATCGATGGTGGCTGGATCAAGAGGATCAGGGTTATTGGAAGTCACGATTCAAGCCCGTTAAGCGCCGATCCACGGAAATAATTCTCAGCTTTTCAATAAGAACTTTGACCGCGGTTGCTTCCACGACGGAAACCACTCGTTTCATCCACTTGATTCGCCCTTACACGTTTCGATAACTAGTTGTAACATGTAACTCTCGAAGGGAATCACTATTTAGTTAAAATCTCTTTTTTTATATTTATAGTGTAATGCATAGTAATCTCTAAAAAATAAGAATTGCAAGACTACGACTCTACTCGTTTTGGCGCTCAGATAATTTCCAAGGGTGGTTTATAAAAGTTACAGATTAAAAAAAAAAGGAAATAGATAAAATGAAATCTAATTCGAGTATGTCAAAATTGAAATGGTATAGTGAATGACTAGCAGATGCCAGGGACACGAAGTTTTGGTCGAAACTAGAATAGTTTTAAGATTAACCACGTGTTTCTTATGATTTCACCAATCTCCTTATTAAAGCCACAAATGGTATTAAGTTCCATAAATTTCAATTTTAAAGAAACCGTGAGAAGGTCAATTCTGTGAAAGCTGTTGCCCCATGGTGTTGCTTTTTAAACGGTTGAAGAAATTAAAACTTCGAACACTTCTCCGTTCCCACTCGTAATGATCGACACTCGAACGGTTCGAAGATAATCTATCAGCCTTGTAAAGCATTTTTTTCCAAATAAATCGCCCCGGCCGCGACCCTTCCGGATTTCCAGCAGGGTTGCTCCGCGAAGAAGCTGGCGGAGAAAGATCCGGATTTCCCATCGCCGCCATAAATCTTTCTCTAATGACGGGCGAACTAATTATTTCTAGTCTCGATCCCGCTGTGATTACGCCCGTCGTTGTCTCCCCGCCTTCTTTCAGAAAACGCTTCCTTGCCTGTTCCGGGCTGAAACTGTTCCGCCGACATCGGGAAACACGCCATTTCGCGATCGATCATCCGACTCTTACGTCTTCTTTCAGGCTGACGCGTGCACTAAAGTGCAAGCTTTAATAGCCGGTTATGTCAATCTCGGTTAGCTCGAGATCCTGCCCAACGAATTCGAAACGTTTATGTACGAAAAGATTGTCGACCTCCTGTCACGAGTACCTTTCTTTGTACGTACATATACCGGACAGTCGATCGAGAAACTGGCTGGTAAATGTCAGAGTACATGGACAGTATCGCCAATTAATATTTCCAAGGCTCGAATCTTCGATAGAGTACAGAAAAAGGAGGATTTTTTTCGAGATGGACGGGTTCAGTTTCTCGCAAAAGAATCCGCTGTCTTTGTTTCGTTCTGCGGTTTCGTCTCCTCTCACGAGATATCGAGTTCCATCCGCGAAGCGGAGCTCGTTCGACGGACGCACTTTTCGAAATCACTTAATTCCTCGCTGCACCGATTCGATCTATCCCGACGAGAGCATTTTTCACGATCGCTCTACAATGTAGGATCCCCCGGTCACCGGAGCCAATTCCGCGAACGACGCCGCGAATGGATCATCAATTCCTGTTTTCTTGACCGTGCAAAATACAGTTCTGTCATGGCTACGCGCTCGAGATTGCGGCCATCCGATTCGCCACGATGTTACGGTTTATAACCCTTCCGAAGCTCAATAAAATCGTCGAATACAGGTTAAAAAATAACCATTCTTTTGTCGTTCGAACCGGTAATTAATGTGTATTTATTTGCACCAAAGAAATAAATGTTCGTTCGTTCTTCTATAGAAAACTACGATTCATTTTCAAAAATTTTATGAAAAATTACGAATGGATCATTTTGACTACTTCGGTAATTCTAGTGTTGATATGATTCGTTTACTGTTGGGCATTATTATGTGTATTATAATTACACCTCTTTATCGGGTTTACAATTGGGCATTACTAGCCCGTTGATATTAAAAACAAAACCAAAAAAACATTTGATGTAAAAGTAAATGGAAAATATTCATACGAAACAAAGTTTCTGTTCCATTTATAATGACTCGAAACATCAGTTTGTACTATAATAATTCTACTTTAAATAATTTCCAATATACGATAATAAATAAATAAAAATATACAAAATACAAGTAGACTCAACTATAGCCTACAAGTGATTTAAAACATCACTTTGTACCATTAATAATTCTACTTTAAATAATTTCCAACGTACAATATCAAACAGAAATATACAAAACACGAGTGGGGTCGACTAGCCTTCCCCCCTCCTTCGCGCCCCGGTGTATCCAGAGTCAGAACCCCATAAAGAAGTCCGTAAAGAAGTTCGCTATTCTAAAGGTACCTGCAAACACGACAGAAATCCCTTCCGCAGTGGGAGAATCGCAGGACTCCTGGCCTCGTCGCTCTCAGTCCGATCATAGTCGCGGCACAATAGATCCACGGTCCCCTTCGTCGCGTTCAGAGACCATAAAATCGCGGGTAGGGGTGGGGGGTAAAAATCGTGGAAAATCCCGGGGCCCCTGCACACGCTGCGAATCCCGAACGACGACTGGACATTGACGGACAGGAGCACCGCGAACATCTCTCCGTCCCTTTCGTCCTGTCTCGCTCGCAGAGGTGTACTCCTCTCCATACGTCTTGTCCACCGAGCGGTTCTCGTCTCTTGCCCTCTCTTTCTGTCGCTCGCGGTGTCCCGTGGCCCGAAGAGCGAGTCTTGATTGCCGCAAAGTATTCAGGTGACTGTCCCACTTACCGGGACGGCTTCTCTCGGGGCAGCCGAGGCACAGAACTGGACGCGAAACGACACACGGTCGCGACGAGGAACGGGCTACCAGAGACACCGTCGAAACGATGCCGCGTGAACGTGGTTTTCTGGTTTTCGAAACGAAATCAACTTCGAGACACAGGGGAGGTTCCTGAGGGGGATGAAACCGGACCAAAGACGAACGCGAGTTTGGCCTTCCGGTCGCTTGGCTTCCACTGGACATGGTTGGAGGGATATTGTACGACGGTGGGACCGACTCGAGCAATTGAATATCGACGACCCGGTATTGATTTCAGTCCGATGGTCCGAACCGGTCTTCTAGACGGTATAAACTTATTTGCTCCGATACTCCGCGGACGGTCGAGAGATTTATATTGCTGTCTCGTTAACTGGATGGACGATTTGACGCAAGAAAGTGACCATCGGATGAATATTACTGGGTCATACGGAAAATTTCTGACGTCTCTCGTGAACGTTTACTCTAATTCCATGGGGAAACTTTGCTTTTATGGAACTCGTAAACATTTTTTCGGATGAAAGAGTATGCATCGTCTTGTAACAGGTTTTTCAAGAAATGAACGTCTTGCTGGATTTTCTATACTGTGGATGACGAAAAATACTACAATCACTACAATACACAATCAATTGTATTCTGTATTCAATAGACTTTTGAATTGCATGCTCCTACTTACACCAAAGAATTTTCCTTTGAAACATTTTTTATACAACATGTAGTTTACAAGAAAAATTAAGGTGAAACAGTTAAATGACTCACCCCGTATATCACAGAGTTCATTCCTAACGAAACATTGGTACAGTAAAACATATACCCGGAGCTACAAAAAGAACCATCGAACCATTGTTGAAACAGCGAAACTTTAAAAATCGCGACATTCTACTGGAAACAGTGAAACGTTTTTCGAAAAATAAAACTCGAGTTGTTTGCAAATAGTCCGTCAGCCAAACAAAAGATTGAAAATTGTTGAAAATCGAAAAATAGCGACGTTTTATAGGAAAAAGTAAATATATTTTTTATACATTTTCTTTTCTTTTTCGCATATTTTTCGCATCATTAGACGACTGCCGCGAATTCCTCGCCTTATTGCACGACGAAAGCACGGAGTTTCACCCCGTGAATTTCAACAGACGAGGAACAGAAGGGAGGGACGAGGTACTAGATTTCCCAAAACTGTCCGAACGCGAGTGCGAGCTTTCCGTTTGATGGGGAAGTTTTGAGATAGGGTTGGATCGTCGATCAACTATTTCGATTTTACCCGGTGTTTCGAAAGCTCACGCTACCTGTCGGATCTAGGTTTGTAACAATGCACGAAGTTCCTACGGGATAGGTGTAACCAGGATTGCGTTTAACTGCGATGGATAACGAAACGAGAACCGTGAACACGGAATTCGAGAAACAGGTCGTGTACGAGCCGCGGCATCGCGTTGCGCGTACGTTTTATTTATGCGTTTTTCATTAACCCAGTAATGCAGCAATACGGCTGATGAATACAACGAGTGGGAACAATGCATTTTAATTACAATAGAGAGGCAGATGCGGGATCTAACGCGAGAAGAGTCAATGGGGAACGCGTTACTGTAACAGAATTCTTCCGCGCGAAAATGTGGGAAAACGTTATAGTTCCAGCGTCAATTACACCCGCAAACACCGAACAACTAATTACAATGTAAAGATAATAGCGCGACGCGTCGCAACGAGCGAATTAAAAATGAAATTGGGTCAAGAAAGTCGCAAAGAATGTAATTCCCCTTGTCTGAACTATTCAAATAATAAATACAGTTCTCTTTTGCACGATCAATTCAACAAACCCCGTCTTTGTAATATTTTCAGCGCCTGAAAGAGGGTTCGAAACAACGAATCGAAATACGATAATAGAATTTCGAAGGAGCAATCTCTTCGAGAGGATACGACGAAGCACGATGCAAGCTCGCGTTTAGAAGATAACGAGGACCTTTGGCTGTGTGAGCGTCGTGGCGCTCAGTGACAATTGTGGGTGGGTGAATTGGTCAGCCCACATGTGCGACTGTGCACGTGCGAGCGACGCTCACGTTCGCGCCAACTTAGAACACCGATAAGCCGAGCGTATTCCAGATAAGAGTAAATCTATCGCGGCTCGCGGACGTGCCTTTTCCCCGGCAATTTTTAACTTGTTACGCGCAGCCAACGAGTTTCTACCAACTTTTTTATTCGTCCAGGACTGTGTTTTCCGCGTGGAAGGTACGTAGAGGCGAACATCGAGAGATTCAGATAATCCTTCGAAATGAATATATACTGGGTGACCAGCCAGCAACGAAATACCCATAAAGGATACCACGCACTATTTATTTATTCGGCGATCTCCCTGCAATTTCACCCGGAAATTATGTGTCTCGAGTCGTTTCGAATATTTATTAAATTAAATAGGTTACTTAATTATTTGTATTAAAATAGAAAAAAATTGTTCAGAAATATTTCTATTATTCTACGTTTCGATTCTTGTTAACCATCTGGTTTTCCTCCTTTTTTGGAAACTCAATATCTCGGGAGATTTTTTTAGAATATCAAACTGTTTCGCGTTCTATTCTAAACGTTTTCTTGCACGACTGACATTTCTCGTCGTATCGTTTAATCATCCCGAAATAATCTTACCTTCTAGTTTCTAAAAAAGTGTAACTTCGAAAGTGCACCGATGCAATTAGGAAAGGAATCGTATCCCAAGACAAAACAGACCATTAAACCGTACAAAATTCTCCCTCGCGATTGTTATCTATTCTCTTGGAAACGCTTGGAAAATAACGAGAATCACCCGATGTAGAATAATTTTTTTACAGAGCCAAGCGGCAAACAATGCCCGCGAACCGTGCGCTTTCAGTCCATAAACACTCGAAAGGATCTGTTCCACGGATTAATACTTACGTGGCGTTGCAGTCTTCGTTACGGTACCGTTCGTATACACGTGTTGCTCGCAAGCGCGCCGCAGCGTCCGAGGGAACTTTATGTTTACGATACTAATCTAGCTTAGAGGCCATTCCGGTTCTCAAGTCTCGTCTAAACCAAATTTTACCGAAGTAATAACTGGAGCAACTGCGAGTAAAAACGAGAAGATTATTACTCGCCTCGAACGTTGCCCCCGTAGTCAGATTTCGCGTTGTATTGTTTACACGTACGACGTAACGTTGAACTTTTTCCACCACGGGCAGGTTTACGGGCCGTGAAACGGTAAACCGATGCACGAAACGCGGCAATTTGTTGCTGAAATACGTTTAACGATACCGCAACGGGCAATTTCGTTTTCGTGCACCAGCGAGGGGATGCGTTTCTCGTCAAACTTCCATGTCCATTTACGCCTACTTTCTACTTCTTTTACGCGCGGAACGCCAACGGAACGTGTAACGTATATTAAATTGTACGGCTCGTTCGCGTTTTACAATACTTTCCTTTCTGCTCTTATTATGGACGGACGCTGGAACGCGATAGCGAGAAAAAACGACGGCGGAATTTAGCATAATGCGTATCATTATCCCCTTACAAGGAGAAATATATGTTTTCATTTTAAAAAAAACACAAAGGTTCCCCCAACTCGAGTACTCCGTTTACAATGATTTTTACTTTTGTTCGATTTATTTTTACCGCGGGGATAATAATACCGATGCAATTCGAGATGCCAGTGTCGAATGACGCACGAGACAGATTGCGTGTATGGAAATTATGGGTGCAAACTTCGAGCATCGATAGAACTCGTTGATAGAAACAAAGAAGCCTCGATCAGCGTGAGTAGAACGGTTTCGGAGATATTCGATCTTCTAATTTGTAATTTAATAATATTTAATTATTATCATCATTTCCATATATCATATATATACAATGAATTAATAAAGTGATATTTATTACACGCATATATTATTTTCCTTAATTAGCAGAAGTTCCAATTTGTAACTGCGTATTGAATAATTTTCGCCATTTAATTTTTTAATCGCGAACTGCGTATATCCACCTTCTTTATTAACTCTAGTCATTTTAATCACTGACCACTGGGCCCATAACCTGTTGAATTTTCTTCGTCTATAATAAAATTCAACAGCTACGAATAATTGAGCTACACTGTAACTCTGCGTCGTAGCAGAGTACCAGCTAAAAAAGCTACGTATTCCTTATTTTTGTCGCTTTGCAAACCCGCAGAGTTTTATTGAAAAAAGCTAAACTGACCTCTTAACACGTTGACTGCAAGACGGAACCCTTCAAATTGTCCACGAAAACGAAACTTTCTTTCCACACAACTGGAAACTAGTATACCCATAATTTGTTATCGAACTTACTTTTACAGACACATTAAAATTCAAGAGTCCTTTCTAGATTTATTTTCTTCAACACCCAATCTTGAGAATTAATTTTTATAAATCAAAAATAAAAATTAGTTTCTTGCTAATCGTTGACAAATTAGGGCTTCGTTAGAGCATCGTGGATGGTTACGAACCATCTAGCTACACTGTAACTCCGTTCGAAGCTCCCCCATTCGATACCGATAAGCTTCCCGACCGAGAGGTGTCATAGGTCAGTGGTTCCCCCGCCCCCGTGATCGACGTGTATCTCCGTCCGTCCTGTTCGTTCGTTCGCGGTCTCTCTCTGTTCACCTTGTTCGCTGGAACACGTGGCCCTCGCGAGTGCGTGTCAGCGTGCAAGTAAGCCGTTTACGGTACTGACCTAGCCTAGAGGCGGTCGAGCGTGCGCTCCGCGAGCGAAGGCGTAGGTATCGTAATCAGCGACGCCGCCGCGGATCCAGGAGACGGCGTTCACCGTGGGAACACGCCGCGGGAGGTCAACGGCTGATCGTCAAGAAGAGAGGAAAAGGGAAAAGGAACGGACGCAGAAGGAGAACGAGTCGCTTCGGGTCGGACGGAGTCTGGGATCCACCGTTAAACCTCAGTCCTCGGACGCTACGCCGCCAACCGGAAGCGAACTCCTGCTCTATTTCGCTTTCCGCGACGTCATCGTCGTTATGCGATTTAAAGGACCGAGCAGTCAGAAAATCGATTTTTTCTTTCGAAAGTAGCGTTGAATGACCACCCTTCTTATCAATAGGATACAATTTTATTGTACTTTATAAACACTCTGTATTGTCATTCCTGTTACGAGCGAAATTTGAAATCGATTCGATCTAATATTGCTAATAAGAACAATCTGGAAAGCAAGAAGCACTTGTTCCCCTAATTTTCTAATCTAAGAATCTAATCTATCTGAATCTCCAGAACGTAAACAATTTACACTTGACTCTAAAACCGAAATTAAGAAATTTTATCTACGATATAGAGCAAAAAGTTCAGATCGCTTGAAATTTATCGGATAAATCGCACCGCGAGGAAAAGGTTAAAAAAATGGCACCGCTTTGAAACATTCAGCTTTTCGGTGCGGAGCGTATGGATCCACGCCGTGCTTGGGAAAACTTTCGCTTGCATCGAGATTTCAAAAGCGATTCTTCGCGTTGACCTACTACGCCTCGACACGAAGGGTATTGTTCGACGCGTTCAATTTTATTTTCGTTTCGTACGTGATGCGTGTGTCGGTGGAAATTGCTATTGCGAGGCAAACATCGTCGCGCTTTTGTCGCGCGTCGATTCGTTCTTCGCGGGCCGTTTCTTCCGGAATTGAATTAAAAAACACAACGAGACACGGGGAACATAGTGTTCGAAGTGTTTGACCAATATTTATCGAGGCATTTAACCCCTTCACGTACGATTTAATTCCGAATAATTTTTCAAATTTATACTATTTAATTTTGTTTAAATTTGTTCGTATAAGGAATAGAATTTATAGAAAGAATAGTTTTACGAATATCTCTAAAAATGTGTTCACTTGATTGTAACGAGTCAGACACGTTATTGTATGGCGAGAGGTTAATTATTTCTATCGACGAAGATGGGTTGTTTGAATGTGTTTGAAACTGTTGAATATGTAAATAATTTACAATTGTTCAGGTGGATAAAATGTATTCCTATTGATGTTATTAGAATACTCTGTTATTTCCAACGATTCTAACCTTTGATTTTAGCTACTTTTGTTCTATCAAATATTATCTTGCGATCTGTTAGTAATTTGGTGTTTTGTTGGATCTGCATCTCGTGTATCCGTTTACTAGATTATTCGAGTTCTTCCTAGTTTCACCGATGTATGCTTCTCCCGTATAAGGTATTTTGTAGATACCTGACGAGGATAGCTGTTCGTGCGGAAAACTATACATCGCTGAGACTGGGAGAGGCCCGAGTACTCGACTGAAAGTACACGAGAGATGCACCAGATTGGGCTACGTACAACCATGATACTTGCACTCGAAAATCTCAACCAGTATCAACTGTCAATTTTGAAGAATATTTTAAGACTGAACAAAGTTTCACTCAACTTTCTTGAAAAATTGCTAAGCAATCAGTGCCTTCTTCGTGCACGTACAGAACATTTCTTCGACGGATTTACGATCGATAAAACACGCTGATAATATCCAAGAAGAAAGTTCGAAGCGCCAAGTTGCGATGGCAATGAGCAGTTTAGGTGGGAAACGACGCAAACAAGGTTTCATTCAACGAGTTTGACGCATCGCAGCTATCCAGGCACGCATGTCGAAGTATTCGACTATTAAGATGTAATAAAATATTATTACAGATGTTATGTATCGCTGGCTGTGCATGCTCGTCAGTGAGAGCTGTCAGCTGTCGGTTATCTATCCGACAGCGGTAAAGTGAAACTAAACAGACGCCTCCAGGATCATATTCGCTACGCGATTTAATAAGCCGCAGTTGATCGTTAAAAGAGCGCAGTTACTCGCGATTCTACCTCGAAATAAATTCTCGGGTAATAATATTACGCGCGACGCTTCGTCTCTTAAATCCTGCGAGTTTCAATGCGTATTGATTGTAACGGATACACCGATTGTTGTTGCGTCGTGGCTGTCTCCTTTGCAATCGAATCCGAACGTCGAGCAACGTAAACGTATTCGGTTGTATGCGTGGGAGAATTTGTATAGTAGAAGAATAAATTACCAAACGAGCACACCTGACATGACGAGAATTTAATTTGCTAGAATTAGTAGGAATTTTTAATTTGCATAGGCCACACCGACAGTACTGAAAATACACCACGTAGATCTTTGATATATCTCAGCATTCGAATAAATTGAATATGTTACAACTGTTCAGATGGATAAAATGTATTTGTATTCTGCGATCTATTAGTAATTTACTGTTCTGTTAGATCTGCATCTCGTGTGTCTCTTTCTTCCTAGTTACATGGAAATATGCTTTTCAGTATGAGGTACACAGTTTTTCGAAACTTTTCCTTCAAAGTTCCACCAGTTTATAATAAATGTAAAAATCCGTACAATTGAAGCAGCTATCTTGTAGTTTAAGAGAAAATTGCATGATTTCTTGATACAGAAATTAAGTCACCGTCGGATTAATTACAAAAACTGATGCTTCGTGACGAAGAGAAGGTACAAGCGTTTAAAAACGTTTGCCTTTTGTTCCCCCGACAGACTGAACGAAGTAATCTGGAAAAAGTGTTACCAGCCGGTCGGAGGTTAACCAACATTTAGTCCACGTAACAGACAGAGGCCGTGGTTTATAGCGTGCTACCCGAGGCGAGAACAAAAAGGTGGCAGAAGAATGGCGAACCCCCCCTCCGTCTTTCGTCGCTATCGTTGCCCGGCAATTCGTTTTACGATCACAATTAACGCCAGTTATACGCCAGAAACGTTCAGCGACGACCGCGTTATGACCCATTAGTCGTCTCGAACTCTCGCGGCTATGTATCTTCCGCGCGAGATTATATACTCGTTCGAGGATCGTTTAGAGCGCGGAGGTTTATTAACCGTGCAGCGCACCCATACGATCGATACGTTCGATATCGATCCCGGGGTCCTTTGGCCAATACCGGAGGCCCTTTTTGCTCGTGTCCGCCGGGTCTCGACGATTCCCTCGGTCGGTATGACTTTGTCTTTTTTTTTTTTACGAACAACAAGGTACCGCTGATCGTAGAGAACGGACCGTTATCCCGGAGCACTTTTCTCCGTATAAGTATACGCCATATAATATAGTTATCCAGATACCAACGGCCGCTACGGTGCATACGGTCCCTCGGCCTCCTCGTAACGCCACCATTATGGGATATCGCCGGTGCAGAACACCGGAGTCGATGGGGAGATCCAGGAAACGCCGCGATACACTCGACAATGGAGTTATTGGACCGAGACCCGGGCTGAAGACTCGCCGAGATTTCTGGCGATACACGGCCAACATCTTTTTACGCGATACGTGCCGACGATAGCGGGCACCGAAAGCGAACGAAACGGGACGAGCAACATTTTCCGAGCGAAAGCTACGAAAACGTTCGAACACTGGAGTACGCAGAGATTTATTTGTATCTTAACACTTTGACGGCCGCTGTCACGTATACGTGACTTTTCGAGCCAGCAGACGTTGGCCATTGTCACACGTGCGTGATCTATCGTATCAGTCATCATTTCATTATATTGCTTGCTCGAAAGTGATTCTATTTACCTAAGGGGGTCGTTGACAGTAAAACGCGTCTTTTTATATTCTCTTTGGTAGTTTAACCAACTTTTAGTTACTTTTAACTTTCAATCTATCAGAATATCAAAATACACTATTCTTCGTTAGAAACGAGTAATTATAAATACCTGCGAGATGTTTCTTTTGGATATTACTTGGATATGGACTTACCTGAAACAAGAGAGAAAAAATCAAGTTAGCGACAGAGAATAACAATCTCGACTTCGATCACGTCGGGGTAGACGATACTTTTGATGTTGGAAAATTTTGTCAAAAATTATAAAATGTATTCCTAAGATATTCTGGAAGTCTGACAAAATTCATTTCTATATGTTATTATTTTAGATATTTCTCGAAGGTTTTGAATATATAGGAACACGTGATACACGTTTCGCGTTTACTATATTACTAAAACATTCCAAACCGATTACACAGAGTATGATAACATGACAATAGATGACTCTGGCAGTAACATATGTATATTTCAGAACCTCAGATTTACTTTGACTCACTTTGCACCTCCTCAAATCGTTTAAACGACACACAAAAGTTGTCTGTGTTTCATTTTTGCGACATCCCAAGTATCGTATCGAATTCTAAACACTGTCTGATCCCCTCGAACTCGACGAAACTGCTACGTTCGGTGGAAGACGCGAGAATAACAGCGTACGAACGCAGAAACGGAAACCGTAAAATCGGATACAGCTGTCGATGGTCGTCAAACGCGCTTCCTAACTTCACGAGATCGGTGAACGCGACGGGGGTAAGCGCGGTGGTCGCTTATCTGCCAGCCGGCTTATCGGGACTAGTATAAATCGTGACACGCGGCCGTAATGCCGAGTCCTCGTCTGCTGCAGGAATAATCCCGGGGGAGCCGGTTCAGGTACAAACGATACAAATGGCGACACGCGGAGAACCAACCGGGAGTTTCGTGAAACGTCGCCTAGATTACGGCTGTTGTCCGTGGCTCTGGAGCTCCTGGTTAAGTCCTCCTTGCGTATTCGCTCGATGATACGCGTGATAAATGCCGCTATTTCATTAAACTCCGCGAGTGTCAACGTGACACGCGAGTATCGCTGATCGTGCGTCGAACTGCGAACAGTTTGGGTCTGGAAATCGTTTCTCGCTGTTATTCGGTACCGGAGATTTCAATGTATCAGTCAATTTTTGGTCTTAAAATATCAATGGAAATATAAATAACAGGTCCCTTTAACGTTTAATTAATGATGATATTTAATTCCAGAGAATTTTGTCTACATCACGAATTGGAAGATATAGGGACGCTGTTTCTCAAATTCGAAGCTGATTTCTTGGCACATTCGCGTGAAGACTGCTCTACAAGCTAATGAACATTCAACATACAATTTTGGTCTATGTATCTCGAGGAAATAAATGGAAGTTTTATCGATAGAACGCTTATTGAAAAAGTGCTACAAAAGCAATCGTATTTCCGATTTCCCTGATTCCCAAGTCATCTTTATCGATTTGTACTTTAGTCATTTGACGCGTGCCCCTTCCGTGACGAAACTAATTTCGCGACCGAAGGTGTCAAGAGGAAGTATACTGACAATGGCGCGAACTCAGATTCTAACGAAACCTTGCAAAGCTCGTGGAATAATCAAAACTAGTTAACGCACCCGAAACAATAACCGAAAACTTTTTGCTAACCCCTAACGTTTTTCCCCCAATGTGTTGAAAACCGTTCAACTTTTGCAGTGGCATTTTGCTTCCAACCATTTTCGAGTTATTGCCTCGAGGGTCGAACTTTGGGGGATGGTTTTACTCTTTAAACTCGAGTTTGGGTAGCTAAAAAAATTCTACGTGGCTACAAAGTTCCATTCAAAACCGGATGCAGACAGTCTGCTATTTTACCTTGCAGATTCGTGCTTCGAAATCTCTTCGATAAAAGAGTTTCGTTTCGAGAAAGTTTACGAAAATTTTCTTTCCAACGCTCACGGTTTAAGAAAATAATAATCTTGAATAAAAGATTTTACCGCGTTCTGAGATAATCCTGAGATGCTTCAATAATTTAAAATGACAGTAATTGTAAAAAATATACAGGCTACCTGATTTTTATCAGAGAAAAATAAATACAAAAGTCGATGTTCTGTTTTATTTTAATTCTTCGAACTTTAAGCAACAAGCGATTAAAGTAATTTAGTGTCCTTTCCCACCCAAGTATTGGAAAAACTGCTACCAAAAAGTCCAGGCTTTCCGTCACGGCCCGTATCATCACCCCTATCGCGCCACGCAACACACCCCACCCACTGTGTCTGCTAACCCTGGGTGTTCTTTTCCCGGCCTAACGAGACACATCCATCAGTGGTGTAAACCAGGACCGGGGCTTCGCAAAACACGTAACGTTCGATCAATTTCCATTAGCCTCATTTATTTTTCGTGCCACGCCGTGGTACACGCGTAGCTCGGTCGCCGTTGCCGACGAAACCGCGTCAAACCAATTCCTGGCTGCTTCCGGCTGTAGCGTGCAACGTTTAATGATAATGTTCCAGAATCCTGTCTCGACAACTCCAGAAATTTTCTAACAGACTGTTGCTCCCAGGATGAATTGTTTTGGACATATCGTCGTTTAAGTGGATGTATTATGAAGTCCTCCGCAACTTTAAACTAATAATTGTTTGATATATGTCGATGCAATTATTTGAAAATTTATGCAATCCTCCATTAGTTATTTTTTAAATGTTTTAAAGGAGTTTTCTTTATGACTGTGCTACTGTTAGAAGGGGTGAAGCTTCCCCTTTGAAATGGCTTTTGGTTTACGTCGATCCGACTGTCCGTTTTGGAGATATCGTAAATTATATGAAGATGGAATTTTTTAAATACCACTCTCCGCCTCATAGAGGTATATCAACGCATACTAAAAGTAATGAAACTTTACACGCCTGCAGTTCCGAAGTTATTAGAGTTTTATCAAAAATTGAGCTACCGTTGGAAGCGGCAAAGCTTCCTCTTTGAAGTGGTTTTTGGATTTTGTCGATCCGACTTTCCGTTTTCGAGATATCGTAATTTATGTAAAAGGTAATTTTTTTTAATTCGACTGTCTCGCTGTCCGGCTCACGTACAATAGCCTATTCACGCGTATTAAAAATAGTAAAACTTTAGACGCATGCAGTTCTGAAGTTACTAGTGTTTTATTAATTATTAAGGCATTGTTAGAAGCGGCAAACCTTCCTCTTTAAAATGGCTTTTGGTTTTTGGCGATCCGACTTTCCGTTTTCGAGATATCGTAATTTATATAAAGGGGTATTTTTCTTAATTTGACTATCTCTGTCTTCGTCTGACGCGTCGCGTTTACCTCCTTGTCGCACGTGAGTCGTGACTGTCGTGACCTACTTCCGCGTAGTATTTCCAAGAATTTACTACGCACTGTTTACTATTGTCACGCGCGCGAGTTCATTGATATCAATGAAACGTAAACAAACGCTTCGGACCCTCGTATATCCGTAACTAGCCACCGCATCGACTTGAAACTAAAATCGCTATATCTTCGGAACTAATAAAGCTATCGACTCGTTCGAACGCTCATTTTAAAGGGCATTTCATCCCCTAACTAATGACCATATCATCTACTATAATTTTTTTTATCTTCCATGTTTATTTTGAAATTTACTTTGACGCTTCAGAGGGTATTGACGATTGTACCGATTTCTGAGACATTTACACTGATCTGACAAAAAAAATGTTTGAAATGAAAGTTAACGAGCACTTTGAGAAGAACGAAGTGCAATAATAAAAATCTCGAAAAATTGCAACCAATAAATGTAAATGTACTCGCTATGTTCGAATAACTATATCTGTACACAAATAACACTCTGTGCGTATAGATACCAACGAAAATAACTTGGACGCTTAAATAAAATCCAACCTGTCCATTTCCACAAAAATACGTTCGAACAAGGGCTCTAATTTTATTTAAAAAATTCGCCCGAATTCACCGTCCCCTCTAGAAACGTTCAAGCGCGACCGTGGAGCCCCGTGAAACGAGAAAACGAGGAATTCCGGATATCCCGGAATGGTCGAAAAAGAAAAAATCTCGGGGAAACACAATCACTATGGGGCCGGGACGTGCGAATACGGTGCGGTGCACCGCAATAGGGGGTGCGGATAGGGCGAAAGGGCGAGATAGAGAGAGACAGCGCGTACACACGGGGTGAGGTACGAGAGTGGCGTTCATGAAAGGCTAATGAAGACGTGTCGTTGGTCCGTGTTCCCAGAATCCCTCGGCTGCCACGCTTGGGTCAGCCTAACGACCCACCGGCACGGTGTACAGTCCTTTCGCAAGCTTAATTGCCGATTATCTCGAGGATCTGATATCGATCGCGGAGGTCTGGACTCTCTCTCTCTCTCTTTCTCTCTCTGTCCGCTCCGTCGGTGCAGCTCGCTTCCGGCATGCTCGCCGTGCGTGCTACATCCCGTTTCTTTTACTCCCCCTTGCGCCGCGGGACACGTCGACGGGGCACAGGAGAAGACGGGGGACGCCGGGTATTTAAGCGTCGCGGCTTCGGACTTTTACGCGTACGCGGCGATAAGATCGAGATCGTACGGATAAGGGTAAAGATAAAAGTCGCAAGTATCGTCGGGGATAAACAGCGGAGGCTGATTTATGGCGAACGCGCGCCGCGGAACCAGCGGGGACCAGAGCGGTGCGTGATGTACGAGGAGCGCGGAACTGGAACCGAACGAGACACGCTGAAAAACGGGGAAATCGAGGCGACTCGGGCCCCGAGACGCGTATGCAAATGTTGGTTTCAACCGTACGCGGAATCTCTTAATTTCATGCAGCCTCCTCGGCAGATTCTTCACGACGGTGAGATTTTTGTTTTTTAAATTATTCAAGCATTCGCGTTAGGACGTGCTTGATCACTCCGCGAGATTTGTTGAATTTTACCAAACGTCTCCAGTGACGACATATTCAGATGTCTAAAGTTCCTTTCCTGTTTTGGCCATGGGGTTCTACGAACTCATGGAGTTTATTATACAAAGATAAGAGCTCATTGCTCTCGCCTTTCTTCTGTGAACCGTACAGTTTAGAAACCGATCTCAGTGTCAGTGTCAGATTGAACGGAAGTCTAAGATATATCTTCGCGTTACGAATAAAGACTAAATATTCTACGGTTGAATATTGTTGTTTAATTCAATCATAAAACCCATAGTTTCGTAACCTGCACTGTAACATTTCGTACAGCTGCCGAATATATCTCACTCCGCCTGTGTTCGCCGCGAAATTACAAACCGTATGGCCATTGTAATGCGCGGAGTATGAAACAGCCCTGATGGAGGCATTATGAGGAATAACTACATATGTATGTACATTAGGGTTGCGAGACGTTCAAGATGTATTACGACAACACGTCCGCGTAAACTGAACGTATTGGTTGCTGAATGACTATGTTGCCTCGATCACCAAAGGACGATGCTAGAAAATGGTCAAAACCTGGGTTCCACAGGCACCTAAACTATTGATAGAGTATAATTCTATATGTTCTAAGATATTGTAAAAGCACAAGATGATATCTTGTAAATGATATAGGTTCTCTATTTAAAACAATTAGAAGAAACAAGTTCAGATTTAATGTATTGTAAACCTAACGTCTCCATCATAAATGTCTGTATGTGTATAATAAGTGAAGAGTACTTGTAGGAGATATTAGAGAATATGACAAATATGATTGACGAATTATTACCTCATTTTTAACATATTCTGAATTTAACCTGACTGTCCACGACGTTAGAAACGTCTTAGAGAATATTGTAGCTAATCTTTGATCAAGGAAATGCACTCTGGAGAACGTTCTATCGCCGCCAACGTCAAAACTTGAGATTTTTAAACAGCCACAGACCTACATCTGGACCCACGACAGGAACGTTTAATCGTCGCAGCCTGAATTCCAGCATTTGTAGAACACGCGCGCAAGGGAAAATTAGAAATCTGCCCTCTTCTGGAATCGCGCCGTTTAGCTTGTCACAGCCAGAAGAACACAGGATACTGCCAATCACTTACAAAGACACGCACTCCCATCGTGTAAAACCTATCAATAGGAAAATCTCGATGTTACGGACACATTCAGCCGTTCAACGGAATCTATTTAGTAGAAGAACACGGTAAAACACGGACGAGAATACATTAACTTCTCGTGGACAGCAGCCTAAGTAAAAGTACACGAAGTAACGAGCGCGTTCACGCATAACTGTACTCTTTAAACATTCTTGTATCTACGTGTGGTGTAATTCTTGGAAATGAAAAAGTGGCCGCTCGCTCGTTAGAAAATCAACACCGTCGATCGAATTGTCTAAATGCTGGCGATAAATATTCCTTTGATCGGCCGATAAGTCGATAGTCTGACATTCTACAATTTTTCTATCGCGTTTACATTCACATTTATCACATAGCTCGATATGTACGTCGAAGAACAATTTGTAAATTTGAATCCTCAACGCGAGAAGAATTGACGAAAGATTCATGAGAGACATAAAATAAATTATGTGTATTCACCAAAAATGATTGTAATTAGCCCCTCTAGCTAAACATAATTTTTTTCGAACGATTTGAAATTTTTTTTTCGCCGAAAAATTTAGGCACTTTCCTGAATTTTTTTCTCGAAAATGCGTAGGATTTCGGAGGTATGTGTATTCACCAAAAATGATTGTAACTGATCCTCGGAACCGAAAATAATTTTTCCAGAACGATTTGAAATTTTTTTTTTCAGGATAATCAGACAGTTATGGTCAGACATTATATTTTCAGTGATGAATTTTTTTCTTGAAAGTGAGTAGGATTTCGGGGGTACGTCTATTGACCAAAAATGATTGTAATTGACCCCTGTAACGAACACATTTTTTCAGAATAATTTGAAATTTTTTAATTAAATATTTTTAGTAACTTTTTAACGAAGCCTCGATCAACAAATTGATATTCTTGATTTTCGTCTTATTTTGGTCTTTGGAATCTAAGTAGATGTATTCGATAGTAATAAAGAAATTATCTACCCAAGATCCGTGATCCTAGAATTTAATTTCGAGCAAGGCGATAATATTCCCTGCGATACGTAATTAATAAATCGAATTCCCGTCGATCCCCATAGAAACGGACACGTACTCCTTCAATCAGATTCCTGTATCGCGACGGATCGAAGACACGAACACGAACTAACCGAGGGGGAAAGCGATCGAGCATGAAATTGCGAGAGGTCAATGATTTTATGAAGTCGTAGCCGCGCTACGTGTTCCCGGGTAGAAATTATGAAATTCATAAATCCTCCTAATAAAACGGTCTCCGAGATCGATGGAGAAGCTATTCCCGGTAATATATCGTCGACACGGCGCGAAGCAAAATGGTAACGGCGATAAATTATCCGCGCAAGCTGGCCATTGCCACGCTCGAATCCAGATCAATAGGTCGGGAGAGGCGGCGAGTGACGTAGCGCTGGAAATGGTATACCGATTGAATTCCAGCCATGATTGTAACACCGTGTAACGATCTAATTTGTTACGCCAATACCACGACCGGACCGCGAAATCTCCTCGTTCTTGCAGGTGCACCGGTATAACGAGCGTACGCGCGGGGGAGTACCGTGAAAATCCCCGACCTGAGGAGCACGTGTCCGTTGCGTCCGTAATCTGAAACTCGAACTCGCGTCCTGGCTTGTCTAACGGTGTCTTTCGTGAATCGCGAGGAGGAATCGTAATTCTTGCACGGAGAACGTCCACGGGTCAATTCGACCACGGTCCAAATAATACGATCGCCAACAACGGACGCACCGATCGAACAAGTCCGATAAAACACGCTGAAAACGAGCGTACTGTTGGATGACCAACACGACCAGACAAACACCACTCCGTCAAAACATCCTAGTCCAGATTTCTAATCCTTACTCATCCTGGAACTTGTACCCTTCCTGAGTCACACTATCCCTTGACCATCGTCCCTACCTCTACCCATCTCTAAAAGAAAGAGTCTAGTCTTCAGTCGACGTAATAGTTGTACGAGTTTTCTTTTCTTAAATAAAGTGTTGGAATCTAACAGTTCGTTTTCTTTGGATACCGAAGATGCTTTGCAATGTTGGATCGTTTTGAACTGACAAAAATGAACGATACTGAAATTTGTGAGCATCCCTTATCGTCGAAAACATTATATTTTGTCACCTTAAAATAAGATTCATAAATCGTTTTCAAGAATATTAATTTAAGTAACAATTTTAAATTTTAAAATGGAAACCTGAGTGGCAAATGGTGAAAAATAATCACGCGAGTTTATATCTTTTTCCTTTTTTTAATGGAACAATGTGGACCATTTTTGTAGAAAATTGTCAAAAATAATTGTTATGAAAGGAACAATGACAGCTTTTTCATGTTACACGAAACAAATTTTTATGCGGGGAATGTATACTTTTTCTTTCGCTGCGCGCACCATTTTTCGCGGAACATCGATTTACATATAACTGAAATCAATTTTCCGCGTCGAGCCCGTGTCCACGGGTAGTTTGTTTTTAGTTACGGTCCATTCTTTGTTACGAAAATGCATGTAAATTGGAACGCCGTGCAGTAACAGATTGCCAAATGACTAAACTATTCCAAAGTTTATTCAATATTTTGACAGTAAATTGCACCGGGCAAACATTTCCAACGGGATTCTAGATTTTTCTGTGCATCGAAATCGATACGTATTCGATAAAATCAAATATAATAGGAAATTGCCCGTTGTCGTAGTCATTTCGGGAGACAAACGCGACATGCTGAATCATTTTGCGAGCGTTGCATCAAACGAGGGCAACATCGAACCTTTCACCCGCGACAAGAAAGATTACAGAGATCCAGAAAAACGGGAGTGAAGGACGAGGCTGGCGTTATATTTCAATTTAACGAGACAGAGGAGGATGAAATAAGGAAGCGGACGGAGGATCCGGTGAAATGAAACGTTAAAACGGAGGTACGCCATAACCCCCTATAACTTACTGCAATTCCCTGGCGACGCTTCGTGTGTTTGCGTTTCTCTTTAACTCTAGCCTTCCCGTGCAAATTCATCGCGATTCGAACGTTGAGTAGAAATAATATCCACCGTATTATCGTGTTTCAATATTGTAATTTTATCTCTCATGTGTTTAAACCCACATTTACGCAATTATTTAATAACGATATTTCGATATCAATGGTATTGGATCATCAGTAAAAAAAAATAAATTTTTCTGAACAGTTTATCATTTAGATTCATTTTATAGATAAAATATTTTATTCTATAAATTTTTCATATCGTCATTTCATTTATTCAAACATCTCGATCCATATAATTACCATAAATCGTGAAACTTTTTTTTCTGCAAAAACAAATCAAATTTAATCTAATTTCAACGAAACCAAATCCAATCAAGTCCTCGATTCGACAGCTTCCCGAGTATTATTTTAACAGAATTACCTTCGAACGATATTCCGGTTGGCGATAGTTCGTCGGGAATCGAATGATTCTTCCCATTTTTACATTCAAATTCGAGAACGACGGAAACAAAGCACGGTGACGAAAATTAAATTGCAACGTTCGCGTTCCCAGCGATCGAGGCTGCGCGGGACGCTCGATTCCAGCGCGAGTGGGCCAACCGGAAACGACGATGCCTCGAAACTGGAAGAAAATAAGAAGCTTCCGGGGGGCCGGAGCGAGCTTTTTTCGCCGCGATCGTTCCCCCCAGTCCGCCTTGTCGAAAATCCTCGACTCAAAAGGATTTCACGGGAATGAATTCCGGCTGGCGAGTGGAAGGGGGAGAAATATCTAACGCTGAAGGGACCAGTCGATGCACGGCAAGACGGAGGAATAGGGGGTGGAAAAAAGAAGAATATCGCGGGGGGAGCTTGTCGATAATACGGATCGTCGAAATGCGGAGATTTCCCACGGGAGTTTCAACGATATGCAAGAATATCGGTCATCAACCACCGCCAGGGCTCTCTTATTAGCTACGTTAGCGAGGAAAATAATTCGGGAGTGCTTTTAAATTCGCTCGCTGCCTTAATAACGATCGTATTGTCTTCGAGTCTCCAGCGAGGACGTCAGAGTTATCGTAATGCACTGTTTTTTCTTATTTTGCGGAGTCAAAGAATAACTTTTCGAATATTTTTGAAATTTTCACATATTCTTCACTAAAATACGTGTAGTTTGCATTTAGAAAAATTAAAATCGTCCAATCCGTTCAGAAGTTATGACGTTCTAAAGATACGCATGAAATTACAAGGAAGCATTTCTGGCCTCACATTAGATTTTTGGTAAGGAATTTTTTTCTCGAAAGTGCCTAGGATTTCGGGGGTATGTGTATTCACCAAAAATAATTGCAATTAACCCCCGCAAACGAAAATAATTTTTCTAGAACAATTTGACAAATTTTTTTTATCGAAAAATTTCTGCACCTACCCGATTTATTTTCTCAAAAGTGGGTAGGATTTCGAGGATATGTGTATTCACCAAAAATGATTGTAATTTACCCCCGCAATTGAAAATAATTTTTCCAGAACAATTTGAAACTTTTGAATTTAATTGTTAATAACTTTTTAACGAAGCCTCAGTCAAGAAATTGATATTCTTGATTTTCGTTTTATTTTGGCCCCTAGAATCTTCCATTAAAATTTTTCCCAGGGGTGGCCGAACACCCTGTATAATCCTTTTCAACAAAATTACCTTCGTTACTTTGATTATTATGTTTTACTACTTTCTACACTAATGGGGCTTCCCGTTTATTGAATGAATAAAAATAAAACTAATATGTAGGCTAGTTCTAGCATTCATCTTGAAATGGTTGAATGAAAAGATGCTCCATTTCTAGGACGCATATCAAAGATCTCTCAAGCAATTACAATGGAGACAGTGAGTGCAGACTAACTACTTCAGTTTTAATCCTAAACTCTCTGCTTTCATACATTTTGTAGCAAACTGTGAAGATCAGATCACTTCGTGTACTCGCCACCAGAGGGCTACATTTTCTCACAAGTGTTCTCCTTTCCTTTTCTTACAACAACGAACCGTCCACAATCGAATACAAATTCCTAATACAATTCTAGGCCACCGGTCGACTAATCCAAAAATGTACATGCAACCGTTGCGTGGGAACAGTAATTATAACAAATGAACTAAGAAAAATGGTATTCTTTAGACAAGAGAGATTAAGCGTGTCAAGAAATTAAATTTCTAACAGCGTTGAATAGCCATCTTCCAAGAAGACCGATTCCGCGCGCGAAAGTTGTTGAACACAATCGAATTCCCCCGGGTCCCATTGTCATTTTCATCGCGATTACAACGAGCAAAAGATCCCCGGTGGACGCGGTGAAATTAACTCGGACGATAATAATAGACGAATGAATTTATATTTGAATTTATCGCGACAGCGTCGAGGACGAGAAACGAACCGTGGGTCGAAGGTTGTCGAAAGAATATGGACGCGAGTTTTGTCACGGAAAAAGTAATTAATCCGATTCGCGGGAGGCATTCGCGCACCTGCAGCTGCGTGGGAGAATTGGATCCAACCGACGGACTTCCACGCGGTTTTTACGGCGTCTCGGTGACTGCCGTGTGTACGCGAATGTCGACTCGATGCAAATCCAACGGGTATTATGCTGTAAAAGGAACACCGACTTGGAAAAGAGATTTCGCCGGGGCGACGTGTGCGCGAATTAGAGACACGGGGAAACAGGTGAATGGACGGAGAAAAAAGACTGCAGTCCAGGAAAAACAAGCGAGGAAAACGGGGTTTGCGGGTGGATAAATAGAGGTTGCGTAATAAATTTAGTTCAAACGATCGATTATAAATTCAAACACTTGCTCTGTTTGTATCTTTGATACCTCTGAGAACAATCGTGCAAAAATCTGCTCGAGTTTAATAAGAAATAATTTCACGATATTTCTAATGATACAGAAAAGGTAAAGAATCGATTCTCTTCGATACCTTCAAGAACAATCGTGCCAAAATTTGCTCGAGTATAATGAAAATTAATTTCACAATATTTCGAACGTTATGGAAAAGGTAAACGATTTGTTGAACAAGCAATAAAAGTTTATAAGTAAATAAATAAAAATCTGTGTAATTCGACGTGGCCCCGGTCTCTGTTCCCGACTGTAAAACAAACTGGTGAAGAATAAATTTAAAAGCCCGGTGTATCCTGGAACCAATTGAGATGCAGCCAGAGTCTCCCCGGCGCTTAAACTCTAGAAAGGTCGAAACAGAGCGAGATGGAAACGAGTACGGAAGGGAGAATGCTAGACGAAGACCCCGGGGAGAAACGACGGAAAACAGAGTTATAAAAAAATAAATAGGGACAGAAAAAAAACAGAAATGACAGAGATAGAAACGATAGAACGGAAGAGAGAAGGAGCGAGGAGTTATTGTACATTATACGGAAAGCGTGTACGTACATAGCATTCGAGAACAGTGGGAGGCTTTTCCGGAAGCGCTTCGAAAAAGGATCCCCTGAAGTATCCGACCGTGGCGAAGGAAGTAAAGTAAGGCATCTTTTTTTAACGTGGAAGCTCGAGTAAACTGCTGGATCGCCGGTGTACAACGACGGGCGTCGAGCATTTAATTAAAACTCGCGACAGGCTCGTATTGTGTTTGGACAAAACTGGAGCGAATGGAACGGCATCAAAAGAAACGGATACCGCAGGGAACTTTCGTTGGAAGAAATTTAACGATCGACAGTACGACGTTACTGAAATTACCGGCCACGTTGGAAAGTAACGAAGAATTCAAAGTAAATGATTTCCGCGCCGCCAGGTCTAATTGCTCTCTCGATTGTTACTCGAGACAATCGTAAAGGGAATTTTAAGCGATCTCACAACGCCAGAATTCGAATTTTAAATAAACTCGTTCGAACAGAAATTTTATATAGTTTGGTGGTTAGGCTTGAACTCGAATTTTGAACGATCTTGTGGGACTTGTATGATCTCATACTGTTGTTTAAATTTTAAATAATTTAAATATACACAGCTTGAATTTATAATGTATTATCGGGGTTCCCACGTTGTAATTTATGCGAGAATATTTACTCCAATTATAATAATTCTCGCGACACGACTTTAAATCCAATTCCACGTTATAAATCGAACGCGAACTTTGGACCGTTTAGCCAGACAATTTAAACACGTTCACGGGCGAAACGGCGCGCTGTATTTTAATACAAAGTTTACCTAATTTTACCGTGCCATTTAAATGCGAATTTTAGTCGTATCGGCGGGCGCAACTTCCAACCAAATTTCTCCTAATTTCGCCGCGCAACTGAAATGTGAATTTTGGTCGATTTTGCAATGCAATTTGCACGCTGGTTTTGATTAATTTCGTGGTGTCATTTGAATGCCAATCATAGCTAACTTCGTTCCGCGATTCGAACGAGAATTTCGTCGAATTTTGCAAACCCAAGTAATATACTGAAATTTCACTCGGTTCTCGATTCGATTCGAATGTGAATCGTTCGGTCCCCTTGACTCGCAAAAGGAAATTTGCAAACCTGAAAATTACAAAAATTTGGAAATATGTGTAATTTAAGTAATTCTTCCATAATATAAAACCACTTTTGATACCACAGTATGGTCAGAGAGCATGAATCACCTTTTTTAAAAATGCATATTTTTCTTTCTTATGGAATATCGAAAAATCGATCAAAATTATTGACAAAATTTTCAAAAGTAATTATAGAGTGTTGGGCTACCTCTGGGAAAAATTTTAATGAGATTCTAGAGGCAAAAATTAGTATTAAAAATTATTAATCAAATTTGCCCACATTCGTGAATTTTTTTCTCGAAACTGCTTAGGAATTCGAAGGTATGTCTATTCACCAAAAATAATTGTAATTGATCCCCGTAACTGAGAATAATTTTTTCAGAACGATTTGAAATTTTTTTTTTCGTTGGAAAATTTCACACCTTCTCCAATTTTTTCCTCGAAACTGGTTAGGAATTCGAGAGTATGTCTATTCACCAAAAATTATTATTTCTGACCCCTGCAACTGAAAATAATTTTCCTAGAACGATTTGAAATTTTTTTTTTCGTTGCAAAATTTCATACCTTCTTCAATTTTTTCCTCGAAACTGGTTAGGAATTCGAGAGTATGTCTATTCACCAAAAATTATTATTTCTGACCCCTGCAACTGAAAATAATTTTCCTAGAACGATTTGAAATTTTTTTTTTCGTTGCAAAATTTCATACCTTCTTCAATTTTTTCCTCGAAACTGGTTAGGATTTCAAGGGTATGTCTATTCACCAAAAATTATTATAACTGGCTTCTGTAACTGAAAATAATTTTTTTAAAACGATTTGAAACTTTTTTTTCGCCGAAAAATTTTTCGATCGGAATGGAACTTCAAAACTTCCTGATACGTTCGACCTGTTTGGACGTATTCTATGAAAAAGAAAAATCTGTATTCGAGGGATGACTTCTTCTCAAAACTAACTTTGTGTTACAAAATCAAACTGGTCTACGATATTTGAAAATTTTTTTAATTTCCAAGCACGCGAACTTTCCTTGTCAGAATTGCGACACTTTTCGATTCTTCCTTTCGAATTCCACGCTCGAGGCGTCAAAAATGGAAAAGCATCGAAACTACTTTGCAAGTAGTTTCTCGCGTGACTATTCGAAACGCCTGCGTCTGCGCGAGGTAGTTCATCGCGGCGGTCGCCCCAACGGTTGACCTCTTCTACTTCGTCAGGAGAAATTATGTTATATCGAGAAGTAGCTCGATATTTCTAGCTTGCAAAATTAACATTGCGATTTATTCTTTTAATCGCTTGTATGGTGACCATTCGAACTAAATTTCTCCATTAATAAATTTATACAGAATTATAAACTTCGAAGTAATACGAAACGCGTGACGGAATTTTTTTTTATTTTTGTCATTTTTCGCGCAGACTTTGCAATTTCCTTGAGAGCATTTTCAGCTTTTCCAGGCGAAATACTTTTAGGAAAATGTCCTCGATCATGGTCGAAGAATCGAAACGTAAATTTAACAAACATTTGTTATCGATTTTGCTCGTATGTTTTATTCATTTTCATATATGCACTCTCATATCATCTCTCGAGCAATATTCTTTTCTGTTTTCTCCGAACGATCAACACAATTAAGACTCGGCTCGTAGATAGATCTTTCTGTGTCTGTCAGTCTCGAAGACGTGTAATAGCTTGCCAGATGTTTGAATTATGGTAATGTTGATGGCAACCGGCTCTAGCATGTATCGGAATACTTCCTTGCTAGGCTAATGACCGAGCATTTGATAAAGTCAGTAGCTTAATCCTTCGATAGAATGGCTGAAGATCGTAATACGAATGCTCTGGTGAAGTCTGTCTAATCGTAACAGTAATTTAGATCGATCGAACTCTATTCACGACATTTATTAAAATCCAAACCTGTAATCTATAAATCAGCAAAGAATACATAACATACGAGGGAAATAATAAAAAACAATTAACAACGAGACGTGTTTAATAATCGCTATTAACGCACACAAATTTTATAATTGGAAATAAGCTTCAATCGACGAATTAAATCAATCAGCTTCGTTCGCATTAAAGTATACGATGCACGATATTATATTAATTCACCGATTATTGTTATTTAATATTCGCAATCACAAAACCTACGGACGATAAAACGATTATCGATTATTAATTATTTTTTATGTATTTACCCATGGGAGATTTTATCTTTCGCCTCGTTCTAAAGTTCGAAACGTGGATTATTTAAATTAAACTACAGACTTTATCCACGGATCATGGACAATACCAAATTTACCCAGGTAATTTTAGGTCCAACCTCCCTAGCAACTTTACTTCTGCGATACACAGAACTCTCCGCCACAAAACTTGAAGATTCTATTCAAGGGGAATGAATTAAAATTTCTTCTATTTAAATTTTAAATGGGATATTTGGTCGAAGTTTCTCCTCTCGCGGTTATTTTCTTTCAATTTGTTCCACGATGAATTCTAACTCTGTACATTCAATTTTCTATTCCAAATTTACTTTGTATTCAAGAAAATAGGAAAACAAAGGAATGTTCTTGAAACATTTTACGAACAGCAATCGATTTGATTGAAATCAAAGTTCCTTTCTGAATCGTTGGAGGATAATTTGATCGATCATACGACGCAAAGTATCTTTCTTCTGTTCGATTGTGGCGAGTTCGAGGTACTCGAAAGCTTCTTCTATTCTGAATTTACTTTGTATTCAAGAAAATAGGAAAACAAAGGAATGTTCTTGCAACATTTTACAAACAGCAATCGATTTGATTGAAATCAAAGTTCCTTTCTGAATCGTTGGAGGATAATTTTATCGATCATACGACGCAAAGTATCTTTCTTCTGTTCAATTGTGGCGAGTTCGAGGTACGCGAAAGCTTCTTCTATTCTGAATTTACTTTGTATTCAAGAAAATAGGAAAACAAAGGAATGTTCTTGAAACATTTTACGAACAGCAATCGAATCGATTGAAATCAAAGTTACCGAAATTTAACGTTCCTTTCTGAATCGTTGGAGGATAATTTTATCGATCATACGACGCAAAGTATCTTTCGTCTGCTCGATTGTGGCGAGTTCGAAGTACGCGAAAGCTTCTTAGATTACCGGTATTCTTCTCGCTGAGAAGTTGCGCGTAACAGAAATTTTCCCAGACGGTGGAGCCGACAACAAAGAGAAAATAAAAATGACCGGGAGGAGTAGAGTAAAGAGAAGAATGAAAAGCACGCAAAGATACCCGGCAAGCTGGCGTAAAACCAGGAAAGCCACTTGTTCCGCGTAGACAGTTCAGGGACTGAGAACTTTCAGAATTTTCCGGAGCAACTCAGCGCGCACTTGTACCAATTAGAAGGCTGAAAATTAAACTAATTAAAAATGCCTGACCAATCCCGACTGGCTCTAGACTTCCGGTGTAATCTTTCCCGGTGTCGACCACAGGATTCAACTGTCGGTCTCGACACCGTTGAAAATCATTACTCTGGAAACTCTGCTCGAAAGTAACACACTTTTCGAACTTCCACATAAAATTTTTCAGCTCATTAATTACACAACGATGGGATACTTTTTATCTCTGAAACAGTTGGTACGCGTGAAATAATTGAAACGAACGTTTTTCCCCAATTTTTTTTAAAAAACGTTCTGTACAACTTGGGGGGTTTTCCTATAAAAACATGCGCCTGGATAGAGTTAATTAAGCTGACGTTCTGTAGTAAATGGAAAGGTGAAATTACTAAAATTCCCAGCGTTTGAAATGTACCGTAAAAATAAATTGAAACGAAACATAGAATACGTCGAAATATTATTTTTATAGACATCGCGATGAGAATGTTTATTAAAACTGTTGAACTTGGTTTATTAACAGTATAATAACAGTGGACTTTAGCGTAAGCAGCAATATATAAATTTTATTAGACACGAAGATACAAACAGAACGAACTGAACAGAATGAACAAAAACAGTTAATGAGGAAACAAAAAACGCATTATCACAGATCGATAATATTCAACGTCACTCCGCGTACTTCATTCATTCGGATATCGTTGTTCCCCAACAAAAACGAAGTAGCATAACGTCGAATAAATAATAATTATCTCTTGTAGCTACCGGTACTCCAGTGTAGAAAAACGTAAAATCAGCGAATCGAGCTTCGTTTAATTAAAACGTAATTTCTGGTTATTTGGCTCAATTGTTCAAACCGACGCATGAATATTCGAGTGGCGGTATTCGGTTTCAGTTTCCAAATTAGACTAGCGATAACAAACAGATTCAATTCGGGAAATAGCATGGTAATTAATAATATTTCACCTCTACTTCGTAACGAACAAAAACGTACGAAAGTGGGAGAATTCTGCGTAATTTTGCAAATTAAGTAAACGAATCGTGCAAGATGGCCGGAAAATTAAATTGAAAATTATCGTATCGATTTTATTCTTTGCGGTACAATTTATCTTAAACGCTCGACCGTTTCTTGGAATAAGATTCCTTAGATTCGATTTCATCCCCGTGAAAAGCAACAACGACCGCGTGGGCGCGTAAAATCCACAGATTTTCGCGTGCACAGTGTGCTATGGTAGTCGATCAGCGGATGCACGCGAGCCCGAGATCTTCGAATCTCCTCGACGACCGCGAAAAGCAGAGGGAAGCTTTCGTTTACGAGGCGTGAAGTCGATACGATCTGCCTGCGGCTCGTTTTCATCGGGCGCCTTTTCCTTTTGCCTTCGCCCATTCCCGTTCCCTCCGCCTCGAGAGCGAAAAAAGAGCAAAAGACGGGACAGAGGGGAGCGTCCTCGATCGCACCGGGTTGTTAGAAAACCAAAGAACGAGTGAATTTGTTTTTTTTTCCAGACCTTCTGTCCGATTGAAAACGCGACGGGTTAAAGGAGAAACGGGAGGAGACTTCCGTGGATCAAAAAGGAGCTGTAATTCCACGTATATATATATGTTTTGAAGAATGTTGGCACGTCCACTTTGTTGGTACCTCCGCGGGTGAGGCGTTTTCAGATGAAAGGACTGGAAAGTTCAGGAATACGTTGAAAAATGAGATATTCATACTGTGACCAGTGAAGATCTTCTTTGCCACGGACGGTCCCTCTGACAACCTTTTTAAGATATTCTGGAAATCTTTTCATACCTTTCTCCGTATCCCATAACGTGGAATTTGTGCACTTTTAGGAAATAATGGTGTTTGCGTCGAGTTCTGTTTATTAAATTTTAGTCAGCTTCTTAGAAAAGTATCGACCCTCTGACACCAGTTTTCCTTGTCTAGGAATATTGACATTGATATTAAATATTCTGTATAGATTCTAAATTCTAAGTCACATTTAACACTAGAACTATCGACGATTATAGTGTGTTTATTTGTACCAAAGAAATATATAATGCAATGGAAATGAGTGTTTATATATTCTCTTATAAATTTTCAAAAATTCAGTCCAGTAAATTTTTTACAAGTTTTATTAGAAATTACGAATGGGTCATTTTAACTGATTTAGTAGTTTTAATGTTAAACACGTTAATTTCCACGATTGATCAATTTAATTTACGATAAATTCGTATTTTCCTTTTGATAAAATCGAGTAGCCTCGAAAGGAAAACTGTTTTCAATCGATCGAAGAAACTGAGGAGCAATCAATTTAAAAAAAAGGTCCTCCGACTGCACGAACATCCGGCAGTTGCGGTGTCCGGATTAAATTCCACAGCATCAACAACAAGGGTGTCTCATTTTGTAGCGCGTTTCACGTTTGTCCGTCATACAGACTAAGCTGACACGTGACATGCAGCTTATTGCAACCTATTCACCAGTCCTAACGAGGTATCACGATGAAAATGTAAATTCAAGTGTCAACGATCGTAAAAGAGGCATTTCGAAAAGAAAAAATGACACGATAAAAGGATAACAACGATGAAATATGGTGTTCGTAGTTCAGTTTTAATGAGCCACTTTATTGCAAACGAGAAACAAGACACTAGCCGTACAATAACTTTTCCATAATGATACGCACTCGTGGAACCGGAACGCTTCAGAGAAATACCATAAAAATTATAATACTAATCCGTCACTCCTATATTACGTGCACGGTTTCATTTATTACGGCGGACAGTACATAATTCCACCGTATTACGTGCAAGAAATAATTTTATTCCACCCAGACTAGCTGTTATTAATAATATTTACCGTGACGTTTAGCAACCATGTTGTCGTCATCAATTTTTTTTTTTTGTCGCGTCTCGACCGATAAAATAACTTCCGTTCTCCAGGTGTACTCGTATTGGAAAACGTTGGAGATTTTTATTTTTAACAAAACCTCGCAAAAACGGAAACACAGGAAATGTATGAAACAACCGATTTAAAAAGTGAAAAAGGCACGCACTGTCGCCAAACACGCGATAGAAACAATGCCGGGCAAACAGATTCGCAATTTTACCCCCGATTTTTCTCGATTAGCGGACAAAGGAAACGGAAACGGGACAAAATTGACAGCAATTAATAGGATTCTGAACGATAAACTCGCCACCGATGCACTATTATTCGGGGCTAACGTTCGAAATTCCTCGTCCGCGGTTTCATAAGCGATGGTTTCCTCCCTCAAATTGACAACAATAATGTATCTGTTACTATCGTATCGTTCCAAGTATAATACTTGTAACGAATTTACATTTTTAAGAACAAAAGATGCTGCAAGTTCGTTCGAAAATGATTCATATCTTTTTCATCGCAAATTACTTGATACTGAGAGCAACGTATCAATTTCTATTATCTTTCGAGCTTTAGAGAGATTTTGCAGACATTTGTAAATGTCCATTATCGAGTTTCTTCGATCAGAATTTCATGGGAAGTTTTCCATAAAAGTACTAGAAGAACAGATATTGTCATATGCTATGAAATCAGAAAATTAAATGCTTTACGATTCCTGATTTGTCAAGTTTTTTAATATAATATTCAACCTTATGTATCGTTAGCATTGGCTATAATTTTCTTGTGGCAATTTTAAATCTGTACAATTTACATAGTATTTTTATTAAAATATTTCGATTTCTAGAGTTCTATATGCTCTTAAGAAACGTGATAAACTTCATCAGAAATTGTAAGGATTTTGAAATAGACATTCGATTGCGGAAAATCAATTTTCTCTAGGTAATTTCGCGGAAAGCTAGAAACTGACGGTCGGCCACAAACTTACGAACAACACTGTCATTCTGTCGCGGCACCTATGCACGTTTCGGAAAGTCTGTCGTCGTACAAAGGGCCCGGTTCCCCCAGCGTCCGGAGTAATTGCCGTCGTAATTAGCGAACCTTGCCATGAAATTTGCTGAGCAAATGTCAATCTAGGTAGCGCGCGGCGCCGTGTCCGATGTTTAGACAGGGCAGCGCCACGATTCCGATTTAACGCTACGAGGAAGCTGTTTGTTGAGTGACAAATGAGCCGTGAGAATCTTTTGAAGCTTAAAACCCGAAACGATGGAGGCTATAGTTGGACCGCATCTGACGCGAAAGAACCGAATGCACCGGTTCACCGACATTCCAATTCGGTGAATTTGAATTCTACATTGTTATTATAGCGAGTGGACATTCGTATCGAAACAATCTAAAACCAAGATTTACTTAAATCGAAAAGGATAATAATGATTTGCAATATGGCTAAAACAAACGTCTACACTTGATCTACATTTACAGTGGAAATCTGTAGTATTGATATATCTAGACATTCTAATACATAATTATTTCACAGCGTTCGCTTGATAATAGCAGCTTTCAGCCTGTAAAGTACCATTAAACTAAGTGGAGTAGAAAATTTAATAAAACGAGATATTATCACACGCTAAAATTAATATACACCCTATCAATATATTAATAGTTAGACATAGTCCGCTTTATGGGAGGAATTAGCATGATCACTGTCTACTTTGTGGTAAGTTTATTGTCTATTAATGAGAAGACTTTTAGAATTCAAAAGAGACAAAATTTGACGTTTAAAAAAAAAGAGAACGATTTAAAAAACCACCCATACATATAACATAATAAAAAAGGAAACAGTTAAATATTTTTTTCTGATTATCAAATTCAACTGACGTCTGCCAACTAGTTTATGGTATCAGACGCACATAATTAAACAGGTGCACATATCAGTCGCTTCTCAGACTCCATACTTCGTTATAAATAATTTTAAAAATACCATAACCGTAGAAGTCACATTTACAAAATTTTATTAATGCAAGCACGAAGGTTATCGCTGTATATTTCTCGAGATTCGATAAATAATTGATCTCGAACCAAGGGATTTAATAACGTGTTTAAACAGCTGCGGATTATCGACCCATGTTCTACAATTTACTTAACCCATTGACTGTCTGCTGAACCACATTTGGGTCAGGACGATCTTGACTCAGGAGCACGTTGAGTACAAAATAAATATTACTCGTACTTGTGGTCTGAAAGATTCTTTTAAACTAAAATACTCCATCGCAAAGAAAACGGTGCACAATACTTAAAAAAAAAATAATACAATATTTATTCCCATGAAAATCTCATTTCTCTTAACTTCTCTTGGTTCTTCCAAAATAAAGAATTTTCACCGCTTTCACTCCTCAAACAAGGACAAACAGACACCATCGATATTTACAACCTAAAAACCTATCCATCGAGAAGAAAATTTTATTCCCGGAAAGAAGAATTCACAAAGCGAACGAATAAACGTGAAACTGAAAAAAACTTTACACCCCCGAACGTTTCATTGTCTGAAAAACTGGCACAGTGGTATTTTCTACGAGAATATTTTTCGGCAAGGCGATATTTACGAAAGCACGATAGTCCTTCCGCAAATCCTCGGATGAACGCGCACGTATAGGGACGCATATTCGGTCGTGCATCGTCATAAATACGCGAGAACTACCGTGAATGCATCCGCGTGTTTCCGTTTGCGGATATTCCGTGTGTGCACACGAAATACGCATTGCCTCGCTGGCTGCACCTCTACCGGGTGGCGCGTCCAAAGTTAGGCGCTCGAAAAATTATAATTCCCGTCCCCGATCAATTTTAATCAATGAATCAACCCTTACCTGAGCGAAAAAATCAACGTTGATTAGCGATTTTGTCGGAACGAACAATATTTTTCACGGAGAGAATCGAAGGTATTTGTTCTAAGAGGCGTCGAAATTATTAAATATTTTTTTTTTTTTCAAATCGTGCTCGTTGCAAGATTCAATTTGATACAGTTTTGTTTTGATCGTTCCTCGTACGTATTCTTACGGTTCAATTTTATATTATTGTTCGTGAAAAATTTGATAGAGGCGTTATCGAGCAATTTTTAACACTTCACCCGTTATACGTATAATCCGCAAGGTCTGCGCGCCGCATCTGCATAAACGCCGCGGCGTACATATGCATCCATGACTGCGTTTCAGTTTCGAGGTACTGACCCTTTCATTTCGCGGGAATGCGTTCGGCGAAATATCGCGAAATTAGTTGGGGAACGAAGAACGCGAAAATGGAGGGGTTAAGTCCACTGTTGGAGGCCATAACGAGACATTAGCAACGAAACCGTGCGATAAGAATTTTTCTTAAGGGTGTTAAAGCGATTATCGCGTGCTAAGTGCGACCGAGGTTGCGTGGAAAATAAGAATATCGAACGCGACTTACAAAGGTAGTAGCTATAGCACGTAAACTTGTACAGCGTGTGATTAGAATGTACTCGAGCAGAGATTTTCAAATATTTTTCACTGCTAAACGCTCGTTTGTCTCGAAATATATTTACCAAAGAGCAACATCTTCTTGTGGCTATTCGATTTGGAAAATGAGAAAGATTTAATGCATTCATTTTTATACACATAAAATATACATACAAAATATTTTTTTGTACCCCCAAAATTAAATGAGATATTAATGCTTACACTTTTATACACATAAAATAGACATACAAAATATTTCTCTGTACCCCCAGAATTAAATGAGATATTTAGGTGGACCACAATTTCGTCACTTACTAGAAATTAGTGAACTAATAATTAGAAGGATGGCCACCTCTAAATTTCTACCGCAGAGTGTACAATATTTATATTTATTAGTTCTGAATGAAAGTTTTGTCGATGTTTGATCTATGTTATAACTTGGATCGTGTTACGCGATTTCATGTTGATTTCTATGTGTCCATTGCCTTTGATATTTGGTAACTAATTATGTTTCACTGCTCCATGATCATCTGTTTCGAATTTGATATATTAGAAATCGTCAGTACAGGATTCATCTAATTAAAGACGAATTCGAGTATTGGTTTTCGATCCTATTAGCTTATTCCTAATGGTTGAATCGTCAGTAATGATATACGATATGTAAAATGGAATCGTTTTGTAATTACAACTGCTGGAGTAATTCAACTGTAATTCTGTACAACTCTGTTTGTATGATTCTTGCCCCAAAATATTTATTTAATTCAATCATCTACAACAATCACCATTTCAAGCCTCCTCTTTCTAATTCAATTCTATCTCGTTTGACAAACGTTCTTCAAAGTCCTACGTTGTTTTTAAATACACCTGTTATTTTATTCTACATTCTTATCTCTCTTCTGGAATATTTAAATTTGCATTCTTCTTTTGCTCAGCTGTATCTTACTGTCAGCATCGTAGTTTCAAACCTTTCCTCAAATTGGACACACGATCCAAAGTCGCATCCCGAGTTGGATCGGAGTTAGGTTCAAGAATTACGTTGCAGAAGAGAAATTCAGTACACTTTCTTCGTTATCATATTACATAGGTAGTTAAATAGAGTAAAACCTTTCGTAAACTGGAATAAATGTATTTACACGTCGAGAAAGTTTCCTGTAACGCCGTTATTACGTTTTAAAACCCTAAGCAACTAAGCTTCTCACGTGTCGCTCTCAAACAACCCCGTAACAAAATATTTAATTCATCCCGGGGGGGGGGATGAGATATTCAGAAAATTCAAGGTAGACACGCAAAGTCGAGAGACTTCCGGAACGACGGAAGATAAGCGCGGAAAATTTTAACGCGTGATAAGTTTCGACGGGAAAAGGAATCCCTTCGGCGCGAAACTTTTCCAGCCTTTCGTCCTCCCCCGCCCCTCCGGAATTATTTTACACCGTGAAATCGTAAATTGCCCGGTATCATGATTTCACAACAACCGGATATAACGCGGTTTACGAGACGTACGCTGGATACCACCGCCCCCCGAGGGAACGATCGAATTTCGAAAGTCGGATCGTCGAGGAGCCGATTTTTCCGATATCGAGGAAAAACTTCGCGGCCGACTAACGCTCCTCGAGCGCAGAGAATAACGCCGGCCGCTTTTTTTCCACGCGCGTTTTTGCCCGAGGCTGGTCAGATAGGTTTCTATAAAATACCGCGAGAGGCTACGTATTGAGTTCCTTGGATACTTCCTTACAGGATTTCCCGAAGAACTTTCATCGTTCCTCCTCCTCCCCCTCGTATCATACATTCCTGGTTCGGTTTTCTCGTTTTAATCAACCTCCTGGGATAGCCTCGATATTTGTCGTCGCGATGCGAACCTTTGACACCGTCGCGTTCCTAGCATTTATCTCAACTTTCAATTTGAGTATCTTCAACTAGAAATCGTGTCGTTCACTTTCGATGATTCCCGGTCAGAATCATTACTATAGATTTTTATGCACCACTTTGTTGTTTCATCCTACCTTATATAGATTCTGACTCCTTAAATCGTGCTGTGTTATCGAATAAATGGTGGGCTTGTTTGAACCTTCTTTTCGAGCAATGAATACAGTTTCAGAAACTTGTACAAATTGATTTAACTAATTGTAACATGCTCTATCTGTATCTATGTACTATGTTTTAATTGCTTTTATATCTTATATACACCAATAGGGCTTAATCCCGTTTATAATAAATAAATAAATAAATAAATTGTGGTCTACTCGCGTTATGTTCGTTCGAGATCGCGACAATCTATCGTTCCAGTAACTTTGAATCTGCACTCTGGTGCTCGTTAATGACGATTACAATAATGATTCGTAAAATGAACACGTGATTCGTAAGTCGATTCTATTTCTCCTTTGAAGCGTAAAAGACAACATTTAAAAAACGATGCGAGTCGAATGTCGCTTCCAACTGTACGAAAAATGAACCTGCCAAGGGGACGTTCATTTTAAGAATCATTACTCTACATAGAAAATTTATCGTTTTTAAACCCAGGTAAAATTACAGAAACTTAATTTTCGACACGAATCAGGGAAAGATCGTTTCCCGCCCAAAAGTAAAAGATTCAGGTTCAAAAGGGTTGAGGTTTCGCCGCGACGGGGACCGTGTCATCGAGCTTAATCGTCGATTACCGATCGACAGTAACTCAACCGGTCGTTCAGCGATTTATAACCGGCCCGAGTACACAGCAACGTCCGATCGCGTCCGACTCGATCGTAAATTTAATTTTGTAACGAGGCAACGGGCTGATCCTCCGCCGCTCGGTGCGTCTCTGTCGTCCTGTTCGCGTCTCGATCGGTCCCTCTCGCCTCCGTTTGCGCGGTAACAGCTCGTAATTACCGGCCAATGCGGCGAGCCATTGATCCCGAGGACCATTTGTTTCCCGCGGCCGTACGTAGATCTCGAAAGCTCTCCGGAGCCGCGCGACGGAAAACGGAAAACGGAACACGGAAACAACGCGACCAGGCTAGTTTCGGAACTTCTCCGCCCGTATCGTGTCCTCGGGACCGATTAACGCTGACTTCCTTGCCAGCGGATACGCCAGCCGTCTAATTGCCCCAACTTTTTCGCCAGGACGAATAAAATTCCGCCTACGGGTGGGAGGAATGGCTGGAAAAACTCGCGAGGCAACGAGATCGTCTCTTAAACGATGGACTTCGGGTCTATTTTATTTATTTACGGTTTAATTGACTCACAAAAATTTTAGTTCTTAGATAAATTGCAAAATTACAAAAGATCCAACTTAGAAGTTTCTCAAAAGTTATGTTTTATAAGTTTTACAGTAATGATTCTTAAAATGAACATCGTTTTGAAGTTGACCCATTCATCTCTCGTACAGTATATATAGTATACTGCCAATATTTATGCACAGATACCTCGAGATGAGAGGGATGGAAACGTTCAACTTACGAATCACGTAATCATTATACGAATCATTACTCAATAGTATCTCAATTAAGCAAACGAGACGTGTAGTGATTCGAGATAAAAGTCTGAATCTGATGAATGTTAAAGTAGCATAGAAATTTTAACCCTAATCTGTACTTTTTTATGAAATCATTCCATAAGTAAAGTCACCTCTTATTTTATAATACTTTAAGAGAAGAATATTGTGTTTATGAAACCCCCTATGTCTCTCAAATTTTAAAACAAGTGTGAGTAAACCCTATTTGCGACATTGTCTATACGAATTTAAAAAAGATAGTACACCTACATAAACTATTAAAAATACGTATGGACTGTATGGTGAATGTGTTAAGGGTGGTTTAAAAAATTCCTAAATATAAAGAAATTGTTTCTCTTTTAATAGAAACAGCACACAAATATGTTATCGTACCTTTAATCGAAGTAAATGTAAGTATTCGCGACATTACGATCACCATAATATATGATAATAGTTCGAAAATGTAACTCTGCTTCTGAATACCGGAGCATTCTACATATAAAGTATCGCGACGCCGTGGTTCGTACTTATTTGCATCCACAAGTGGCATAGAAGATAAATACAGTTATTACCCATGCCTACATTTCATAATTTCCTTTTACTTTTCCCGTTCCTTACCGCCCTGCTTTCTCTCTTATTCCTCTTTATATCCCTTTTACTTTCCGCTCGCTTTAACTCTCTATTATTTCACGGTCCGTGTACATTCAAATCCAGCACCCAACGAATAAATCCTCGAAGCCCAACGATTTCCCCGTTAAATGTTCCAGAATGCGCAATAAAATTCACGCGAACCTATCGCGTCTTAATAAATGAACCTTAATTCCCACGAATTCACTTACTGACCGGATACTTGCACAAATCCCTGTCTTATAAACCAAAGCATCTTACGAAGTATTCATTTTTCTGACATCCTGACACTTTTACACGCAGTGTTGCAAGAAAAATAAATTTAGGAAAACAATTTTTTGTGGATTCTATTGTAACTTAGCAAGTTAATCCAGCCACTGATTTAAAACACCTGATCAAATAAATAACTATTCAAAAGATCGAATAAATACCCGATAAAAAAAAGAATTTGTATGTTAATTTTAGATTGCTCCAACGAGATCAAAAATTTAATACTATCGAAGAGTAAAAGAAAAATTAAATTTCATTTGGTTTTGAAATGATCACCCGGAATAACTTTTAAAATCATGGATAAAAATGAAAAAACCGAATCATAAAAGACCACGATGCGGAAGACTTATCCATTCAAATGCAAAGAGCATGTTCTACCTCCTTACGTTAACAATGTGTCTCATTGTGTCAAATATACTTCCTTGTACGTTTGTTCTTCTCTATTGTGAACTGTGTACTATCACGCGTTCCAAACGTTTTCAAACACTGGCTAGGATTCTTACCATTAGTAACAAGGTTCGTTTGAAGATAGTCAAATAATCAAAAGATAGTAATTACGAATTTTAAGTCGTGTTTATGTTCGTTTCATAGCATTTTACTGAACGCAACTCAGCTTTCCCCAATATTTTTCTCGCTGGTGTAAGTTTTCAAAAGACTTTGAAACTATTTCTGCCTCGACAATATTAAATTCCCGCGTCAGATTTTACAGAATACCGCGTAGACCAAATGAAAACGCTACCTTCTACCGTCAGTTTCAATCTTGAAAGAAGGAAAGAAGCCATTGGTGCCACGATACACCCATTGTTGGCTTCCACTTTATACAAAATTTAATATTACGCTTCATCGTTGTATGATTTCTTACAGCGCGTCAAGACTGTCTTTCATACACAAACTCGCGATAATAACTAGTATAGATAGTCGCTAGCAACAAGATCGTTTATTCGATCGAACAGTTAAATTTTTATGTATCCATCGCGAGATATTTCATTTTTATTTTTGGCCAGGAAGTAACTAACAGACCAGCTGTTTATTTTTCTTCCATGAATTCTTTATTCATTGCGTATTAAATCGTACCTACTCGTGTTCTTTTTTTACTTCGAGCTCATTTGGGTTCTGTACGCAGCTACTAAAATAAAAATAACTCGAAGAAAATAGAATAATCTAAATATTTTTTTTACCCTTTCGTTTCCTGTTTTTAAAAAATATAGAATGCATAGACAGAGCGTATTAGTGGCTACGACGCTGGGGAAGACGAGTCTTTGAACAGTAATGGGCAACGATAAAAATACGCGTGACTCGGGTGGTCTTCTCAGGTAGACAGAAACCCCCGATCGTTCTTAGTGTTAATATTCATCGAACGGGTACGCAACGATCGTTCGAAGCCCACGATTCGTCCGGACGTATGTCACGAGACTGTTCTCAAATGCATAAGGTACGTTCATGCTAACGAGGAAGAATCTGAAAGCAGACAGTCCACAGAGGCGGTCGGATCGTAAGTCACGACTCGTCGGACAACTGACCGGTATAAAGGGTTTACGAGGCGAGCCTAGACCGAGCCAGTTAGTTCCACCTGGCAGTAAAAGGTGTAGTTGAAGTGTCCTGAAATATCGTCTAAAGCTCAGCTACGATAGTGACCGCGTAGGACCTACAACGGTCCTCTTTCGACTTTATTCCAGAAACCTAACTCCCTAACTAACGTTTGACACGCAGCAACAATTGCAATTACAGATGTAGGTTAAAATCGGTGAAAACGTATCGAGACCTTCGCGAGACTATGAAAGATGCAGACGAGTCTGACGAGCTTCCTGGTCGAATAATTTCGTCTCGTTTAAACGCGTATCTGCTAAATATTTTCCAGAACTCTCGTTGGCCAGACGTCCGGTCCTCATAAGCGACATCCGGTGGAAAACACGTAACAATAGTCTCGGTTCAGGTTCCACTCGAGACATTTTATAGACCTCGAGGTCGTAAATTCACTGCCACCTACACCAGACCTTTAACTTCGCGACACCCACCGAATTTCCGCCGGCAACGAGTCGATAATGTCAGTCAATTGTATTCGTCGTGAACATTGTAATATTTTCGTCGAATTCGATTACATGGCGTAGCAAATAATTATACCTAATCGGTAACTGTTAAGCTCGCCGCCAGAGGGCCACGTTCGATCTGTACCTTTCTCACAAGCACTCCTCGATCGACCATTGAAAAGCAATTAAAGAGAGGCAACTTTAGTTCTATTTATTTAAAACTAATCAGAGTAATTAAGAACACATTTAGTAGGAAGAGTTTGGAAGAAAATTAAAAGCTCTACGAGAACAGGAGCATCAAAAGTATATCAAAGCAAAGTTTTAGGGGCACAGGTTTATGAGAGAAGTCTCCGAAAGAATCTTATATACATAATCGACGTTAAATTCCCTGGTATTCGGTGCAGCGTTTCTCCAGTTTAAAACTTCCACGAAAGATTTGAACCCGACCCGAGGAACTTTTCGCGACAGTTCAAGCTTTTGAAACGGACCATCCAGCCATCGAGTGCTGGTGGAGTTAAAACGGTACGTGTTTCGGATAAATTGGATCGGGCTGCGTCGAATTGATCTGGCCTAAGTGGTTACCTTTCTGAACATTCCGTGCACGCGTCGTCGACAACAAAAAAAAATAGAAATCTGTCTAGAATAAAACAACATGGCGCAAAGAAGAATCATCGCGAGACGCAGACGGAATTCGGAGAACAAATATTGAAAGTCAAGTATGAAATTTTTCAGTCGTACTTTATTATCGACACCTTGTCCCATTTGTATGGCGAGGCATGTCGCGCCCATTGATCATGCTATTTTTTGTTTCTCCAACGCGTCGAATAAATTCAATAAGAGGGAATGATATACTCGGTGATTTCTATCGGATAATAAAAATTGCAAAACATTATTACCACTCGTCGCTTAAAATAATTAAGCTTCGAAGCTTCGTAAACATCGAAAATTGGCACAAACGCTCGGACACCTGTTCTCCAATTTTCATTCTACGTTCACCAGAAATAAGTTGCTTGAAATCAGTGACCCCGGTAATCTCTTCTTGCGAAACACTTGCGAATTTAAATTTAATTTTCTCGTTGGAAAAACTAAACTCGAAATACTCAGTTTGGAATTGTACTAAATTGTTTCTTTTCGTGATTTGATAAATGCCACTGCAATTTTGGAAGAGAAACGTTAGTTCCAATAGACATTGATCGTGATAACTGTGTTAGGATTTGGAGCGTGGAAAATTGTTAATTGCAAAAACTAACAGCGATGCTTTTCCGTTTACTGTTGCCACCGCGTAACAGCTATGTAATAGCATCGAATTGGATTAAATTAAACGGATACCGGACCATGACGCTGTTATTATGCAACGTTCTCAGGTGTATAATTGAATTACATCGTACGTTATCCGCAGCGCTGTAACACCCTTAAGACATCAATTAACCGGCCACGCTCAATTTAAATCGGCATGTACGCGAGCGTTATGCCTATTACCAAGATCGCATTAAATAATTAGTCCGCAACGTCCACGTTGCAGCCACGAGGGGCACAGAGATCTCGAACTTCGATTTTTTAATAGAATTTCACTCGTGCTTTCGCGTCAAAGGAAGATCGCAATGAAATTAAATCTATCGTTTCTCTAAAGAATTCATTTAATTAATTCGTTAATTAAAACGCAACGAACGTCGGGTACGGGAAGCTTTATGAAAAGTAATACGAAGATCCAATTCCGTAGCAATTAAATCGGAATTATTTCGTAGCGGTACAATTATAATAAATTACCCGGTGATGTTATAATACAATTTTCTACCGTAAGAACGAGCGTTGTTCTGCCTTGAATCAGTCATCGATACTCGTCTGTATTTTTCTTTTTCTCGAGAGTCTCGTTCGACAAACCCGGCAAAGAAACAAATCCGTCAGCCATTTATTTATAATAGCGTGTGCGGCAACAACGGTAAGAGGTTGACTCATTGTCGCTCGGATCGCGTCTCCGTCGATGGAAACGCGGATAGATATTTATAAAACGAGAAACGAGAAACTCCCGGCAGAGACGACCAGCCGATGTCCTGGGAATAGATCTCTAAACCCAGTTATGCGATTTATTCCGAGCTGGGTCGGAGTCTGTTCGGAAAGCTCCGATTTTCTAGGAACAAGAGGAATCGACGCGATGGAGGAACCATCCCTGCGATCGGTTATACGTTTCACTCTCCTATTCTCCGTGATAAACAACGCGATTCGAGACACAGTGCACTTTTTTTACTTCACAGATGCTCGTTTATTCGACGTCAAAACAAAACTTTCCGGATACTCGTATCGTTTCGAAGGAATAATACGACGAATTGCGTGCATTCTGATTGAACTGAATGAAAAATTAATGGCAAATGTAGGATACAATTTCTTCTATGGAGTCTCTATCTATTTCTTCTCGTTGATATAGAAGAGCAGGTAGGTTCAGTCACTAATTTAATTTTAGTAACAATTAATTTAAAGACGCAATTCTAAAAAGAAAATGAAACGCACGTAATAATACTGCTTTCACGATGATACAAAACGCTGAAAAATTCGATCAACCGTGAGCATTTCCTTTTTTTCGTGCACGGAAGAGACAAAAATGAGTGTTACAGTTCGCGACGTAACATTACGACCGTGTTTAACTTTCGAGATTGCTCGAGCTTTGTTACGACCGTGCAGTGAACGACGCAAACTCTATTTTCGACCGAACCGCGCCATGATTCACCGGTTTTTGAATCGCTCGAATGACAATAATCACTCGTGCAATTCACGGAGCACAACTTCCGAGGAAAACCGCAAATTTCGAACGATATCGCATCACTTCACAGCGTCGAGTCATTTTTATAGCTAACCCTTTGACGTACAATTTAATTCCAAATTATTTTTCAAACGTATACTATTTAATTTTGTTTAAATTTGACGCGAAAGAATAGATTTGTTTGAGAATTTTTTTCTCGAAACTACATAGGTTTTCGGGGATATGTGTATTCACCAAAAATGATTGCAATTGACCCCCGCAATCGAAAATAATTTTTCCAAAACGATTTGAAATTTTTTTTTTCGCCGAAAAATTTGTCCACCTTTCTGAATTTTGTTCTCGAAAGTGCATAGGAATTCGAGGATATGTCTATTCACCAAAAATGATCGTACTTGACCCCCCTAGCTAAAAATAATTTTTCGAGAACGATTCGAAAATTTTTTTCTTTGTCGAATTTCAGGGCAATCATCATTCATGGTCAGACGTTGTATTGCCGGTAAAGAATTTTTTTCTCGAAAGTGGGTATGATTTCGGGGTATGTGTATTGACCAAAAATGATTATAATTGATCCCAGCAACCAAAAATAATTTTTTCAGAATAATTTGAAATTTTTTAATAACTTTTTAACAAAACCTCAATCAAGAAATTAATATTCTTGAAAATTTTTCTCAGGATTGGCCGAACATCCTGTATAACTTGATGGCAAGTGAGTAGCCTCTACTTGACATATTTGTTTTTAAGGAAAAAATACTGTAAGCGCGTGTCTATGATTTTATTCGATAATTGTGATGAAAAAACTAAATTCCCAAACGCGGTATTTTTGGAGCGCATCAAGGTGGTCTGGTGCTCCTTAACGGTGAAGGAAAAAAGATAAAGAGTGTTTCGCAGCAGCTGCTAACGATAGTTAATCGCGCTAAATCTCCGTCAAGTGGCGCGGGAACAAAGCGAGCAAGAAAGAGAAATCCTCCACCGAAAGTATCAGTTGCGCAAGTGGCAGCTGCTGGCTGTATAGGATGTTAATGTTCCTGCAATTGACCGTGAATATTGCCTCCGTGGCGCGAGGTATCTATTTTACCAGCGGGTCCCGCCGATTCTCTTCTTTGTTTTCTCATTTTCTCGCTCCCCTCTATCCACCCTTCGCGTTCTTTCATCCCGGTTTCCTCGATCGCGGTAAATATTCAACCCTCGTTACGAACGACGAAGGTTCGAACGCTTCCTTGTTCTCGAATTAATTAACAACGAGGCTTCGGCGAACAAAACGCGCGCAAAGACGCTGCCCGGAACGAATCGAAAAACACGCAGCTGCGGGCCGATTCCGAACGAAATAATGGCACGATTTAGGGGAAAAGTTATTTAATATCGAACGCTTTCGAGAAACACCGGCGGTCTACGTTCGAACGAAACTCCTTCCGGCCAAACGGGTTTCCTCTCGCTGTTCGCGTGTAATAAACACGAACAATACGGGGAATAGGACGAGAATCGCGTTAACCGGTGCAGAAGTCTGCACGGAAGTAATAACGCGAATACGCGTGTAAAAGAAACGGTAGAAACTTTGTTGGAGCACGACCGTAGATCAATGAACAATTACCGTTGCGTTTCTATTCCTCCGTGCTGTGCGACTTGTCCTTGTTTCACGAATCGTTCGTTTCGAGTGGATAACGTTAACATAGGAAACAATTATTCGTGAGAGATTAATGTGTGATAGAAATAAATGTTTGCTCATTCCCTTATAGTAGAAAGGTACAGTAAATTTTTCACAATTATTATTAAAAATTATAAATCATTTTGTCCATTTCCAATAGTTCCAGCGTTAAACCCAGTAGTTTCATCCGTCCCATATTCTTAACTCAGATTTAATTCCCAGCAAAAAAAGGCTATACGTGCCTGTTCCGGATCGTTCGCCATCGTTTATAGACGCAATTTGTTGTTTTGCCGATCGGACGGTGCAACAAGAAACGGAACGAACACATCGGGGTGGTAATCGCGCAGAAACTGCGAAACAATCGCGCCAGTCAACACTTGGAAACGTCCGTTCCTCTCGACCGTCATAATAAAGACCGTGTCAAACAAGTCACTCCCGATCGTCCGATCGTCCACGAGCTACACCAAGGATCCTATCGAACGATTCGATCCGCTCGTTAAAACCGTTTGCCCGTCCACTTACCTTCGTTCCACTTCCGCGAAAGACGCCGTACATCACCGTAAACTATCCGACTAATGAACCATACAAACAATAGTTGAATGTTCCCTTTACGAAGGCGCACTTTGTCTCGGACAAGACGGGGAGACGATACCCGCGAAAGGCGGAAATCGCGATTTTTCCACGGCTCGATCACAGTGTTTATCGTAATGGGTCCCCGACGAACGTTTACGATTATAATTTGCAAATTGCCGCGTCGTAAACACATACATACGTACGTACTTTTGTCCGCGATTTTACCTTTTCGACGGAAGACGCAACCGGGGTGACCGTTAGAGCCACGCGATCTGGTAAAACGCGCCAGCGTGAAATCGTTCTGCTCGAACGCATAGAAGCGTGCTCGATAAAATAAATATTGGAGTTGTTGCGGGGCCAAACGTTACACGCGTGGATACGAAACGATGTTATCTGTGTTATTATACGAAAACAAAGACCCCGATCCATGGACGATTACGTGTTGTTAAATACATACGTGCATACGTGTTCTGCAAATTAGACCGACACCGGTATACGATACGGTTAACGTTACTAATGGAGGAAGTGTGTAAATACAACGGCGTTTATTCATAACAACGGGTGAATTGCTTTATGTCCTTCGGCTGACGCTGCTAATAACATTAGCGCGACAACGTGCTCAAGTTACGTTATATCGCGACGACGTTAATGAGCCGATTTATTAGCGTAGTTTATAACGCGGTTTTGTATAGATCGCGGTAACGTGTCCCACCAACGGGGGCGGCCATTATTATGCAAACCCGGTTTCGGCCAGCGGTAAAAATGCCGATGCAAATCCGAAATGGCCGGCGAACTTTCGGTAAGGTTCGTTAGTTGTCGCGGGAATAATAATATCGTCCTAGATGTGCCATTTAAAAAATTTCCATAACAACCCCGGACTCGTACCTCCGACGCTGCGGGGGAAAAAGGGAACCAATTACGGGCCAGCCTGATAAATAATTTAAAGGATTCGCGTCCTGACAAACCAGTCTACGTACACTCGTTCGCGATAGTAAAAAATACATGAAGTTTTCGCTTTAACTTCTTGCAGTTTTCATCTTTTTCTTAGGGTCAACTCATCGATCGATCGAAGCGAAATTATTTTGTAATCTTCGTCGTATTTTTTCTTTAGAAACGTTGCATTCAAAACTGTTTACTGAAAATTAAAATACAGTATTAAAATGGATTCAAATACAGACAAACGTTGACTTTCATCTTGCATATAGAGAATGAGAATTTTAATTTATATAGCTAGGTGTTTTCATTTATTAATTTTCTTATGCCACAACTTCATGTTGTTGTGTATAAAGCATTCTTTTGTGACCTTAAAAACTCCCCCGAAAATTCGACAGAAGTCTATATTACTTTCGAGCAAGGAATTTTAATTTCTGAATACATACTACTTTGCATTGTAGTATATATTCACTACAAATAAAGAATAAATTTGTCAATGGAGCATTTTGAATTCTTCGAGTGCCCCACGATACAGGAATAGTATCATAAATACAAATTTGAACGAAATCGGCCGAGTAGATCTTGAGATATCATGTAAGCTAATTCAGAAAAATACTTTTGAGAAAAACGCACCCCAACAGAAGGGTCAGACCGTTCCAACAGGTATGTATAGCTCGAGCAATACGGGCATATACCTTCGTTAATTTTAGGAGTTCGATGATATGCTTTTGCACATATATTTCCAAGATAAAATTTTGATTTTAGACCATTGTAAGCTACATGTTAAAATTCACAAATTCTATTCAAATTTATTTCCCTGAACGTCTTAAATTGAGAATGAATTTTTCTAGTATCGTAATGGTAAATCCTGTCGCCCATATATGGGTGACGTGGCAGTCAAAGTGTTAAGAAAATGCAAGAAGAAAAATCGAATTTTTTGGCGGTTCACGGTAAAAGAGCCTCTTAATGAGAAAAAGATTCCGTTTACCTGTGTAAAATACTGCAATAATGCGCAGATGCGCCCATTCGTGCACACCCGACACGCCTTTCTCCTTTCTTCGTCCGCGCGACGATAATGCATAAGGTATCTCGGCTCGAGGACGTATGTACACACCTTAACGATCCTTGGGACCGATACGTAGGAAGCTGATTACTCATCGCACCGTCTATGCCAAACGTTTAGCGACTTATTGTGCCTGGTTATTGAACCCCTGGGAGAGTACCCACTATCTGTACCGCCCCTCCCTCCCGCCATTTCGCTCGTTCCCTCCCCCCTCTCCGTCGATCAGCACGAGGGCCGTTATACCCGCAGATATTGTACGCATAGCTTCCATTATAATTATACCTGGCCAGCGTTGTACCGGTACCTACGTGCATTCAAACAGGTTACGTAAGACGCGGGGAGGGAGGAGAGACGCGATGACACGAAGCTTATTAACCAAGGGCCAAGCCGGGATTCTCTTGCTTTCATGCTTTCAGTCGCCGGGTACAGGGCGCGGTGAATTTTTTACATTCAAAGGCCGCTATTTGTTTAAACGGGCCCCAAAAGGCGCCAAACGTTAATCGAAAACTCCTGTTACCGCGAGGAATTTAAATTAGGGAACGTTCGCGGAGATTTTTTATTTGTTTGACGATGGAGCTAGAAGTGCTGGTAACGCTGTCGTTTGAAGTGTTAACAGTTGCGGCTTCTGACGATAATAAGAAAATTTGAAAATTTTAAGTTGCTTTAATAGCTTGTCAAAACGTTTTTGCAAAGTTTAATTGGCATCGGGTACTAAAATTTCATAATTTTCCGATGCGCCACTTTGGGTGTATAAAACAAAACGATCGTGCATGCGTACAAACTATGTCAATATCTCCCGAGCTCTCTATTAAATATTAACACAAATTTAATGGCATCGATTCCCCCCTGTATATTTGCAGAAGTCGACCGTACCAAATTATAATTTTAGAATAAACCGGGTTTTAAATATACAGCAAAATAGCAAAACAAAATCAACGTACAGCGTATGGGCAAATTATTGCACTTATTAAAAGTTTGGAAATTTGTTAAATGCAGAATTTTTATAGAAATAATGATGAAAACTAACGTTAAAAAAGCTGGGTGAGGCAAATTGAACATTTAAAAAAATCGAAGGTATACTCACGATAAATATTAACTAGAATTAAACTTTGCTAATTGGAAATTATAAAGGAATGATTACCGACATGGAAGTGAATTTATCATATTATAAATAATATGAATGCTGCATGAATAACATAACTAAAGGAAATGACCAGAGGCAAATTCATAGGCGAACTTAGTGCTTCCTACGGATTATCGGTTAGAAATAATTTATGCGACTGATACGAGGGAATTAATATGCATAGCGTATTTACATAAATGGCCGACAGATAAAGAATTAAACCATGAGAATTATCCTTCGTCTAGTCGATGTTAATGGAGAAAAGGTGAAACAAGTGGCATAAACCAAAAACGTTATTTTTATGGATATCGTAAAAATAATAACCAGAGTTTCAACGCGCTTCTTTATAAAATAATTCGTAAGATTTCGACCGGAGGGGCAAAAAAGTCATGTTCACCGCGTATATTGCTGCCTGTAATTTTAATGAAGGCTTCAGCAGTCTATTGATGATCATGGACGCGACGGGCATAATAATCATTGATCCTAATGCAGCTGACATTGCACGAGACATCGACAGGGCGCGACGTATTTCCACCACAGAAACTATTCTGTGATCGTATTCCACCAGGAATGAGAGATAATACCACGATAGAAACGACAGAATAATTAACCCCCAGAATATCAAAATTAGTACGAACTCTGATTGAGAATTATGTGTGATTTACGGTGTGCTGAAAGAGGAAGATTTGGGAGATCTTAAAAACCCATTAGGTTCTTTCGAGAGTCGTTGCACTTGGGTTTCTTGCAAGTATGCATGGGTTCGTTAATTCTTAAGTGAAAATAATGCGGAAGAGTAACTTTCCGTGTTAGGGTAGAATAAAATAAGAAGTAATGCCTCTGTAGACTAACTATGAACATCAAAGTTTACACTGTGAATTAAATGTCGAGGAATAAAATAATTTCGAGCCAAGAATAGAAGCAAATTACAGAGGATCGAAACGTGTTACTTCAATTTGCAATTATTCTCTATGCATCAAACTTCTTGTCTTAGAATTACAATTTCTCACCTCGATTCTGTAACTCTAAATATTGAGAACAAAAATAGTTCAAGTGAACGTTATTCGGCTGGACAAAAGTTACTCAAATAATATCACCTTCTAAAAAACCCCATTTTCCTCCCAAGAGTCACCCTTGAAGTACCTGTTCCACGTGGAGAGCTTAATCCTCTTGGACCATTTGATCAATGAAAAATGAAGTCGATATCTACATCGGTGCCTGAGAAAACAGCTTGTAACACTTTATTCGAACCGCGTGGTACGAGACACGACACCGTGTTTCCGATAATTCGCATTACATCCGCGGCTTCTACCGCTCCTCCACGAAGGGATTAGTCTTGGTACGAGCAGTCACGCGATTGGATCCGACTCCTTATCTCGCGATTTCTCCTGCATTCGTTAAATCCGTTAATAAGTTAACGATCTACGAACGACATACAGCAGGGACTCAAGTTGCGGCCAGATCGCGCACCGAGACAAATGTAATTAATTAACCCATCCGTGACCCTAGTTTTCCACTTCCCCGTGGATCCACTTACACGCGAGGCGAGCAGGATCCTCTTCGCGTCCTTACCTATTCGCGCGAGATTGATCGCCATAATTTTACCCGCGTGTACACGGCGTCTCATTCTCATGCGTCGTGCGAAACTGTCTGGAACTTACGACGGAGCTCGCGGTACGTTGCACGGTAATGATTCGTAAAATGAACGTCGTCCACGGGTCGGTTTCTTCGTCTCTTGCATAACGGAGGCGAGTTTCGATACCTGCAAACGTTTATACGCCCCCAAGATTCGGAGAAATAGAAACGTTCAACTTACGAATCACGTGTTGCAAACTTTTTTTTATTCACGAATGATTCTTAAATTGAACATCGTTCCTACAGACGTTTATACGCGGAAGATCGCTCGAGATGGGGAGGATGGCAACATTCAACTTACGAATCGCGTGTTCATTTTACGAATCATTCTCCGTGGCAAGAAACTTTTGCAAGAACATTGTTTTTCTCATAATATAAGTTCCTTAAATGATATTTTACCGTGTACAAAAGAAAAGATTCGCTTCGAGTTTGAAAAGAGAACTATGGTTCCTGGAAACTCTGCGTTGATGCAGCATGGCGTCCACGCGGTGGGTGGCAGCGCGGCCACGCGGTCGAACGATTTGTTACCGCGGAAAGTCCGTCCCTTTGTTTCGCGAAACCTGGACACCCGACGAAACCGCGCGCAGAATTACTTTTCGCGAAACACACGGTGGCTGGGACGGAGGTGATCGCGTAGGTGGACCACCGCGAGGCATTAGCGCAAAGATAAACGACCCGTTACCCACGCGGGACAACGCCACCTTCCTCGAAGTCGTCGCGGGAATCGCTGGTTTTCCAACGTTGGTTTTGCGCGCGATTTTCGCGAGGGCAATTCGCGCGGAAAATTCCCGGTAATCTGCCCCGGGGATCGCCGTGGGTGGCGCTGTTGCGACAAACGATTCGACATGGGAACTAGGCGACGTCGCGCGTGGGCACGGCCCTGCAATTTCGCATTTTACGCCTGTCCCGTGGCTGAGCACCGGGTCGCGAAAGACCGTTCGCGCGTTAACCCAAATCCCATTGCATTGTGGAAAAGTGTATTTAAATTCAAAATTCGAAGCTCTATTATTGACATTAAAGCTTCCATCGATAACAGATTTGCTCGAAATTATGTATTTTCAACGACAATATTTAACGGTAATTTGATTAATCCACGTATTTTAAATATATGATATTGTGTACGTGTCAAGTAATTTAATATTGTGTATATTAGAAATGGGATCAAGTATATTGTAAATATACTCAAACTCTCAAACTCCCTATAAGTACTTTGGCGTGCATTTGGGCACAGTTTGATAAAAAATTCGAGACCAGAAGCGCAAGGCGAGCCAAGACGGCACTTAAAATATTCCTGCAGGAAGCTACACCAAATCTATACTCGATAGAAGACAAAGAAAGGATCTCATCCTGATAGAAAGTCTCCTTTGTACCCGCAAACTCTGGACTTTCACCAATTCCTCGAACAATCGGAGGCGGTCGCGATGCAAAACGCAATAAATTTTAAATCGAAATCGAAGTAACGGTGTCCATTTAATCTATGAAGAGAGATTCTAGAGGGAAGTAAGACAATCGATAGAATACTGACGTAACAGGCTGTGATGGAGAATGAAACAATTACATACTGATGATATCTCGAGGTTAGGAGTGCGTGCTTATTATTACTTCATACGTTCGTCTCCTTTTTTCTTATTTCTCTTCCCTGTTCACTTCGTACCGCGTTTCTCAATCGTATATAATCTTGTCGTTAGTGTAATAAAGAGGCCGTTATTACTATAATCAAACACTTTAATGATAAACTAGTTAAGAAGAGGAATCAGAAGATACGGAGGATTCGAGTAGCAATCAAAAATTTATACCAGTAATAATAAATAACTAGAAAATAGAATCGATTAAGATAATGGCATCTTAATTACGAGCAACCGTAAATATTGGCTTTCAAACTGGTTGGCAAAATTCATATTTTTATTAATACAATTACTGAAATGGGAGCTTTGCACCCCTAAATATAATAATTCGTATCTTGAAGTATTTCTTATATTTTTTCATATTAAGCCTGTAGTTTTTAAGAAACAAAAATTCCCCATAAGTACATAAACGTTATTTGGAATTTTAGAACAACCTAACCGTAATTACAATATTTACCGATACAAGATTCGAGAACACAAGGGATTCGAGAGGCGCAAATAAACGAATGTTTGTTTATGAAATTGCCAAGTTTTGGTCTCCGCGTGCTTATCCCGGGGGTCGATGGGGGGGTGGGAGGCAGTATGCACGATTGACAAAAGATATAAGGGGGTTGGGGGCGCGCGGCAGCCGAGGGCAAACCGAGGTTAAATAAATGTTTGGCCACGGGTATTCGTTCCAATATTTGAAACGCCGGAATTTCCACGAACCGCAAAACGACGTCATACATTTACCGCGTTCGCCTCTATTCCCATTCTGACCAACCCCTATGGCCGGCTAGCGCGCGATACAACGACCGAACAGGTCCGATTTTTTTCTCGTTGTCGCCGTTGGCCACCTACACGTTCCCTCGACTCGTGACTTGTCCCCCAGCATCGAAATGGAAACGGGCTTCCACGGATTTTCCTGCCCCGATATTGGCTCCGTAGGTGAAATTTGTCGACCGACCGTGATGCTGTACACGCTCCACGGACGCGTCGATAACCTCCGCCGATTCTCCATTTTCTTCCCTTTCTCGGGTTCGCGAACAACCCCCCATCTCACCCTTCGTGCAGCTCTCGCGGCCGTGCAAACGGCGAGAAAGAATTCTTTCTGTTCCGCACGTCGCCCCGATCCTATTTTGTATTCGTCGTTCGACGCGATCCGGTGGCTCGTATCGACGCGTTTTGAATCGACCGATAAGGTCGGGATAAGGTTCCGCGGATATGTAATTTACGTCGATCTCCGTTCATGGTACAGTTCCGCCTCGATTCTTCAGTCAACCACAGTTCTCGCTCCTTCCACTCGAATTACAGCAATGATTCTTAAAATGAACGCGTGATTCGTTAATTGAACGCTTCGTTCGAAGCCAGCGAAGAGTTCGATACGAGTCGAACTTCTGATTTGCGTCGAGTTTCGCCTCCGCTGTACGTAAAACGAACATGCCGAACCCGTAGAAATATTCATTTTAAGAATCATCACTGTGATTCTTGTAACAAAAATCATGAAGCTCTCATTCATTTACCAAACGTACATATGGCCAGTGTTGCATTATATAACCTCTGACGAAAGGAGTATAAAATGAACCCATGATTCGTAAATTGAACATCTCACTTGAAACCAATGAAAGACGACACGAAACACGATACGAACGAGCCAACTCCGGTGTAATGTACATTTTAAGAATCGTCACTGTAACTCTTTCAAGAAAAAGCTATGAAACTCTCATTCTTTTCTCAAACGTGCATACGACAAGTATTGCATTTACTGTAACCTTTGACAAGTATAAATGATTTGTATGAACAAGTCGAAGTTCCTCCAATGTAAGGGGGTTTGCAGCGAGTCGTAGCGCGTAGAAATGGATCGAAAAGCGTGTTGGAACGGGTTAGAACGGTATACTTGAACGAGTATAAGCAAGTTGGAGAGGCTCGAACATGTCGGAGCAAGTTACAAACGGGTCCGTGCGGATCCTGGCGGGCACGAAGCGAGTTAAAACAAGTCCGCGCGAATTGGAGCGATTCCAGCCGCCCGTGGAGGCAATAACGCAACGGAAATCAATATAACGCGAACTGCACACGGAGAAACAAGGAAAGGGGGTAACATCGTTTGTTGACGTGGACAACAACGCCGGGGAATAAGCTTTAAAATCCAGATAACCATCCCGGCGAAGTGGCCCGCGCTATCGGGGAACTTTTCGAAGTCAAACAAACGAAAATTCTTTATACGAGGGCGAAATTCTTTCACTGAAGGTATTCCTCGGTTTCCATCATGAACGTGCGGCGAACGGAACCTCAGGAAACTTTTTTTTTTGTGCTCACAAAAATGCAAAACAACCCGTTTCTTTTATCCTCCTATATTTCGCTTTTTCGTAGCTTCGAAACTTTCATGAAAGTACGAAAACTTTGCTCTAGAAGGTAACGACAAAGTATCCCGAATACGAATGATAAAGAATTCTGTATTTTTGGTTCTGATTACTTCGTATAGTAAACCATTTGTGTTAATTAATTAAATAATAATTTAATTTAAAATTAAAACAAAAACGAGTGGTAGATGCACTCACTATGATATCCTAGGAATAACAACAATATAAATGGTAAATTACAGAATTACAAAAAAAGATTTTGTGAGATCAGATAGCTCTCGATAAAAAGATATTTCGTTCTAGGTTGCTGCTAGCCTCGTCAGTAAAGCTGATGCAGCGATTCATTCGCGATTGAAAATTACTCTTATATAGGGTACAACTTCTTAACGAACCTGCGAGAAAAGGTTTCCAGCAAACAGAATTATTTCTATCCTCACAAGTTCATTAAGGAATCCCCCTATACACGAATAATATTCAATCGTGCATAAATTGTGGCTGATGTAATCGCTGGATCTCTATTTAAAATTTCTTGACTCTTAAGAAAAGAAACATTTAATTATTCAACGTTTCGATAATAGATAATATTTTTTCAAGAATTTCTGATAGATTTACTATTCCGAAGTTGAATGAAATTACACAGTCGGATAGGATACTCGTGGGTTTGTTCGATTCACGGTGAATGAGATTCACTGGCTGGGAGTCACGAGCAAGTCGAAAGAGAATCGCGGATTGTGCACGCAGTTGCACAAGTTTCGCTCGACGAGAACACGGACCCGTGGGATGTAATTTTCATCCAATGAGTAATTCATATCGGTTCGGCCCGAGAAGGAAGTCGGTCCCTCGCGAGAACAGACACAATAAGCGCGATGAGTCTTTCGCGTCTTTCAGCGTCCATTGTGCGGCGAGTGAACGGGACGCGTAGGCTCGATGGAAACGGAAAATCAATGAAAACTTAAAGAAAAGAATAGATACGTAATGCTTTGCAGCTCGCCCAGCCACTGACGACGATTTACCTCGACGACATCGACGAACATGATTCGGTCTTAACGCGAATCCGATACGAGAATTCTCCTTCGATTTTTGGAGAAGAGTCAACTTATCTGAGTTTCGTGATGAATTTAAATTGCGAAAAATTTCGAAAATTCTAAAGAAGGTATTTCATAGATGCTTCAAATGTTTGCTCAAATATTTTTGTTGAATTTTATTCACGATGCTTTGTATACGGTATTATAAGTTGATTCTTTTCTTACTGATTTTACGATTGAATTATTATTTCTTAAATTCTTGTAGTGTGTAACTTTCACAGTAGCGTTATTTATCGGTGACGCGACTATAATTTCAGAGTTTTCGTTCTGCGAAAAATACAGAAGTCTTTCCTCTAACTTTGTCGTAGAAAAGGCTCCAACGAACCATAAAAACCGCAAAAACTTTTCATTCCTGTTTCTAATAACAAACTATCGGGTAATTTTCGGAGTGAATGAACTTTCCAAGCGAATGGACCGAGCAATTGTAGGCGTGAATTGAGTGTTTGAAACAGCAAAGAGGGTCGAGTAGATGTTCGAAGCTTCTGTGCGGTGAAATTCTGGTGATTTGATTTTATGTGCATTCTTTACTTCGAAGAAGAAATGTAGCCAATATTCCCCGTCTCTATCATCGAAAGCAATGTCCAAGGTTTAAATTAATGTTGGAAACTTCGGTTAAGAGAGACTTCTTGGGCTTCAACTTGCCAAATCTATCTAAAGTCCCCGTAACAGTTTCGGGGGAAAAGAGCTTATAACGCCTCAGATGCGTTGGCTTATAAACTATCAGCAACCGGTGTTCCCTAAACAAGTTGCTTAAAGATATTCTTGAACGCAGAAATCCATAATGCAATTGTTCCACGAACAGCCAAGATTAGCAATTGAAATCGCTGAGTATAAACAGGAAGAAAATTCGTTAAACTTAACGGGGAAGTTTGCAAGACTCGAACTCCGTCTGTGTTCGGTATGATACCTTTTCATCCCGACACTTACTGGAACACGCTACCAAACTTTCGCCATATATCTTCGAAATGATTCCCTGTATAATTCAGTTGTCTCAACGTGGAACAGGCAAAGCGTGTCGAATCCCCGAGGGATCAAAGGTTCCTGGAGGACGCGTTTCCAAGTTTCCGATTCATCCGTATGCGCCGACGAACTAAATATGACGAAACACACAATTGCACGCTGAGCCATTCTTTGGGCCACGACTTTCTCAATAAAATCCTCTCGAAATCATTTTTCAATTGCTTCTACTTTTTCCTATATATCTTCCAAACTACTCAATATTTTTATATGAAAAAAATCAAATATATCATACTATGACACTACACTAATTTCACGATTGAATTATTCTTTAAATTATGGTATTTTTTAGTTACTTTTACTTCGTATCTTTCAAACTACTCAATATTATTCTGTGAAAGAAATTAAAATATCACAATTAAATTAGCTTTTCAATTACTTCTACTTCGAGCCATGTTCTTTCAAACTATTCAATATTTCTCTATGAAAAAAATCATATAACTCAGCAAGACACGTGCAAATAATAGTGCAAAGTAACGAACCATTATCTCGAACAATTTTTCAAAAATTTCTCATATTCTGCAATATCCATTCCAGAGCAAAAACATCTATGAAACATCCTTTTTATAATTTGGAGCAAAGACAAAGTTAATATCAAGCCACGTTTGAACGTTCACCGCTATTCCGAGTACAAACGACGCGAGCAGCTAGTATTCTAGGATCTGTTCCAGTTTTCTCCAAAAAAACGCTCGTCCAGTTCTCGTTCGTCTCCTCGTTAGTATGCTCTGGTACCACGGAAGATCTCAGCCGGTTTTATTCAGAACGGGGAAACGAATTACCAAAAAGAGTGTACGACCGTACGAATGCGTGACCCGTGTTCCTTTGGAGTGCACTTAATTACGCGCGATGAATCTACCCTGGATTCTACGATCATCGAAAGTACGAGAGTCGCTGGCTCGTAAATACCGGACGTCTGCTCCGGGTGAACGACAAAACCGGCTCACCAGGGTGTACCCCTTCCTACGGTGGTCCGAACGACGATCGTAATTCCCATGAAATCGCGTCCGTCCACATGAACGACGCGACACGGGGGAATCCGCGAAAGGTGGCGGTCGGTTATTAACGATATTAGATTTTACGCGGGAACTTACTTCGTCTGGAAGCCCTCGAATTCCTCTTGCTGCTCGTTGATGGAGGCCTCGAGGTCCAGGTAAGCGCCGTAGTCGCCGTCCTTGTACAACTGCAGCGCCGTGTCGTCGAGCTGCAATGCAAATAGCGAAGTGAGATGCATAATAATGCGCGTTGATTTCGCTTAAAATTCACGAGTACAATGTACTGTTGGGAGTTGACAAGAATGGACCCCGACTGCTACCCGAACAATGTCTTTCTGCTTGCGAAATTCGTTCTCGCGACACTAGCTCGTTCCGCTAACGTTTTGTATTTGGAATACGGGTCTCGAAGGGCTAAAAGTTTCGAGAATTGTTGATTTTATTATTTAATTGTAAGAGAAAATTCAATGACGTTTTTGCAGTTTGAGAAAATAAATTTGTAATTTAATCATAGTTTGTAAACCTGATCTTTCAACAAGAAAATTTCAATGTTAAAATCGAATTATAATTGCTGAACTCTCGCGCAGAAATTGTTTCACAAACATTTAAAAAATTTGCAATAATTTACTTACTGACTCAAAATTGGTGGTACAGTTTAATAATTCAAATTTGATTATTTTTATAAAAACGACGCAGGCTCGAATCACTAGTGATAGTTTATGACAAGTTTCAAAGTGTAAAGGCGACCATGATTTACGACATTTTAGTTTAGTGAAAAGGTATCGACAATGTAGATAACAATGTACAAAGTCACGCGAGATCAGGATAATGGGGATCGTATAATGGAGATTTTGAGCACTATGGGAACCGGGTTAACCAACGGATAAAGTTCCCGAGATCTGTCGCGATACTGCCTTTAATATGTAGCACATTCACCTTAATGTCACTCATCTCTGCCCTCGTGCAACCTTGAATATTAAAATACCGTATATCGTCGCGACCTGACAGCCACTTTCGTACAATACCGCGCGAGCATTCATAATACAAAATTTACTGCAAATTTTCAAGGCTGTTCCAAGCCACGGTGTTTCTTGCTAAAACAACAACAAAACCTTCCTTTATGTCTTTGTCAACCTGTCAAAGGAAACTGCTGCGTACTATTATATTAAAGCGACCACCGTGCAGAATTAATTATTCCTACGGGGTCATTCAACATTTTACAATTAGATTTTCTACTTAATTCCGCGCATTGAATGTCGCTCGAAGGACTTGCAATAACTATTGTTTTCGAACAAAGATCGGGTATTTAATATAAATGATGAATTTTCGACTACTTTGCTCTGGCATGTCTGTTCATTATCCGCTGTTTCTACTTAGAACGAAGTTCAAATCGTGCTCTATTGCATACATACACAATGCATTTCTAAAGTTGATTTTAATAATAATAAATACTAATAATTCAACAGTTAGGAATATTTCAAAGGTCAGCTCTCAGCCGTATCAAAATTGATCTAAATAAATTAAGAAAAAACGACCAAGTCAGAATAGCACGAATATTAATAGGACACACTAAATTAATGCTCCAAACTATAAAGTAAATCTCAATATGACTCGTATTATACTCGAATGCAATGATTTTCATCGTAGTGGAGGAAAACACAAAATTAAAGATGTTACGAGCGAAGTAATGAACTCGACTGAAAGCATGACAAAATCTATCAGTTTTTTTAAAGAACACTAATGTATAAACGATTCATTGATTTGTAATATAGGAAGATGGAACTGCCTCGATAAAAAGACTTTCTTTCGTAAGTAATACCATTAATAAAAAAACAAACTAAACTAGCTTTATGGTAACCACTGTTGGTTCAACACAGACGCGTTGTCGCGAAGGGATCGTCCTGGCACACGAAACGAGCCCCGAGCAAAAAGGCTGCCTTTATGTTGCGCAATCTAGAAACGAGAACTGCGACGAGGCTCCAGAAAGTCGTCGCCTAATTTACTCCTGCTACCTCGCGAGCTAGACGGATCCGGAAGCTGCGTCACGGAAACGGGAAACTCTTCGCGTCGCGTTTATTGCTCGTGGATTTTAAACGCTTCCTGATTCGCCCCTCGCGAGCTTCTTCTTGAAACGTTCGAGTCGGAAAGAGAAAGAAACACTCGAAAAGCTTCCAAGAGAATATTCCACACCAACGATGACCAAAAATTACTATTAATTTCTATTTACAAAAGGCTAATAAATTTTTATTTTAAAAATTGATGGAAAAATGCTCTGAAAGTTATAGATATTATTTCTTTCTGCTCTAAATGTAGCTCACGTTATTAATTCTATAAGAATTATTTTATAATACCTTTTACATATAGAATGATCTATTCGATTTTGTAGATTTAACAAACACTGTTTTACGCGTACAAATTACACTAGAAACAAAGTTAAACATTAATGTATAATAAACTGAGCCATGCTCTTTTAAACCCAACAACCATTGAATATAGAACAATTCTATTCCCTTTGAAATACCTGGAAACTTACGATTTCGATATACAACTACGGCAGTGAATCTTCGACGCAGAAAACGCTTTTAAAGCAGCGTAAATTTCAAGAAGTCCGACCCGGAAACTAAACAGAAAATAAAGTTCCTGGACACGGAAGATCCGCAGTAAAGTAATGTAAGTAAACTTTTGATCTATGAATAAACCTTTCGACTGCCACTTTTAATTAAGTTGCGTCGAGGCGTGTAACTTCGATCGTATTCAAGGCGATCCTTAAGTTTCGTTTACATTTCTCAAGCAACTCTTCGATAATAAAAGTAATGCTGGCAACTAATATGGTGCTTTATATTTACTATACGTTTCGCGAATCTTTGGTTGGGTTTCGAAATATCGAGTACGAGCATTGGGATCATTTTTCTCGTCGAACAGTCCCACGGCTTCCGCGGAATGAGTTCAATGCACGAATGGATGTCTTACGGGCCAACAATTCGGGCTAATGCGGCTAATCTGCTAAATTTATCTGCGGATCATTTGGTCCACATACGCCGTTTCCGTGTACGCGAGATGATAATCTCTTAATCCGGAATCAGGTGGTCCGCGATAGATACACTGGGTTAAGTCTACCGGTTGCGTCACGGGAGCGCCACGAAAATAGAACGCGACCAGACCGTGGGTCGCCAAAGCAATTTAATTACTTTAAAAATAATATCGCCTGGAAATGCACGCGAGAATAGTTTTATTATCGCGTGTGCCGCGCCTAAATGCCAAGCTGACCCGCGAATTCACAGCTACAACTAATCCTGTACGAACAATGTGACAATCTGTTTACGTGAAATAGAATCAAGTCTTGATTTCTTTTGTGATTATTTTCGGTGTATGCATTGGTCCAAGTGTTGAATGTTCTGATCGAATTCGAAGCGAATTATTATTTAAAAAGAAAGTGATATTGATATCAGTTTACTGTCAAGTCACCCATATATGGGTCACAGGATTTTCCACCGTGGAACTAGAAAAATTGATTCTCGAGTTTAAGTGTTTTCAGAAAATAAATTTGGGTAAGAGTTTCAGCGAGATTACGAAAATAAGTACTGAAACAAATTTTAAGTTAAGTAATTTATAAGGTCTGCAATTAAAATTTTAGTCTTGCAAAATATTGTACGGTTTTGATTTGATAGTCAATTAGTTTCTTCGAGGGTTAAATAACACACTGATATTGATAAGTGTCGAGGAGTCCGAACAAGGTGTCTGTGCTCATGTTATGGATCATTGGTTACCAATCACCGAACTCGTCATGGATCACTGATCGCCAATCGGAGCTGCGTTAATTGTTCAACCGAACGATTCACCAGCACCAGACACAGTTTCATTTATAATTGCTTATTACCAGCCCCCGTTCGGTAGAAGCGCAATTACAAATGGCCTATTAATCGAAATCGATTCGGTAAATTTTAAGTCAACCCGAAACGAACCAATAAACTGATAAACAAAAGTTCGAGTGTAAATCTAACTCGAAATTATAGATTAATATCTTATGCAATTCCAAAAATAGTTTCTCCGCGTCCAAGCTAAAGTATTCTAAAATGCTGGATTTCTTTTTCGAAACGCTCGTCGATTTTCACGGCACGCAGCCAATCGAGGAGAAATAATACCGCGGATAGGAACGGAAAGATATTACGGAAAACGCGACCGGGGGACACGGAGGGTAAAGTAATAGCGGATACATCGAGAACAAGGAGATGAAAGAGAAAAATAGTTGATCCCAGGCACTCGGGAAGCCTTAGGCGAAGTCGAAATGCCGCTTTAAAAATAGTCGGAGCAACCTGGCCCACCATATTTATAATCGCGTCGTGACTGTTGTCGCTGGAAATAATATTTCCTGCTTCCTTATTAAAGACCAGTCACACAATATCGTTCAAGACTTTACAAGCTTTTTACTTAAATGAACCATTCACATCAAACTGAAACTTGTTCATTCTACAACGTTTCGATTACAGTTTTTAACCCCCATCAAGCACGTGAAACTTTATTCAGATGTTTTAGAAAAATATTCCCCGATGTTTAATCAGAAACAAAAGACTTAAAGACTTGTCGATAATTTTCTTTTTTACTTTTATTTAATTTTATTGGGAAGAAGCAGCTATCGATTAAAAAATAAAATTTTCTATGACACTTTTTTGTATTTTACGTCATCTAAAATGGTACATTTTAGAGTTCAGCAATAGAAATAAAAATAATGTGAATTTCTTGTTCGTAGAAATGCATCGTCCCCATTTACAAATCCTGCTAGAAGCGGAGAGCAGAAGAAACACGACAGGAGTGTAACAGATGTATGACAACTGCCAAGGATTAGGATAGTGAATTACGTGGACGTGACTTTTTCGTTATCTTTGAGATTCCAAATTCGTATCCTCTTTCGTAGTGTTAATTTATTAACATAAGCAGATATTTTAGCCCACATAGAACCCCCATATTGCAAAACATAAACATCGAACATCAAAAACCATTTTGGGTGATCCAAATATCCCAAATGTCAATATTTCCATCCAAGAAAATAAAGGAATTTCTGTATACGTAAAATGTATAAAATACTTCCTATAATATCGAGCGTCCATACATAAAATCGGACATTTTCATTCAAAATCTTATAGCCGGTCGTAAAGACCCGTGCAATTTGGGTCGCGCTGTAAACAGCGTGAGAAGTACCGATTTAAACGGATATAAAATAAAAAATTACTGCTGTCATACGCGGAGCAATAAACGTATTAAAGGATGCTAACAAATGTTTCATCCTTTACGAATTGAAAGTCCTGGAAGCTGAACCATTGAAAAATTTTCTATATACAATTTTGTACGACACAAGCATCGGGGAATACGAAGACGACAAAAGTAAGCGTATTATTCCTGAGATCGCGAGGCAGAGGACGAACGGAAATAGGACGAAATCAAAGCAAAACCACGAGGGGGTTGACGTCGAATAAAATGCGCGACTAGCGAGCACGGATGGAGGCGAAATTGTGCGTGCTCGTAACCGCGACGGAACGACGACGCGGCGGCGAACGGTGAAGAGAACGTTGCTGACCCATATTTCTAAAAATCACACAGCTTCAAAATAGTCCGCCGCCGGCGAAGTAAGAGCCGGTTATAATGTGCACGCGCGCGTGCTGGCCCCGTCCACTGCATTTCTCTGGTTTCTAGGCGTTCTGCATTCGGTGGAAAGCGATTTGCCTTACGTAATACACGTGTCGGGGCTGCTCCGTGTACGATCTTTGGCCTTCAACACCGTGACGAAATTGGTCAACCGGAAGAGAACGCGTGCCCGCAGACTCCGGCCCGACCGACTGCTGCCACCAGCCGCGCCTGGCCACAATGGCGTACTTAATTCTAACGACTTAACCCCCGCCAGCTTGCGCAACCACGAAATATTATGCTCAAAAAATGCTCCATCGAAGAAAACATAATTACAAGCCCCATCGTGTTTCTACGCTTCTCATTGACAATATCACTGGGAAAAGCAGTCGAAATTACCCGTTCATAATTTCTGATGATACTTGTGATAAACTTAGTCGACTAAATTTTTGAAATTTTACTGTAATTTTCTGTAATTTAGTTTCTTTAATTTCTTTGGTAAAAATGAACTATAATTGTCGGGAGTTCTAACATTGGATGTTGTGGAAACAGAAAGTTGGGGACGATGCATAAAAAATTGTTTAAATTGTTCATTAAATTCATGAAAAAATGTAAATTCGATACTAGTATCGGTTACATTTGGTATTCATGGGATTTCTTTTAATTTTTTATTGCCTGTAATAATATATGGCAGAAAATATCATTTTTCGATGTTTTTTATTAACGTTAAAATGGAAGTTGTGGAAACAGGAATGTGAGGACGATGGATAAAAATTTCGTAAATTGTAAATACTTTAGACCCGTCAATATTAGTTTTTGTTACATTTGGTATTTAAGGAAATTCTTTTTATTTTTTCAAAAAATGGTCTTGTCATCTTCTGTTGTACCAACGTTACACGAAACAACAAATAATTCTTTTACTATTGTTCGAAATGAATTTCTATAATAATACACATCCCATTGATCCTAGACTTTCCAATCATAAAGCATAACTGATTATCCTGTCGAGGTCGAAACGAATCTTCGAGGATTCTTTAAGAATCATGAGACGTATGTTGCAGTGTCTTACAAATCGAAATACGCGTGTGGGTGTTCCGTGATTCTCTAAAAATCATTGAAACGACGCTGTCGAAACGTGTTTATCCAGCTATTACGAACTTTGGAATAGTACGAATAGCTTTCAACCACAGTGTCATTGGCGTTATATAAATATCTTCGCTTTCGAGGAAGGAAACTTGTTTCGGAATGGACGCAGAAGATTATTCATGGATCCATACGTCAATCTAGAATTCCAAAGCGGAAAGAGCCTCGAGTGCGTATAGGTACGGCGAAGAATTTAATTAATCATAATGTTAATCCAGTTTTACTATGCTCTGATAGCTCTCTTACTGATACACGTATAATGGGAAAGTTGTTTAATTAACCATTTAAAGTCTCACGGGTCTCGTATGTCTTCTGCGTGGACAGTTCGATGTTGCCGCACGTCCACGAAAATCCACGTTCGGACAACTTTTCGCGAGCGCTGCCAACTCGTTCCACGCGAAGTCATCTTTAAGATACTACGATTATAAACGCGAGCCAACAGTATTCCGCAGGCATCTCAAAGAATGTTTCCAATTTCATTAATTGATTCCCATCTCGCTGCTTCATTTGAAATTTTAGCTAAAAATAAGATACTATATTTCTATCACAGATAGGAATGTGCATCAACACCACTGTCCTGTTGCACGGTATTGAGAACACCAGAAACTTGTTCTCAAACTACGATATTTTCCCCCGTGTAATTATTATGCAAATAGCATTCAAATATTCAATCCTTTCGTTCAATGGTCAGTAACTCGTTCCGATGAATTTGCATTCTAATATTCGTTAACAGTTTATCATAATCTTATTCATTCGGTAAAATCCACTGACGATCCAAATCGAGGATTAAATTTAAAAAAAATGGATTCCTCTTGCATACGTTATTAAATTTACATTTATTGTCGTTTCCTGCGTTCCCACCCTGATTGAAATTTTCTCTGGAATTGTTCGAACTGGTCGCGGAACGTTCACGCAACTTATCATCGTTGGATTAATAATGCCATTCTCTGTTTTGCGAGCATTCTGGGCCGTGCACAATGTGGACTATTTAAACGTCGTAATAATCAGCCGTCGGGCATCCAAACAACGGTCAAGCAACGCGTGTTGACCCAACGCACATCGCTTCGACTTCTACGAGTGTAAACGCCGTCGGTGGAGCAAGTTGACCGATGCTTCTCCTTTCTCGAGTACCTCCACGATTTTACCCGGCTGACGTTTGCACTGCACCATTCTACTTCCTATCCTTAAGGGACCACGTTGTTTGCCGAAAGCCGTTTGAACAACTAGCAAACATTCCGGCGGGACGCCACTTTTGACTCGCATAATCGACCCTTTCCCGTGCAAGAGACGCGAAACCACCAGAGAAACGTTAGAACGTTACCGTTAAACTTTTACGTGTTCCGTGCTACCCCATTTCTTAAAAATTATAAAATCACTAAAATCAAGACAAGATTTTTATACATTTTCGAGATATTCGAGGTTAATTGTAACTATAAACGCCCAAGATTTTTGATACAATTTTTATTACGATAGTTATGGAACGTTTTAAATCGAATAGAGAGATTTTATACGGGACTAAAATAAATTTGTAGAAATTGACGAGAACACAATGAGAGCCGCGTTAAATTTTTACAAAATTTTTCGTCAAGTTCCATTGAAAAAGCACGGTTCTCAGCAAGCTGACAAACCCAAAAAGAAAATGCAAAATGTGATATGAAATTCGCGAATAAAAGAATCGTCGCGCGTTTATGGAAATTCGACGCTGTCCCCGAATAAATGAAACGCGTTAGGGCTGGACTTCGATAAATACGATCGAAAATTCAAGGGAGGTTTCCAGCGATTTGACGGAAGTCTCGCGAGACGAGATAAACGAAAGCTTGGAGAAGGCCTTCCGAGACAATTAACCGAGACCACGATAGCCCCGGACACGCCGTTCTGCTCGACTGTGCGAAACTTTCGCGACCGCCTCCTTTTTGTTCGCCGTCACCTGCTACGAGACCGTGCACGCGATGGAATAACGCGTTACGGAGCCATTCACGGAAAGAGACAATCCCCCCCCCTCCTCGGCGATAGATCGATACGAACGAGATAACGTCGATCTAAGTATCGGAAATAGTCTTATCCGCCCCGGGGGGCTGTTTAATCGAGAGAGAGTTACAACGGAGAGCGAAACTCTCTCGTGTCCGTGGTTATCGCGGCTCGAGGGAGTATTCTACTCCAGAACCTTTAAAAAATATCGATTTCCCCCCAAAGTATACCAGAAAATATTTTTGACTGAAAAAATAACCAAGTTTATAACTAGAATTAAAATAAGAATTCGTAACGAAAAAGGATTCGTTTATAAAGGGGCATTAAAAAGATATTATTTTATTTGAATGACGTTATTTCAGTTGTTTAAAAATGTCAAGCTTTGAAATCTTGAACCTACGCTATTTTAAAAATTGGAAAAAATTATTCACGTAAACATGTAGTATTATAAATAAAATGAAGATGTTTGACATTGTTTGATGGATCATAAAATGCCAAGCTTTGATGTGAAATTTTGAACCGATACTATCTTAAAAATTGGAGAAAAGCTGGTCATGTAAACATGTAGTATTATAAATAAAATGAAAATGTTTGACATTGTTTGATGGACGATAAAATGTCAAGCTTTGTAATCTTGAACCTACGCTATTTTAAAAATTTGAAAAAATTTTAAAAATTGAAAAAATGCTGTAGTATTATAAATGCAACTTGGCGTAATGGAACAAACGAGACTGAATAGATCTATTCGAGATGCCTGCGATGGAAACTCCGCGAAGCAGCACGCGGAGTTTGATCGACGCGCACGACGCGATTTCCATCGTAGAAATATGCTGTTTATCAAGTACTCCCGCATCCTGGGTTAATTATTGAAAGCCGGCCGAGTCCTTCTCCGCATAAACTCCGAGTGGGTTTAGGTAAGAGGGAGCTAACTCGACGCGGAGCAATTATACATGGAAATACAGGAATATCGATTTCCCGCTGCCATTGTCTCGTGATGTGCAACCGGCGACAACTCCGTCGGATTTTGTCAGCAATTAGTCCGAAGTTACGATTCGCCGTCGGTAGGGGTAACTTCCGCTCTTGGAAAGGTTACTTCGTCCGGAAGTGGATGACTAAATTTGAGGTAAACAGTAATTGCGTTTTAACGAACTACGCCGGACGATGGTCCATAGAGAACGACGAATTAAACGTGACAATAGTTGTTAATAGTGTCTTAACACGAGCTCGATCTGAAACACATTGGATGCTGTGTATTTCGAAATTTTCAGCTTTTCAATCGATATGCAAATTTTAATAAATGGGTCAAAGTCTTACGTACGCAAATGAGAATGCAAATGCAACTATTCGGGGAGAGAAGAAAATTTTTGAAAGCGTTGGACGTTCGTTTGTTGAAGTTTGTACAAACCTATGTACTTCGATCGGTGGAATATTTTTGTTCGATTAAATTTGAGGTAAACAGTAATTGCAGTTTAACGAACTTTGCCAGAAAGCGTTGAATGTCCGTTTGTTGAAGTTTGTACAAACCTATGTGCTTCGATCGGTTGAATATTTTAATAGGAATAGAAACGTAGCCCTGGAAAGTAGTTTCTGAGACGCTAACAATTAATCGTGTTTACCGAGCGAAAATGGAACCTGAATTTGAAACGATGGCGAATGAATGGATGATTCCTAAAACGTTTCACGAGTATCCGCATTTAACACGCTCGAATGACTATGTGGGCGGCACGTGGGCACGCATACACGTTCCTTTCTGTCGCGATGAACGCTAAAGGAAGACGTCTTACAGCTGTCGCAAGATCACGAAAGAGAAAGTAATCGCTTAATAATAACGACGCTGCATCCCTCGAATACATTCCACGCCTCGCAAGTTGCGACAAAAACGGTCAAAAATAAAAATGACGTCGACGGTCCCCAAGATACACCGATGAAAATTGAAAAGAAATGCAACACTGATGGGTGATATCGTCTATTTTTAATCGTTGATTTCAACAACTAGCGTTTTGCGAAACCTATGCAACATTCAAAGGATCGACTCGTCAAACCGCGAACTGATGGAACAAAAACCGCTGCCCAAACGTGGGAACCGATAGGATTAAATCTGAACTCGTGAGATTCGATAGGGATGACCTCGGACTCGTGAAACACGAGAGGGACAATTCTGGACTTGCGGAACATGACAGATAATACGCCGGACTCATGGGAACCGACAGAGAAAACCCCGGACACGAACACGAACACGAACACGAACGCGTTTGGCTCGACAGAAACAATCCCCAAACTTGTGAGACTCGCAGACAACATCGAACTCGTCACAGTGGACACAATTCGTTTCAACTCGCTGCAAGGAACGTTTGAAGAATGTTAGAAATTTATAGGTATCCAATCGTCAGGTTTCGTTTAAAACTTCCTGTATTCGTCCAGACTCGGAGACACGGAGATACAATTCCAACTTGCTACAAAGAACGTTAGAATCCAATCGTCAGGTTTCGTTTAAAACTTTATTCTTTCAACATAATTCTAACAAGTCTTCCAACGAGTTGAGAAACCGTGGCTATCGTGATTCGGTTCCACGCGTGTCGAGATCCTTCGTATCGTGTCTAACAAGTTCAAAGTTCTCGAATTACCTTAACTGGGACTCCTTTTCTTTTTTTTTTGGAGAGTTTAAATTACGTTTCGATCCATGTCCCTGTTATTAATAATCGCGATACTCCTTTCCTGAAACTAATGAATTATATAACGAGTATTCGAGCAGCAAGGACTCTGTCGCATTCCTCCGTTGTTTTTCTTTCCTCGAACGCAAGTGAAACTGCAAGTACAATTCCAAAGACAAGTTGTTCAATGCGTTCCGCCTTCTAAGAACCTGGCAATCAACACGACTGGCCACACCAGCTTCCCGTCCGTTATTAGAGATGATTATAGACGACGTAGATCGCGATTTTTGCGTCAAGATCGGACAAACGCAACCGCCAAAGCGGCGCACCCTCTCGACGCTTCCATTTGCGATAAAAGAAACATGAGTTGTTGCACCGACGTCGCCGTAAAAACTGTCCAACCGTCAAACATCCAACAGAATGATCTATAAATACAATTTCACGGGAAGGAAGATCCTCTGTAAAGGACGTTTTATAACCGTTCGCGTAGCTGACAGGGCCCGACAGTTTCAATTCTCGGCAAGGAAACCACCCAACAAGGCTACCCATTACGTTTCTCATCGATTCCCTAACCTCGAACTTCAGCTATTATAAATATTCATACATCACACATCGATTAAATTAGAAGTGAAACGAATTTCGATAAAGAAAATCACTGAATGTCCCTAGCTAGCTAGCGCAAGAAAAACTTCATAATAGCTCAAAGAAAGAAAAGGTATTAAATTGATGTATAATATACAGGGTGAGTTTCACGACATAACGACTTCGAATAACTCACGAATTATTCGTAAAAGTGACTTACGTATCTTGATGAGAAAGCAAAATAACATAAAGCATACTACAGTAGTATATGCCCTCCTATAAATCATGTAACTTTTATCTGAAACATTTTTTCGTACGTCAAATAACTTATGAGTTATTTGAAGTCGTCGTGTTACGAGATTCGCCCTGTATGCTTGACAGACAAATGGGAGTTACGTTTTAATATAGAATGACTTATGCAACAAACCCAATAGAGGATGGTTTGTACTACGAATCATCCCTCGTATGCTGCACAATTCTCCCACAAAAATATAAAGTCTATCTTCTCGACTTTGAAAGTGATAAAATCCCTTAATCGCGGAGGTAAATAAATCAGTCAGAGAAAGAAGACTGTGAACGCAAGGGGTGAGGAGAGGCTGAAGGATGGGCATCCCCATTAGACCCACGGAAAGATCCGGGCGGTAATAGCCAGGCGCCTAACTTAACTCTGCACACGATTACGCCTCGTATAAACTGAGGTGAAGTGCTGTTCAGGATATTACGTGTACACGAGATTAGGAAAACTACGGAAACAGCCAGCGGCGGTTCTGTTTTCGTGGCGTACGTCCCTTAGACGGCGAAGAAACCACGACGAAGGGCGCGTTGTCTCGCTCGTTCTCCTTTCTCGATGCCCTATCCTCGCGCGTTACCATTAGTCGACGCGAAAACGCGATGGAATTTTGCATCTCCGGCGGTTTGCACGCCATAATTCCCCAGCCATTGTTTCCGCCGATGGGTTTTCGTGTCGAGGCTGCAGCGGCTTGAACGAGCGCAAAACAGTATCCTTTGCAGAATTAAATAACGAAGTGTGTCAAATCTGTTTTAATTTTAATCGTACACTCTTTAAGTTCTCGAGTCTATTTCTATGCTTTGGGAATAGATAATTGCAATCTGTTTGTATAGCACGATTCTTCGAAGAAAAGCTCTGGAAGGAATGCGAGCGAAACACTAGGGTTCAAACAATCGTTCGCGACGTTTAACGTTTCTCCCCAGCTTCGTTTGTTTTTTCAATATTCACGGAACACGCGAACGGTTTAGTCCGTTCCACGAAGATGATTCCACGAGCGTCTAATTTTATCTGCCCCCGGTACGTAAGAGGTAAAAGAAACGTAACCGGCTAACGATGTCAGAGTAATCGACAATGCGACGCGAATCGAGTTCTCGGCACCGTTCAATCATTCATGCGGTAAACAGGTTCCATTGAAGTCAAAACCGAGCACGCCATTCTTCGTCGCTCCCCTGTACAAAAATCGAGCCGTATTTATGCAAGCCGGTGCGTGCTCCTGTATCTCGAGGAGTCGCCCTTCCCGCAGGTGCTGCGCGAAAGAAGAACGGGAGAGAAACAGGAACGGAGAACCAGAGAGAAATCGCTCGTACTCGAAAGACTGGTTCTGTAAAAATAATCGCTAAGTCGAGAACTTTGTTTCTTTATGGAGTGCCCGTCGATGGAAATAGTAACGGACGGTATTTAATCCCGGAGCGTCGGTCATAATATATCCACTCGTAACCAGTTACGAAATTAATTAATCCATCAGGAACGTGGTATAACAATCTGCCGCGAATGTTGTTTAATTACTTCGTAATGTCACGAGTTTATGACAAATTAAATGTTAAATGTTTTGAGAATCGTATGTGAAATTAAATAATTTTCATTGTTGCGTCTCTTGAGATGCAAAAATATAATTTTACCGCAAAGAATTGCTCTGCACGATTTGAGTCGAGTGTGAAAAAGCACTCGAGAGTATCGTTTCGTGCCTAAGTCGACGTTCAACCGCTATATCGAATTCGATCACTGGATCGTTGTATCGGATCATTTCTAACTCGACGATCAACCGCTGTATCGTTTTCAATCACTGTATCGTCAATACCATTTCATTTCTACATTCAAACCGTAAGTATATTGATACTTACTGATCGAGTCTAGTTCGTTCCTATATGGAGCTCAATCGCTGTTTCAGTGTTAGTTCGGCTCCAGCCAGAGTTTCAATTTCCAGTTTTAACTTCAACTTCGGTCCGGCAGACCTCTGTATCGTCTTCATAAGTTTCTTCGAGGCGGAAGCTTGGCAATATCTATCCGAAGTGTTCAACTCTTAAGTAAGCTCATATTTATCAGACGAGGAGGCAAACAGCGGTCTGCACATTTCCTAAATCGCTTTCTCTTTTTCAATTATGCATATTTATTAACTGGTCTTCTTATCTTTGTTTTCCATTCTGCAGTTTTTATTTTCATGGATTGTGTGTTAAAAGTTTAGTAAAGATACTATTGGAAAATTTTGGATCCCAATACTGTTTTAGTACAAGGTACTTTTGTGAGAAAATTTTTGACGACTAGCTAAGAAAAGCTTGTTGCAAATGAAAGCAACAGAAGGCACAGTGAATTCAGGACATTCGATTATAACGATTGTATAAATAAATTCGATATTTTTATGTATGATAAATATTTTAAATTTCTACGTCGTTGCACGCTTTTAACCCGTCAACGCCCATGCCCGAATCTGACTGCTTTGAGAAACGATATTTGTTTAATGTAACAGTTTAAAGGATGACGATATATATTTTCCTTTAAATTATACGTTAGGTGCAACATTATGATAAAGAAAACCCGCATTTCTATATAGCCCCAAAAAAGAAAATTGATCGCTCTTGGTTAAGCTGAAAAATATGAGCGTTAAGGAGTTAAAAAATTTAATAATGAAAAGACGCGAACGAGAGGTTCACGGTGGAAGTTTCCTCGAAGTCCCGATGTAGCCAGCGTCGTTAAAAAATCACCAACCCCCCCGCGTTACATCATTGATCGTTCCATCGAAGGCCACGGGCAAAAACTTCGACCGCCCTTGAATTAACCATAAGCAAAATTCGAGGGTTGCGAGCCGTTCGTAAATATTTGACAAGTGTTACGGTTCACCGGGAAGCACGGATGTCGATATGAGGGAACAACGGAACCAGCGACAAGCAAACGGCCGAGCGAACGTAAAAGAGGACGAAACGGAGACGGCAATAGGAATAATATCCTAGAAACGTCCGACCAGCCACTCTTCCGCCCTTCCGTCTTTCTCTCGGCTCGAGTATTACGACCGAGGAGAGGATTCTTACCACCAGAAGATCCCTTTGTTCCTACTTCACAGGTTCTTGCGCGATAAAGAACACAAGCTCGAGAGGCATGGCATCTCATCTCGAGAGTTCCTCCGCGACCACATCCCGAGCTCGCTCACCCTCTCTCTCTTTCTCTCTTGTTTCGCGTGTGACGACCCCTTTGGCGAAACCTGCACCGACGAGGGGCCAAAAATTAAGATGGCTCGTTGTTTCCCCCGGTAAGCTGTCGATTTGTACACACCGCGATACTTCGATGACTTTATTTCGAAGATCAAACACGTGTGAAAGAAACCATATAAACCATAGGTATTTACAGTATGACCAAAGTCAATTCGCAGCAGAAATTACGTGTATACGGTTACTCCCATTTGTGATTTGATATGAATGAAAATAAACTTGTTTCTCGCGAATTCTTTACGTTTATTTTTACCCCAAGTTCATTGCATTTCTAATTTCAATCGTGTTATTTCGATTTACGAAGAAGTGTTTTTCTTTTTAACACTTTGACGGCCACTGTCACGTGCACTTGATCTACTGTATCAGTTATCATTTCATCGTACATTCAACTTATTACTAGCATCTTCGTGTATCTCACTTTGGTGTACAATATCAGTGGTGATGGGCGACTGTTTTCGCGTGATACGTGCGACCATGAAAGTGTTAATATGGAAGTAATGCTTAGAAAATTCGTTTGCTACATCGTACCAGGAGTTGTTTTTACGGACGGGTTTACACCTGAGCAAGTGAGGTCGGAAAAGGACGAGGAGGCACAGCCCGTGGCCGAAAACGAAGCATTCGACGGTGGTCCGGGGGAGATAGTTCCAGGAGGACCGCTTTTAACGCGCTGCTTTTTAACCGACTGCCCGAACGTGAGATGTTTATACACTCGCAACGGGCTGACTGGCCGAAACGACGAGTTTTTCGCCCCGGCGTGTCCTTGAGGATCGATCCGTGCTCTTCGGGGACACCGGTGGCCAGTTCAAGGACCTTCGAGATTTCCAGAAATTAAGGGGGCTGAGGTAAACGACCCAATTATCGACACATTTTGAACCATTCGGAACTTTCTAATCGACACTTTGCTACGAGATTCAAATTTGCACTATTCACCGAGAATAAACTTTGACTTTTGGGTATCGTAATTGCACCATCGACACACCATCGAATTTTTGTGGGAATTTGTTTCGAAGTTCCAAACTCGAAAACTTCGTTATAAATTATTAAAGATATATATTTCATATGACTAATTGAATGTGATTTTTATGGTTTGTATATGCATTGAAATTTTGTTGTCAAAGTTCGTCAGAAATATTTTTCGAAATAAGCACGTTCAATCTTGACGTTAAAAAATTCCTAAAATTGGCCTTCGAAATGGTAACCCTCCTCGAATCGATCGTCTCGTTGGCTGATGAATTTTTTATCGATCGATTGCAGAGGGGGCTCGTCGATCACCGATGAAATTTTAATCATTCCATTGGATACTCTCGCGTCGTGAAACTGTGAATAACGACGCCGAAACTTTGACCCTGTTTTCGAGTAATTTGGCTCGTTTGTGGTTCGATTTGAATACGAATCTCGTGTTGGATGCTTCTATCGGGATTGAGATCGAAAGTTTATTGTCGCGTGGGGTTGCTTGGATAGCTGAAGTCCAATTTGAAGGCAATTAGTTTTAGAACTTGGAATTCTTCCATACAAAGTGTGATTGAATAAAATTTAAAAAACACGAGCTTTGAGTTCGGTAACAGACAGAAACGTTACTTCGTTCGTTGATGTATGTTTCCACGTTCCACTCGCTGGTCCATTCACATTAATTATAAATCACGAACTAATTAAAAAAACTATAAAGTTTTCATTTATTCGTCGCGAGGCACAATTTGTTTCGTTTTACTGTACTTTTTGCGGTAAGAAACATAACTGTCGCGCATATTCCGGCAATAATTTTGTTCCGGTTGTTGTAACAACGTTTCTAGTAACAGAAAATACGTGTTTGCTAGTTGTACGGTAGGAATCACAAAATAACGGCTTGATGTTGCCCAAGCGGAGAAAATTGTGCCATTATATTACCACCCAACTGTTAAATTAATCGCTCTGGATACTTATCAAGATAAAAATCTATTTCAAATTTAAAAAATTGCAACTAAAAGGTACATATGCCCTTAAAGACAACCTAACATGTCACGAACAAAAAGAAAATGGGGGAAAAATTTTATTTATTACACATTTACTTAAATTCCACTCGACGAAGCAGATACAGAATTCAGGGCCACGATTTCACGTCGTGCTACGTTCTAGTCGTGATCGTAGTATTTCACGATGGATCGACAGAAGTTTGACCGAGCAATTCCAGCCGTCGATTTAATTAATGAGCCATTGACGGTCGTTGAAGCGTAACGATGACGTAACGCGTCGCGTCTATTACAACCGACTGGTTACAAAATCGTTACAAAACGCTGACCGTATTCCCGATCTAACTTGAACTTTCAAGCACACCAAGCGATAAATAGACTGCGACTGAACTTTCTTCGGTACAATGAAAGTCTTGCATCTTCAAAAATGTTACGATAAAAGGGATCAAAGTGACACAATGTTTCGTCGAAACCTATTCAGAATTTATTATAAGTAATTTTCAAAATTGCATTAGAATGTAAAACATCGCAAAAAAAATATAGGCGTTGCTATCTGTACTTGCTATTAAATATACAAAGTTTTATCAAAATCGAGGGCAAATATTCCTTATTAAAAGAGCTAAAAAAATCACTGATATTATTTTCTTTATTTCTGTTATTGATAGAAAGATCGATGCTAGGAAAGTGTTCTGGTATTGGCAAAATTTTCTCAGCTCAACAGGCTATTGTCGCTTAATTAGTATCGATAACGAATCCACTGTACTTACAGAGAATTCGATTAACCCCGAACGTCGAATCGTCTTCGATTACTTCAATTTGCGCGGCAAATTGTATCCTTTTTCCTCGGATTACGGATTGCCTCGACGAAAGCGTCCGCGAAATTTGACTTCCCCTTATTTTCCTCGTCGATCGTTAAGCAATTTCCCCAGCCATTGCGAGGGAACGACGCCGGATAATGGGGAAACGTCCCGTGGCAGAAAGGTTCATCGTTTACGCGCGATTTACGAACGGTGGTATTTTATTGTCATCGGACGGTGAATACGATTTCTTGAGCGAGAAAGTGGCCGGGTGATTTTTCATCCCGTTCAGCTCGGACGAAAGTTAAATCGGCTTCGCCTGGCCGTTGCAAATCGACCTCTCGCTACCGTGCCCGGAGATTATAAAGCCTGATCGACTCGTCTTATGTTTCCTGACACACGATCCGCGATAGGACGCTGCGCAACGTGCGCGCGGATTATGATTGCACCTTTACGCCCGGTTAAACCGGGGCTAAATATCGTGACGGGTCCCCGACAGGGCTTCCAACGCTCGATACGCCGACGACGAGGATTTTCTCCTGTGCTTTTAATAATTTCGATCCTATTTTATACTTCGGTATTATACCTGAACGCTTTGACGTAAAACAATCGATTCTCAAACTAAACTATCGAAGGAAATGAATCTGAAGATGATTCATGAATTTCAGACAAATTTTCTCGGCCAAGCATTTATGAGAGATGTTCAGATTGTGTGTTTGAAACTTTGAAGCGTCGCTACATAATAATAAATCATACATCAAATATTATTAGTGTAAGGGTTGGAATTTTTCCAAATTTTTATTATTGCATTTCGTTCTTCTCAAAGTGCTCGTTAACTTTTATTTCAAACATTTTTTTATCGTATCAGTGTAAGTGCCTCAAAAATCGGTGCAATCATCAACATCCTCTGAAACGTCAAAGTAAATGGCAAAATAAACATAGAAGACAGCATAAATAATAATAGTTTATATGCTCATCGGATAGGGGATGAAATGCCCTTTAAAATGAGCGTTCGTACGAGTCGATAGCTTTATTAGTTCCGGAGATATGAGGATTTTAGTTTCAAGTTGACGCGGTGGCTAGTTCCGGAGATAGAAGGGTTCGAAGCGTTTGTTTACATTCTTACTACGGCCTTGTCAAGGTCGTTGACCGCACGTGATCGTAGTACGCACTACGTCATTCATGCGCGAGACAAAGAGGTCACACGTGACGCGTCAGACGGAGACAGAGATAGTTGAATTAAAAAAATTACCTTTTACATAAATTACGATATCTCGAAAACGGAAAGTCGGATCGACAAAAACCAAAAACCATTTCAAAAAGGAAGGTTTACCGCTTCCAACAGTCGCTCAATAATGGATAAAACACTAGTAGTTTCGGAACTACACGCGTCTAAAGTTTTACTATTTTTAATACGCGGGAATAGGCTATTGTACGCGAGCCGGACAGCGAGACAGTCGAATTAAAAAAAATTACCTTTTACATAAATTACGATATCTCGAAAACGGAAAGTCGGATCGACAAAAACCAAAAGCCATTTTAAAGAGGAAGGTTTGCCGCTTCTAACAATGCCTTAATAATTAATAAAACACTAATAGCTTTGGAACTGTACGCGTCTAAAGTTTTACTACTTTTATAAGCTTTTCTAGACGGAGAGTGGAATTTTAAAAATTACCTTTTACATAAATTACGATATCTCCAAAACGAAAAGTTGGATCCATATAATCCAAAAACCATTTTAAAGAGGAAGGTTTACCGCCTTTAACAGTGGTTCAATTATGGATAAAATAGAGTAACTTCGGAACTGGGCGCATTTAAAATTTATAGTAGTCTATTAAAGTATTATAACCTGTAAATAAATTATTCGGATAATTTAGTGGCGACCTGCTGTGTAGGGGAAGGAAGTAAACGAGGCAGCAGGAGGAAAAAAGAGAGAAGGTTACAGTTAATTATTCTCAAAAAGATGAATTGAAAATGTGGAATAACGTTTCCTAAAAAATGAATTCTATATTCGACTGCGACTTGTACGGCTATATGGCGAGATCACGGTTCGCCATTTGTCATCTCTACTTATCTTCAGAAGAAGAAGAAGAAGAGGAAGAAACAAGGACGACCAGAAGTAGTATAAATCTATACTGAGATGCGTGAAGGGAAGCATTAGTCAAATGCACCTGGTTCATTTGTAAAATTAATTTCCTCCAAACGAGGTCCTCTGCCAAAAAATTATATTCCACATTCCTTATAATCATTCCCTATCAGTGTTACAATACATTCAACGGGACACCTATATACAAACATAACTGTATATTAATACATAATTCGCGAGGTGTCCTGTTAGGTGTACCAATGTAATTTTTTTCTTACGAGACCTACTTTCGAGAAAAGTTTTTTGTAATATCAATTTGCCAGGTACACGTGACTGAGGCTTCAATGTTCAGCTTAAAACATTTCAAAAATAATTCTATAAATGAAATCACTGCTCCAAATATTTTCTGGTAAATCAACAAACATGTTTTCCCACTCTGGTATTAAATTTGAAAAAAAAGTTTAATAACATTGATCCCTAAAATATAGAAGCCTTTTTCACGTGTTTTCCCACTCTGGTATTAAATTTGAAAAAAAAATTTAATAACATTGATCCCCAAAATATAGAAGTCTTCGTATCATTTCCAGTATTCGAATCCTGCGATGGAAAGCAAACCAAACGCCAACATACGTAAACAAATGCAAATAGAATATTGGAATTATATATTTTTGAACTCAGTGAAAATTAAATTTTTGAATCGTTAGCCCTGCTTCGCCCCCTGTCATGTTTTATAATTATCATGAAAGCAATGCTCGAGAAACCCACGGAGGGGCTATAGATGCCTTTCAATGGACACTAACTCAACATCGTGTTTGAATTATGGGCGTTCCCTCATAAACGACCATAAGCATGAGATTCAGCCGAGCCTTTAGCGGTCTTCGATAATCGATGCCGTGATCCGAAAACTTCACGCCCGACGTCTGTTCATCAGCGAACTCTTTATACTTCCGACACCGATTCGCATCGCATGCGAACGTAGCCGAGAATTCCTCAAACTAAACAGGCGTTCTGCACCTGGCGCTCAATTTGGGTGGCCAAATAGCCGTCTCGCTCGCGATGGAAACTTTTAACCAACTCGTGTCGCCGCACGCTTCGCTCCCAGCTACGCTAACTGACGCGAATGTTATCGAGAATGCACAATCGTACCCAGCCGGAAACTTCCTCGAAAGCGCCAAGTTTTCTGAAAAGGAAATTCTACGAAAAACTAAGTCGATTTAGGCAAAGAGCAAGGGGTGACTCGGTTTCTACCAAACTTTACGAAGTCTACTCCTTGCAGTTCATTGTTTCTTCTTTGATCAGAGGATCAGATTTTATAGACTTCAGATTCGGATCATAGACGATAATTTGTTTTGCTTTAAATAGTGTGTGTGTTTCTCTTTTCGTAGATAAAATTCAGAGTTCAGGCTTCGAACGTCATTTACGGATCAAAAGAAAGTCGGTCGCGATGTCAGTGAGACAACAAAGCGGCGTACGATAAAGACGAGTCGGATCGGATCGAACCCTAATTAAAATCGGGGGATAATTAATCAGGAACGTCACTAATTTCGATGCTCGGGCAGCCAAACGAGCCTTTAATCAACGATTTCGTGCCCGGTTTGGACGCGAGGATCCTTTGAACCGCAAAAAAAGTATCGCGAAGGCGGATGATGAAATTAATCGACGCTTTAATTAATTTCTCGCTCGGAAGAAGGGGGGGGGAGAGGCTATCGACCAAATAGCGATCTCTTTCCAGCTCACGACGCGTTTATAATTCTCGTCGTCGAACGTTACGAGCTGCACGATCGCCTATAAACAAAAGCTCGTACACCCCTTGTAATCTCAAGTCGCCTGATTTAGACCTTCAACCAAGTTGTAATCGAAGTTGGTAAATTTTGTATTCCATGTATTGCACGTTTTATTAAATACGTGCAATAAAGTAATCTAAGATAAACGATTGAACTTGCAACTCATTGATAAAATGTATCTTCGTATCTCTGACTTAAATTGATATTGTGTTGTTTGGATTCGCCTTGAAACTGTTATCGTCGTACAGATTAACTTAAAATCTATCAAAAGTCATTACAAGATACAACAGTCGCGAGTCATCCGTCAGTTGGCCAAATTTTATTCACGACTAACGAATAGAAACTTTAGGTTCGCTCGTTAACTAACTTTCGTGTCCCTTCGGTTTAAAAGACCCGCTCATGGATTCCGACTTACGAACGAATTTACGAATGCAACGCAAACGGAAGTAAGTTTAAAAATGAATGTGAAATCTGTATTCGTTAGTCGTGAATAAAATTTGCCCGACTCTGGCGACCACTAACAAGGGGATGATCCCGACTGTTCCACTTCGATTTTAACGATCTTTTGGTGAGATGAGAGAATACATATACGGTTTGTTCTATAAATGGTACTAGCATTACTTTCGAATTAAGTCATGAAAAATAAATATCATTGACTATGGTACCACGAGTGACAGTACTATTTTAAAGTCCAAAAGAAGAAGAATGCTCGGTTTATTATCCTAATTTATTACCCAGAAACACTGTCGACATCTGTCGGTGAAGATATTTTTAACGATACGTGCGAAATGTTAGCCTCGGTTACTCGATAGATTCGAAGATATAATTAATTAACGTCACATACCTGACGATGTACCATGAATTATATAGATGTATGGTCGTAGAACCCGCTACAGCGATGTGACACGTTGCATGGCTTGTAAATCGGAAATTCAGGTATCGAATCCTGGTTAAATATCACTGAATTTCCGATTTACAAGCCACGGGAACGTGTCGCGTAGCGGCTTCTACGACCAGGCACCCATGTATATTCACATCACATCATTGGATATGTAGATATAATTAATTATACCTTTGATACCATCGTGTAACTTCGGCTAAAATTTCACATGTATTATTAAAAATATTCTATCGTCCTCTCTAAAAATAATGAAACTAAAATTATTAAAATATTTCACGATATCTATTTATGTACATATATCATCGCTACAGATGAATATGCAGTGGTAATTGTTTCTGTAAATGCTTGAAATTAACGAAGTAAAAGCAATTAAAGGAAGCTGGATAAAAGTGGCCATTACAAATAAAGAATCCTCGTGGTACTCCGATTTTAGACTCTTTAAATTTAGACTGCTAGGAAGAGCGATTAAGTTAAATAGAACGTTAGGATACAGGATCCACTGACACGGAAATGGAAATAGACACACGCTCCATTACCATAAAATGCATTAGACAGTGCGTTGAAATGGAACACGGAAAAAGGTGCACAGAAACAATAGCGAGCCATAGCTTTATCTGAAGACCATTAATCTCCGTGTTATTGTGTCAGTCTTCGCTGTGAATGCATTTTTTCAAATAATAGATAAATATCGTTGAAAGTAATTAACTTTTATATTCTGCTATCGCTAATTTTCTATCGTGTCTCGTGATCGATTATCGAAAATGTTTTGCCTTCGAATTATTTTCGATAATCAGCTGTTAAAATTAAGTATACTTTATGTTAGAGATAACAAGATAACGAAGAAATAGTCGACTTTCTAAGTTGCAACGATGTCTGTAATCGTCGTAAAAATGACATATTTTATTCAAGAATTTATTAATCCGCGTGCATGTATCCTCCCACCACCACGTCGGGCGAGTCCAGCGCTGATTAAACAGCAAAACCTTCTCGTGGCAGATTTTATGCTAATTTAATCCCGACGAATAAAACAAAGAGGGAACTTTTTCTGCGATTTATCTTGCCCGAGGTAATTAGCGAGGGGGAGGGTTTATAAGGCGGCGAGTTGTCTGGAAAGAAGAAGTCAAATATTAAACTGCGAAAGTTACCTCGGGCCGGATCGCTGTAACTCAAGTATTTTCCTTTTTATTCGACGGTTTCCGTTACAAAGTCCGCGAGATACGGTTCGCCGGGCGATTAAAATCGTGCCATTCGATCCGCTTATCTCGAGAGCCAAGACTGCAGAAACGCGTTTCGTTTTGCGTACTATCCGAACGCGACGTTTCTCTTCGCGCGACGGTGAAACGGAACAAAGTGTCAAAATAATAGGAAAGGAATGATTAGAATTTTAAATCCACAAATGCTTGGACCAAAGACAATCAAGGAATGCTTCGATAATAATGATGATAATGATAATAATAGGTTTCTTAATCTATTTCTATTTTGTTCTATTCGTAATTCCATACTATACAGGGTGTTCAGCCACCACTGTGAAAAATTTTAATGCGAAAATCAAGAATACCGGCTGGAAAATTTTTCGGCGAAATTAAAAAGTTTCAAATCACTCTGGAAAAATTATTTTCGCCCGTAAGGGTCCATTACAATCATTTTTGGTCGATAGACATTCCCTCGAAATCCTAACCATTAACGAGAAAAAAATTCATTACTGAGAATAAAATGTCTGACCATGACTGTCTGGTTACCCTGAAGAAAAAAAATTTCAAATCGTTCTGGAAAAATTATTTTTGGTTACGGGGGCGAATTACAATCATTTTTGGTGAATACAGATACCCCCGAAATCCTACGTATATTCGAGAAAAAAATTCTTTTTAGGAGTTTCTGTTCAATTGTACAACGTTTCGTATTTGCTATCGAATTTTCATGTTCAAAGCAATACTCTGAGTCCATTTTTCAAGATTTCCTATCGTCGTGCGTAGCTTCGAGGTCGATTCGCGGGTCCCCCGTGCCCCTTCGAATTCCAACGTCGAATTGTACGGCGAGCGCGGGAGGCTGCTGTTAATTAAATTTAATTAGCATTATGAAACGCAATGATGAATAGAGCACGAACAGTCTGATACGGCACGGCGGAGTGCCTTTTACGAGCTCGCAAAATTCGCGAGGCCGAGGCGAAAAAGTGCGATTTAATTACTCCGCGGGAGCAACGCCGCAAACCTAACTCCGCGACCCCATAAATCAATCTGTCTCGCAGAACTCCGTAAGAACGATGATATTATCAACGAACCGAGGCGATAAACATCTTTGCAGAAACGCGGAGCACGACTGTACGACGATGATTCTTAAAATGAACGTCGCTTCGAGGTTGGAAGGTTCATCTTTCGTACACTGGTGCCGAAAATTCGAGTCGTATCGTTTTTTAGATATCATCTTTCGTGCTTAGCCCCAGTTTGGAGAAACAGAAATGTTCGACTTACGAATCACGTGTTCATTTTAAGAATCAGTAATGTAATCGCGACTAGGTTCGAGACTGGTCGAACAATTTAACTTGGACATTTACTATTGTCCAGTTGTGAATATAATATAAAGTAAACGTCATTTTGATAAGATTGCTATCACAACGCGAATCTTTAAATACGAAGAAGGTTTCTTCGAACAGAAAAGTTGAAGGTAAAGGAGTAACAGATGGAAGTAGGAAATAGAGAATTTAAAAAATTAAAAAATAGAAGATAAATGGTGTTATTACGAAGCCGATAGTACCAGTATCGCAGCCAAATAGAAATAGAATTTAGAAAATTTTAAGAGTTTCGTTCGAGCCTCGCCTAATCGCGACGAAACGACACGGACCGTGGCGATAAAATATTCGCAGCCTTGACTCAAATTCTGCCAAGCCCGCTCAAACGCGATCGCGAAACAGCCCATTTCCTCTTCTCATTAGGAGAGTCGCTTACGAGTGTGCTTCAGGTTGGCAAACAGAGGATTGTGCACTGTTTGGACGTCCCTGTTTTTCGTACAAGATCACAGCGGTTGTCAAAACCGCTCCAATCCAAGCTTATAATCAACACTGTGATACGCTAGTGGGATCATTGAGAATCCCTGAGAAAGACACTCAAGAAAAATGTTTAATATGCCAAAACGAACGTCTTATCTCGCTTCAGGTAGGCAAACAGAAGACTATGCACGATTTGGACGTCTCTGTTTTTCGTATAAGATCACAGCGGTTGTCAAAACTGCTCCAATCCAAGCTGTGATACGCCAATATCAGTTCACAAATAGATAACACATGAAACAGAATAGAAACTGTGGGAACATTGAGAATCCCTGAGAAAGACACTCAAGAAAAATGTTTAATGTGCCGAAACGAACGTCTTATCTCGCTCGTTACCCGGCGACAATCTCTCTTATCTTCGACGGAATGTTCCTGGTCTCGAAATCGCCCCCATTAACTCGTTTCGCGGACGCAAACGTGCCGTCACACGTGTATTAATAAACAAGGATCGTGCGCTTTCACCGTGATTTGATTGACTCGCGAGCGATCGCGCTTCCCCGAGGACCCGTGGAAGAAGGAAGCTGTTTACCGTATGGATATATCGAAGTGAAACCGGGCGTTCGATCGTTTCATCCCCGATCCGCGTCCCAATTCTCAGGGACAATGCACAGGCGGGTCATCGCGCGCGGCTCGATCTGTGTTATTCATTTACATGAGCTTTCGTCCCCCGCGAACGAGAGAGAAGTTGGCTTTTGTTCCGCGTCCGCGGCGCTGTCGTTGACAGCTTTACGATCGGAGATCGTGATCGGGACGGTAACACAGTTTCTGGAGTACGGTCGTGGCGTTCCAGTTCGATTTTTAGGTCCCCGGCGTGTCCGTGATTGAAGTTTTGAGTTATATCCTAGGGACTACTCCTCCCCCTCCCTCTCTCGGGGTACATCGTGTGGGAAGTTTCAAGGTAACGTTGATCGAAGATTCGGGACGACGATAATGGAAGCCCATGGGTTACGTACGACACTGTTTTTGAAATATCGACGCTCGAAGGGCGGAAAGATAAAAGCTTGGATAGCGTGGATCGAATACGTAACTGGGGAAACATTTCGAATTCGATTTAGTAATAGCGCTTCTCCGTCAGATTTTAACGATCTAAATAATAAAAAGAAAAATATAAATAACAGAAAAACTGGTCAAACTCTAGAGCACAGAACTGAAACTTGGGCCTATTAGTGCATGCAAAAATATAAAAGAAAAAGTAGACTCGATGTTTGTAATTAAACAGGTGCAGATAAGTAGATGATACTATTATCCGAATGTGGAATATAGAAAGATTATTGGATTTTTACTTATTATTTTTTCTTCTGTTTCTAAAAAACTTTAAAAGTCGAACTCGCGTACGAGGAATCGATACGAGATATCAATGCTTCGTAAATAAATCTGCGACAGGTAAAATTTGAAACGAGCCCCCGATTCAAAGATTACATTACTTTTTGTTGAATATATTTCATTGTGCATGAATTTCGATACATATATCCTATACGCGTCGCATAAATCCCTACGAAATGACTTCGGAATATCCAGAATATGTAGAATGCGTTACAATATGCATAATTTTGCATATGCAGTAGAACCAGCAACGATCAAGGCTCATACAATAATCAAGGTAACGACTCCAATGAGAAAGAGCTCCATTTACACGGTCTGCCTCCATCGCAAGCACGGTAACTACTATTAGTTACATTCCCTTCCAACTTCACTCGTTAACAAGCGTCCGTCCCTTCCATATACAATAATGACAGAAACACTTACCCCGGTATTATTCAGCGGGAATTGTTTAAACCTTTACGAGCCGGAGTATACGTACCTGCAACAAAATAGAAGAACACGGGTCAGAAACATGGTTTTGTCACTCGAAAGCAGAAATAACTGTACCATGCTCGACGTAAATCCCACTGGGACGTGACTTTGGATCGCGTAACAAGTTCGAGCGAACGTACATTTATACAGTAACGACATTTAATGTATCTCATAATGCAATAATACATCAAACGTCATTACTGCATAATTTGCAACTGGTTGTATCAACGATCAACAGAGTCTTTAAGTAAAATGTGGTAACTACGTTCAATGTATCTTATAATGCAATGATACATCAAATGTCATTACCATATTTTACTTAAAGACTCTGTTGATCGTTGATACAATGAGTTGTAAATTCGTTCGACGCCGGAGTGGCCCGTGTTTATGACCACTGATACACTTGCTCTGCTCTGTGTTACAACAGAGCTGCGTTTAAGTGATTTACGTGTGCTTAACAATAATGGAGTCTCGAAAACTGGTTTAAATTGTTTATTACGTGGATACGAATGATTCGAGTAACGTAAGCAGTTACATCGTTATAGAAAATTGGAAAATAAATATTTTTTCATCTACTCCTACAAAGATACGATACTTTTCGAAAGATATATATCATGTAACAAGTCTTAGGTGGACCTCGTCGATTTTAATGGATTATAAGCATAATCATAATTATATATATGATCATTTAATCTGAGAACACCCTGTACATGTCGAAATAAAAGCAATTAATGTTACAAATTCGATTGTTTGACTACTTTAAGTAAGAAAATTTCGTATCTTAATATACGACCACTTGTTACCTAGCGTAAACGAGAAGTTTAGGCTATCGATATTAGCTTTCGAATTGGTCGTGTGTGTTGCATCAAATCCGTACAAACATAACGCAAACATCACAGTTTACCTCGTTACGACCTACGGAATGCTATTGGCAACGACGTTTGCATAATTTTAGGATCGAACCGGCGATTATTTACAATTTCCAGGATAACGGATATCCTTAAGCGACGTTTAGTATTTTAAAGGTAAAATTAAATGCACGATGAAACGAACGATTATACTGTTAATCGTATTGCATTGCATCTGACAATGAGGCATCATCAGCTTCGCGAAGCTTATCAGAATTGCAAACCGGCTTATATTAAACCGACGTTAAACAGTTTCACGAGAAGCATCGCTAAAATGGTATTAATCATTTCCTCGTGACGAAGCACCGGTGTTTTTGTTGATTCGCAAGACCGATAATTTCGAATCAACATATTATTAACGTTTTCTTCCGTTCCATAATATTGTTATTTGCGGTGCACTGGCGAGAACAGTAAATATCGATATCGCGTTGTTTGCACTTCAAATTGCCATTATTCGCGTGTCTGACGTGCTAATTCCCCGCACAATTGCGTATCGTTTCTTTCACTTATTGCACAGTCGTTAATTCTATCCGAAGGTAAATTGACGTATCAAGTTTAAAACAATTCACGCATTCGGGACGATGTTCGCGACCAGTTCGCGTTTAACAAGTGTTCCTTCGTTCGGTGCAAATAAACCCGTGAATACCTATTGTCAACCAATACTTTCCGTACTCGATTCGTCGATATCCGAAGGTCGCGATATAATAGCCTGAATGTAGATCGAACGATAAATTAACAGGTACAGTTTACTTAGTCACCGCGATCAAATCGACGCTCGATTTATGGTACACGATCGATTCTCATTTTACACGGTACTTTTTTACGCGTTTTGATTTAACACGGTCCCCGGGAAAAAGAACCAATCGGCGCAAAAAAACGTTTCAAAAATGTCTATTCTACACGCGGAGTGAAAGTTTCAAAAATATCGAGTAAAATTATATTTTAATATTTCTGCGAATTAAGTAGTTCGTTCTTTCAATCTGAACACAGAACGATCGAACAAAATTTCATTCATTTTGAATTTTACTTCAAAGTTATTCCCATAGATCTTCTAGATGAAGCAGAAACGTGTAAAAATGGGAATTGTGTTTGATGAGTTGAATTTGTGTTTAATGTTTAAACGTTAGAATTTGGTAAAATAAAAAGTATGTTCCGAGAATGGAAAACAATCGCCCTTCGTCGAAAGCACGACGTCCTCGAAGGGATAAGCGTTCAGCGACAAATCTCGCGGGGGTAATTTTCAACAGGGAAATAAAGGATACCCGTAATGACGCGAAATGGATCATAATGAAAGGGAGCGTAATGAAAGAAAATGGATCGGTGATTGTCGTCGTCGGACGGGTCTCTAAATTATAACCAAAGGGGGGCACGGCCCCGTCGCGCTCGTAATCTCGCAGAAGAAGCGTTTGACCCTTAAACCCTTTCGAAGCATGCACCGTTCAAGGTGAGCCGTGCCTATCCCGAGCCATTATGGAGAACCTTACATAATACCGGGTTCGACCATTCGCGACGAATCATACGTTGCGGTATGCAGTCGGTTATGCGACGTGGAACGTTGTAGCTGGTTCATTTCGTGACAATCGAGAGGCACTGAAACGCGGTGAATTCTTGGAACGGCGAGCGATAAATTGACCGGCGCCTTCGCCACGGTGAGATTTTTCAAATTCATTCAGCTGTGAACGAAACGAAAGAATAACGCCGGTTCAATACAAATCGGCGATTGATACAAAAGCGCGCCGGGCGACACGGAACAACACTTTGCATGAAAGTATCCAGGGGGACCGTATTAGCCTTTATCGAGACATTTTCCAGGCATTTACCGTAATACTGTGTCTAAAAGATCAACTTATTCGTCGATATTGGCTGCAAACCTCACGAAACTTTTAAAACGAGTAATTGAAACAATTATGGAACTCTTGCAACGGAAGCTTTCGCGTTATATGTTCCAGAAGAGAACAGAGGTGAAAGTTCTTATTCGAGCGGTATTAATCGAGCAGCGGAAAATCGAAACGCAATTAAAAAGTTCATCGCGTTCGAACCGTTCCTACGATCGTAATTACAAACATTCTTGTTCCCGACAATCCCAAATTGGACGTTACAATTCACTAAAAACCGTGTGCACCGACGAGAGACAATATACCTTATTTATGATACGTCGGGGCACTCGGTTTCATTTACACAACCGCACAATGCGGTAATTAGAAGATGCTTGTTTTAATGGAACCGTTATCACGAGATGAAGTTACGTCGCTTTGTGCCGTTGTTTTCATACGTTCTTGAAAACAAGATCAAATTAAAATCGGCGACCGCCGCGGAACAATAGAGACCCATGCTCGCTCGCGCGTACGTATGACCCCAAAACTACGACGTTCCGTGAAATAATTACGCGACCTTATCTCGCGGATAATGTAACGTCGTTCCTCGAACTCCACAGTGCCTGGAAACCAACTACACTCATGCTCGACGAGTGGAAAAAGAATCTACGCGTTTCGATGTTGAATATTGCGACAAAAAAAGGATTCTTATTAAATTGGAGAGATTTTCCCATTGAAAATGAGTACAAACACGAAACGAGTGAAACTGTTTTTAATATTTTAATATTTCAAGATCGTCGCGTCGAAAGTCACCTAGCGAGGGCGATTTTCGAGCAACGTACGAGGCACTAGTGTTTCCCGCGCGAAAAATAGCCAATGCTCGCGATGAATGATCTTAATAAATTGCATCTGAAAGTATTCTTAATAAATCGGAGAGATTTTTCCAATGGAAATGTGTCTGAACCTGACACGAGTGAATTTTTAAGTTGCTCTCAAAAATTTGGAGTTTTATTAATACCTTTCTGTAAAATTAAACATTCCCAAATGTTCAGATCCGTTTCGAGACCGTTTCTGTGACTCTGTTGCATCGAAAGACATCTAGCGAGGCCGATTTTCGAGCAACGTACGAGACACTAGTGTTCCCTGCGCGAAAAATGGCCAGTGCTCGTGATGAACGATCTCGTTCGAGGCTCCAGCGAGTACCGCTTGGAATAAAGCGATAAAAATGAAAATGTAACCGGGAAATAAGAGGTGGGGGACGCGAGTAACGCGACTTCTTCGTCGTATGCGAGGCTCGTTAGCGGCACGACGCGGTGTTAAACAATTAGAGAAAGAGCCACTCGATTGAAAAGCGCGTCGAGGCGCGTGGGACGCGTGTGAATCTAACCGTTAGTTAGCCCCGCGTTCGTTATTCCTAATTAGCCAGATCTAACGTGCCACCGGACAGATACGAGACAAATCGATTCGTAGCTGAATAGAAAAGGGAACGGCATGCGGCCGAGTTCCGTGGCATGCTGATCGTGCAGCCAGCGCGTGCATGGTAAATTAAATTTGCTATTACGGTACACAAATCTGCTGTACGAATTGGAAAAACAACGAGGACCGTATCCTTGGTTTTCAGGTGGCACGAACCAACCTTCAATTATACGTTTCACGTACCTGTACACGAGCTACATATTCTATACTTCGAGTATGAATTTGTAATTGGGTCTCCACGCTACTCAATCTTCTATAAATCAAATTATTCTTCATAATTATCTAAGACTGATAGTAGAACGCGAATGGAAAGATACGTATTAATATTTTTAATTTATTAAAACCATAAATCGTGGCAAACCTAGTATGATTTTTTAATTTCTCTTCTATGTATGTACATTTAATAAATTTATTTAAACTTGCAACTCGTTGTTTTATTCTCTCTTAGAAGTTAAGGATTAAGTTATATTGTAATGCAATTATTTTTAATATGGGGAACAAGATCTTCGAATAAATAGAATAAGAATAAAAATATTTAGATAGTTTGCTGAGAAGATACATTGTAAAAGATTGGCCCAATTTGTCGGTATTTTTAATTTATTAAAACCACAAATCGTGGCAAACCTGGTGCGATTTTTTAAATTTAATTCTCCTCTATGTACGTATGTACATTCAATAAATTTGTTTTAAACATGCAACTCGTTGTTTTATTCTTTCTTAGAAGTTAAGATTGTAAGTTAAGGGTTAAGTTATATTGTAATGCAATTATTTTTAATGTGGGGAACAAGATCTTCGAATAAAAATATTGAGATAGTTTGCTGAGAAGATACATTGTAAAAGATTGGCCCAATTTGTCGGTGTTCATAATAGTTGTTGCTTTCTACGCTAATAGCTTGAAATATATGTATATGTTACAGTCGAAGTGTGAACTTGGTCAAACGTATGCGCTTACTACTTTCCCCAGTAAAAGTATATTCACGCTGTTTTAATGATACTTTTACTGGCGAAATGTTTACACGCGCTGGACTAACGATACTTTTAATAGTAATTGTGCACGTTTTTTATTTACATTTAATTCTCACGTGCTTTGAATTCTTATCGTTTAACCATTTCCACGGCCCATTCGATCCTTGCAGCTTCGATCGAATACCAATGAGAGAAATAAAATCGAACATAGAGGCTGGCGATTAACAAAGCATGCGAAGGAATAGACGCCTAATGGTATCCCCTTGAAATGGCCCAAATTGATTCGAGCCAAGGGTACTGAATGAGAAACTAAACGTTTTATTGGCAGATAAACGCGGAATGATACGAGTGGCCGATTGGCAATACAACGCGTACCGTATTAATCGATTCAACCTCAGAAATAAAGATTTCTTGTGCAAGTGTGACGTTCACTTTCACAAGGATGCGCTCAATATCGTGTTATTTCACAGAAACGTTACGAAAGTGATGAATATTTATAAAACTACATTTCTATTAACGTATAAGTGAATTAAAATTAAAGTATCAGTAATAACAAGCTTTATACCTTTTACTGTAAACATTTGGTAAAACAACAAGTAAATTTATATACTCGTTCCAGCGAATGCAACATTTTAAATGCACTTGTGATATCATTTGTTGTAAATGACGTTCGAAAACTTGTCTCGTAACGCTGTATGAAACATTTCGCGACCCTCGTAATTCATCGTAAACGCCTAACATCGAGTAGTGCGTGTAAACGATCGACTAGCCGAGAAAGGGTTAACTGATTGATTGCAAATTTATCGGGAACGCGATGGTGCTTGCGAGAGTTCAAACACCGGTTTAACGTGATTGAAAAAGTTGATGATGTCGAGGTGCGCGGTACAGCCGCGTTATATCGATTACGAAACCTTTCGCCGGAGCGTGCGTAATCTCATCGAAAAACCTTGAGAGAAACCATAAATCGGGCCTGCGGGCGAACTAACTACCGGCTAGATATTCCGCGAAAGAATATCAGCGATATTAACCGCTTAATTTCGTTTATCTTCCTCGCGGTTAAAGGTTCAAAATCCATCAAAACACGATAAAGCTAAGTATTCATTTTTCTATTTTTTAATAGACTTATTTGTTGTTTCGAGGCTTTTCAACGTCGATACTAGCATAAATACACAGAATGAGTTGAAATTAACCCCTACGATTTAGTTCCAAAATAATTTTTCAAACGTATGGTATTTAATTTTACTTAAATTTGTAAAAATTGATTCATTTTATGAATACCTCGTGAATGTAAAAATGTGTTGATTTTGATATATAAGACTTGATGACGAACGTAATTTCACAGAATGAGTTGAAATTAACCCCTACCATTTTAATTCCAAAACAATTTTTCAAACATATAATATTTAATTTTGTTTAATTTTGTTCGAACAAGGAATGGTCACGAAAGTGAATAGATTCATTTTATGAATATTTTGTGAATGTAAAAATGTGTTGATATTAATATATAAGACTTGATGTGTGAGTAGCCTCATGATTGTGTAACTTGACATCAAAGAGGGGTTAATAGAGGTAGTAAATATGCCATCTCATGTAATAAACGTGTATATATTTGTATATAGTATACTCGTGTCGGAGCGTCAGAAGGGCGAAGATCGTTTATTTAAAAACGTTGAACTTAATAGCACGATAAAGTGGTTCGTTGTGTTCTCTCCTAATAACGGTGCAAATTAATTTTCCGCGCGGTATAATTACGGCATAATTATGCGAAAGAACAGCGTTGTATGCAAATGCGGCCGCGCGTAATTCGGGCACTTAGCGCATTGCTTTCTCTCGGATTTTATTCGACGAGTCCCGAGTCCTTTAATATGCATGAAAGAAAGCTAAGGATTTTCGAAAAAATCTATTATTCCGCCGACGTAGCAAATTTACGTTCATTTCTAATCTAGTTATATCGGTGTCAAGCGGAGACGCGCGATGTATTTTTAGCGTCGACTTGGTCCCGCGAACGCAATGTTCCGACGAAACGAAACCGAAACATTAACCGAAGAATGATCGAAAAGTGATCGTGCAAATTCGAAGCTTTAAAATTGGACGACGAACCTGTCAGATTGGAGATCGTTCAAAGTCTTCTTCGAACGTAAGAAATTTAACCTTGTCACGTAATTGCTATTCCTTGACTTCTCGCTTATGTCACGCGCGACAATCTCATTGCAGTTTAAAAATCCTTCGATAGAGATACACGTTCCCTGACAGGTGTTTCGCACGAATTAACAGAGCCACACTGATATAATCGTTTCATGTTTCTCGACTCGATCAATTATTACTTTTACTTAATGAGAATATTAAAATAAGTAAAACATATCTCGAACGACGTTTCACTTTGCCAATACTTCATTACATCGACGCAAGGTGCAACAAGAAGAGTTTTTCTGCCGAGAAAAACGAAAAAAAAACGCAGCAAATTGTTATTGCAGTATTTATAAACAGGTCTCACGATCCAATTAATCGTATTGTTCCCCTCTACCAATAATTCAGCGAACAATTACGATTAAATATTTATTACGACCCCCCTTGAAATTAAATTACTCGATTACGTGCGTAATATCGTACACGCTTGTTTCGATCCGTCCGATTTAATTTATTACGTGTTACTGGTGGTCGCTTGAAAAAAAAATTTGTTATCGACTCGTTAATTATCAAAATAAATTAATTAATTAAACGCGAGGAGGGCCGGCGATCATCCAGCGCCAAGTTCGAAGCGCGTAGTCGGGACGGTCCGCTTCGTTAATGAACATCAACAAGATAGATCGCGATCCGCGGACCGATCATCCTTGAATCAAGTCGAGCGGATCCATTACACGAATCAACAAGGTCGCATTAATCGGTACGCTGGCTCCCGGGGGCCAGCGACACGCAACGTGTCCCGACCTTGCACTTGGGCTTAACCCTTCTCCTGCCCCAACGATCCAACCTGGTTCGTTGCTTTTGGAGAATTGGGAACTAGAATGTCCACAATTTATCGTAAAACTTATTTTCACAGCCTTCAAGAGTCGTAGATTTATTTTCTTTAATCTTGAGAATCTCAGGAGAAACACCTTGAATAATAACTGTACTGTTCGTTACGTTAGTTAAATAAATAATGCCTTGCACTTGGGCTTAACCCTTCTCCTGCTCCAACGAAAGAACCTGGTTCGTTGCTTTTAACTATAAACTTTGCTTTTGGAGAATTGAGAGCTAGAATGGCTACAATTTATCGTAAAACTTATTTTCACAGCCTTCAAGAGTCGTAGATTTATTTTCTTTAATCTTGAGAATCTCAGGAGAAACACCTTGAATAATAACTATACTGTTCGTTACGTTAGTTAAATAAATAATGGAGACTCGATAATACCATGAAGAAAATCCACATGAAGAGTTTCGCGATAGGTTAACCCTCTATGGGCTCATCTAACTTTCAAGTCACATACATCAATATTTTATCAAATAATTTTAGTTTTTTCACAAGATGACGTATACGTCTTAATTATATACTATCTCTGAGATGATTAATAACAATATTGATGATGGTTGACCTGAAATATCGAGAGTAAATATAGAGAGTTAAGAATTAAAGACGCCATCTTTGAACCTAGTCCATCGACTGTTCACTGTCCGCCACGTTCGAATAGAATAAAGATTTGCGTACAAAATTGCGTTTGGAGACAAATAACGAATACTCGGATAATTACCATGCGCGAAACGTGTCGCGGTTGGACAACCGTGTGCATCGGTCCAGGGGTGGGGGGAGAAAGGGTTAAAGACGGCAAGGTTTGAGCCGAGTCCATCGATTACACGTAGCACGGACGACCGTATCGAATTTGCCATCTTCCCGATGCAACCGGATTTTACAATTTCACCGTGAAATAAAAGAGGGAATTCGACGCCCGGGGCGCTGACGGCGCGGCGGCCGCGAGTCTTTCAGCACTCCGGGACCTGCTGGCGCGACCGGACAGGATGATCGATTTACAAAAAATCGTTTGCGCTCTCTATTCGCGAAAGGCTGCTTAATCTCGAGTATCGCAAGACCGTAGAGGAGCAAAACGTCGAATCACGAGTTATGCTCGCCGATCGAATCTCCCGGGGTAGCACCCCCTCCCCCCACCCTCTCTCTCTCTCTCTCTTTCTCTGTCTCTCGCGAATGGCTCTGGTCGAGTTTAACGATCGACCGATATCGAATTCTCTTCGTCGTTGGTACCAACCGATCGTCCGCTCGCTCCTCCTTTCCCTTTCCGTCGTCGTTCCTCGTCTTTCCTCCCTTGTTTCGTTCTTTGTTCCGCTCCACCCCGGCCCAGGGATATATCGGGCCGGATTATCGATTCGTTCGGAGGTCGTTCGACGGGATAAAAGGACACTCGACGATTCGTCCTTCGCAGGATACCCCTGGCTCTCGTCCTTCGGCATCATTAAACTCGGGCTAACGACCCAGTTCCTTTCAGACTCCATCTGCTCTCTCCGCGACTGCTCCGAGGCTCGTTCGCAATTAGTTCCGGCACGCCGTGCCGCGAGACCCGCTTCCACGACTTTTCGAATCCTTCCACCGCGCCGACGCGCTCCGAGACCCGCGAACGGAGATTTCAGAAATTGCTTTTTTCGCTTCCGGTCGACGCCTCGCGGATTCAACCTTTGCGCCCGTGAAAATCGCCTTGACGACTTTAAATACGAGAAGCTGTAACTTGAATTATATTTCTTGTGTACTCTAAACCAATGTTTAATGGTTTCGTTGTTTATTGCTTATTTTAAATTGGTTAACACTATTCTCATAGTATTATCATTCAAATAATAACAAAATGAGTATACATTCAATGTATTCAACAGACAGATTTTAAATAGTTTCTATCAAACCTGCAATGACATTTCCAATCAGTCTAAAAATGCCTTTGATATTTCCAGGGAATTTCAGCGATTTAATTTTAGACGAATTAAAAAGAGTTTGAATTACCAAAGCAGAAATCGATCTTATTCATATTTAATTCCCATTGCATTCTTACTTCGTCGATAATTCATTCCGATCGTTCAAAAATCGGAATATTAAATTCCGATGAAATGCGTCAAACTCCCCGTTTATAAATTCAAATTAATGCCAATCATATAAATATCGACGTGCATACAATATCTATGGAAAGCAACGACTAATAATTTCGCGTCGCTTCGATGTTTCAAACGGATCGTTTAATTCTCAACGCAAATAGATTGCTGTAATGCAACCGATAAAGCCAATGACCTACTAAATATAACTATTTTCAATCCATTATAGAATTCACTGGATTTGATATCCGGTAAGAGTGAGGTGCCTAAATTACTTGCCCACTGTAATCGATATAAACGAATGCAATCGATTTTTTCAAAACAAGATTACATATTTCCGTTGCAACGTTGCAATAATTACTTTTGACTCGTGTAATTATTAACCCCCCTTAAAATAGTGTTAAATCGATACGTTCGAAAGCACACTAATGTACTCGTGTCTAGTAATTTCGAAGCAGAGATCGAGCGAACGATTCGTATTCGTTGCTCGGAAATAAAAAGTTGTAACCGACGCTCGACGTCGCTGGAAACAATATCAAGATGACAGGAACAATTAAAGGAAGAAAAAGTCGGGACCATGGCGCACATACTGTAAAACTTAATGCACCGAGGCAGCCCGAGGGTCGAGACGAGAAATGGTAGCCAAGATAGGAACGTAGGCAGGCCGAGATATGGAACGAGCGGTACAGCACCCCCATGGGGGGTTGGAGTTACGCAGGGTAATTGTCATGCAAAGTAAAGAGGCGACATTAGCATCATAAGCGAGCAAATACTCTGCATTCTGGCGTCCATTGTGCTCGCTAGTTAGTTCATTAATTCCGCAGGATACGCTACTGCCACGGGCTGAAATATACACGTGTCTTTCTGTTCCTAACTAGGTCAACTCCTCTCCTGAAATTACTGCGCTTTTTCTTGTTTCCTGTATGCGTCGAACGATAAAAAAAAGAAAAACAAAAAGTGATACCAAAAAACGGAGAAAATTCCAGAGATTTTTAAAAATTTCGATAATATTTTTAACCGTTGTCATAATTTGAATTATTATTTTAGTAAGGTAATCGTATCGAAAACAAATTTAACGTAAACGCGAGAATTTATGGTACGATTACCGATTAAATTGCACATTTTCCGCGTCCATTTCGAGTCTGTTGTATGCGTTTTCGCGTGTAACGACATCACACGCGCTAGGAAGAACAATTACAGCGGAATAACGAAATCTGAGAATTAATTTCGATCATTGCATCTACCAACGCGTGATAATGAATATAATTAATACTAATGCTGCAGCGCATGCATCGTCGGTCGTTGCGATACGTAAACGTCTTTTTGCTTCGGATATTCAAATTTCGTTTCTCGTTAGTTTCGAATGAGCTTAATCATCCGTTCCCTAGCGTCTGTGCAAAATAGCAAGTACAAATGCATATATTTACTCTCGCGTACAACACGGATAACTTCGCGACGAATCGTGGAAAATGGAAATTGTACGCTGCTATGATATCCTGACGTTAAAGACGATCAGTCGTTCAAAATTATATTACATTTTTTAGACAAATTATTTCTCAAGATTAGATGTTAAAGAAAATAGATCTAGATAGGACTCTTCTTGTAATAAAATAAAATGCGATTTTATAAAGGCACCTTTGGAAATAACAAAATTTGGAGATAAATAATATTACTTTTTTCAGTGATTGGTTAACTGACTTTAAACACCACTTTATAATGGGCTCTTTCAAAGAATCTTCACTAAGTAGCTAAACAAATTAATTCTTAAGATTAGAAGGCTGTAAAAATAAATTCTACGACAAATTGAGAAACGCTAGTTTCCAGCTTTCTAAAAACAAAGTATCCTTTTCGCGGGTAATTTGAGGAGTGTATTCTGGCAGTCAACGCGTTAAGGAACTTTTAAAGAAGGGGATTTCGCAAAAGGAATGCACTTAAAATGGTTCGTAAACGTAATTAATGTATACCGAAAACAAACTTGCCCTTTTACCGAGAGGAATTGCCTCCGCGAAAACGAGAGATCGCTTAATTTCTCGACATTTTTCTGACTCTTCGTCACAAAAGGGACACACTTGAAATGTAAGCACCGTTCCCATGAATGCCGTCGCGGCCGTTTACGCCAACAGATATGAAAGTCGGCATTAAGTACGAAATTAGTAGCTGTCCAGAAGTTTACAACGGATTAAAGTAGACAGGAAGTGACGCTCCGAAAGCGGAAGACGAGGATGATCCCCCAAAGTCGGAATTAAAGGCGCGGGCGAAGTTTCCGCGGCGCCATTGTATAGGGGCACAAACGAGCACGAATGGAAGGTAAATTCGCATTCATACGTGCGCGACGCTACTCGTCGTGCCAGTGGAATAAAGCATTTCCTTCATTCATGGCAATCCGCTCAGCCACAATAGCGAATGAATTGCACGGGAGTTTCAAAATGTTGTCAAACGAAATACTCCCATCCAATAACAATTTTGGATCGTTGTAGAAACGACCCCGTAAATTATCCGCGACACTGCCTCTCGTTTTTATTTTTTATTTTATAATTACTACTTATCGATTATACTGTCCGAAGAAAGGGGATTCTTCCCTCGAAAATATGCACAATTGTTGCGGGGGCTCGAGAATTATTGGAAACATCGGTATTCGATACTCGATACGCGCGATTGATTTCCAATTAAACGGATTTTAATAGCGCGGCGTATTTACGAATACGAGCAAAGTCATAAAGGAAACGTTCTTACGATAAATTCGAATGGTGTACCAGTTACGTCAGTAGATTCTGTCAATATTTATGATTAACGTTCCATATGCATACGAATCCGTTTTACACAAAATTCTGCAACGTCCATCCGCTTACAGTTCAGCAGACAACGAAAGAAGCTCAATCAACCGTAACACGACCTTAAATACGAAAATCTACATTGGCGGAATATAACGTTCCGAACGAGTACTAGCAATTTCCCAGGTGTCTGTTTGGAGTGGTACATTCCGTCGATATAAATTTTCGTGCTCAAGGTAGACAAGTTACGCAATTCGCCGTGCATACCGGGGGCTTCGGAATTTATTAGTCACACGGGCCACATTGGAGCATTAAGGTTACAAGGGGACCGCGCCAAGGATTGTCTACGTTTAGTTAAATAATAAAAATGAAAAATGGACGTAAAAATAGAAAATAATGTAAATTTCTCGACCCCGAGAGTTTTCACTCGAAACAACTCAAACAGTACCTAACAAAAAGGTTGGACGAATGATGTAATAAAAGTGCCCTTTTCCCCAATGCACAGGTAGAAAAATGTTTGGCGATTCTTACTATTTCCTTTGAAATTAAATTTTCCAAGCGTTTCCCTGGCGAAAGAAGGGGGTATCAATTAAAACGAGCATATTTAATTCCATCGCGAATACGAAAATCAAGGAGAAACCACGAAGGATGAAAGAAACCGGACTGCTTGGGATGGACGATGGTGTGCGCGCGCCTTCTCCAGGAACACGAACGCGTCCCACAGGGACGTTAAAGCCGCATTCACGTGCGCACGACTCGTCGTGCCGCAGAAATAAAGGACTTCCTTTGCTCGTAGATATCCGCTCGGCAGGGTCGCGAATAAATCTCACGAGGAATGGATAGAACGGGACGGAGGAACCGTGGATCGTCCATGGGGGAGAGAGAGAGAACGGCAAAGATAGGAAGCGAACGAGGCGAAAGGGATAAAGGAGGAGTGCACAGGAAGCGAAAGATACCGCTGGTACACCTTCTCGAGCCCTACGATGCCTCGACCGGGTCCGGTCGAAGCGAGAAAACGGCCAACCGGGATGACCCGAATACGTACGGATCCAAGGCTAGGCGCGCACTATCGACTTCCCGTCGATTAAACCGTTTCATTGAGTCGAACCACGATTTTTTCATCGAACGAGCCGGGAGTCGAAATCGTGTCGCGTGTACCCGTAAGTTGGATCGCTCGTTTCGCCTAATCCCCTCCGGAGATCCCCACTTTCAGACTCTCGGTGCACTGATTCCATGCTCGTGTTTCGCGACCTTTGTCACGCGACTCCGTGGACGCGATCGGTTAATTGTAAGCCAATAATGACAATTCGCGTGACGGGGGGGGACGGTACGGCTAATCCGATTCGTCTGCAACTTGCAATCTCTCCGTACAGGCGCGATACTTGCGTCAAGTATGCGTGACGACACATCTATGGCTGCTAGTTACCGCTAATTGTAAGATCGATATACAAACCGTCGACATCCTGACAGCCACGGATTACGGTCTCCGCATAGCGCATTGCTGCCCCGCTTTTTGCATCGATTCGCGTTTGGGATACTTGCGACCAATCTCTGTTTGGTTGGATAAAAAGACTGTCGTTCTTTTTGACGAAAGTTATCGAAAACACTGAATTACATTTATGAAGCTTAATAACCTGCGTAACCTTACGATGCAAAAATATTTCATTATTTTATAATAAATGTGATTTTAATATGATTCGTTGCGTACAAGAAGTGATCAATTTTAGCTACTCGAAGATATTGCACTTATATACAATAATGTATTCTATGTTTCGTTTTTCCTTACTTTCAAACTAAAAGATATACAGTCTTCGCGCCTGCATATAATATCAATGTTTTAATTTGATATTGCATTTATTACTTTTAGCTTGCCTCGTAAGTGTGCAAGTTTCTACAGAGAGGCTGTTATCCCATTCATATTGTAATTCTCAACAATATTTTACGTCGGTTTCTGACCATAAATTGTTACAAATTCTCTGCTTCGACTTTTTCCAATAGAACCAGAGGTTTCGAAAATATATCGACATCCAGTCTCCAGGCGACTCCCCCTGTATATTTCACGTTTAATTATAAATTGTTTAGCTAACAGATTAATATTTACTACACGCTAAAATAAATACTTGTACCGGACATCTTAAAACTTATTTTCTAGATTAGAAGACCCCCTCGACAAAAACATAATACAACAATTTTTCTTCCTCGTCCTCGATCCTCCTTAAACATGTTTGTTGATCACCGAAACCCTACTTTGAGAAACGCTGACCTAGCCTAACCCAAGCAAGGATAACACGAACAGATATATGCGCGTTCGATCATTAGGGACGTCCCGTCTCGTCTAACTTGCCCAGACCCAAAGTCGCGGACTAATTATAAGAAGAAACAGGTAGATAACAGGCAATTAATAATCCTCGTTCAATTTCGTTCGGTGTATCGGGGTGAAACCAATATACTGGGTGAAACTCTTCCGAAGGAGAACGCGAACACCGGGCCCGTAGTAAACCGGGCTAATCTGATTAGGCGAGATGAGCGTTTCGAAAACGCGACGGGATTAGTTTGAAATTGCACACCGGGCGAATTCCGCCCTGAAAAGACCGATTGAGCGACGATTCGAGAGGACGTCGGAACGAAATTCACTCGCGGAACGAACAATATGCTCGCTGAGTGTAAATACGTTGCCAAGTTGTCCCCTTTGTCTTTGCAAGCTACACCTTCGGGATTGTGCAAAATTGCAGCTAACGAACAATCCCGAGAGGAAATTATTCGTGGATTTCACAGAAATTTCTTTCTCCTGCTTCGTCTCGTACGGTCGATAAAAGAAAAACGCGATAATAAATTGTTATTCGTTGGGGGGGTGTGTTTTTTGAAAGGGTCAGCGTGGAAGACACTAATCTTTGTACCTAAACAGCCTCTTACTAGCAAATGTTTCTCTCTTTCTATATTCGTAAGATACTTAAATGAGACATTTATAGAATTTTTCACTGTCAGTTTATTCGGTTGTTTATTTGCTCGTATCTAAAAATCTATCGGCGCGATTTTTATCGGACCACCGCTATTTTGTCCCGCAATAAACGAGGAAACAGGTATTTGAAATTGATTTATTTATCTTAGCTATCGAAGCTAAAACATATAACACCGTGTACGAAGAGTAAAAAGGAGCATAAAAACGAATGTATTTTTGGACGGTTATATGCCGTACTAAATATTCGCGAGAAGTTCAATAAATATATAGAAACGTAAAAGTGGAGTATTTGTTTGCGAGAAAGGAACTGCGACACGTATATTTCTAGGAATTCGACAATAGAACCGAACCACTTTAAATATAAAATAACCTGTTGTTGACAGAAACGACTTCAATACGGGCAGAGCCGTGAACAACAGCCAGCGAATAATAAAATTATATCATGCGAGACTTCGTTTTCGAAATAAACGACTTTGAATATTTGTCAGGCACAGAATATTTGGCTGACATCACTCTATGGATTTTGCCGTAGTTTATGACCGCACGAGTTTTATGGGTCAGGTCACGTTAAATTTATCGTGTACAGCGACGCCGTAGTCGGTGTTGGAGAGAGTTGGCAACAAAAATTACCCTAGCACTTAATTACTTTTCGTGGAAGCTCAAAACTAGAGTAACATACTGTTAAAATTAATTACAAATTTAGATTTGATACAAAGTTTCACCCTGTTTCATGATTAAGAAGGGTCAACTGCGTAATTTCGTAATTTTGACTGACACTAAACCTACCGACACTTCATGAGTGGTCAAATGGTCAGTCTCTTTCTCTTTTACGAGGCAACGTACTTCTAATTTTTGCATTATATGTATAGAAAGTTATGTTTTGAAGTTTACTCGTAAGATCAAGATTCGATACTTTTACCCTGAATGTGCATACTTAGTACCTACTCTAATTTCATTTAATTTTCATCAGATAGAAAACAAATAATAAGAATGAAAGTGAATATTTAAAAATGCATTTGCTCTAAGAAAAGTCGTAAAGTTAAATGGCGCTAAAATAACATTGTATGTTAGAAATTCTAAAGGAAATTTGAAGACGATCATTTGGCCGGTCGTGGTAGGTTCAGCGTAAATTGAAATTCCATTAAAAATCATTATACCGATACGGTAATGTGCAGCAGGCCGGATTTGGCCCGCGGGCAGCGATTTCCAGACCCCTGTCTTCGAATAAATAACTGAATTTGAGAAATCATTAGTTCCCACCATCCGACCTAAACGTTTCTCGCGCAATCGTTAGGCGGTGATCTTCCCCGCGCGAGAGATCGAGGAATGCCGCTCGACTGATTACGCTCGCCCGCCCATTCTCGTCTATTCTGCCTAAGAAAGAAGAAGAATGGCGTTGGAGCTGCAGGGCGAACTCCTGCCAGCGAGCAGTAAAGATTCAAGGATCGCTCGTAAACTTCTCCGTGAATCCCAGGGAGTCCCATCACGTATCCAATTTTCCAGAGATCAACCGACTCGATCCGGGGAGCTTTGAAAATCGGCAAATTGAAACGCGACCGTCCGCTCGATGCGCCTCGCGCGTCACGGCACTATCGACAACGACGCGAGACCTCTTCCCCGAAACAAGTTTAACACTTAAAGGGATATGCTTCGCGGGAGACATCCCCGGAAATGGAAACCTCGTTTGTTCCTCGAAAACGTCTCGCGATCGCAGGAAACTTTCTGCCCTCTCGAGAAATGGAGAAACGATATTTGGAACACGAAGTGGCCAACCAGGTATCAGACAAATCGAAAGAATATAAACTTTATTACGAAAGGGACCAGCCTTTGCAATTTCTGGAGTACGAAATTCTCTTTAGAAACATTTCAAATAGAATTCATTTTTATTACACGTTGGTCTTACCGATGTTGACTATGTTCGAACAAAATTACGAAACCCTAGCACCTGTTGGTATCGCGAGTCTCGCGCGCAGTGCTTTACGAAACGGAGTAGCGGAATATGAAATTGTGTATAAAGTTGGGAGCCAATAATGGCCGCGACTCCCTCGGCTTCTCTCTGTCAAGATTGCAACTGACGGTGGAAGATAGCATTTTCATTCAATTTATCTGATATCCAATAGAATTTCACGCAGAAATTCGATGCTTTCAAGGCGGAAGGATTCTGAAAGTCCTGTCGGGGGACTTACGATACCGATATTGTAAGAAGCATAATAACAGTTAATAATCAAGAGCTGACAAAATTATTGCATAATTACACGTTGATCTTATTGGTTATCTGTTATTCGAATAAAATTCTATTTGCTCTCTGCATATTATCGATCCAGGCCTCGGTCCCGTCGCTGGCCACGGGTGATCCATCATCTTTCAGGCACTTAGCGCGATGCGAAAGATCGATGCTCCTACTTCGCGGGCAGCATTAGCGATCGCGATCGCCTTGTTGCGCGAACCTTTCTTCTAAACACGCTTTACAGTTACATTCGTACCGGCATTTGTCATAATTACACAGGGACCGCGTTAAGAGTGACTAATAGTATCGGGGAAGAAAGAGAAAACTCCGTGGATCGATCGGGTGTCTCGACGCCGGTACACTTTGCTGCAACAACGACCCAGGGAATTAATAGTTATTCTTCTTTCGCCGTGATCGTCGCGTACGTAATTGAACTCGTAATAACCTGCACGGCGAGCAATTAAAGCAATTAAATGGGTGTTTCCTAGGAGTGATATAAACTTTATCCAGCGCGATTAAAATTGATTTACGATCGAAACGCGGCTCGTTACTTCACGTCGAGCCAACACCTCGACGAAGAGAGAAAGCGGAACATTTTCACCATAAGTCGTCCGAATATTAACACTAAACGAAATTTCCGACGTGCTCTTGACGATCCTTTCCGAACATCTATCAATTTATACGTTCCTAACGAGCCATTTCCAGATGATTAATTTCTACCTAGCGTAAAGTGCACGGCGTTCACGACTAAACGAACGTTATTTCCGTCCGTTCCCATTAGCCGCGTTTATTTCCCTTTTTGTCCTATTATTTTTGCCGGGAAGAATCGGAACAACAAAAAGTTCCGTGCGCGTCCGCGGCGGGATTTTTGAGATCGAAATTTAGCCCGACGCGATCGCTCGGAAGCTTCTTCGATTCCCTAAAAGTCGTTGCAAGTCGAATCTCATCAAACTAATTCGAGGTTTCCAGCCGAAGTTAGGGTTTATATTAGTCGAAGAGATTCGGATGGAGTTTCGCCCCGGTGCGGGAGTTCGCTCGAATTTGGCCAGCTTTTAGCTTTTGTTAGGAAAACGTTCGAGTCCCGTGGCCCGTAAGGAGCACACTAAACGCGTTCAGCCTTGTGTTCGTAATTTTCTTTCGTCGAGACAGGGAGAACGCGAATCGGCGAAACTTCCACGGCACAAAGGGTCGCGACAGAGGTTTCTGGGACATGTTAAGATTCGAGTTAGTGGAGTAATTCGATTACGTCGCGTCAAAGGACAGCCTAGACGGAGGGTAATTAGATTTTTCAGTAAACCAATTTGCTTCAGCTGCAGATTAGGATTGTATGTAAGTGTTCCTGGTCACGGAAATTGTCCCGTACTCTTTGAACGAAGTTCCGCCCCCCTCGCCACGAAACGGAAGATCGTTGCACGCTGGACAAACTTTGGCGACCAAGCGGACCGGAAAACTAACGAGAAACGTCTATGATTTTTACGAATTTTCTTGAGTTTCCGGAACAGCCAAAAATAAAGACACGGGAAAATTTTACAAATTTTTTATGGGTTATTTTAGAAGCGTTGCTTGGTTATTATTTTATCTCCTGTTATTCGATTACATAACCCGTCGGTTTTCCTAGACCGGTTATTTGAACAAATGTTCCCATCAGTTCTGCTTCGAGGCCTGTTCACCCGGTTAGATTTGAACCTGAACCGGGTCTATCTGTTTCGCTCTAATGACCAGGTTACCTCCAATGTCTGGAAAATGTAGTCGTAGGCCTGCAGATTCCGTCTCGTCTTGCGCGTCAACAGGTTAGTCACAGAAATGAGCGGCAAGCACCGCGCGGAGCGTGGAACACTACAAATCGATCTTATCAGGCCAACGATAACTCACTTACCGACAACTTGGGAATTGATACCGATCGGCACTAATGTACATGTCGTTAGATTGATCTCCATTACTGCTCGTATAACGACCGACGAAGCTCGAGTCGCGTTCAGGCGTTCTTTGGGAACCGATCCGATCGAGGCCACGAACGCAACGATCTTTCGTACAATAATTTGCACAACTATCTTTAATACCACTGTTTGAAGAATAATTGTAACCTACGGTCGTTGCACAATCTGTTGCCGTGACGCGGCTGAATCTAGCAAAACTACGTTTCTACGCGAATATCGTTGCATACAAAGTGGATCGTAGGAAACGTTAACTGTTTTCCACGAAACCACTGCAAACGTCAGTCTTTCGTTTATTAATGATATAATACTTTCAAAAAAAACCTAGTTTCATCGTACTGCTTTTAAAATTGTACACGACTTAAATTTGTCCTCGTCGCACAGATATTTTCCATAACTTGAAAAGTCCGACAGAAAATTTTAGCAAACCATCAGCGTCTGGCAATGTGTTCAACGCTTTCGTAGGAAACGGTTTGCAACATTTTGTCCACTTTGTATAAATCGTTGCGTTTATAGTTGCCTGCAGGCGTCCGGAAAAACACCGGAAGTCCCCCGGTTTCGCAAGCAAACAAGGAGACGAGGAATTGCAACACGAGGCTAGACATCCTTGCGCGTCGATTAGCCACGATGTGATTAACGGTTGCCCGCGAGACGGTCGCCATTAACCTTTCGCAACCGGGGGAACTGAGGGAGGAGGAAAACCGACAGCATGTGAACGAGAACGCTGATCAATCGACGCGACGAGAAATCAGACAGCTCGGGGCACGGGAGCTGTGAGAAAAAAATTCAAGAAGCACGATCTTCCGTGTTCAGACGAGGAAGATCGAGGCGATATTCGCTGCTTGAGGCTCCCGAAAAACAGAGCAAATCTTATCAAAAAATTAAAAAGTTTTATTTATTTAAGACTCCTTAATTTTTAACCTACACCCCCACCAAGTAAAACAAAACAAAAAAAATTTTGTTACTCGAAGAAATAAATGGACGTTAGTGTAAAGTATTGTTAGTCTTCAAGGGAGGAAATAATTGACAGATATTTTGAAGATTGTGCATTCGACTGATACGTGTCAATAATAGGCAATTGAAATGTACTAGGTAGGGATCTTATGGAGTCGCGCTAGCCCTTTTCAGAGCCGGCGCCGCCATTCAGCTCCGGGCAGTATTTAAACGGGACTCCCCCTTCAGACCTGACTCTCGTTTCTGGCGACGTTCTTCAAAATCCACTAGAGGAACGTTCAAAATCCACTTCGCTCTAGACGCGTCTCCCTTCACCGGAGTCCGTATGCGGGAGCTATTAACGTCGCGCGAGCTTATTATCCTTTAAGGACGGTCTCGTTACGGAGAGCCCAGAGAGTCTTTTCCCCCGCGTTCTATCCACCCGCTCTATGGCCGACCCCTTTTCACTTTCCTCCCCGACATTCTTCCCCCGTCCGACGCTCTGTCTCTCCTCGCGTCTTCCGACCAGCCCGTAGACTTTTATGGCGTGAAACTAGAATGATCGTCGAGATTTTAAACCGGGAAATAAAATGAAGGGGACGCTAAAATCTATGAGGCCAGTCAACAAAACTTTGCCGTTGAACAAACAAAATTGCTGATTTTATTTCTGATTAACGTAGCCTATGTTTCAATCGTCTAAAGAAGATAGATCAAGATCCTAGATGGGAACCTCGAATCTTACAAAATATGGAGAATTATTATTGAACTAGCATCCCGTTTGATGCAGAAAGTTTGTCACTGAAAACCCATCATACATAAAAAAAAAAAAACATTTTTTAGGACACTTTATATTGAAAGAAAGTCAAAAATGTGAGAGGAGAATTTTGTACTGTTTTCAAAGATGAAAACCCTGATATACACAGAGGGATACTTACAAATAAAATAATTTATATTATTAATTAAAGTAGCTAGAAGTACAGAGGAATATGTTGCACGTTGCATTCAGTTTGTTTACTTAGAGAATTCCACGATAAATATTACATTAGTCTCCGGGAAAAATATTGTTTCAAGCTTCTTGGGACTTCTTTTGACAATAAAAAATATCCATTATTCTTGGTAATTCCTTTTTAAATTATCTCTGTCGCCCCCTCTGCGCACCAAAGGTTAAACTGTTCGAATTCCTGTACCGTAAAGAGTTAAGAGCGTCGGGTGGAGGGAAGAAGAATGCTGGCGCGTGCAAGGTAATGAAAAATTTCACAGAGACGCGGGGATCTCTGTAACCAAGGAAGAGAGAAACGAGCATCAGGGAAATGAACATAATGGAGGAAAAGTGGACGAGGAAGAGTTAAAAACTCTTATGCGTCCAACCGTGCGTCGAGGGAACAATCCGACCGGAAAGCATGCGAGGAACGTTTAAATCTAAATAGTCCGGGAACGAAATATGAGAGTGCATGCAGAGTCCGTTTTATCGTCGTTCTTATCGACACGATGCTTGTCGTAAAAGCGAAATCGCGGGTGGTTTCGCTGGAAGCTTAAACCTTGACGTTCCAACGCGTATCTACGTAACCTTTCACCGCTAACGATCCATGCGGTTGTCACGTAAATGCGATTTTCTGAATGAAACAGATGCCATTTAGAAAGTTCAGTTTTTAATCGATGCAACGAACAGTGGAACGAATCGTAATATTTCGCAAATACCGATCAAAATCCCACGCTATTAAACCAGAATGTAATATCGCTACCAGATATTAATTTCTAAGCTCGATAAACTTTATAACAAATCGACTGAATCGTTCCGCTACCCCTCGAAAAATAGAAAATTTGCATCCCATTTCAAAATTAAAGACATGCTGTAACACGAGGAAATAAAAAAATTATTGAAATTCACTGATATAATTGTTGAGAATCTATTTAAAGAATTTTTTTCTCGAAAGTACGTAAGATTTCGAGGGTATGTCTATTCACCAAAAATGATTGTAATTGACCCCCGCAACCGGAAATAATTTTTCCAGAACGATTTGAAATTTTTTTTTTCTAGGGTAACCAGACAGTTCTGGTCAGACATTATACTTTCAATAATGAATTTTTTTCTCGAAAGTGAGTAGGATTTCGGGGGTATGTGTATTCACCAAAAATGATTGTAACTAACCCCCCTAACTAAATATAATTTTTTTATAACAATTTGAAATTTTTTTTTTCGCCTCGCAAGTAAACATAGAAATGATACAAATTTCAACGATTGTTCATTTGCCAAGAAATACAGAAATGACCAAAATAAAAATAAAAAATTCGTACTCTTTTGTAGTCTTTTATTGTTTGGATTAACTCCGTGTTAAACATTCTCTCCCTCTGGACGTATAGTTCCCCCTCCCCCCTTTCTATATATTTCCTGCGCGTATAATTCTCTCGCGTGTCTCCGCTCCGTGCTCGAGCAATATCGCGAGAGGGGAAAAAAGGCAGAAATTCACGGACGAAAGGCGTCGCGGCGCGGCGGCGAGGGCGAAGAAAAGGGAAACGAAGCGATAGGCGGAGGCGAGGGCTGAAGAAATTCGCGATCAAGGGCCCGTGGAGCACGGCAGCGGAGACGAGCTCGAGGAGAGGGCTCTTTAGCCCTCTGAAAATTTCGTGCAGCACGCGCGTACGTAAGTGCGCTCTCGGTTTCTTTTTTTTGTTTCCTCTTTCTTTTTCCCTTTTTTTACTCCGCGGTCTTTCCCCCGACGGTTGGGTCTCTTTGTGGCAGTTGCACGTGTGCCCGCGTACGTAGCCCGGTATCGTCCGTATCGGGCGTCCCTATCAGCCAATTAGTGGAAATGAGATCGTAGCCGCAGATTAACGACCTGCTTCCTGTGACGTTCTGCGCTGGCACGTTTCTGTAAGGTCCCCGTCCGCGACGTAACCAATATATTTAAATAAATGTTCGTACACGGCCGGCAACACGTTCCACGAACAATGCGTTTCGTGGATCGGTCGCGAAGGCAACCGGGAGGGCTACGTTCCGCCGGACCGTTGTCTATAAATTATTCGCCGCTGAAGCTTCAAGGCGATTCGGCCCTTTGCTGTGTCCCCGAACATTTTTTATATTTCGTTACAACGGCTACGTGCACGATTCAGCTATGTGCTTATACTTACGCTACGCGGATTTATTTTTATTGTACCACCAAACCCCCAACAGAGGGTTGTTAGCAATATAAGGAGCATTGTTTTACTTTCGATGCACTTACGGGACTAGAAGAACCCATTAAAAATTTTATAATTAAGTATGTAAGCATAGTTCCTCGTTTAACCCCTTGCAAGTTCTTGATGTCGAGTTTACGAGGTATTCGTGAAGAAAATCTATTCTTTTTCGTGGTCATTCCTTGTACGAGCAAATTTAAACAAAATCGACTAGTATAGGTTTGAAAAATTATTTGAAATTAAATTGTACATTGAGAGATTAAGAATGTATACCATGATTCTTGAGAAATTTGAAAATGATTAATAACCTTTCCTCATTTGCACTAATGAGAAACTAATTCGGTGAATGTGTACGGATAGAGGACACCTCACCGACCCTAATGATCTTGAAATATGTTCTTAAGATCGTCATTCCGAACAATTTTTTTCCTATACATGTTAGTTAAAAACTAATAGAATGATCCTCCTTAAAGTAAATATTAGCTGCTAATTCGCAGCACAATAGAACTTCGATCGAGTTAGAAATAGAGAAACAGATAGTGGACAAGAGTTCACGAGTTCCAGTCGGTATCTATTTGTTGAACTCCTCGGGCTGAGCCAGCGGACCCTTCCTGAGAACAGGACATTTGAGTGTTAAATGCTTTCCTATTTGCAGGAATCTGGTATCGACCTAGAAGTTTCGGAAAACATCTCCACAATCCTAAACAGTTTGACCAAACTTTCCTAACGTATTCTACGAGGTATCTCCATTATTTTATAAAAATAAATTTAACACAGAGATATCTTATTCATTTTACGTCGCATTTAATAACTATATGAATTCTGAAGATTCTCTTGATGAAAAATAGCAAGGAACAGAAATAAATTATAGTTCCTTTGCGAGTTACAGCCCTATAAAGTTTCGCGTTCTAGAAAGCGTTCGAAGGAGGCTCGACCAGAGAGACAATTTAATACCATTATTCGCGCCATTTTTCGTACCCGACCATGGTTGTTCGCATTCAGCTGTCGTATCCCAGAAATGTCAAATAACGTTCAGATTGACAGTTCGTTGGAATGCTGGAACGATTCCTGTACCGTGCAACTCTCGATCCCCGTCGATCAGAAAGACATATTCGCGGGCCTATATTTGTACGACAAGCTTTCGTCAACACGATTAATAGAATACACTGGTACAGTTTAGCTAAACAGTCCGAGAACGGCTTGTATACTCCTTTCGACGGTACATGTTTATGATCCAATAACGATTACACGAGTCGCTGTAACGTGGACAGAAATTATCCGTCCACGGAACACGCCGCTGAACGTGTCAAACGTGCACGCGATCCCGGTACGGAGCAATTGCACGGCCCGTAACGCAAAAGCGTGGTAGCGATACTTTTGCAAACATTTATCTGCAAAAATTTCATTCCCGAAAACAGCTGAAAACTGAACAACCTAAAATTCCTCTTACGTTTGTAATTTCATCGAAATTCACGAGTCACACACTGATTTATTTTTTTTAACATTAGTGATATTAATTCATTATATAGTGATTGTACATTAACAATTATAACACAAAATACGTTTCTATAGTGGGACTATCGACAAGGTTAAATTAACTGAGACCCAAACCTCTTCATCGAGGTGTGCTTCATAGTATTTACTGTAAAAACAACTAAACCTCCTACGCTCTTAAGTGGTTACAACCCCCACAATTCTTAATATTTTCTGCTGAAAAAAATTCTGTACATTCCTATAAGATGAATAATTATATCTGAAAAATCTCGATGCAAAACAGCCTAGCTACGATTTAGAAAACATCACAAAAGGCTAGTCTAGACAGTAATATTCCCAACAGAGGGCTACGCTCAACCAATACCTCTCTCGCAAGCACTCGATCGACCTGTTCCTATTCTTTCTTACCTCCTGCACTTTTTCTACTGCAAAATGAAGGCAAATTTCATTACCTGTATACCTGTTACACCCAGTATTTCCCTGTAGATTCCAGGCACACGGAGAACACGGTGTGGTATCGGCAAGCGAGCTAAATCGGGAATATTCCGCGAACAACGGACACCGACTGCATTATTCCAACCGATTCCGTTCTATTTCAGAATATTTAACGATCCCTTGCGCGCACTACTAGACACGCGTTGCACACATTTTGCGGCAAAATGTAGCCTCTAGAAATAGCCAGTTGTATAGATCAACGGTCGCTTCGAAGGGGGGAATTCAGCGAGCGGTAAGGTGTTACGTTGTACCGCGCGGGGGTGAAAGGATGCTTCTAAAATACACGTTCGACGTCGTTATTCGGCGTACGGGAAAAAATAACGAGCCGATCGGTTGGCGCTCGCGCACGCCAGCTCTAGCGAGGAGGTGCACCGACCCACCCGTGAGGAGGATCGCGTTATATCAACGATATACTGTACGTATGACACCGAATATAGCGCGCCGGGGCTTTCCGATTGTATCGCGTACGTGCATTATACTGGGCACAGAAGGCATTGTGCCGACGATATATACAGTGCACATAATATATTCCGGCCTCTAAGAACCGACGCGCGGGTCTTGCGAGCGTGAATGCGCCGTGGATCCTCGCCGGACAGTCTACCGCAGCCAGGCGCACCAACCACCGTTTACACCGCCCCTGGTGGTTACACGAAACTGGTTATAAACCAGAGAGAAACGGCCTAACTCGCGTCGCTCGATATGTATGTGCACGGCCAGGTGATTATGAACCTGCTCGATGCATGTACACGAAGAATGTACCGCGTTGTCGGAGGCCTACCCCCGCGCAACGCTCGTGTACGGGTCGTGTATACACGGTGCTGCGTGGCACCTTATACATCCGCGATCCCCCGTTCAACATTAACCCTTTTACCCCCGAATTATTAACAAGTCGTCGTGGAAAAAAAAAAATATTCATCCGTAATCCGAAAATAATTTTACGCTCTTATTCATTCGCGAATACGTCTGATAATTTGCGTTGTAAATACGACTGAAATATTTCTTAACGCGTTCGCGGAGAGTACAAATTTTAGCGAGCTACGCAAATGGACAGGTGGACAGTTCTATTTGATTAACGCAATGTGAATTTACGCTGGCTAGCAGTTCTGTTTAATTTACGCGCTGTTAATTTACACTAGCTAGAATTTTTAAATACACAGAGACAAACTAAAATGGAAATAGTTGATGGCCCAGTTAGCCATTACATTAAAGTGTTAGCTTCAACGCAGATATTTTTATCGAAAGATGACGATTAGATTAAAATTTGTCTTTTAATTAGGATAGAGGTTCGTATCGTTGTTAACAAGTTCTGTGACACTATGGAATCTGAAATCCAGCGTCGAGGGGGTCCGACAATTTCGACAGCCAAAGGCTTTTTTAACGAGTTCGTCGCTATTGTAATATAAAAATGAAATTGGCAGACTTGACCGAACTGTATTGCAAATTTTCTATTGCACGATACGCAGACACGTCTATATTGTACGGCAGCCGGAGCAAGAAGAACGATCGAACGTATACAAATCACGTACCGTGTCACGGATTCACCTTGCGAGCTCTTATTGATGAATTACAGCACATGATGCGATTAGTACTGATACACAGTATCGATGCTTCAACGGTTACAGTAATAAAGCATGAAATCGATTATTATTATTTATTGGGTGCACGGTTAATGGTTTATAAGGTACTTGGTATTCAAATTTTGGTGGCCCCTGCAAATATACTAATGTATATAGTCAATAAAGGACCTACCAATATACAGAATAATTTTTGTATCGCTACAGTCGAAAAAAATATTTAAATGATCTGGGTTAGGAACACCCTGATCATTTCGAAATACACACTTCCATTATGTATACAAAATTAACAGATATTTGAATCCTTTCGGTTTCTGTTGATTGCATACGCAATGAAATACTTCTGAATTTCACGAGTACCCACATCCTCGAACAGGATCGTCGTTGGACTCGATTCCAGCGAGGGAACCACGCCAATCAATTGATAATATCCTCACGAAGATATAATAAACATTGCAACAAATTTTGTATTGCTATAGTGGGTGCCATTTAGATACGAGCGCGGCATCCCTTTGATGTTTCAACCCATACACTTGCTTATGCTCGGTATATTCCGTTTGACTTTCTCGTCGTACGGTTCTCACATGGCTGAGGTCTTGCTTCTTCTAATAGACCCCATTTTTCGTCATTAAACGAAGGACTACTGCTCCTATATGTTGATTTCGTTCTAGGGGCCTACTTTGACCCGTTTTTGTTCAAAATCGCGATTAAACGCGATTAAACGCTCGAACAAATGATGTTTAAAAATGTTTTCGTTACACCAAATTGCAATTATTATTAACTTACTCTAAAGACAAATCAACAGTCATAAAAGTGTCTTTTCTCAAATATGAATAAACTGAACGAAAATGAAACTGTATTATTTTTCAATATAACGAATGTTAGAGATTTATGTACCCTAGTCTCTCCAAGTCTTCAATGTTAGATTAAATTTAAGTTTTCGAAATGACACGCGTTTCTGTATCGAGAGAACATACTTTCCTCCCTGCAACGAATGTGTTACAGCTGCGGCTAGCATACTTTTTAACCAAGAACACGATTCCCGGAATGGCGGGACGGTAGTTCGACGCAGGAGGTCGCCGAACGGTTTCCGCGGAACGAGCAAAGTCTCTGTCGGCTCGAGAAATAAAGATAAAGGAAAATTGGAAGTCGCATCGAAGTCTCAGCTGCCAGCTTTACAACCCTTTTTTACGAAGTGTACCGAACACGCCGGGCAATAGAGCACGGCGGAGTTCCTCGGGCGTAAAGCTGTCCTCGCGTGTCGCTGCGTCCTCCGTTCGACTCGTTCGCGAAACAAGTGTCCCGAATCGTTCGATGAAGTAGAATATACGCGGGAAAAGACGTAAAATCTACGACGAAGCTACCCGGAGACTTCGAACGGTTAATTTTACGTGCCTCGTTTACGAAACGACGGAGCCTCGGTGACAAAATCCGACGCTATTTCGTAGGAAGATGCTAGATTAGATGGCGGGCCAGACAAGAGAAACTTTGATAAAACTGATATGGAACGGTAGGGCAATGCCAACCGAAAACCGTAGATACAATGTTGATACACGTTCGTAGAATTATAAAACTCCAATTGTATTTTAGCTGGTATCGTTAAGAACGAATATATGTAATTATTTCTTTCAACTTCCAACGTGTTATTTACTAAACGTCAGTAATATATTTTAATGTTGCAAAAGCTAAATTCATAATATAAAATTGTGTATTTTTAGTACAACGATCGATACTGGTTGTTACAAAAACTATACCTAGGCGGTGGAAAGGTGGAAGCAGCGAGGGTGGTGAAAAATTTATGACTTCTGGGTCTATAAAATATCTCGAGTCGAACGTGTGAACCCGGTACTATTCTTTCGTGTTTTTATCGCACGTTGCTTCGCGAACTTGCCCACTAAGTGTCGAAAAAATATTTATTGATAATCCCTGGACCCTTTACAACGAATGGTGTAAAGTAAAAGACAAAAAAGACGATACAATTTTAAGATTTTTCAAATTGCTAGCCCCGACTAAAATCCATTTCTTATCTCCAGATATTAACTGATACAAAATCAATTTTATTTTGAACTTTGATCCACCAAACGATTTGACGAATTTTATTCTTCTCGATCCGATCATTTGTCTATCACGCTTTCAACTAAATTAGGAAATTCCGTTTTCGAAGTAGGGCGTATATCTTTTCTCGAAATAGGAAATATTTCTCTTTCCCAAAGAGGAACAGGATCGTTCCTATCGGATGGCGCGACCCAATGAAACTGGGCGCAGCAGAAAGGTCAAGAAACACGTCCAGCACGGGCTCCTTTTACCGGAAATTCACGAGCAGGACAAACCCGAGAAGGAATTTTGACGTATTAGAACGCCCTCACCTGTTCGTGTTTCGCGTGTGTTGGTGGGATCGCCGCACGAAATCCAAACCAGTTTTCTTCTACGAAGAGAGGAGATGGCACTTCTCCGGTCCCTCGACCGTTTCGTCGATCTCCGAGCTCGCACATTCGATCTTACTGCACACCGACATATACGGTGTTCAATTATATATGATCAATGCAGGGAACATCGTCGGTACACCTTCGAATAAAAGACTATTCGCCACGAAACTTGTTCCAAGAACGACTAAATGATTTCAGTAGGTAAAATGTCAGTTCGATCTTTAAAAACAACGTGATCTTCTTTGCTCGAAAGTTTGTATTTACAACGATAATATTTTCTACTCTATTGGATCCCCCTGAATAATAAATCTAAGTAAATTGTATCGTACATGTCGACAGATTTTCATTCAATGTTATTAAGAAAACTACTCTATCTTTATCGAGCGATTAATTTTGAATTTCTTGTTTCTATCTAGTTGGTAATCCAGATAGGGTAAGCCTAATTGACTACGCATGTTTGTGCATGCTTCGTTTGCCAGCATTCGTATCTTCGAGCATAAACGATCATCAATTATCGGCTTCTATACCAATTACGTCGAAGAGCATTAACTGACACGACGTGGGCTATAAAATTAGAAAATTTAATATCTGCGGGAACGTGCCACGCAATAAACGTGCAAATAAGTCTATCAGCTAAAACGATAATTTACAAAATATTATGATTATTTGTGGAACGAGATCGAGAGAAAAACAACCTCATTTCATAAATATCAATCTTCCGCCGAGTGGATAAAAATCGCTCTCGCAATTATGCAGAGTATTACCGTTTAACTAGTTACTTGACTCGGAGTCGCGAAACTTCCGAAACTCTTAATCAACTCGGGGGTTTAATTTGGTGACGAAAAGTTTGGGAAAATCCGGCGCGAACCGAATGAATAATTAAATCGCCGCAAAGAATGAATCGACCAGAGACAGCCGCGGTTAAGTTGAGAATCGCGCGACTGAATTAAAATCTTTGGAGCTGGATGATTAATGACGGGCATCCTTGGACGGTAGATACGACCCTCCGTGATATACTACGGGCGACATAAATATACGCTGTGCCAATATTTATAAATTGAAAAGTACCCGCGGGGGAACGATCCAACCACAATCGAAGCCCCCCCTCTCGTGTAACGCCTCAAATATTGATGTATTCCGCCGTAAAGCGTAAACGATTTCGTACGAATCGCATCTGCGCGCCGCGTATGCATCGAAACGCGCCACAGATTTCTCGATTCGCGGTATACATTACATTCGGAATATCCGCGTCAAGACGTGCGGTGTAAATTCCACGGGTGAAATTGCCAATATACTGTTTGGGTCAGCGCACCGAGAAAAGCGATGGCGATATTGGCCGCGCAGAATGGACATAAAACCGCGTCGCGCACCGCAGACGTAAAAAAAAAATTCCACCAGCCGTATCCAGGCTATTTTCCTTTAAAAGGAAACCGCTCAATTTTCGTACGCGTCGCGTATTCCCGAATCCTCGCCTCCGGAACAACGCGACGCGTTAAAGGAAACGGATATAGCGCGTTTTTGTCATTTTCTCCTCGAAGAACGTGAATTACAAACTGAACACTAGATTTACGGGCATTGATCTCACGTATATTTATTGATACCTTTCGTGTTGACGATTACCTTAAAATTTTTCTTTTAATATTTACGCGTTCTGCAATTTTAAATATGGAATCTGATTGATGGCTTCCGTAAATCCAGTGTTAAGAACTGCGTTGTGCTGTTTGTCGTTTAAAAAGAGAAGATATTCTTGCGATTCAACGAGCTGGTCTTATCCAACTCGATCGTATTACTCCCGTCCATCGCGATCTAGTTTCGTAATGAACGTGTAACGCCGTTTGACGAAAGCCACGAGTACCCGACGACGTTTCTATTTGCACGCTCGGAACGTCTACGTACGCCATATGCCCCAAGACGCTCAGACGTCACGGAGTACTCGAGAGCTACCAAACCAACCGTGGGACGCGGTAATGAGACTTAAATGTTGAAACTATATAGCGTCGGGGCTCTCGCTGAAACACGCGAGTCAACCTAATTTACTTGGCGTCCCGCGAGCCTCTCGCTATAAGGAAACAGGACGATAAGAAAGCGGATTCGTGTTCTCCTGGACTACGTTTCGTTGCCGTCGTACTCGACATCGACTGGTCCGCTTGCTCCAACGGGAATTTCACAACAAAATTCCGGGCTAAAAATACGTTATGATACACCCGGTGGTTTATATAGGTTGGTTCGCTAACTTAATTGTATCCGGGGCTATGGGAATTTTAAGACAATTTTTCGAACGAAATTACGCCACAGAAAAGTCTAAAGGTCTGAATTTTAGATATTGAATAACGAAACGGATTAACGTTTCGTTTTTAATGCTTCCTCATTTTTATTGCAAATTTGATACATTCCCTATGAAATTTTGCCTGTTTAGAGTACTTTGCACGGATCGAAATAGATGAAAATCAGGAGAGATGAGACAAACACTGGCTCACCGTAACCTACATCTTCAAAGTGAATCGTAGTGGCTCGAATATGATTAATAAATTAAATAAATTAACTATTGTAGTTTTTAACGTAACGTTTACTCGTACGGCTCTCTACATAAAAGACTAATTAAAATGGCGACCTCAGAATAAATTACCGACTGGAGGGTCATTGCCGCGCGAGTTAAAAGCGAAAACGCGTGGTACGGTCGCGAATGCGCGGTTTAATTCGTCGATTAAACGGATCAGCAAACAGTACTGTTAGCGATTTTTATTCATCCGCAGTGACACGATCGGGCACGAGAGTTTAATAAATTGACCTTCGTGCCCAATCACCTTCGATGCATGAAAACGACAAACACGAAGTAACCGTGCATCTGGTGCCGAAGCCGTTTAACAAGATGGCGATTTTATTGGTCCTGACGTCAGTGTTATGGGTTTGTTATCGACGCTGTGTCAATTGTCCTTTTCGAGACCGAGAAATCTATATTTAGAAACTCTTGTTAACCCTTAGAGCAGCCAAGTTGCACGTTGCATCGATACGCCAAACGCACGTTTCCGTGTTAAACAGAGCTTCGTATCTTTTTTAAAGAATATAGCTAGTTTACTATTTCTATCTTCCTTTTGATGACTCGTAGAAAACGTTTGTCCAACTCTGTAGCTGTAACGATAGCCCAGGTAATTTTGATACTCGCGTGCAGTTTCAATTAACTCTGCCATTAATTATGCGACGCGTATCGGTCGGAATCGATACGGTGTTTTTTCGAAATCGATTCGAGGGAACGTCCATGGAAGATTTCGTCGAGCTCGCGCTAATTATAATTCATTTTACAGGGGAACGCGCCCAGATACGTATCTGGCGTGCCACGCGGCTAACTAACGCGTCTCTCGGCCGGCTCGCGCGCAAATTGGAAACGCTAATTGAAAAGCTGAAAAGATAGGCACGCGGCCACGTTTTCCAACAGGACGCGACGAGCCGAACAACGCTGCGCTTTTCCCTTTACGATTGGATCTCGCCTTTACGGTCCTGGCCGCACACACGACGTGCCAACGATTCACTTTTATGTTCCTCTTCTTTCAATTTTGCCCGTGCTTTGCCATCGCCCCGTAAACGACTGTACAGGACGATTCGGGAATCTGGGACACGAGCTACTGCCTTTTCCTAACTAGAAGAGGATCGATAGCGAGTATCCGTTTTTTCCACGATTCCTACTTCAAAAGCATAGGGCTTTCAGGGTTTTGGAGACTCGTTGATGAAACTTTTTTAATTCGTTCGACTCGTGATCTTAGAATACGTCGTCTTTTGGACGAACGAAGATTCGAATAATAATTTTAACCGCGAACGATATTCGTCTTGATATTCTTTTGCTGAGAACCAATCGAGTATGTTCGTTAAAAAGAGCGAGTTTCCATTTCTAGTTCTCGTAACAGTAGAAAAAGTTGATAGAGACAAATACATAATGTAATGAGATCTGTCTTTCTTTTACGTTTCTGCACATACGACAATACGATAACGTTGATTCTAATGAAACTTCGTTTAGTCTTTGAACTATTTAAAGTATGTACTGCGTCAAGATCGTTCACAGCCAATACACGCGGATAGAGACATTAATCAATGAGCAACGATCAAAGAAGATTACGTTACATGTTCCATCCCGATAATTATGGTTTAATACCGGTCAAAAGGAATGTCCTTCGATGGAATCTGAAAACGATCGAACTGCCTCTCAAGGACTCCGGTTGGCTAGCAAAACGAGAACAACGGGGCTTCTTGCTAGGACACGCGACATACATTTCGTCCGTGTCCCGACAGAAACACGATAATGTCGTTGGAAAGGGAGATACAGAAGGATCGAAAGAACCCCTGCGAACGGTAAAAAAATATGAGGATTCCCTATACAGGAATCGTCGATCGACCTTTCTGCGCGTGCTACCTCGTAGAATGTTAGTGCCGGTGTACGTACAGCTTCTTATAGCTGGTACCTGGTCGTCACGTGAAACTATGTCGATATCTTTTTCCGATCCGCGAACGACCATCTTGCTCCGAGGCATCGATTACCAGTCATGCAACAAGGTTCCCTCGCCCGATGATCCTTCTAGGCGAGCCTTTGGAAATAGAAGACACGGCCTCGTCCGCGACAAAAAAAAAGCTAAATTATTGTCTTAATAATGTTTTTTGTCGATCGATCAACGACGTCATTATCTGAAATAACGTCGTTGCGTCGCGGTCGGTACATCAGAAAATTAGCAACCGTCCCCCTCGTCGTTGACGATTTTCGATGCAATTACAACGCGAAACGGTTTAAATCAAAATTTCGCTCCGATTGCGGGATTAAATTACAGAGCTGTAATTGCAACGCGGAGCCCCGGCGCACGATGATTGCCCGCGAAAATTAAAAAGTTATTGCAATCAGGTAATTTATATCGTATTATGAATCATGTTCGTGCGGTTGACGAGCTTTTTGAAGTGTTCGTGCGCACGCGATTTTCACTCGCGCAAAGTGGATATTATTATCGGGATCGGAGGCGAGGGAAAAATCTCGTTTGCGAAACGAATTTCAGTAGCAAACATTAAATCTCGCGTCGAAGAAATGAGAGTCTATCGTTGGAACAAAATTCCAGCATACTTTGTAATTCGGATACCTGAACCTCGACGTGATAGAAATTGAAACGCCAATCGTGTCGATAATGGGGATGTCACGGCTTCGCGGATTATACTTAAAACGCAGAGGTCGATGTCGAGAAACCGTGGAACATTAACCGCTAATGGCCAGACGTGTTTTTAAATGGCAGCTTCAGAAATTTTGATCTTCCTAACTTTGATTGAAGGTCTCGGGTGACAGTGAACCCCTAAAAATGATTTTTAAGATTTATGCACGATCACTGATTGCATTTATTCTTTATCAAATTCTGCTTAAAGTTTTGTAACATCCAACAAGGAACGATATCGAATTTTATATCCATTTTCGTGCATTTTTGAAAATTTCTTGCGGAGGAAACTTTGAGACTGAATTAATTTAATAAAAATTACGAATAAATGAAATTTTATTTCGAGAACTGTAAACACGAAGACGACTAGGAATATTGAATTACTAGTGGCGCGTACAAGTAGTAAAGCGATACCGTTGAGGATACAAGCGATAAAATGTGCTTTTCGCTACTCATTGCAGGGCCAAATAAGCCAGCACCGCCTGCTTCGCTCGATGTGCGAAGACCCTTAATGTACTTGTGTCCAACGGTAGACAGAGCTGTCCACTTGACTTCCGACACTCCAGTGCGCCACCTTTATAGCCCCTTTAACGACATGTGTCGAAATTAGAAACTCGAGGGCCGTTTTTAAGGGTTTTCCCACCTGGCCGTCGAAGCAGAAACGATAATATTCGACGCAAGAACTTCAAATGTCTACGCAAATAGGATCTTAAGATTATCCTTCGTAAACCTTATGGCAAAATTTAAAAAATATTATAAATAAAAATTTTAGGTTCAGTTCTTGAAAAATGTATAAGCAAATAAGCTTGATTCGAAGAATGTGATTTTGAGAAAAACCTGTTTATACAATTTTGGTAGCTTATTTTTTAAATGTGCTTTCGAGAATCCTCTCTTGGAGAGTTCGCTCCGGAAACGGTCGTTCTAAGTCGCGTAGCTCGTTCACGAAAGTTTTCAATTTGAGCTAGGAATCCCAGGCAAGCTCTCGTTCGATCCCCGCCGGAAGAAAACAATTTACAGTGTCCGGGGTAAACACTAGACCCAGATTAAAGCAGCATGACGATCCCTGACCTCGTGCACTAATCGTGTTCCTGAACTAATAACGAGACAATGGCCAGACGAGAGCGTAGCATCGGTCGAACCGACGAACCGCGTAAAATTCCGACCGAAACTTCCACGGGGCCGGTGTCTCGTGGATCAGCCGAGCGTGAAAAGCGTCAGGAAGGAGACTTCCCGCGCGCTTTATTGCAGGAATAAATCTCGATCGTGGCCATCCCCCGGCCTTGATTTGTGGAAAATTCACGGATCAACGGGAATTCCCACGACGGACGGCCGGGCTGGCACCGCTTCCACCGTCGGAAGGTGAGGGATTCATGATCGCTATTAAAATCGCCGTTTATACGAGCTAAACTCGGATTTCACGGATCGTTGGATATATTCGTTCGAAACTGTTTTCGACGCGCGATCTAGCCCGCGAACGATTCGTAGCGCCCGCCGAAGCAATAAAGCAATTTTAAAGCGCGAGGAATCGCCAAGGTTTCCACGCGCGTCCTCGCTGAAAGCTTTCAAAGCTGCTCGTAACATCGATCACTCGTCGGCTCTTTTTACCGCGGTTTTTCCTTTCGCGAAATTTTTTTTTCGAATAACGTCGCCGTTGCGTAAATCCCGACTGTCAAAACGCGCATCGAACAGCTGATTCGCGTTGCAGATACGCCGAGAGACGGATCGAGGACTCATCGGGACCTGAAAGCTAATCGATTTTGAGGGGAAATATCTATTCTTTTTTTTTTTACCCTTATCGTCCTAAAATTCATCGTCACTTTGAGTTGCAAGATAAATATATTCGCGCGTTTATCTTTTATTCGTTGTTTGGAGTTTGTACCTAGATAAGAACATTGCCTATCTTAATCCTAAGAACGAACGTACGAAGTAGATTTGCCGCGTAGATAGTCTTCCTAATCAATCTACTGTCAGATCTAAGATGAAACGCACACCTCGTGTCTACCCCCTTTCCTTTGTCGTATCATTCTTTCCTTCAACGTCTTAAACCTCATTCAAGTACGAACGTTACCTCAGAACACCGCGTATGGAAGTAGAGTATCAATCATGGCGCATTCTAATGTACGTGCTATCCCATTTGTCATGATCACCTTAGATATTGAGAAAATGTTGGAAAAGGTTATTTGATTTATGATGACGAATTCATCGATGGGCAGAAATCCTAAATTCATTAATGAATGGAAGTCATACGTGTGTTCTCTTTTCAAGGATCTTTTGCTTCTACGATTCAAAACGATGAATTTTACAAAGTACGATTCGCAATAGTTCACATTGTACTAACTGCAATTCTCTGAACAGTGTTTTCTCCGATGTTTTCTTATATTCAGGTTTTTGTTTTAAATAAAGTTAGAAAAAAATAGCATTGCTTGAACTTGATAAACGAATGATAAAATACAAACTGCAAAACACGGGTTAAAAGAATTTACCAAACGTCCATCGGATAAATTGTGAAGCTGTAATTAATTAATAAAAAAATAACATGGAAAATGCAAATAGATGTTATAAAATTGTTGAAGGAATTCCTGCAACGGAATACTGAATCCGAATGACCCGCAATGGTACAAATATCGATCTTCGCGGTAAAATCTGTAATTTGTAGTAATTTCGCGTATGGTCCCACGACCGCGTTACCCTACCATAACGTGCCCGTCATATTTCTCCTGTCTTCGTCGCACAGTGCCGGTCCTTCATGAATATTAATTCTGTGCACCCGAAAATATTATGCGGTAACGCCTTTATCGCTCGAACGGTTGCACGAGGCAGATCGCGGCACTCGAGGAGGTCAGCTTCTCTTTTTCTCATGCTCCAACGGCCCTTCGTCGGCTCCTTCCCTTCGTTTCATGCCACCACCCTTTCTTTCGCCTTCTGTCGTTCGAGAGGAAGTTCATTTTATCAATATTTATGAACGACCCGAGGTAAGGTCGCTCCGAGGACGCTTTTTCGACTACTCGTGCTAAGAAAAGTTCACCAAAATACACCGGCAGCCTCCGTTCGATCAGAATTCACGGTACGAAAACGATTAGGTGTAATTTCAATGTTTGAAACTAATAAACCTTCATGTTTCCAACTTTCAGTAATAATAGAAAATAAAAAGTATCCGATTGAAAAAATACACAAAGTAACGAGAAGAATAGTTATGAAAGATTGTTACGTTTTCATACAACAAAATAGAAGGATTGAAACATTTCTTGTAAACGTTCGACGATGATTTCGGTGCAACGCGGAATATACATCGAGCTGGAAGATGAACACCAGATTCTCGAATCAAAATTCGCGGTGATTTATGCGCAAGCTCGCTTCTACGCGCCCAAACATTTTCAAGGATGTTCTATTTAGCCTTCGTGCAGCGTAAACTGTAACTTTCCAGGATTCGAGATATTTTCAACTTTTTCCTCAAAAGTTTGCTCCGTGCGTACACTGTCTTTCAACAATCTAAAAACAAACTCTACTACGCTTCATCTTGGGAAAAATTATAGAATTAAAAGCTTAGAGCAACTATATCTCACTGAATGTTTTGCACAAAAAATATTAAAGAATCATTAACAGAAAGAGTAATATTGTGAAATAATTTTCACAAGATTCTCTTTCTGGTTAATATTTGTTGAAACTACACACACATGAACGTAATATTCTATTTTATTTTAGTATTGCAAACATTTTTATGCTACGTTATTATTCGTTTAACTTCACAGAAAGAGCTGTACGTATATTGTGAACGTTCGAGGCATACGACTGTTCTCGAGAGAATGGACTTCCACTATTCATGGAACGCTATAAAACTGTGTTTATATAATAAATTGTTACCAAGATCTTACATGAGATTTTCAGCGTTCAGCGTAAATATTTGAATAGAATGAGTTATGCCAGCTGTCTTTGCAAACGGACATTATTGAAATACTGCGTTACGTCAGGGGATGCGATTATGGGTTGACGTAACAACTAAAAATGTCTGCAAATCGAAAACAAAGTCACACCGAGATAACCGTGCATATCGAATTTGCCTCCGAAATTATACCGACGCCTTCTTAAATATTCCGTGTGCCTAACATTTGAGTAAAACATGAGATTCGTATCAAATTTTCTAGGTGATCAAGGAAAAGTACTATTTTTTAGAATCGAGCGTTGAAAACTTTGATCAAGTTTACAAATATCTTATGTTTCATATGTTTTCCAATGTCTCTACGTTCCCATTGCATTTCCTACACCTGACACACTTAAAGCACTCGCCAGTACACGAGAGCTTTGTCCAATCCGTTCTGTATCTGTTGCAAAGAGAAGACGATTTCTAATATACATGCTCTCGCTGAGTCTCATTATATTTACATGCGGCAAATTTGCAAAGAAAACTAGAACGGAATCGCGCGATGACTACACGGTTTTACGAGTCACTGTACCTTCGTTTAATTCGAAAGTAGAAGCAAAGAAGCGTGCATAGAAACAGGTCGATCGTATCCTGGCTAGAATTCATTGTTTCAAATTTATTTCCTTTAATTTTTTAGCTTCATGGTCCTGTCATCGAAAGAGTCGATGCATATTTCTACAATGCTTTTGCGAACGAAAGTTATCGAGAAAATAGCAGATATCAAGGGTTTCTCGGTTCCCCGATAAGCTCGTCGAGAGTCGGTGACTGAGAATACAAAGAATCGAGAACTAGGAAGAAGTGCATAACTCAATTTGGCGATGAAACGGTCGCGGGAAAGATTGCTCGACGAGGGAGCGGGCGATTCGAAAATCCTATTCGCGAGGAGCTGGTGGCCGAAAGAAATTCCACCGTCAAGGAACACGGTGCTCCTCGTGAATGAAACTGGACACTCGGTCGTGGAGCGCGAGCTGCATGCACGGGGCCGCAACATTCGTGGCGGAATGCAACGGAGACCCGTACCAGTCAGCTATAACTATAAAAGAGCCGGCTGACTGGGGCTATAGCTGAAAGAGATAGGTAGGCAGGTCGAGCCGGTAGGCAGAGACCGTCTATCAGGCGACTCTGCAGCGTTACGGAGCCCAAGGTAGCGAGATCTGTTCGCGGGGAGAGATATCGCGACGATGACGTCACCGAATTGTCAGCCATCCAAAATTCGGCGAAAGTTCAGCGCTACCGGTCGCGGATATCCACGAAAATAGTCGTGGAACCATGTCACAGGTGTAGCATGACCGAAAATTCCGGTTGGAAATTCGAATTGTATTATTAGAAACGGGGATAGCGTGGATAATTATAACGATAACGATGTAGGTCCCATAACACTGCGATTTAATGCTTGAAATTGACCACCTCTGGACGCATTTTGCACCAAAAACTAGTACGCGTTATTTGGTCCCACGAGTAACGAATTTCAGTCACCGATTCGAAATTAGGTTAACAGTTTTCCTTGAATTACTCATTTCGGGTTACAGTTACGTGCATTAACGCTTTCCCTCCGGAAACTTTGATCGAACGTGATAGTTGCCTCTTATCGCGAGTCCGTGTTAACGAACACTTTTAGCGACCTCTCTTAAACGCTGGTTCGATCAGAGGAATTTCAAGATTCGTACAATAATAGCAGCCCGATGCGTCACGGAGTTAACGGTTCCGAGACCGTTAATGAAAATCTTCTCAAAATTCATCTTTCAGATTACATCGTTTCTCTCGCGCGAGAACTACATGCATCTTCGAGGACATTCCTCGCGAGAGATTGTGTTTCTCAATTAAAAATGCAGCTGTTAACTCGAAAACCGAGCGTGTTATCCAAGGATCGCGTTTAACTCGCTGATGACGTATCGTTACGATCCACGTGATTTATAATTACTTCGTTCGTGATGTACCGCTATATTTAGTGGTTATTTCGTCGATGACGCGTTACGTGCTGCGTTTTCTGACCATTGTTTACAACGAGACTGCCACGAAAGATGACAAATGTATTCCCAAGAAATGTTGGATAACCCATTTTGATCTAGACATTCATTTTTTACGTTTATTATTTTGGATTATTGTTATCTTTGCAATAGGAAAGAAGTAACGACTGTGAAACTCTATGGTTAAACATTTTGGAAGTTGAGGCCGGATTTAAAAATTCTCTGTCAGACGAAATCCTTTTTGAAAACCTTGTATAGGGAACGTTTCGATATCTAATGGACAACGGAACACTGATTGCCCGTGCAATAGAAATAATGGATTCGGTCGATGGATTTTTAGCCCAGCTTAAACGCGATATTTCAAGAAGATTAATTGCCCATTGCGTTTTCTATCGGATTCAATTGTCTGTTCGAGTGTAGCTTGATGAAAATGGAAATAGCTACAGTGCCGAGTTTTACATATCGGGTGACTCATTGTCAGTTAACGTATGCTGTATATGGTAAATGGCAGAACTTGTTTTATCAAAGGTCTGTAACATGTTCGTATAATATATTGCTTGTACGCGATCGAAATTACGTATGCCAACATTTTTCGGTGTTAAACTTACAAAACATTGTCTTGAAAAATTTAATTTCTTGTCATGAATTATTCTTATGAAGTGATCGACACGTTTCCATACGAATTTTCTTCAACAATTACTACATCGAGGTTATCGATCTTAGTTCAAATAAAAATATGTAAAAAATAGTTTTAAAGTATATTTCGAAAATAATAATTTAATTCCCACAAAAAATATGCAAATAGATATCGATATTGTTGAAAAATCCTTCTATATTCTAATTTGAAATCTGCGTAGATCGTGTTCTGTATAAACAAACAGGTGTTACGAATTCTTGGAACTTCAAGCATACCTTACGGTTGATTCGTTTTATCCGTCAAACCATCATCCGACAAAATATTCTTCGCAGGAGCCGTCAGACGGAGCGCTGACAAAGTGTTTATACTTCCATGCAAATCCCAGAGAGGTATATTTCGACGAATGAACGACGCTCGATTGCTTGACGGATTGCGCGAATCCATCACAAGTATCTCGCGTTTTACGATCGAGTGGTCGAAGACCCTCCGGGAGTCATAAAATTCAGCCAAAGCAAACGTCACAAAATATATTATCGCGTTCTTTGCCAACGACTTTCATCGGAACAATCGTTTCTCTATGTTCGAACACTTTGCAGAGTCCATCATCGTCTTCTTTCGACGAAGAAAAGGATGGTCGTTGAAAATAAATACGACGAGGGTGTTCGACGAAAAGCCAAAAAATAAGAACGTTCTCGAGTTCGTAGAAATGGAGTTCTCGCTGTATTAATCGATTAATGCTCGACTCTGGTGACGAGTAGTTTCAAAAAATTTCGAGGGAAGTAAGGAAACAGCGACGCTCGCGGGTGGATAATACGCGGCGCGCGACAAAAAGACAGAGACACTCGTTTTTAAGCCGTCTGCACAGCCGAGCGTGGCTGTATGAATTGTCGAATGAAACCGACCGTGGCGTGAATAACTTTTCGCTTTTCCCGGCTTTTCCGTTCTCGCGAAGCGCCAGGGCAATGCGCGGGAATCGTTAAACGCAAGAAAACCTCGACGCGGAACAGAATTCAAAATCCACCGAGAAATCAAATTTGAACTATGCTACGGGGCAAAAAAAAATATTACAACGTACGATAATATTTCAAAAGTGAATATTTAAGTCGAAAATTTAATTGACCAATAGCGTGTATTATCGATTTTAAAAACACCCATATATTAATTCCAGGATAAAATTTCTTTCTATAAATATTGTCTACTATACTTTGAAATATTCTTGGAGAAAATTGACAAGTCCAATTCAAAGGAAATTATTCCCTTAACGGTTAGATGAGAATATTTAACCAAGGACCAATGAAAAAGAATGGCTAAAGAATATTTAATAGCACCCTAAACAAAAGTTTGGTCTAAAAATGAAATTGTGTGATCAAAAAATAGCGGAAGCGTTAGCCTGACGAGTTTTGTATCGCTATTTCTGGAACTTATTGCAGTAACAAGGAAAAGTAATCTTACGAAACCATAGTTGGGCTCGAGTCGAAATTGTAAATAACGATTTCGAGAAATTGAGCAAACTTTCGTCGACACGTTTCTGCGGGTCAAATTGATTTACCTCGAGGATTTTTACGATGCAACTTATAACGCTGAAGGGTAAATTGAGCAGAGACTGAAAAAACTTTCGACGCTGCGGTTTGGCGAAAGAGATTTTTACTTTTTCGCGAGCAACGTCAACAATACTGGTTCCGAGTTGCGTGGCATGGTTTCAACGACCTAAATTTCGGAAATGTATTGTCACGTACAGCGATTCACGGATCCTACAATTTGTAACTTTTGATTCTAACGAAAATAATTTTAAACTATTTGGGGAGTCCTGATTCTTGAAGATTTTTATAAAATATTAATTATATTTAAGTGTCTGAATCTGGTGATTGTTCCAATTATCTTGACGATGTTTCAGAGAGTTTGACAACTCGTTCGAATATTCTTAACACTAGAACTACCAAACCAGTAAAAATTACCCATTCGTAATTTCTAATAAAACTTGTAAAAAATTTACTCGACTGAAGTTTTGAAAATTTATCGTAATTTTCTATAAGAGAATATATAAACACTTATTTCCATTGCATTATATATTTCTTCGCGTATCTATCGTTTCTAGCGATAAACATAACTTCAGAAAATCCTAATACACGTAATCCTAAAATCTTCGTTCATATGACATTCGTTTATTACTGCAATAAGCAGACATCGTACCCCTACATTAGGAACTGCGCAAATGAGTACTCTATTAGTGAATGATTTACAATAACGCGAGGGTTGAAGGACTTCGAGGGGATGTTGGCGGAGTTCGGTTAATTGGGACACACCGGGAACGGAACATTTTGGACTAATTAACCGACTGTCCAATTATACGAAGTTTTATGATTATTTTCACGATCGATTCGATTTTGAGGATTCGCCACAAATAAATGGTTGTCGCGAGTAATCGAGAGCTTAATTAACAGCTATCCATGCTGCTAAAATTTTTAAAAAATTCATAGAGACCTCCTTTTACGTTTCCTAATGATTCCTACCTCTTCGTTCCTAGATCTTCGATCGTACAAATCTTTGCATACAACGATCGGTGTTGGTACAACCGAAAAATTGCATTTGAAGTGTCGTTGGCTAATATAATTATAGGTCGACGAACCTCGGACCAAAATGAGCACGATTATTTTCACGAACGATTCTCAATTTTGAGGGTTCACCACAAACAAATGTCTGTCTGTCTAGAATTTTTTAAAAATTCATAGAGACCTCGTTTTACTAACGTTTCCTAATGATAATTGTTAGTCCCTTTAATCGAGTTCCTAGATCGCCGATCGTACAAATGTTTACATACAACGACCGGTGTTGGTACAACCGAAAAATTGCCTTTGAAGTATCGTTGGTTAAAATAATTATACGTCGACGAACCTCGGACCAAAATGAGCACGATTATTTTCACGATCGATTCGATTTTGAGGGTTCACCACAAATAAATGATTGTCGCGAGTAATCGAGAGCTTAATTACCAGCAATCCAGAGCTGTTAGAATTTAAAACAAAATTCATAGAGACCTCGTTTTACTGACGTTTCCTAATGATAATGGTTAGTCCCTTTAATCGAGTTCCTAGATCTTCGATCGTAGAAATGTTTGCATACAACGATAAGTGTTGGTACAACCGAAAAATTGCCTTTGAGGTATCGTTGGTTAAAATAATTATAGGTGGACCAAAATGAGCCTGACACGCCTGCGTTGCGCGTATCGTCTGAAAATTCTCGTTGCAGTTCGTCAATCGGCGATCTCAGCCGGCTAATTTCGCAAGAGTGGATAATGACGGCTAACGATTGATTTCGTTCCCGTTCTGACACGCGTCAGAAATCCGACTAACGACTCGGCGGTACCGTAGGCCGGTGCACGAGAGGTAAAAAAGGCCCGTCGGTTCCCGGGGGACGGGCGTCCCAATGGCCCCGTGGTGATTTACGTCTCTTTCTGGTATCGTTATTCGGTGGCACGACGGCACCCCGGCGGTGCACTTCGCAGTCCATTGCCGTGCGGCACGATAAGCCGGTCGGCCATAAAACCGAAATTTCGCAGCCTCCCAAGTATAACGCCGCCATAAATCGCAATCGTAACTCTCCATTACCATTCAATAGGAATGCGGAGCAAACCGGGAGGAGGTGGTGGAGGGGGGAAAAAATGGATTGCCCGTAGCCGGTGTGCCGGCACTGATCTTCCGCGCAGGACGAGACGGGCATGCTCTATTTGGCATAAAATCGAACGCGGGACGCGTTACGACGCCCGGTCAACCGTCCGGAATGCGGTGCCGCTTAACGCGCAATCTAATTGTAATATTATGTAACGCGGATACCTTGTTGCCGCTTGAAAAAGCTCCGTTTCGTTCGCGGATACACGATCTCCCACGGATTCCCGCGTTTTATCGCTCCCGCGACATCGCCGCCTCCAGTATTCTAATCTACAATTTTATATTTTCTCTGGTCTTCGTAAAGATTTTCTTTTTTACAGAAAAAGTAGACCGATGACCGGTTGTAACGTTATAAATCTCTCAAAATATACAGGTCATTTAACACTTTCACCTTAATTTTTCTTGTAAACTACATGTTGTATAAAAAAATTCTTCAAAATGCAAACTAAACACTGTTAACCATTTTATCGATATTTTAACGAATAATTTTAGTTTTCTAGCAAGATACGTCTTAATTATTCAGGGTGAGTCGTTTAACTGTTTCTATAAAAAGATCTATTCTACACTTGACATAAAAATTTTATTCTGATATCGACGAGAGAGGTTATTGAGATTTTTTGAGGAAGCTCGAGTAACCAGAAAACAAATGGAAATCGAAAAAAATATTGCACACGAAAGTTGCTGAATCTTTCACGAAGAACAACGCGAAGTATTTTGCCAATTTTTCCGAGCTACCGAAAAACGAGGAAAGTAAATTTCGACTGCTGGCAAATAAACAGGAAATCGTTATTTCGTCGAGCAGAGCAGAGCGTATAAATATTTAACGGAACAACGTTCCACGAACTGTATTTTGCAACAGAGTTCGCGTACCCGCGCCGCTATCTCTTATATTCTTTCGCGTTGTCTTTCACGAAAACCCTCTTTTCTCTCGCGCATTCTGTCGTGTATGTTAAAGCAATGCTATGCTCCGAATTTATGAGCAGCCTGTACTCGGGAGGTGGAATTTATAGTTCGCATTCCCTCGAATTTATCCCTCGGAAAATGTAATGAGACGCGCCGTTGAATTTATGCCTACCGCTCGCGCGATTTTTTTCTGCTCAAATGATAAATATCTCGATCTACGATCCGGCGACCGGACGGTCAACGGGCGCTACTTGAAAAGTCACTCGATCATTTTCCTTTCACCGTGATTGACGCTTCAGCCTTTATCGCAACAAAGATACGGTCCGATAATTATTGCGATTTCATTGCAGGGCGAGAAGAGACTTCGCTGCTACCTTCGTGAGCCTCGTAAAAGCGTTGCACGAATAATATACTACATCTTCCAGTTCATAACTTGAGAATTATTTACGTACCGAGGAACGCGTTACGCTATTTCGAACATATATTCCGGACAAAAGTTCCTCGAAATATCATTCGACGGAATCTATTACGATATTTGCGATATTTATAGCAAAATAGCAGATATCAAGGGTCTCTCAGTTCCTCGATATACGAGATCTAGGAAGAAGAGGTTAACTCAATTTGGCGAGCGATCACGAAAAGATTGCTCGATCAGTGGGTGCATTCGAAAGATATTAAAATATTATTACGCTGATGAAATGGAGTTTCATGGGTCCGTCTGTTCTTATTTCGCGAAGTGAAAACAAAAAGGGGTTCGTCGCGCGACAATTCGAATTATCGTTACTTCGTAAATATTTGCATTGAAAACCTAAATCAACGGTCGGTTATTGACGTTGTAGTAGAATAAATATAACGCGGGGCGCGTTCGGCTCGTAAAACGCGACGCGAACTCGTTCAACGGAGTGACTTCAATCGACGAACCGAAATCCTCTTCGAGAATTTTTTGCCGCGGCCGAACCGGTCGGCTTTAAACGAATCGAAGCTGCGTCAAGGATGCCTTTGGAAAGGGCGAGGCCGAATTTAACCGCGCCAAAGGACAGGTAAAAGAGTTACACGGAAAGAACCCTACCAGTGTTCGCGAGATAACCGGTACACCGGCACCGTACCTATAGGTATATAATGCCGGGACCATAAACGTACTTTTTATTCCTTTTCCACGAGAGTAACGCTTCTTGATCCCGTTATGTCGGCGAACTGCCGAAGGAGGGTCCAAAGAGAACCCGACCAGCATCTTGCGGAACGCTCGAATCTTCCAAGGCAGGAGGCGGCATCCGAAACGACTTTAAAATTAACCGTATCGTAATTTCCTCTCACGGTCGCGATAGAATTTACTCGCCGTTGTCGTCCCGGGACGATGAAAAGAGGAAGAAAATCGTCACCTGGAGGCAGTTTCTCTGAAATGCCGGAAAAGGATTTCTCCATTCGCGAGAAGAACGCCCGATAACTCCAATTACCAATTTATTGCGACGACTCGATTCGCTCGGGCAAGAAATATTCCGAGATTACTGAAAAATGCCTGTCGAGGAAATAAAATCCGACGTTTCGTATGCATCGATTCCAGCAACGGTGGCCCGATTGCACGTTGCAACCATTCGACTTTTTGACGAATTTTTGTATACTATATCCACACAGTATAGTGTTTGAGTTCTAATATTGGGAACAAAATCGAAACTATATCATTGAAACACAAGTTTTTCAATAAAACAGATTAAATACGGTGAAATTGAATTAATAAAACGATACATTAATTTTTTCACATATGGTACTTATTAACAAAGTTCACAAGTTCTTGATGTCAAGTTTCACAATCTGTGGGTGGTCTGTGCAACTTGTGCACCTTTCTAACTTCCAAAGCTCGACAAAATTTTGTATAAAAAAATTGCATGGTTTGAGGTGAATTTGTCTTTTCTATAGGTGAATGTATTCTGGAGATCTGAAGGTCAATTTTGTTTCTTTAAATGGAATATTATACTTTTTACACCAAAATATGGAAGAATATTAAATTCTGAGTAAAAAAGTGTCGATCTGCATTGGCTCTAAATCTAATAACTAATAAGCAATTTCACTTTATTTCTTAAAAATATGGGCTGAACAAAATTTGTTGTTTACAATATTATTTTCCTGTTATGGTTTCTATCTCAAACGAGTGAGATACGTAGGGTGGGTTATACGAGACAAACCATAAAGAAAAAAAGAAGAAACGATTCTTTTTCGCCACAGAGGGTGATGCAACATGTTAAACGTTCGGGTCCCACAAGACGAGCAAAGAATTCAAGGAAGGTTGACCGCAGACTTTCGAGCGATACCGTAAGCGCGTCATGCGCGACGGGCGTACGATGCTGCAACGCGATAAATATGATCGGTGAAAGTTCATGCAAGTCAATCGTTGGTACGTCGCGTCGGAGGACGGGGCGTTTTGAAAAGTTACGATTACTTCGAGACAGGTCGTTGGAGCTCGGGTCGAATGCGGAAGGAATAGCGTCGCGACGTTGTTATACCGGGGCTGTTCCAGCAACGTTCGCGAGCGTTGCGACACGGCGACGCAATTGGGTCAAAGTGTGCAGTCACGAAGGTGGCCGGGAGTCGAGGTTTCAGCGACGCTGCAGTAATCGTGCATTTAACCGTGCACCGGGAATAGTTGTGGCCGAAGGGCTGTTCCAGAAACGATGCAACGAACAAAGGAACCACGTGCACGCTTCTGCGACCGTGTCGTGTGACCCGAACCCCTACGTGGCTCCCTACGGTATTTCTCTTTCTGATCGTGACGGAGCAACGTACGCGCGTCTCCGCGGACAGTTTTGCATAAAGTGCGCCCGCACGGTCGCACGATTGGCTGAATGAAGCGCGTTAGCGTGTCAAACCAAAGCACCACAAAGGTGTCGCGTCTACAAAGCTATCTCGACTCGATCATAAAACCCCTTGACTCGAGACCGCGCCGGAACTAATACGGACCTTTCGTGTATCCAGTCCACGGCGTCGAGCGTCGAAATCATATCGATAGGACCGTAACCAACCACTTTGTTCCGTCGCTTAAATCGTTGGACGATCGAGAGATAAATTAGAACAAAGAAGCCTCTCGAAATTATGAAAAAATTCGCGGGGAATTTCGAAGAATTCGAAGCTATCTGATGCTAACAGAGGCTGTTTAAAGAGACGATGGAAGCGCTCGCGACATGATAAATTGGAGCAGAAACCAGTTTACACGACTTAATGACCGCTTCTCGGAATACCGGGCGACCAAGGAAATCGAACGTTCCGTGCCTTTTATTCTGTTTAAGCGAGCCGCTGATCGACCAATACGAAGACAGTACCGAAAGCTACGGGAACTACTAGAGCAGGTATGTCGGACGCCTGCTCGACCTATATTATACATTCGGTGTTCTTTTCCTCTCTAAAGTATAGTGGGAACTTGTACCGTACAAGGAAATGTTACAGGAAGCAATGAAAAAAGATCGTGAACGAAGGAGTAGCATAACTAGTCGTACGATATTCTACAAAGGCCATAGAGAAAATGTTTAACAATTTAAATAAAAACTAAAAATAAATGAAATAAAACAAATAAAAACAGTGTCAAATATTTAAAAAAAATAATATGTTATATTTTTCAGAATTACCCGCAAAAAAAATTTACATTGCGACTCGTTTCTTTTTAACTGAGCGATGCAATTAAAAGATAAAAACGATATTTTTGTTTAACCATAACAGTTCAAGTGTCTTGTAATTTTAAAATCACAATACAGCTAATTTTAACCTAATCTTTGCACTTTGTAATACCCGTTCTGAAAGTCGCGTGGGCCCGAACAATCATCGAGCGGCGCACTATCGTAGCAACGCAGAGTCTTATCGCTGAATAGTTCGCGATTGCTGAATGTGCGCGTCCCGCGCGAGTTTGCACGAGTCAGAAACGCTCGAATCGTTAATTTGTAAATTAGGAGAACCATCGAAAACTTTCTTATCTCTAGAAATTACTCCGATCGGTAGCGAAACTATTATTTACGAACGTTCGCAGTATATCGTTTGCACGAGATGTCATAAGATTTCAGACCATTAAAACGTGAAATAGAAACAAGAAGAAATATTGTTCGCGAAAGTATAAAAAATATAATCCACGTTCAACAAAATTGTACTTTCTTGCCACCTTCGTTTGCCAAAAAAAAAATGTTAATTTGAATATCCCGGGTGACGGGCGAGAGGCGCGCGAAGTTTGAACGCGTACATGAAATTTTTACGCATAAATTATGCGACTCGTATCGAAGCGGATTTCATAAATATTAATATCGCGAAGGAAAATTCATCCTCTGCCCTTTGCCCCCCCACCACGGTCCCCCGGTTTTATTCGTGGATATAAATATATTTCCACGTGCACGTTACGGCGAAGCGTGCGTCAAGGGTGAGCTAGGTAAAAGGGAAACCTGTCCCCGGCGGAAAATGTCTGCGGTCTCGAGAATCTTTAACGTAGTAAGTGGCTGCATTAAACGAGAATCCTGTTTACGATGAGAAAAATTTCCAGTAAGTATAGTCTACCACGGGGAGAGGCTCCGTTACAGATGGATTTCCCCGCATTACCGTACAACCACGCGCGCCATATTTTTACCCCCATCGCTGGGAAACATTTGCTTAAACACCTACTGGCGCATTCTTCTCGTTACCATTCAGAGACATTTTCTATAACATCGATGGTTATTTCGATTAACTTGGAACTCGTACTAACTTTATAACTCACAGAGTCATTCATTTTTTAGAGTTATTTTCGATTGGGAAAACTGGGCAACGGAAAAAAAAAATAGTCTTTCGCCAAAAAACCGCGATGAGTGATCTTAGCCACCCACCATGTTCATCTGCTATGGTGATAACTGGACTGCGGATGTTTTAAGGGAAATTTTAATTTTTAAAAAACTATAGAATGATGTTAATAGGAAACTTCCATAAGAAATATGGAATTATTCCATATTCTAATATTAAACATACGATAACAGTATCAATCGTAGTCTTGGCGAAGCTAACCTGTTTAGACAGCTAAACTTCTTTAGCGGTTCTCTGTATTCCTTTAACCCTTTGCACTCCTATGTCGAGTGTGATTCGACATCAATTTTTATCTCAGGAGCTCCCTCGTCAACCAAAGAGATATCGTACACTTGAAAGTTACAAAATGCAACAACAGTGTACATAAAACAGGTAAATTTCAAATAAAACACTTAAAGGCGTTGGGAGTTGCTGGTAACAAAATTGAAATATAATTCGGAGTGCAAAGGGTTAAAAAGCACGAGTGTTATACGCATTTCATAACATACGCGATTAACGAGACTTTTGCACATATTCTGCAACTGTATTATACATAGTAAATAAACAAATAAATAAATATTCTAAACGTAGCATTAGAGTGAGAGTTTCTAAGTAGTTGGTCCCCCGACGCCTGTCTTGGTATGTCCAAGGGTTCGTTCGTCGATAAAGAACGAATGAAAAGAAACATGGAAAGATGAAACTCACCCTGTGAGGCGCCCGTAGAAGTCGATGCACCGCCGCGAGCTGGTTAATTAGTGGCAAGGTCGCGCTGAAGGTGTGCACAGGCGGCCTAGGTGGCTCCGGATAGGAGCTCGCATAGGCGAACGGATCGACGTCATTCAGATATTGCACTCGGCATGTCAGAGACATCTCGCGGGCCCTCTGTTTCTCGGCCGTAACGGCCGATTGTCCCGATAGCCCTTTTTCTTCGATCCAAAAAAGGCAACACACAGCCCTGTTTTACGTCGCGAGTCTCACCGGACCGCACGACCGCTTTACGCGAACGCACGAACCAGTTCGTCGTACCGCCGATTTATTTTCATTCGAATCGCCCGGCTACAACGAGAAAACGAACCTTGCTCTCATTCCATCTCTCTCTCTCTCTCTCTCTCTGTCTTTCTCTTTCCCTGTCTCTCTTTCTTCCCTTCGCGCCATACCGCTGTTCCTTTACCCCTTTCCTGTCCTCCTCCTTTCCCCTTCCCCTCCACCTCACTCTCCCTTCCCGCCCCCGTCGTCTCTTTCTTCCACCACGCGTTCCATTCGCGTCTACCGGCTCCGACGACGGAACAGAGGCTCACGTGAATACCTTGATCGCGGTGAACCGATATTCTTTTCTCTCCGCGTGCTTCGTTTCACGTGAATGAGAACGACGACGCGCCACCGCGGAAAGCTGCCCGATTTATTTTCGAAACTCGCGCGACGGGAAAAGGAAAACCTATCTCCGAGCGAGGGGTGGTCAAAAAAATGCGCGGGAACGACTGTGCAGCGCGCTCTATCGGCGTCGAATCGAATCGAGACACGTATCGTTCGAAAGCCGTGACCTTCCATTCGTGTTGCATTTTTCTATTAATTTGAATTAACCTGAACATTCAACAACAATCAAACAATTTTCAGATAATTATGGATTCTGCTTCTTCGATACGTAGAGGAAAAATTTAGACTTATTTTGTAAAAAATGTCATGTACCGATAACAATGTAAAATGTACGTTACGAATAAATAATATTATTTTTATGTAAGAATTGCAAGACCTCAAGACTCGAACAAAAGTGTCTAATAAACTCTTATGGTTGTTACTATTTTTTGACCACCCTTTGTGTTTCATCTTACACGTTTTTGCGTCTCTTTGCATTTCGACCGAACGCGCAAATGGCGTTTTAATTATACCGCGAGCGTAGTTTTCGATTTTCGTCGTCATTACGAGCGCTAACGAGAAACGCATTTTCGTTGAGATCGACGGTCACGAACGTAGGCACAGACGGTGCCGGAATAAACAACATTCGACATTTCCGTTTGCGCGCATGAAAGCGACAATGTCGGAATTGTAACAACCTTTGACTTCAGGCGTCCTGGTGAATAAGAAACCTCGTCGTTTCCAAACGGTCGATGACCTTTAGATTTTCCTTTCACTCGTTTGTCGGCTCGTTGGTCGAAAGCGGGAAGATTGGTAGGTGTAATTTTCATCGTTTACCATCAAGGTCACCAACACTATGGAATATACCGTTCCACCGTGTTTTAAGAAATACGCGATATCGCGAAACGATCGTTTATCGAAATCGAATATACATACATCTGAGAAATCTAGTCTTTGAAAAGATCTCGAAAGAAAAGCGACGATAAAATGTACACCACGAAATTTGTTTACCAAGTATTTATCTTTTTCTTTTTAATCGATCTTTCGATGCTCCGTTATAATTGAAGTTTTTGTTAATCGTTGGCAAAGCAGTCGTTTTACTTTTGCTACGTATTTCCAAGCTTGCTATTCAGGGATAAACGGAGGGAATTTTTTCACAATTTTGTAAGTTGTTACATTAACACATTACTGTCTGGCGCCGCCGTAGTTTGAATCTCGCCTATGACCAGGAAAATATCGCACTAGCGTGTTAATGTGGTATATTTATAGGAATCGCTCTAAGCATAAATCATGCTGTTACAGGGTTTCCAAAACTGTATTTCGCGTAACGCTAGTATTTCATAAAAAATTAATAATTGTGCAACGAAAAAATTTTGCATATTTGCGTACTCCAATTTGTGAGAAACTATCCGCAAATAATGTATATCGTTAATGTACGAAGTTGTTTCTATATTTTTTTTTTTAAATTGCTTACGCAATGCCCTAAGGAAACGCGGATAATCGTGTCTCGTTCGAATGGACACGACAGGATAAAAACGATGAGGAAACGTTACAAAGTCATTAATAAATGAGTCTGGCGGGTAAGTGAAATTTATTTCACCAGGAAAAGAATATAAGATTTCAGCGGTATAATAACGTGCAAGCGAATGACGCCTACAGTCGTTGCAAGGCAGTCTGCGGGAGAGGTACTTATACGGCTTGCGCCACATAATACCGTAATATCCTTTTTTCCCTCCTAACAGTATAAATATACAACACATGTGTACATTTATTGTCAAAAAAGAATAAGGATATTAAATCTAAAAAAGTCCTACGGTCGAAAATTATTGCATGTACTTTGTATAATAAAAATAAAACGCGACAAACTACAACGATTACGTAAATAAATTGACTAAAATTCACTACGAAAGTTACTATCACTTTCGTTGATATTATTTATTTAGTAACGTACAAAATTATAATGTTTTAAGTACTTCTACTCAAAGATCGTTCTTCGATCAAAAATATGAAAAACAGAAGAAATTGACGACCCTTCTTCGGGTTAATAAAATTCATCAAATTGTAAAAAAATATCCTCCGTTCAAACTCTGACGTTCTTCTGGAGCAACGAAGACAAAAGCACAAACTACTCTGGTTCATTTAACTACAATATTAACATTAGAACTACTAATATACTAATAATATATTTATTTGTACCAAAGAAATTAAAACGATAGATGCTTCAATGCAATGGAAATAAGCGTTTAACCAGATTTGTTAAAAATTACGAAAGGGTAATTTTGACTGCTTTGCTAGTTCTAATATTAACATCGAACGATGCGTAACCTTGTAACGAAGAGAAACAGAATCTCGTTTCTGATGATTTTCACTTTACGGGAACGGAGCAGAATCTAACCTAACTGCGGGGTACGGTTGCGCACGGTATGCGGGGAATCACAATACCGCGCTAAAGCGCGCGTGGTCCGACACGTCACGAAAATGGTGGAAACAATGCAACGACGGTTCTCGTATTTCCGTGGACCGCATCTGGTCTCGTTTGCAAAGCGCGCCAGGCACGAGGAATCGCTAGAAAATCGCCGCGCGGCTGAAATGAATTTACGAAGTGTCAATTATCTACGCATGCCGACCCGTCTCGTCATCCTCTCATATTCGCATTGTTCTTACCCGGCTGCATGGGCTTAGCTCCTCCGCGAACCGGCTCGATGAAGAGAAAAAGCGAGACGGGAAGAAATAGAGAATAACAGAGAAACAGACAGAGCACGCGAAGCGACAGAAAGGGAATGAGAAAGAGGGAAACCGAGACAAGGATGGAGGGAAATGAGGGGGAGGGAGATAGAAGGGAAAACGAGTCTGCGCCATGCCACGAATGTGATCGTGGTGCCCGTAGCCGACGAAAGATTCACGATTAAGATGCGATCGTAACGTAAGATCGTGCCCGAGAGGATTTCCAAACTCGTCCGAATCGACGAGTCCCACCGTGTGGGTCGATGTTTTTTCTCGCGTACGCGAACGGATCCGATGGTTCCACGCCGGTGCCAACTTTTCTGAATACATCGTCGCGTGTCAAAGGAGTTTCACCGACCGCGGGCTTTCTCTAATTGTTTTATTATACCGGACGAATTTTTCGTTAGAAAATAGGAATTCCTGTCGAGGGATTCCTGGAACGGTCTGTAGAAACTGGCACCGGTTTCTGGAGGAATTTTAAAAACGCGAATGAATTTCGACGACCATTGTTCCGAGCGAACGATGTTTACATTGCACGCTCGTGAAACGCTAAAATCGAAAAGCGTGGAACATTTCGAATTTCTCGTTCGAAGATCGAAACGTTTCCATCGTCGATCGAGCGACGAGAATTAACTGACAGCCGGATCTGTCGGGAATCTTACGTAGGAGAGGATGACGTTACAGAAAACACGGCGGTGGCGAAGGTGAGCGACAGAAAAAACAAGACAGCACGGAACGGCGAACGCGAACCGGACCTATCGTCGTGCACTAACTAACTTAGCCTCCAAAATAAATAACAGGATTGAAAAGGAGCGAGAGAACGGCTGAGCCGGTCGAAGCATTCAACGTTCGTAAAGGGACGTACAAAAGATTCGTGCCCGTAACGCCTGCGTCAAAACACTTCTGTCAATGTCACTTTTGACCGTGCATCTAATTGGTGACTCGATCCTCGCGTCACCTATGACACCGACCAGTCATGAAATTATGGCGTTCGTGTCGTTCGTACGACGAAATCGGCGTTTAATTTTCGTGGCGTCTGGGATCGCGAATCGGAACGGAGCAAGAGTACATATATATGTATGTAAACGAACCTTCGAACCGGAGTCTGCGCGACAAAAACTCACCTCGAGTGAGCGCGACGACACGCGCGCTTCCCGCGCACGGAAACGCGCGTCACCTTTCCACACGATTCACAGGGACAACACACGACCAGGGACACGCGTTAATCGACTCGATGCGTGGACGAAATAACGCGAAACCGCGAGACGGGAAAGGAAAGAAGAGAGACAGGAACAATCGAGCACACAACCGATAACACAACGTGCCTTACCTCGCGAGCGGCTGCCGCGACACTGAACGCCGCGGACACCTGTCGCCGCTAAGACGACGGTGGCGCCGCCACGTGGTCAACCCCCTCCCTACTCCGTCTCGTGTACAAAGAACACCCCAAACAGGATACCAACGGCAAAATGATAAATCTGAAGCCCTTCCAAGCGTCGTGTCATTAAAACTAAAAATCAGTTTACAGAGAGCTACGAAAATATTCAGACACTGGAATATTTGTGTTCATTGTTAACTTAACTTGACTTTGTCCTCGTATTTTATAGATGGCGTGTATCTGCCAAAGTTTATCGAATTTAATTGAAACTTTCGCAGAAGTATTTTCAGAATCTTTAACAATTATTGCCAAGTGAACAATCTTGTTTTTATTTGTTCATCAGAAATATAGGTTTCTTTTCTCATTCGAAAAAAAACAGTACTGCGACTCTCGACAGCTTTATTTTCAATAATTTAAGAATGTTTTGGGAGCTATTATTGCCATCCCTAAAATGCGTTTAATCTAATTACTATTGGACATACTATTAATTTTGGAGTAATGCCATTGCTGATTATCAAATATTTTTTTTTTAATGGACAATATGCAGTAGAGACCTGTTTGAGGGTATTAAAATATGTTTAGAAAAAAATTACAAAACGTACTTTCCATCCCTACAGGTCTCAGTTTGTATTTTCGTTTGCTACTCCGATTCCAGTTATGGTAGAGTAATGGTATCTAGCAGTGAAAGTTTTATCTTAATCGGTCCAGTGGTTCTCGAGTTTATCATGTACACGCATGCATACAAATACACGACATCCAAATGGACTAATTTATGCGATAATATAGCTTATTCTTGCATAAAATATGGTCAACAAAAATATAAAAATATACCTATTAAACAAAATACTGTAATTATCGTGTTACGTGAATAGATAAAAAATATTTAAAAACTTATTTGAATTATTTAACATTTCTTCCTATAAAAATTTTTGCATTCTCTGTTACGTTCTGTACTTTTAATAGTACGAATAAAATGTTTCTATTTTGATCATACACATGTTCTACTGTATACGTAGCACGTTTTGGAGATCGATGAGTAGGCGAGAGTGATAAATGATTTTCACTTTTAGTAACTGCATATAGCGTGCAGTCAACATCGCAGTATAACCAAGAAAACTATGATTCCCAGTGTAAAATTAAATCAAACGATATAAAGACTATACTAATATTGGACTAACGTGTCAACATAGAACGTCTGGAAAAAATTTAACGTAGCATAAAAAATTTAGTTAGTATCAAGGGAGATGTATGTAAAAACCTGCAAAGTAATCGTAAATTAATGCTTCTTATGATTGAAATGACAGTGTTTTAAACTTTCCTTGCAAGTGAATTTAACGATTGTTCTATTGACATAAACGCGTATTCGTACATTTCTGTGCGACTATGTACACATATACGTTGTTTCACATCTTTGAAAGTACCATTTAAGTGGCGTCCACATTAGGAAATAACTCTGACGTTACGCAATCAGCGCGTTAACCTATCAATGCCTGCGACAGCATTAATGCTCGGAAGTGAAGGACCCTAATTAATGGACTTTCTGTGGCTTCCAATAACGTTTCAGATAGGCTTCGTTTCAATGAATATGTATAAACGAGAATGTGATGAAAACTACTCCCGAATAACCAGTTACAAAATTATTATTCTCATCGATTCCATTTAAAATCAGAAAAATATGTGACCACTTTTTGTAAAGTGAGCTATGGGAATCTGACGATTTGAAATATAACTCAAATACGTATTTATTGTTACTCATTTTTTTAACAAAACGTTTTCCAAATGTTCCCCGCCATTTGTCAATTATTTTTCTACGAAAACGTTGATCCAAAGTTCTGTACCCACAACTTATCGTAATTTAGCTAGAAATGGCAAATGTTGAAACGACGACGGATTAATCGCCGCGTAATTACAACCGAGTACTCGTTTTTGAAAAAAAAAATTTCCATCACAAGCGCACAATTTACAGCAATCCGTTCCATTGTCGCTAAAATGGCGTCCATTATGCAAGCACGCAACATGACCGTTTCTCGCCTAAATGCCAATATTCGCAACCTATTGTACTTTAAAAATCGTCAGGTTCCCGTGACAAACTACGTAAAATATCATTCCCTGACATTACAATGTAGCATGAATCATAAAAAGATTTTATTTCCAGTACATTTTGTCGCGTGAATGGAAACGCATATATCGCCCAAAAGCGTTCCGCGACGCGTGCGTGTTTGTCGGACATTAATGCGCATAAATCGCAGGGAGCTTCTCGTAACCGCAAATTGCTTCTTCCACGAGTAACTTGTACACCGCAATTTATCGTGACAAACTATTGTCGTAAAGCATCGATTGGTAAAAACTGGAGAACGTTCTTTCACTACGTGGTTCACTCTCCCGCGAACATGTTTAATTTACGAATCGACCAAAAAGCGTCCTACGTAGGGGCATTAAGTTCCCGCAAGAAAACGTCAAGCATTACGGTTGGAAAAGAATTAGGAAACTCCGCTCGTAGTCATTTACAACGGCGTACCAAGTACACGGACTCGTCGTTTTGCGGTCAACCAAAAACTAGCGATATCGTCGTCAAACAAACTTTATCCGACCAGCCGGAACGACCCCTTCTCCTAATGCCCGTTCGAGGCTACCTTCGCCGCGTAAAACCCTTAAATGTTTCCCCCAATCCCTTTTTTTTCGATTCCCCGCAAGATAGCGAGGCCCCTGCCAAAGGGACCAGCGCCGTCCAGCTATTTGCTGGCGCGTCGTTTTCAAGGGTAGAGGTTTCGAGGACGTCTCGTTGGGGACCGAGGAGCCAAATGAAACGGCAGGGATGGTAATTGTGCGGTGAAAAAATAATCAGCTGGCGCAGCACGTAGAGCGTAACCGTAAGTGCGGCGGTGCTCATTGTTGTCACGGTACTAGGAGACCCTACGAGGGTGACAAGCTCACAAAAGGGGCTGCTGGACCCATAGAAACGTGATGGGAGGCAACGCGCGCGGGAGGGTGCCAACGCAGCGATAAAATTCTATAGTGTGTCGGGGAAATATGAGTGACTCGGCGACCGTGGACAGGCGACGAAGGAACAAAGGGGCTGGCATTACGCGAGTCAATTCCCTTTTCTTAAATAATTTCTAAATTAACCCCTTGTGGATTGCTGTGACCGTGATTAGAATTATTTTTAATTTTACTGAAATATTTTGGCTAATTATTATGTGCTCTTTGATTCTACTTAGAGATATGCACAATTCCACAGCAATGAATTTAAACGATTAAATAGGCGTCTCGAGTAAATTGCCTTCCTAGGAACATCCAAGATAAATATTACCATAGTTTAAATGGCTCGAGTTTACCGTACAGTGTGCTCTGAAAAAGTCTCGTTCAACTCCAGGAGCACAATGCACTGATTCTAACGACGAAAATATGTTGTACAAACATAGGTTCGGAAGTGTTACCAAGATGCAACCTTTCAAATTTCCACGTCAAACAAAATGTTTAGCGAGAAAACTTCGCACCCTCGTCTCGTAGATTATCAAATATGTTGAAAAATATTTTTTCCGAATCCACACAATTAATACGAATGTTTTACTGTATATCGAGTCTACAGGGAACGCAAATTGCGTCAACGAGGGATCCGCACGAGTTAAATATAAATTGAACAGCGAAACTTAGGTTAGCAATTATTCCGAATGCGAACGAAACGCGCACGAAAGCCTTCGTGGACTTCATTCCGCGTAATTAGAAATTCGGTTCGCTTCTACGAGAATGAAGATAAAAAACGTTGGAGGGGAAGTGACTCCAGAAGACCCCTTTGTTGGTAGCACTTTGCGTGCAAAACGGAAAAAAAGAAAAGGGAGTCTGGAGCAACGGAGGGTCTCTTTTGGCACATCCCTCATGAGAAACAATAATGTCGCGCGCGCTACCACTCGTTCTGACGTTGTCTGCCCACCCTCTTTACGTCTCTGTTCGTCTGGCTTTTTCTCGAGTACGCGTCCTCTTATCCATAGTCATCTACACGGCTTTCCTTCAGTTACTTACTAAATCGTGAAAAGAATCGTACGCGAACAACGGATGCGAAAAATCGCGCGGCTGGAAGGAGACGGGAGAAACGAAACAAGCGCGCCAAACTTTGAACAAAGTAACGAAACGAACGGAACTTTGCAAAGAGCAAGGAAAATTGTATTAATTCGCGAAAGCGTCTCTTCTGATTTGGGATGCGGCAGTAAAATTGTCGTGTAAACTTACCGGAATGTAACCATCGGGCTGAGGCCTCTCGTTGTCCCTGAAGAAAATGTTTGCAATTACGATCGAACACCGACGAGTTTTGGGGAAACACGTTCGCTAATCGAAACATACCGATGCCGTCGTTGGATCACTGGCGTCTGCGGCGTGCTGTCGTGAATGATCACTTGGGTGGCGTCGATTTCTTCGCATTCCGAACTCTCTTCCGAGGAATCTACGCGAGAAACGATAACGACGTGAAGCACCAACGAGAAGAACCGCGTTAACGATAATTAAAGACGCCGTTTGGAATCGGGGCGAACGAACGGAGCGCGAAAATTCCAGATGTTCCAATGTTCATCACGGTTAATTTAATTCAAAGGCCTTCGAGGCTCGAGTAGCGATTACAAGCCAGCCGTCGTTATGGCTCGTTATTTCCCGGCGCCCGGTAACTCAAATTTCCTTTCATCAAGAGAATTGCAATTACCAAAATCTGTTCGTACGAACTGCACCCTAATCCTATCAGCGATCCTTTCGACAGTGTGTATGCGTGTACCCACAATTCAACGCCCGTCCATCGAGCATACCGCAATTCCCGAAAGGAAGGATCCTATTGATTCTCTTCAAAGGGACACTGTCCTCTCGTTAACGGACCCAGGTTCGAACTATTCTAAACCCGATAGCGACCGTGCTCGATACAGCTGGTAATTCTGCTGGCACACGATGTAACCACGAACGCGCACGCGGTCGATTGCAAATCGCGTTAAATTCGTTCGGAACTCACCCTCGTCGATGCGCTCGCGTTCACGGAAGCGCGACAAGACAGGGCTGGGGCAGAGAACCGCCGAATCGCCCAACAGGTCGTCGATGTTGGTGTGCTCGCCGATGAACAGAGGCAACGTGGACGGCCGTTTCCTTGGCGACGATCTTCGGGGTGTTGGCTGCACGTTGTCGTAAGGCGAGTCCCGTCCACCGTAATTGTCCGGTGGATCCGGAGGATTTTCTACCTGAAAACCGCACACGCTTCCTTGTACCGATTTAAACCGCGATAAATATCTTCGATCTGCTCTGGGACTCAATTTATACAAAATGTTTCAAAAATATGAATACTTAAAGAAACGTCCTGCGTACCTGACTTTTCGAGTTAAAAGGTCAGAATAAACAGTCTAGTTGGGAGAAAGATAGGTCTTAAAAGACCATCTCCCGCAATAGAAAACTGTTGTTCTCTTCATCCCTGATACAAAAAGCAAGGCACGCAGGGCAACGTTGCTACATATATTACAGTCTTGATTTAATTTTATCGACCGCGGTATCTATCTTGAAATTTGTTAAAATAATAACAAGATAACTGAAACAGATTCTCAACGACCTCTTGATGTACCCGGTAAATTTCTTAATCGAGAGGCGGAGACTCGATCCCGCCATCGGGTTTGTTTTCGCGCATCATGCACGCAAGCTTTAAAGATTTATCGAGTCGCGTATTATCCGATCGGGGCGTCACCTCGTCAGTTAGGGACGGTTAAATGAATAATGCACGATATATGATCAGTTTACCCCTTCAGGACTGGCGCGATCCCCAAGTGGCTCGTCGGGCGGAGGAGGCGGAAACTCGATAGGGAACCTAGAGAGGCTTCTCTTGGCGTATATATCAGGTTCAGGGTTAACGCCAATATCGATTCTCTCGAACGACTCGGACGAGTCGGAGGTGCTGTTCGAAGTTTCCACGGGAATCTTGACGACACCGTCAGGTACGTTCGACGAGCTGTCCATCCACCATGCCTTCTCGCCGGACTCGATGTGCCTGATTTTGTTTATAGTTCTCCCGTACGTCTGATTATCGTCCGCCTCTTCGTTGTGACTCTTGACGTTCGTAGTTACGGGGATAACTTCGATTCCTTCGGGTACATTCTCTGGATCGTCGCTCATCCACCAGGCTCGTTCCCCGGATTGCTGATGTTTGATGCGATTCCTCCTTTCGCTGGACCGGGTACTGCAACGACTGGACCCTCGTCTCGATAACGGAGATGCCGGGGCAGATTGTTTCTTCGGTTCCTCCGACGGGACGTTGTCGTTCGCGTCCAACCACAAAGCCCTCTCCCCGGATTCCTGCCTCCAGAGCGTCGAGCGCGATGATTTTCTCGATTTCTCCAAGGAAACGCTGTCGTTCCCGTCCAGCCATCGCCCTCTGTCTCCAGAGTCGTGTTTCGAAACTACCGAGGAGGAGGATTGTTTCTTCGTTTCGTCCGACGGAACGCTATCGTTGGAATCTAACCACCAGCTTTTCTCCCCTGATCCCTGTCTCGAAACCGTTGAAGATTGTTTCCTGGCGTCCTCCGAGGCTACGCTGTCGTTCGAGTCCAACCACCAGGCTCGTTCTTCCGAGTCTTGTCTCCAAACTCTGTATTTGTATTTACCTGAAAGGAAGCAATTAACAGAAGTTTATCCCGATCGGCTTTTTACCTTCCAAACTGGTCAAATTGATCGTAAACAACTTACCATCGTCAGGCAAGGTACCACTGACGGTCGTTTCTTGACTGATATCGTCGTTACACACGCTTCTGGTTTCGACACCTTCAGGAACGTTGTCGGAGTTCGGGTCCATCCACCAAGGCTGTTCCCCGGAATAATCGCGTTTCACCCTGGCGCAGCTTTGTCTTCTGTCATCGGTTTTCTCCGAGTTCGCGGCACTGTAGCTCCTCGAACGGCTCTTCGACGCGGACGCCGTGGTGTACTCCGATTTTTTAATATCCGAGCTCTCTTCGTTGGAGTCCGGCCAACCGGACGACTTGCCGGACTCGCCGGAATCCTGACGTTTGCTCTTGAAAAGATTTGTTACCGGCGCGAGTGCTCTGGTCAGGAACGATTTCGCTTCCTCAGTCTTCCCGGAACGGTCGCTTCTCGATCTTGGACTGGACGGCGGTCTGGGCGGTTTGTCCATGGTCAGAGACATCTCGTCGGCGGACGACGCCAACACGCTGGTCCTGGACGATCCCGCGCTTATCTTGCCTCTCTTCTCGCAGAACGGCGACTTGGACGTACGTCTCTTCCGTCGTCTCGATCCGGGTCTCTTCTGCTTCGTGTCGTCGTCCTCCTCGCTGCTGGACGAGTTCGAAGAATTGGACTCGGTGCCGCTCGAGCTCGAGGTCCCAGTTTCCTTCTCTCTTCGTTCGGACGGCGATTTCGAGCAGCTCCTCGACTTCTCCGGCCTCGTCGAGCCGCTGGAATCGCTTTTGCTCGTCGTGGTCTTCGACATGCTCGATGGCATTCTCAATCTCGATCTGTTCGATTTCACGGAACTCGCGGATCCGGACGAAACAGCCTGATGAATTGGTTCGGAGTTCGGTTCGGATTGCGAATCTTGAGAACTGACGGACATGCTACGTTGGCTCTTCTTCTTCCTGCTGTACTTGGACTGCGAAGGATCACCGTTCTCCATGTTCAGCGTCGACTTGCGGAAATCCTTGTTTACGTACTTCATAGGCAGGATACACTTCGACGCGGTTACCGTTGCAACGTCGGTCTTCGGCACAGGTGGTTTGCCACGAGCATCCGGTGATCCGCCTTGCCTCAGATTCACTGACGACGCGCTCGAACCGACGGATGACTTCCCAGGCGATGGCGGCGGCGTCGCCTTTATTTTTGAACTCTGACTCGTCACCGAACTGGCTGACGACGATTTCGATCTGCCAATTGGCACATTTACAGCGGAACCGTCCGACGAATCGGTCCGCGTCATCTGACGGGACAGATTCTTCGAGGACCCGCTGCGCGATTGGGGGGTCGTGGACCGGCTCTGCGATGTCTGGGGACCACTGTTCGATCAAAAATGCAAAGATAGCTATAGTCTTGATCGTAGGAAGCGTTAACGATAATGTTCGTGGCAAAATTTCAAATTGGAAACTAAAGGAACATTGAAAATGTTGCAAATTTCTCTCAACGTCTTACAAGTGTCAACATCCGTAAGATTGTTCCATTCAAGGTTGCTTCGTTCTCGACAATTTAATTTTTTCTTCTGGATTATTAATGATAGACAGACTTTATTTAAATTCTACGATTTCGCCTTATAATTACAGGGTAGAGACTAGATTCTACAGATGAAAACTATAAAGAAAAGTTCATAGAAACGTACATTCTATTCCACTTTGTTTTCGAGATATGACGAGTTGTATGTTGGTATAATTATTTCGAAAGATATTAATAAATGAATTATGCTTATCTCACTGTGAGCAAGTACAGTATGTTAAACAAGAAAGGAGTCGAGTAGGACGTATGTATGTCTATATGAATTTTTTTTGCTATTTTTGTGTGTAGAATCTAGTCATGGAGTGTATGATCTACGACTGACCAATATTCGTACCGTTCCTCTCAACCGATCTATAAACTTGGAAAACAAATAAACCGACCGCTCACCTGTGAAACGACTCTTTCCCAGACGAAGTAGTATCGCGCTTCGAAGAGCTAATGTCCTCGCTTCGTTCTTGACAATACCCCTCGACGATCCTCGAGGTTTCAACGAGTCTGGGCAACGAGCTGGCGTCGGAGTTAGGCGTGGAACCCCTCCTCTCTCTGAGCCCGTCGGACTTCGTGGAGGAACCTGACGAAGACTTGACGATCCTGACATCGGTCTTCGTCGCGCCACGACCTAATCTCGGTATAGACGGTCTTCTTTGATTGCATCCCTCGCTCTTGGACGCGGAACTTTCTCTGCTGTTCTGCCCTTCCTCGCTCCTGGAAATACTTTCCCGGGAGTCTGGCGACTTCGCAACAATGGCGGCCCGTTGCGGCGAGTTCTCCCTTTTCAGGACCGTGGAATCATTGTTGAACGCTTTGGTGCCGGCGAGGCGATTGTTTTTCGCTTCGGTCTTCCCGCCGGGACACGGTCGGGGCTCGCCAATTTGCAATTTACCGTCCGTTTGATCTCTGCTGGTGTTCTCGTGCCCGATAGCCGCGGACATCTTTGAGACGGAATCGGGTTTCACGATCGGCGAATCGGCGCCGTTTCTCGAGTAACCCAGCCCGCCGTACACTTTGGTATTCTGTTCGTTTTGGTTTCTATTTGCGTGAATCTCCTGACTAGAACTGGGCGACACCTTCGAGACGGATTCGTTCCTCGAAGCGATCGCGTTCTCGTTCGACCTGCCGTACGCGAAACTGTTCACCCTGGAATTCGTCGCGCTGCCACCGCCTGCGTTGAATCCTCTCCCGTACACGGGAGTTCCGCTCGAATTCGTCGACGAGAATTTGTCTAAATACGACGACCAAGGCGTCCCGGATACCCTACCGCCGCCCCCGTACCGCGAGTACCTCGATCCATCCTCCAACCTGTCGCATTGAGCGTCCTGGTCCTTCGATTCCGTCCTCCTACGCGCTCGAATCACTTCCTTTTGATGCGCGATCCCAATGTCGGCTCTTCTGCTTCTCACGAACGAGGAAGACGCCGGTGGACTCGGCGACGTGCCTCTGGTAACCATAGTTAACGTCACGGTCTCGTTCTCCTGAAGTCTGCTATCTGCCTCGAACTCTTCGGGCTTCGTCGAGCTTGCGTACGGCTCCTGGCTCGTATCCTTTTCCGATTTGGTCTTCGCGGTGTCTTCGTTCTTCGAGTTCGCAGACGCAGGCTTACTGCCTGAAGTTCGGAACCTGTCCGATCCGGAGTAGCTTATGGCCGCGGGAACTCGGTCGTTACTACTTCTCGACGAGAGAAACCTGGAACTGCTTGTCGAGCCGTATCTCGAGGAAATCGGCGCCGAGCTCGATTCGGAAGCACCTGCAAACATATTCGTAACAATTATTGAATACGGGAGGATGGTTTCTACGTTATATCATACGATATATGTAATTCTAAATTTATTATAATATCTATATTTTTATATTACATCTATCTTCATTTTTCTTCACAATGAAGACGAATGCTGTAGCATTAATACAATTTATTTTTAAAATATTGTTTATCGTGTTGCTTATTAAGTTTCCTTAATTCCATAAATAAAATGAACACTATTGCAACGAGACGCGAGGCTGAAACAAAGGTGTACGTGTATGTTGATCGATCAATCTTCGATGATGAGGATGGATAATTTTAATAATCCAGATCAATAATACTGAGCTAGTTAACATTCTCCAAATCAACGTAACTTAGATCGAGTGTATTTGATTTCCAACATTGTTGATGGTAGTGTTTAGTTATCAAGACTGAATTTCACTGACTGTTTAGTCAAAGAGAAGACCGACGAATCGTGTAATAACGAAATTCCATTATTCAAATAGCGATAGTAACTCACTAGAAGTGGGGCCGGATCGACCGTAGGAAGACGCTCTCGAGTACACCCTGAAGGAGTTCGATTTCCCGACGCTGACCTCCGGGCTAGGCTCCCGAGAACTCCTCCCGGAGTTCGGGCGTAATCCCCGATACGAAACCGGCGGATGATCGCTTCTCTCTTTCTTCTCGATTCTGCTTTCGTTTCCATAACTTCGTGCCAAGCCTGATCCGGGATACGTGCTGGATCCGTATCGGGATACTCCGTCAGGCTCTCGGCTCTTTTCCCGCGAAGTGGCGCGGTTATATCTATCCAAGACGGAGGCCGGTCTGTCTGTAGTTTTAGTAGCTGGGAACGAATACTTCTCGAACAGGGAGGATCTGCTGCTCGATAATGGACTTTTCGACCTTACATCCTCCGACGATGATCTTCCGGGGTGCAATCTATTCTTCTCGGCTTCTTTGGTAGCTGAAATTCAACCGTTCCGATAAATCGAACCTCTCCTCTGTAGTTCTCTTTAGAAAAAGTGCATCGAAATTTTAAAATCGTTTAGACAGACATTCTCGAAGAGTCTTTTCTAAAAATACTTTCCGGACTAAAAAAATATATACTAAATTTAAAATATATTCGTAAAAAATTGCTAGATAATAGAAGAAATTAATTTTTAATTAAACAGTTTGGTGAAATAATTTTATTTGATCAAAGACGTTTTACCATGTATGTAATGCTCACCGGAATACTTAAAACTAGGCTTCTCTTCGGTCTTATCCTTCTTCAAAAACGCATTTCCAAAGCCGGAAATCCTCTCCTTGGCGGGAACCCTGGTGGAACCGGAACCGATGGACGAATAGCTCGTTCTGCAGCTAGGCAGTCCGCTTCCCGTAGAAGCGGTTCTTCCGAACGTGCCGGCAACTCCGCCGCTGGCTCTGGATCGGTAAACACTGTCACCCTGGAAACCGTGAATCGGCTAGATCGGTTCTCTCGATTCCACGCGATCGAGGAACGCTCGTCCGGTGCACCGTTACTCGGACGTCGATCGGTCGAAGTTGATCTGAAACGACCGAGTGTGCCGGAAATGTCTCCCGATCGAACGTTGTCTCGCGGAACGCAGAACCTCGCGCCGGTGCAAAATTACCAATCGAGATCGACCGACCACCTTGGAACGCGTACGGAGTTCTTTTTTCTCGCGGAAGATTTACGCGTCCCGGCTCCAATATTTATTCGCCACGGTGAAATCTCACGTCGCGTTTCAGCCTGAACATTCACGCTGGTAATATTGTCGCGAATGCACTTTTACTTTGTTTTAACGAACTATCTTTGGAAATGGGAAGAGTTCGAAGTATCGAAAAAATATACCACGTAGAAAGCAATGAAAATGCCAACTTTATCGTTTCTTTGACTACACGATAAGGTGAGGCTAATTTTTTCGTGTGTTCTTTCGAGACTACTGTCAAGTCGTTTGGGTAGCTCCTATCAAACTGAATATTTTTTTTCAATTTACAGTAATGTCCACATTATATAATACAAAGATTTCCTGGATCGATAGATTACATTCTTTTGGGAAGAAATATATTGCAAACAATTGCTGCAGTTCTTTCTGAAGAAGAACATTAATTGATAGTGGAAGGGAAAAGCTCTATTTTCTCAATTTGTCTATTTGTAATTTTTCTAATAAATGTTTGCTGCTTGAACTATTGCATTTCTTTACTGTACATGGCTATAGAAGCAAGGAATCGCCAAGCACACAGCTGGAAAAGCCTGTTTATTTGTAGAACCGAACTCTCTGTAAATAATAATGAATAGTGCGAGCTTCCAAAAGATTTGAAAAAAATCTGAATGTTTAATTCGAATGATTAACGGCACCGAGAATATCATGGTTTAATCACCGTGGCTCGTTAGCGAAGCAGACGTGTACCAGAAATAATTGGAAAGAAACGACGCGGCGAGAAAGACACTCGCGTAACCCGGATGAGAATAAAATGCATCATCCACGGACGGCTGAGGCCTACAAATGATAATTCGTGCAATTAACATAAGTTTGGCGAATTGCCCCAAGCTCGAAATAGACAGCCCGGCCTCGCCGGGAGTAATAACCTTCCTGTTTCTCTCTCATGCACTGGGTGAGACAAATAAAAGTACGCGCCCTTTTAAACCTTTCGATTTCTCGCAAAGATCAGCTTTAATCACCCTTGAATTCAATATAAACTTATTACAACTTCCGACTTGTGTCGAAACCACCTAAAAATGTATTCAGATCACAGGGAGAAGATAATTTCAATAAAAAAAAATCATTCTTCCTCCTCGTTGATCACCGAAATAAAATTCTCGAAATTTCAGTTTTAAACCACAATAAGCCTGGTAACGGTTTCTTCTTCCTCGAAATAAAATTTCGAGGATTAAAAATAGCCCGTCCCCGTTATCAATCTCTCGAATTTACGTTCGACGAATCACCTTTTTCGCAGGAATTGAGTAATAAAGGCGTCAGAATGTTTACAAAGGGAAAGTCCGTTTACGAAATCAGTTATCCCCGCCAGTAATCTCGTACGTCTCACTGTTTACATTTTTATGCAGTTTGCGGGGCTCGCGTTTTCCTCGCGTCATTACTCCAAACAACCCGACCAGCCGACGGTTTATTTACCTTGATACGGAACAGCCTTACGAGATACCAGTCCCGCGACCATAATTTCAATTTAAATTCAATTACATTCTGAAGCCCCGGCATCTTGCGCTATCGCGTTAAGACGAGATCTACCGCGGAAGCGTGGTGCCTTCGTGCTTAAACTTTTAAAAAGTGCCGTTCGTTATTATGCTAATGCCATTCGGGGTGATAATGGAATTACGACAGACGGTCCTTAAGACCGCTAAAGCGATTCCATTCAACGGAAGTGCCGAAAGGGGCCGGAAACGATAACTCCTTTCGACTCGTTTATATCCGGTCCGTTATCGTGTCCCCGGGTCTTTTCATCCGCGAAACGTGGTTTTGCCCGGTGACAACATTGATTCCACCGACTGCTTATATACGAACGGAAACCACGGTCACGCGCCACGGATTTTCTCAAACTATTGCTCTCGATAAAATGTCGAAATTGCAACATTGACACTGTACGAAGAAATTTCAAAATTACGCATGATCACTCGTATTCACAGTATAATTCATTATAAATGAAAGGAAATCAATTATTTTTATCAAATGTAGTCTATTGTACTGTGTTACTTCTATTTACAAAGTAATTTTGTTTTTTTTTTTAATATTAACGGGCAAGTAAGGCCCAATTACAAAATCGATAAAGAGATATAAATCATATGAACAAGCTTTTTACAGTGCACGAGTACGAATGGGAGTAACTGTATTAATTTTCAATAAATTGCAATTTTATTATTATTGAGTTATAATTAAGTAACTGGTCTCTATTTGGGTATACCAGAATCACGAATTGTGAAACTTTATTTTCTCAGTAACGACACATTTTTGTAAGCTTCATTTATGAATTCGATTATTGTCCAGTTCAGTAATGCCAGGAGTTCGACCTGTTAACAGGTTTTCTGCGTCGACAATAAACTCAAATAAAATCAATTTTTCATTTTCTCTCGTGTACAGGGTAGTAGAAATTATCCCGGACTCGCGATAAAATTAACCACCTCGGATTTGTGCCGACAGTGTCCACTTCTGGTTCGGGGATTACAATAATATCTACAGAGAACTGGTTGGATCCAAAACGGTTCACCTCGATCTCGCGAACCGACCACCCTAAAATAGTTAAAGTCGATACTGGTCACACCAAATGTTATATAATGAAATAAACAAAGAAACTTAAAAATATAGAATAAAATTCTGTTGCACGTCGCTCCGTTTCTGAGAAAATTGAATTTAACTATTATATCTCGCTACAGACTGTTCCCGCTTGTTCTTGTATTTATAAACATTGGCAAAGCGATGCTTTATTTTCCGTCACTTCTCCCGCCTTTCAACTATTCGCTAATTTGCACATGCACGCGTGAATTATTAGAATCGTTGGTAAATGTACCATTAGCATGTTCTATGATATCGTCAACGTATTCTGCAACAAGATTAATTACTGTTCTTATTGTTCTCGATTCTCCTTTTCGTAAATTAACATTTTGTGAAAGCTGAGACGAGCCTGTTTTTTAATTCTTTACATTTCTTTCTTGTTGAAGAACATATTGTAGCTGTCAAACGTTAACTACTATGTATTTGATACTTGACGCCTGCTAACGTGTCCAGAAATTGATGTTTAAAAATACAGAAAATTAAAGAGCAGTTCTTTGCGGCGTTCCCGGTTCGTTAGTTGCATCAAAATGCCTCACGCGCAGGATCCCGGATTGCTCCCTGATGCTGAACTTCGATATTAGTTCAAGAAGTCACCATAAACATTTTGGCAGCCAGCCTCCGACGGTCTTTGGCTAAATTCAGAAGCCAAAGGTTTGCCAAGAAGCCGAACGAGAACCTGTTACGACGTCCATTATCGGCTTTACAGTGGTTTACTGGATGATCGCGAAGTAAAGCCGAGAATTGCAAGCACGAAATTTCTGCCAGCCACGGCAAAACTTTCATCGCGCGTTACGCTTCGAGATTAGTTTCTCATTCAAATTTTATTAACATTCTGTCGTTTAATATTTATTCGTACGCGTCGTGTCGTCGTTGAATATTTAAGGAACTGTTCACAAGAATTGATATTACAAAGAGATTAAAATCTAAAGTAGACTGTATAATAAAGATGTGACCAAAAAGATACTGAACAGTCTTTGTATTTCTTTAAATTAATATATCAGCCCGTTTTAAAATTTTTCTATTAAAACTTTTTGCAATAAGCACGATTTTTTCCTTGACTATAGATCGCATTTATTTTAAAGAATATTTATTTCGATTCTATGTGCAATAAATTTTACAGCAAGAAGCGAATTGATTTTTCACCTCCAACTGTCTTAACTGTCAGTTGGGATTTAATCATTGCTAAAAGTGAAAGTTGTAATTTTAAATCGAAAGCACTAAAATTATCAAGACAGTTGGTCCGAACCGAAGTTTCAGATTCTAGAACACTACATGCGTGCTGTACTATTAATACCAAGGTTTGTTATTGCGGTTAAGGCATTGCAATGGCTAAGTTTATGACGAATGACCAAAACACGCTGTATTTCAGAAACATCTGTGGGAAATATTTAGGGATCGTTCGACTAATTTAGCAAGGGATCGAGGATCTAAGATTTCTACGTTCGAATTTCAAGACCTTTACAATTTTGTTTTCGATTGTAACTAACTCTTGGCATAGCGTCAAACGATGAGTTCTAAAAAATTTTCCTATATTTAAGAATACAGTAATACGTTATATTTCACATGAAAACCTTATTTTACCGCAGGTGTGCGGTCACGCATACTAACGAGAATCGCAGAAACGCTAATAAAAGATGGTAAAAAAGGAGAATTGATACGAATGGCCTTTGCATCCTCGAACGATGAAAATGGAGCGAAACAATCGTCCCCGTCTGATTTATCCGAGATCGATGCACGATCCATCGATATTCACCGGGCAACGACTAATCCGTCAGCGCAAACCGTTCGCTCTTATTGGGGACCCTCTGGTTTCTACCCTCGATTTAGCCTCTGCTTCTCGATATTTCGGCGTCGTGCCGAAAAGCTTTCCATTGGGTTCGTCGAATTGAAAGCAGTTCGACCGGGAAATCATTCGATATTGCTTTATCGTCCATAAAAATGGCTGTTTACAGCCCCGCCATCTCACCCGCAGCCTCAAACTCCACCTTTGCTTTATCGATAGATAAATCGTCCAGCATGCGCCGCGAGGCAGTTATTTCTCATGCGAGCTTTTCCACCGATCTCGACTTTTGTTTCGTCGACGTCCGTCTGCGTACCTTTGATGCCGCGATAATTGAATGCACCGTGGCTCGAGGAGAGGAATAATCCAATGATCAGATTGTTAGACAGCTCTTCGAACGGGAGCTTTCGCTCGTTGCCTAACTGCTTTGACCAATTAAACCAACCGGCGAATGACAGGTTAAATGTGGTGACTCGATAGTATAATTTCTTTTATTTTATATACTCTCGAATGGAATTGAAAGTAACTCTTTACGATTTCTATATGTTTCCCAAGGCTTTAAAGTGTCTTAATTCCTAAAATTAGTTTTCTGTTTTGGTTTATATCTCAGAATATCATGAAGACAGCATACTTTCTGGACCCTCACTAAGATTATCGTAACTTCTAAAATATGGAATATTTTTGTATGAAAAAAATTGGAGATATTCTTTAAACATAAATCTAAATATACGTATTCAAACTTGATACAAAAATATTTCACCGTTTCTCCCTAAAAATTCCCAAAGTGCCACTAAAATATCGCATTTTAGAGTAGAATACCCTCTTAATTTAGACCCGATAAAAATTAAACGATGTTTATTTTTACATTGTTTGGGGCACGATGATATATTAGCTGGTGTTAATTTCGTACTGAACATTTCGAGAAAAACGAGCGCGTGGATAAGTCGGTCGACGTTCGTAAAACGTCGAAGACGCGAGCATTTAAACATTAATAAGGGGAGGGTCGTGTTCGTATCAGATGCGTGCAATCTTAACGTTACTGATGAGGATGTGGGCGCCTGATGCGCCATGATACCAGCTCAAGGGGAGGCCGACTAATTGAAGAGTGTCAGTCTGATTTAACCTCCGTCGACTCGTCGCATTATTATAATTTACGATGTGCCACCAGTTGTCACGAGCTACGCAGAACGGAGCCACGACTCCAGCTTCTTGAAGTTGCAAGACGATGTCAAGACACGAAACTTTATGAGGAATGTTCGTCTGATGTTTATGTCAGCGGCTTTGAGCGGGAACACATTTTTCAGAACAAAAGAAAAAGAACGGACACTTCATTTTGAAAATTAACAATGTCTCGTGCCTTGACGATTACCTGCAATATTCAAATTGACGCACTAATCGATTTATGTAGGTCCATGTTCAAAGATGGTAATACTATAAACTATATTAACACTTTCTTGAAAGAAACTATTAAATAATATTCGTCTTGTATATGTGGAATCATTGAAGCTAGATGTTTGTTAAAATTTACATCTCTTTGTTTGAACATTCTATGCTGTGATTTCCTCGACCTCCATTACGACACGCTCTATAGCGCAATTTAATGCACAGTTAGGTTTTATTAAATAATTCGTTCACTATTATCCGGTGGTATGGAAAACTGAAATAGTTTATACGCGTGGTGCATCAACGAGTGAAAGTAATTAGAAATTTAATATAACGGCGTACGTACGTCATGTTCGAAACGGTTATTCGCGTTTAGAGGGTTCGCGCGCCCACGATGTGTATAAATTTAATCTATCTTGTATTCTCGACAGCCGCGCTATCTTCCGCAACGAACCGTCAAGTTGCTTGGCATTAGTCTACCTTTTATATTTATTCCTCGTTTCGCGGCGAAACACGCGGCACATTGTATCTGTCTTTTTCAGTCAACCGGCATAAACGTAATTCATCAACCGACGCCAGCTTTACTTCATCTTCTGGAAATTGCATTATATATTCCATCGTGAACTTGAATTCGATGAAACACTCTTGCGTGGAAAAAGTACGCGGAACGGCCTGCCCGTCTTCTTTTTCGCGAAATATGGTAATATCGAATGGAAGATTACTCAGGGAACAAAGGTTCTTAATGCTCAAACATTATACTTTGTTTATGCTCCGAAATTGGGAACAAATTATTCTTTGATATCCTTCACGGCTGACTTGAAATTAGAAATTACGCTACGTCGTGAAGGTTTTCCTCCGGTAAAACAAAAAACTTTTAGAAAAATAGCATCGATATATTATTAAATTCGAAGGTTCATATTTTGTGAAATAAATTCATTTTAATGTCTTTTTTTTTCACGAGTTTATTTGCCCGATTTATCTGTCTATGGTAATTATTTGGTTGGAAACTTGTGGAGGAAAATTTACAGGATTAGCGAGGATGGTGTCGTAGTCTTCACAGATTGTCCAGAATTTCGATGGTTTTGCAGAATAATAGTAGTATGACATTTTAATATTGATATACGATTCAATTCCAAATAATTTTTCAAACGTATAGTATTTAATTTTCAAAGAATGGCCACGGAGAAGGAATAGATTTGTTTTACGAATACCTCGTGAATGTAAAAATGTGTTCATTTTAATATACAAGACTCGATGACGAGTGAGTAGCCTCATGATTATGAAACTTGACATTTTTGAAACCTTTCTGAGTACCTGATGCATCTTATTTCCATAAGAATGGGCGAAACGTACGGTTTAGTTAATTGCAGAAGCCAATGGACGCTACAGAAGGTTAGAGTGCGTACGATTTACAGAAACGTGATCATCCCCAACTAACGGACACCCCCAGGTAGAAAACCCTTGAATTTCGTTCGCGAATGTTCCGCAAATGTCTGGTCTTGTTGATTGTAAATTCACAGTAAACATTAAACGAACAAATAGCTGACTAAACAACAACCTTAAGAGCACTAAATTATAAACCAAAGACTGAAAGCTACACCTGCTGACTTTACGACTTTACTGTTGCCCATTCTAAAATTATAAAGCTAGAAATTAATCAACCAGACCAACCCAACGATTAAATTATCCTTCCCAAAACATATCTGGATTTTTAACGCACAATTCGCGTTTTGCTACTCGCGGAAATAAATTCACGAACTTTCCGCGCGCATCTACGTTCGCGAACAACATCCAAAGCTGAAAGGAACTCTAAACTGTAACACAATACGGACCAAGAGTCGAGAAAATAATCGGATTCATTGAATATGGAAATAAAAGACGACGTCTTCTACGATGTTCTTCTCCGCCCTCGAATCACTCTCGAGTAGCAACCTTCTGACGTTTTATTAAAGGTAACGAACCGTATCTTCTTCCTTTGGATACGCGATTCCGTTGCCCCTGCTCCCTGGAGATTTCTTCGAAGCCGAAAAGAACGACGATGCAATTTTTCGTATGTTTAATGAACAGTTTCAGCAACGGATCGAGAATATTCGCGACGTCTTCGCGGAAACGATTTCGCCGGGAAATTTCATCCCGGATTCCAGCCACGCGGATTAATACGTCGAAAGTAATGCTTCGCTTTACGATAAGAACACCGTGTAAATGGCCTCTGGAAGACAGGAAATTTAATTTTTCCAGAATTTTTACTTTTACTCCGGGGACGAAATCGTTTTACAACGTCTAATGGATTTTCAAGAATGCGCCAGCGAGTTTTACTGTTTAGCCACTTTTCTATCCCATTTTCCAGTATGATTTGTGTATTAATTTACAGAACTTTCTCAAAAACTGAATCTTCAACGTTTTAACCTGTCTCGTTTGATTAATTCCCCAATTTATTATCTTTAAACTTCTGTTTCTGTTCGTTTACTCGAGAAATCGGTGAAATAAAAAAGCCTCGAAACGAGCGATAGTGTCTGTTCGTGTTTATCTAACACAATGTTGATTAGGCTGATTCGACGATCCATTTTCGCCCAGGCTGTTATTCCACGGTTTCGCGTGCTGGACAACGGCCAAGTTTTTCGGTATTTCGATTCGTGTGCGTCGAAAGTGAATGTCGAATGACATTTGTTAAGCGAA